>NC_081321.1:25415591-26015591 GCF_026419965.1 Kogia breviceps
ATGAATATCCGTACATTGAGAAGGCCAATAAGCATCAGTTAATATACAGACCAAGAAAACTACAGATAAGAACATCAGACTATTTTGTGCAAAGGGTCATAAGGAAAAGTAGCAGGTGTATTTGCTAACACTGAGCATTCAGAAACATTTCTTGTTCTGTACCCAAGAGAGATTCAAAATTGTTACTGTTTTGGCAAAAACATTTCAAGTCTGAAGACCATTATTAAGGCTACCTTCTGCCATTTTTTACAAAGCTAAATGATTGTAATTTTTTCCAGTTTTGAGAAATAATTGACATAGATGGCTGTATAAGTTTTAGGCATACAGCATGATAGTTTGATTTACATATATTGTAATATGATTACTACAATAGGTTTAGTGAATATCCATCTTCTCATAAAGATACAATAAAACAAAAGAAAGAAAAAAAAGACAAAGGGGAATATTTTCTTTTTGTAATGAGAACTCATATGCTATTAACAACTTTCCTATACATCACACATCAGTGTTAACTATAGTCATCATGTTGTACATTACATCCTAGTACCTATTTATCTTATAACTGGAAGTTTATACCTTTCTACCATCTTCCTACAGTTTCTCTCCCTTGAACCTCTGCCTATGGTAACCACAAGTCTGATTTTTTTTTCTATGAGTTTGTTCTTTTATATATATACTGTATATATAAAATACGAATATAAAAAAGATTCCACATACAAGTGAGATCATACACTATTTCTCTTTCTCTGTCTGACTTATTTCGCTTAGTATAGTGCCTTCACCATCCGTCCATGTTGTTGCAAATGGTAGGACTTCCTCATTTTCATGGCTGAATAATATTTCAAGCTATATATATATATATATATATATATATATATATATAGTATATATTTTTATATCTACATATCATGACTTCTTTATCCATTGATCCATTGGTAGACATTAGATTGTTTACCAGTCTTGGCTATTGTACATAATGCTGATATGAACATGGGGTGCAGATCTCTTTTTGAGCTAATGTTTTCATTTTCTTTGGATATATTTCCAGAAGTAGAATTGCTGGATCATATAGTAGTTCTGTTTTTAATTTTTTGAGGATCCTCCGTACTGTTTTCCATACGAGCTATACCAGTTTACATTCCCACCAATAGTACACAGATGTTCCCTTTTCTCCACATTCACACAAGAAATTCTTATCCCTTGTCTTTTGATGATGGTCATTCCAACAGCCATGAGGTGACATCTCATAACTGATTTTCTTTTTCTTTTTTTTTTTTTAAAACCAGCTCCCCTCAAGACAGTTCTTTTTTTTTTTTGGCTGCCTTGGGTCTTTGTTGCTGTGTGTGGACTTTCTCTAGCTGTGGCGAGAGGAGTGGGGGCTTCTCTTCATTGTGGAGCGCAGGCTTCTCATTGCAGTGGCTTCTCTTGTTGTGGAGCATGGCCTCTAGGTGCGTGGGCTTTAGTAGTTCCAGCACATGGGCTCAGTAGTTGTGGCACGTTAGCCTTAGAGTGCATGGGCTTCAGTAGTTGCGGCACGTGGGCTCAGTAGTTGAGGTGTGCAGGCTCTAGGGTGCATGGGTTTCAGTAGTTATAGCACGTAGGCTCAGTGGTTGTGGCTCTCGGGCTTTAGAGTGCAGGTTCAGTAGTTGTGGTGCACGGGGTTAGTTACTCTGCAGCATGTGGGATCTTTCTGGACCAGGGCTGGAACCCATGTCCCCTGCACTGGCAGGCAGATTCTTAACCACTGTGCCACCAGGAATGTCCCCTGATTTCTTTTTCTTCCAGTTTTATTGAAGTATAATTGACATACAACACTGTATAAGTTTAAGGTATACAGAATAATAATTTGATTTACATATATCATGAAGTGATTATCATAATAAGTTTAATGAACAACCATCATCTCATATAGGTAGAAAATTAAAGAAATAGAAAAAAAAATTTTATTCTTGTGATGAGAACTGAGGATCTACTCTCTTAACAGCTTTCTTATTTGACATACAGAAATGTTAATTACATTTATCATGTTATAAATGATATCCCTAGTACTTATTTATCTTGTATCTGGAAGTTTGTACCTTTTGACCACCTTCCTCCAATTCCCCCTCCTCCCACCCCCCCGCCTCTGGTAACTACAAATCTGATCTCTTTTTCTATGTTTGTCTGTTTGTTTTTGAAGTATAATTGACCTACAACATTATGTTACTTCCTGATACACAACATAGTGATTTGGTATTTCTATACATTTCAGAGTGATCACCAGAATAAGTCTGGTTACAATGTCACCAAAGATATTATATAGTTATTGCCTATATTCCCCACACTGTACATTTCATACCCATGACTCATTTCTTGTGCAGCTGGAAGTTTGTACCTCTTAATCTCACTTACTTATTTCTTTCATTCTCCCTACCCGCATTCCCTCTGGCAAACACTCATTTGTTCTCTGTTATCTATGACCCTATTTCTGTTTTGTTATGTTTGTTCATTGTCTTTTTTTTTATTGAGGTATAGTTGACTTATGATATAAGTTTCAGGGGTACAACATAGTGATTCACAATTTTGAAAGATTATTTTCTATTTATAGTTATCATAAAATATTGGCTATAAACACTGTGCTGTACAATATATCCTTGTAGTTTATTTATTTTATACATAGTAGTTTGTACCTCTTAATCCCCTACCCCCATTTTGCCCCTCCCCTCTCCCCTTCTCCACTGGTAACCACAAAATTGTTCTCTATATCTGTGCATCTATTTCTTTGTTGTTATATTCACTAGTTACTTTTATTTTTTAGATTCCAAATATAAATGATAACATGCAGTATTTGTCTTTCTCTTATTTCAGTGAAATAATACCCTCCACGTCCAACCACGCTGCTGCAAATTTCATTCTTTTTAGTGGCTGAGTAGTACTCCATTCTATGTATATATCACGTCTTCTTTATCCATTCGTCTGTTGATGAACATTTAGGTTGCTTCCATGTCTTGGGAACTGTAAATAATGCTGCTATGAACATTGGGGTGCAAGTATCCTTTCGAATTTTCTATTTTTTCAGACATATACTGAGTATATATGATAGTTCTAGTTTTAGTTTATTTAGGAACTGCCATACTCTTTTCCACAGTGGCTGCACCAATTTACATTCCCACCAACAGTGTACGCTGTTCCCTTTTCTCCACATCCTTGCCAACATTTGTTATTTGTGTTCTTTTTGATGATAGCCATTCTAACAGGTGTGAATAATATCTCGTTGTGGTTTTAATTTGCATTGCTCTGATGATTACCAATGTTGAGCATCTTTTCATGTGTTTATTGGCCACCTGTATGTTTTCTTTGGGAAAATGTCTATTCATGTCCTTTTCCCATTTTTAATCAGGTTGTTTGTTTTTTTGGTGTTGAGTACTAATTATCCTGATTATAATAACTAACACAAGTTTCTACAAAAGTGATAAATACCCATCATATGTAAAAAATACTGTTTCATGTGCTTTTATTACCAGCCTAATCCCAATGATAATATTCCTTCACACAGGCCAAGAAATAATCATTTCAAACTGACATTGGATCACCATCCAAACCCTTAAATTAACGCTCAGATTCAAAATAGATTACTTCTCAATAATGTTTGTACCAGTAGCATTGCTTATTACATGATGTGTCATAGAATTCTCAATATGATATATACATTTAGATCCTTACATTAATCAATTCTTCAAATACCTACTCCTCTTCCTCATTACCATACTAATCTTTGTTACTGCCAGCAATCTCTTCCAGCTTTTCACTGGGTGAGAGGGAGTCGGAATCATACCTTTCCTACTCATCGGGTGATGATATGGATGAACAGATGCAAACACAGTTGCCCTCCAAGCACTCTTATATAACTGCATTGGGGTTATTGGATTCATTGTATCCATAGCATGATTTCTATCTAACTCAAATGCATGAGACCTACAACAAAGTTATATACTTGGCCTACTCTTTAAACCTCCCCCTTACAGGACTTGTATTAGCCGCAGCCGGAAAATCAGCTCAATTTGGACTTCACCCCTGACTCCCCTCAGCAATAGAAGGTCCCACGACCGTATAAGCCCTACTCCACTCAAGTACAATAGTCATAGCAGGCGTCTTCCTACTTATCCGATTTTACCCCCTAACAGAAAACAATAAACTTATTCAAACAATAACGTTATGCCTAGGAGCCCGTACCACTCTGTTCACAGCTATATGTGCTCTCACCCAAAATGATATTAAAAAAATTATTGCTTTCTCTACCTCAAGCCAGTTAGGCCTAATGATGGTAACAATCAGCATCAACCAGCCCTATCTAACCTTCTTGCATATTTGCACACATGCTTTCTTCAAAGCCACACTATTCATGTGCTCTGGATCTATTATCCACAGCTTAAACAACGAACAAGATATTTGAAAAATAGGAGGCCTATTCAAGACCTTACCTTTTACTGCAACAGCCCTTATCATTGGGTGCCTAGCACTGACAGGAATGCCTTTCCTCACCGGTTTTTATTGTAAAGACCTGATCATCAAAACCGCCAACACGTCTTATACCAACGCCTGAGCCCTATTAATAACTCTAACTGCCACCTCCCTCACAGCCATCTTATAGCACTCACATTATCTTCTTCGCACTACTGGGACAACGCTGCTTCTCCCCCTCAGCTCCTATCAATGAAAACAACCCCCTCCTAATTAACTCTATCAAACACCTACTAATCGGAGGTATCTTTGCTGGATTCATCATCTCCAACAACATTTCCCCAACAACCATCCCCCTAATAACCATACCTCTGCACTTAAAACTAACTGCCCTTATAGTAACAACTCTGGGCTTCGTGCTAGCACTCAAAATTAACCTCAACACACAAAACTTAAAATATACCTACCCCTCAAACTCCTTTAAATTCTCTACTCTCCTAGGATATTTCCCCACCATTATACACCACCTACCCCCTTATCTAAACTTATTAATGAGCCAAAAATTAGCATCCTCTCTTCTAGATTTAATCGGATTAGAAACTATCTTACCAAAAACCACATCCCTCATTCAACTAAAATCCTCCATGCTAATCTCAAACCAAAAAGGCCTTATTAAACTATACTTCCTATCATTTCTCATCACCCTCACCCTTAGCATACTCTTATTTAATTACCCCGAGTAATCTCCATAATAACCACAACACCAATAAAAAATGACCAACCAGTAACAATCATTAACCAAGTACCATAACTATATAAGGCCACAATCCCTATAGCCTTCTCACTTAGAAAACCACTCTTCATTGCAGTGCACGGGCTTCTCATTGTGATGGCTTCTCTTGTTGTGGAACATGGGTTCTAAGCATGTGAGCTTCAGTAGTTGCAGAGCGTGGGCTCAATAGTTGTGGCTCATGGGCTCTTGAGCACAGCCTCAGTAGTTGTAGCTCTCGGGCTTAGTTGCTTCACGGCATGTGGGATCTTCCTGGACCAGGGATCGAACTCATGTCCCCTGCATTGGCAGGCAGATTCTTAACCACTGGGCCACCAGGGAAGTCCCTATATAGGTATAATCTTTATATTAGGTATAATCTTTATAGGTATATATTATTAAAGATTATACCTATATATTATAATAAGATTATACCTATATGACATTATCATGTCATCTACAAATAGTGACAGTTTTACTTCTTCCCTTCCAATTTGGATGACCTTTTTTTTTCTTGTCTGATTGCTGTGGCTAGGACTTCCAATACTATGTTAAATAGAAACATCAAGATTGGGCATCCTTGTCTTGTTTCTGATTTTAGAGGAAGGGCTTTCAGCTTTTCACCATTAAGTATGATGTTAGCTGTGGGTTTCTCATACATGGCCTTATTATATTGAGATATGTTCCCTCTATACCAACTTTGGTGAGAGTTTTTATCATGAATAGATGTTGAATTTTGTCAAATGCTTTTTCCGTATCCATTGAGAGGATCATATGGTTTTTATGCTTCAGTTTATGAATGTGGCATATCACATCGATGGATTTGTGGATATTGAGCCATCCTTACATCCCTGGGATAAATCCTGCTTGTTCATGCTGTATTATCCTTTTTATATATTGTTCAATTCAGATTGGTAATATTTTATTGAGAAAATTTTTTTCATCTGTATTCATCAGAGATATTGGCCTGTAATTTTCTTTTTTTGTAGTATCTTTGTTTCTTTTTGGTATCTGGGTAATGGTGGCCTCATAGAATGAATTTGGGAATTTTCCATCTTCTTCAGTTTTTTTGAATAGTTTGAGAAGGAAAGCTCTTATTATATGTTTGGTAGAATTCCTCTGTGAAGCCATTCAGTCCTGGACTTTTGTTTGCTGGGAGTTCTTTTAAATTAGAAGTTCATTTTCACTGTCCTGATTCAGTCTTGGAAGGTTGTACATTTATAGAAATTTGTCCATGTCTCCTAGGTTGTCTAATTTGTTGGCATGTAACTATAATATTCTCTTATGATTTTTAAAAATCTCTGTGATACTGGTTGTTATTTTTCCTCTTTCATTTCTCATTTTATTTGGGTCCTCTCTCTTTTTCTTGATGAACATGGCTAAATGTTTATCAATTTTGTTTATCTTAAAAAAAAGCTCTTATTTTCACTGTATTTTTCCTATTTATTTTTAATCACTATTTATTTCCTCTCTGATCTTTATTATTTCCTACCTTCTGTTGACTTTGAGCTTGTTTGCTCTTCTTTTTCTAATTCCTATAGATGGTAGGTTAGGTTGTTTATTTGAGATTTTTCTTGTTTCTTGAGTTAGGCCTGTATTGCTATAAACTTCCTTATTAGAAGTTTATTAGATGCTTTTGCTGCGTCCCAAAGATTTTGGAAAGTTGTGGGGTTTTCTTTGTTTGTCTGGAGGTATTTTCTGATTTCCTTTTTGATTTCTTCATTGACCTGTTGGTTTCTTAGTAGCATATTTTTCAGTGTTCATGTTTGTGCTTTTCCCATTTTTCTTCCTGTAATTGATTTCTGGTTTTATACCATTGTGGTTCAAAAAAAAAATGCTTGATATAATTTCTATCCTCTTAAATTTGTTGAGATTTGTTTTGTGGCCTAGCATGAGATTTATCCTGGAGATGTTCCATGTGTACTTGAAAAGAATGTGTATTCTGCTGTTTGGGGATGGAATATCCTGCAGATATCTATTAAGTCCAACTGGTTTAATGTGTCATTTAAGACCACTTTTTCCTTATTGATTTTCTCTCTGGACTTTCTGTCCACTGATGTAATTGGGGTGTTCAAGTCCCTTACTATTATTGTATTATTGTCAAATTTTCCCTTTATGTCTGTTAATATCAGCTTTCTATATTTAGATGATCCTGTATTAGGTGCATAGATGTTAATGAGTATTATATTCTCTTCTTGTATTGATCCCTTTATCATTATATAATACCCTTCTTTTTATTTTTGCTATAGACTTTGTTTTAAAGTCTGTAGTCTGATATGAGTATTGCTAACCCTGCTTTCTTGTCATTTCCATTTGTATGAAATATCTTTTTCCATACCTTCACTTTCAGTCTCTGTGTCTTTTTAGCTCTGAAGTGTCTCTTGTAAGCAGCATATAGGTGAGTCTTGGTTTTCTTTTTTAAAAAATCAAATCAGCCACTCTGTTTCAATTGGAGTATTTAGTCCATTGACATCTAAGTGATTATTGATAGAAGTGTACTTACTGCAATTTTATTACTTGTTTTCTGGTTGTTTTTGTAGTTCTTCTCTGTTCTATTCTTGTTTTAGTTTCTTCCCTCATGTTTTTCTTTAGTGGTGTACTTGTGTTTGTTTCTCTCTAGTTTATGTGTATTTATTATAGTTTTTTTTAAAAATAAATTTATTTTATTTATTTTATTTTTGGCTGCGTTGGGTCTTCATTGCTGTGATTGGGCTTTCTCTAGTTGTGGTGAGTGGGGGCCACTCTTCATTGTGGTGCATGGGCTTCTCATTGTGGTGGCTTCTCTTGTTGCAGAGCACCGGCTGTAAGCACATGCGCTTCAGTAGTTGTGGCACATGGGTTCAGTAGTTGTGGCTCGTGGTCTCTAGCGCGCAGGCTCAGTAGTTGTAGCGTACAGGTTTAGTTGCTCTGTGGCATGTGAGATCTTCCCGGACCAGGGGTCGAACCAGTTTCCCCTGCATTGGCAGGCAGATTCTTAACCACTGCACCACCAGGGAAGCCCTTATTATAGGTTTTTGATGGTGGTTATCATGGGGTTCATGTATTTTAACCAATAACGATATCTACTTGTTTTAAACTGATAGTAATTTAAGTTTAAACACATTGTAAAAGATCTCCACTTTTAAGTTCCTTCCCCCACATTTTATGTTTTTGATGTCATATTTTACATCTTCATGTTTATTCCTATACTAATTATTGTAGTTATAGTTGATTTTAGATTTTTTTTGCCTTTTAATCTTTGTACTAGCTTAAGAGGTTGATCCTTAGCCTTTTTATATATTTTTGCTTTTACCAGTGGATTTTTTCTTTCCTATTGATACTTACTTCTTATTATAACATTTTCATTTCCACTTAGAGAAGACCCTTTACCATTTCTTTTAGAGTAGGTTTAGTATTGATGAACCCTTTAATTTTTGCTTGTCTGAGAAGTTCTTTATCTCTCCTTCAATTCTAAATGATAATCTTGCTCTTTAGAGTTCCTATGTTGTAGGTATTTTGCTTTAAGCACTTTGAATACATCATGTCACTCCCTTCTGGTCTGCAAATTTTCTGCATAAAAATCAGTTTACAACCTTATGGGCATTCTTTTATATATGACTCTTTGTTTTTCTCTTACTGCCTTTAGAATGCTCTCTTTAACTAACTTTTGTCATTTTAAGTGTGATACGTTTTGGTGTGGGTCTGTTTGGATTCATCTTTTTTGGGACTCTCTGTGTTTTCTGTACTTGGATATCTGTTTTCTTCTTCATGTTTGGGATGTTTCCAGCCATAATTTCATCAAATACATTTTGACCCCCTTCTCTCTCTCTTCTTCTTCTGGTACCCTGATAATGTGAATGCTGGTACACTTGATGTTGTCTCAGAGGTCCCTTAAACTATTTTCTTTTTTTTTCCTATTCTGATTGGGTAATTTCCATTATTCTGTCTTGCAGATTACTTATGTGTTCTTTTGTATCTCCTAGTGTGCTGTTATTTCCTTCTAGTGTGTTTTTCATTTCAGTTATTGTATTCTTCTATTCTGACTTGTTCTTTTTTATATTTTCTAGTTCTTTGTTAAATTTCTCCATGTGTTCATCTATTCCTCTCTATAATTTAGTTAGCATTCTTATTACTAATGTTCTGAACTCTTTTTCTGGTAAAT
This sequence comes from Kogia breviceps, assembly GCF_026419965.1. Classification (NCBI taxonomy): domain Eukaryota; kingdom Metazoa; phylum Chordata; class Mammalia; order Artiodactyla; family Physeteridae; genus Kogia; species Kogia breviceps. The sequence continues at coordinate 25,424,942 of NC_081321.1, forward strand.
TATTTATTTATGTTTCATTAATTATTTTTTTGGGGGGGTTCTTTTGTTCTTTTTATTGAAACAAATTCCTCTGTCTGCTCATTTAGCTTAACTTTCTCTGTCTCTATGAAAGTAGGTGAAAGAGTTACCTGTTGCTGTGTTGAAGGGTTGTCTTTATATGGGAGTGTCCCTATGCTGTCTGCACACTCCCAGTGGCTTTGGTGGGAGAATTAGATCTGAAGTGAGCACAGGCCACATGTTTTCCCAGGGTGTGTTGGCAGCTATCACCTTGGTAGTGTGTGGGGCTGGAGATGGAGGGGAAGGGCCAGAGCCACATGTGACCTGGGGCTTTTCCTCTTCTCAGTGGCCAGCACCACCCTATTAGAGGTGGGGTCATGTCCCAAGTTGCTGAAGCAGAAACCCTGAGGGTCATTTCCCAGCTGGCTCTATTCCATTTAAATGTGTGCTCCTTTCCCCACCCCACAGTAGCACCCTTGCCCCAGAGGGGAGCAGAGCTGGAGCAAGAGGGGCTGGTTCATGTGCTCAGGTAGGTCTTGGAGTGAGCTGTGGCAGCAGTCCCAGCAACAGTCAGAAACCTGGACTGCTTCTGGGGTACTGACTGCATAATCACCAGTAATGGCTGCCTTGGTCAGATGCTGCTCTGGGTCTGAGCCACCTTTGTCCCTCACAGCTGAGCTCTCCTCTCAGTCTCAGCAGCCCTTACCCCAGTGTGGAGCTGTGTCGTGAAGCAAGTGGGGCTGGAGCAGGCACTTGCCTTGGGCTGTGGCACATGCTGGCATGGTTGCAGGAAACTGGTTAGCATCCTGTGCACTTTCAGTCCGCCCTCTATGCCGTTTTGGGATTAAGCAAGCATGTGTGTGCTCCTCATGAGCAGAGTCCAGGCTTCCCACAGCCTTCCTGTTAGTCTCAGTGGCCCTCCAGCCAGCCAAGGAGACTTGGGTTCCCCGTGTCAGATCCCAGGGCTGGGGTGCCCAGTATGTGGCTTGAACCATTCACTGCCCAGGGAGGATCTCTTCCTGTGCAATCCCCCTCCTCTTCTGAGTCTCCATCCAGGGGCACAGGTTCCAACCTGATTATTTCTCTTCCCTTACTACCTGATTCCGTGTGGAACTTTCTTACAGCCTTGGTTGTACAGGAGTCTTTCTGCCAGTTTCCAGTTAGTTTTCAGGAAGAATTGTTCCACATGTAGATGTATTTTTGATGTGTTCACGTGGTAAGGTGATTTCTGCCTCCTCCTCTCCATCATCTTGATCTCTTCCTTAGTAGGACCATAGAACCTTAATACAACAATTTAAGCAAGCAACTCAGCTTGAGGTATCTGGGATAGCATCACAAAACTTTCTTTTCAGTTGCATCCTAAAGGATGAAAGGGAGTTTGTCAGGTGAAGAAAGGGAGGAAAAGGTATTTCAGGTGAGTGGCACTGCATGAGCAAAGAAACAGAATTATGAAAGGACATGCATGGAAGGTTTGGAGAAGTTAATATGGCTGCAGTTATAGGACTGAAGGTGGTGGCTACTATTATATTAGCTAGTCATAATGAAATTGTTAATAGTTATAATAACAAGTTAGTTCCATTTATGCGAATACCAGACTGGAATGTAGGTTGAGAAAGTCTGGGTCTAACAGAGTGAGAGAGAAAATTTCTATATATGATAGAGGTTATTAAGATAAATTAAGAGAAGTTTTATATCAGAATGACTGACAACATAACCAAGCTTATTATTTCCAGAGTTTAAGGAAGTCTCTTCAACAAAGAGATAGCTAAATGGATTATTTAACTCTGAGATAGCAGTGGTAAGTCATTTCTTGAAGACCAGATGAAACTTGGAGAAACCAGACACAAAATATAGAATAAACAGAATGAATAAACAGAAAAATTTGTGCAGTACTCTTGAATTTTCTTTTTCCTTTTCTTTGGCCATACCACGTGGCTCACAGGATCTCAGTTCTCCCACCAGGGACTGAACCTGGGCCACAGCAGTGAAAGGCCCAATCCTAACCACTAGACCACCAGGGAATTCCCATCTTTTTTTTTTTTTTTCTTTTTTTAATGGAGAGAAGTCAAGGAGTGAGCAGTCTTCTTGTGCCTGGGTCTGACAAGCTCTGTGGGCAAGTCACATGTTTATTAGTATAAATAATATTAATATTATTCTATTAACATATATTAATATTATGATAATTAGTGTTAAGATAAAGAGTTAGTAACAGTGCAGTTCACCCTTGAACAATGCAGAGGTTGGGGCACTGACCCCCACACAGTTGAAAATCCAGATATAACCTAGAGTCTGCCTTCCATATCAGTTGTTCCTCCTAATCTGAGGATCTGATTTCTCAGTTTCAACCAAATGTGGATCGTGTAGCACTGTAGTATTACTATTGAAAATAATCTGTGTACAAGTGGGCCTTCACAGTTTGCCCGTGTTGTTCAAGGGTCAACTGTATTTAAAAATATAACTTAATAGTATTAAATAAATAGTATTTACTTAATTATACAATTAATATACATGATTAATAATAGTATTCATCATAATCATCATTAAAATGTAAATATTTGATCATGAATGCTCACAGCAGCACTACTCACAGTAGCCGAAGGGTAGAAACAGCCCAAATGTCCATCAACTGATGAGCGGATAAACAAAGTGTGGTATATCCATACAATGGAATTTTATCCAGTTGTAAAAAGGATGGAAAAACTGCTACATGCTACAAGATGGGTGAGCCTCAAAATCATTACAGTAGGTAAAAGAAACCATATGTAAATGTCACATATTGTATGATTCTTTTTATTTATTTATTATTTATTTATTTTTTGGCCACACCACGTGGCTTGTGGGATCTTAGTTCCCCAACCAGGGATTGGGGAACCCGTGCCCCCCTGCAGTGGAAGTGCAGAGTCTTAACCACTGGACCACCAGGGAAGTCCCTGTATGATTCTTTTTATATGAAATACTCACAATAAGCAAGTCCATAGAGACAGAAAGTGGATTAGTGTTGGTTAGGGGGTAGGGGAGGGGTGACTGGGGAGTGAGTGCTAATGGGTACCCACCCATATTCTTCTGAGGTGATGAAAATGTTTTGAAGCTAGAGAGAGGTGATGATTACACAGCATTGTGAATACATTTGATGCCACTGAATCGTGCACTTTAAAAAGGTTAATTGTATGTTGTCAGAATTTCACCTCGATTAAAAAGAAATGCATGTTTCAGTGCTTACTGCATGCTATGAATTTCTAGTTTACCAAGATCCTGAGACTCTGTAAAGATAGGTAATTTACCATATGTCATACAGGTAAAAAGAGAAAAAAGGAAAGATGTACAGCCTTCTCCTTTTCTGGCTCTCATTCCTGGGAATGACTCTCAAACACAAAAACTTGGGGTAGCTCTGAATCTGTGCCTCTTCCACCCATCCCTGCCGCACCAGGTCTCAGCGGAGACAGGTGACAATGATTAGGGGGTATTATTGAAAAGACACTTTTCCTTGCTTGAGTGCAGACACTGACCCTCCCTCAAGTGTCTGCTGGGCTTTTTGTCATCACAGATACACCAAATATTCCAAAAGACTTGCCTCAACCAGCACAGAGATAATAATCAGCCCTGTGACCACAGCTGGCGGAAATGGCTTTCCATCTCACATTTTTTACATGCCATTTTCCTCTATGGAGACCGAGAGAGGCAAGGTAGTGGAACCAAAGAGCTAATTAGTTCACATGAAGGGATAGTTCAATAGTTCACACATTGAAATTTTGTGATTGTAGTTTAAACTGCTTATCATTAATGACGGTGTTAATTATTTGGGATTAATTATGCTGTTAAACTTATCAGTTATTAAAATAGTAATCAAAGATCAAGTAAAATGTTTATAGAAAAATTACTAGATTTATATTGAAAATGACCAGATATTTAAATTACGCTTATGTTTAAGAAATACAAATATTTATGATATGCCAAAGATCCCTTTTTAACATTAAACAACTCAGTTAACAAACAAAATTAGGCTCTTCTGGGAAACTAATTTCCCTAATTCCTAGAAAACAGAAGCGACTGGAATACCATATTGGGGTTCAGTGGAGAAAACAGAATTCACTCTAGCTATTTGAGTAGAGAGGACTTAACACAGGAATTTGGGTGTTTACACACTTGTGAAAGAGTTGGAGGAGCAGAAATCAGGAGGCCAGCTGCCGCTATTCCTGCCGTCACGTGTGTCGCTGACACGGCTGACAGGTCACAAAGCTGGTAACGGGACACCGGCACACTTAACACCTGTCGGGACTCGCTTCCCCAACACAACGGCAGCTGGCAGATGGCCTCCACATTCTTAACCAACTGTGTCATCCTTGAGGAACCTAAGCTGCATCTAAAACCCCAGCTGTAAGACAACCTGAGAATGTAGTTTTTTGCCTTCTAGCCCCTAGGGCACAGGAGGGAATTCAGAAGAGGTGGCAGTGGGTGCTAAGTGCCCAAAGGCAAGATCCATGAAGCAAAAATTCCACAAGTCTATATAGGGCGATTTATCATGACTTGATAATGTTTCCTAAATACCATGATATGTAGGTCAGATATTGGATGCCTTTTGTCAAACAGAGCCCCTGTGAGACACATGGTATTAGACAACTGTAGATGGTTTTCCAGTTGACATTTAAAAAATGTTTATGACCTAAGTTAGGTGTCTACTTAAGTCTCTTTTCATTGCATAGAAACTATTTTCTCTTGACATCTGTCAGCAAATATATCATAGAAAATAAGCTTTTATAGTCACATAGCTTTATGTACTGTATTTCAGCTACTACTCCCCCCACCCAGGCAATAAGCTCCAGAACATGCTTCTCTGAGGAAATCTGATACCATTATTTATTTTTCCATTGAGTAGAATTAATTCCACAACATGGCTGAAGACTGCTTTGTAAAGAACGTTATCAACAGGTTAAAGGGATTTGAGGTCCAAAGTTAACTCACTGAATTAACTTCCCTTTCTCTGTATTCTTGCAAAAGGTTTAACTGTGTAGTTTGCATTTTGATCTAGGACAGAGGCATTGTATTGATATCTTCTGGTTTGAAATTTTTTTAACATTTGATTTTGTGCTAGATAATGGTGTCAAGAAGCAATAGTTAGGATTAAGTTTGATCGTGAGTTATAAAAACTAAGATAATAATAGCATAAACCCAATACAATTTTATTTCTCTCTCTTGTGTGCAATGTCTGAAATAAGTGGTCTAGAGCTAGTGTGACCAGGTTCCACTCGGGTCACCGTGCTGCCATACCAGAGCGTGGCCTTTATCCCGTGGTCCACGTGGGTATCATCAGCATTCCAGGAAGCATGGATAAAGGAGACAAAAAGAGCAAAGGGCACGTGCCCACTGTCTCTTAAGGAAGGTCTTGAGGAGCTGTTGGGTTACACTTTACCTACAACCCAATGGCTACTAGCACTCAGTCATATGACTTTACTCAGATGCAAGTGAGGTAGAGAAATGTAGTCTTTATGCCGGGCACCATGTGTCCTGTTAAAAGTCAAGTCTATGCCATACCCAACTTTCATACAAACATTTACTCTTGAGGGTTATCTGAATACTCTCCCCGCAAAATCACCTTTTTTCAGAAAAGGAAATTTAAGTTTTACTGTTTGGCTGACCTGACACATTATTTACCTTGGGTAGAACAAATTATTTTAATAGAAAAACATACTCAATATTTCTACCTAGGTTAGCGAGAACACATTGTCTCCTGCTGCACCCCTAAGCAGCAAGAAGGGGAGGTGTTTCACTTTGTGCCCTTCGAAGTTTCCCCTGATTTGAATTCTTCAGGAGGATGGAGTTGGGTTTAAAAGTGGGCAGGATAAGGGACTGTGGGGTTGTGGGTCTCAGGTCAGCAGAAGAGCAGTAAGCGAAACCTGGTGGCATGAAGAAGGGCTGGAGGGGGCAAGGAAATGCAACACACAGGTTCTCCCTCCTCTATCATTTCCTGTTTTACCACTATGGAGTTTGCTTTCTGCTTTAAGATGATCCCTGGGACACCAAAAAGCAGAGGAATAAAACTGAAGGCAGCAACTGAAGCCTGGGGCCCTCTGGGCAGCAGGTGGATCTACAAAAAGGAAGTAATCACTAGGAGCCAGGCATTTTGAAAACATCATCTGAGTCTATTCCCTCAACAAGCCTATAATCAATAACTTTCAACTCCATTTACCAATGAGGTAAAATTGACGCTCAGGAAGTTAAAGTAACTCCCCAGAGCCACACAGCCATTGAGAAGTCAAGTCAGAATCCAAACCCAATTCTTTGTACCCAGCTAAACTAATGTCTCATTGAAGTAACTGGAGATTTATCCAAACACCTCAAGCTCACGCCAACTTTCTTCCAAGGTAATTTGGTCAATGAAGGTACAACTTCTGTTCCATAATTGGCAGTTAAAGGTGAGGAATAGCAGATGTCAAGAAAAGGAGAGAATGAAAAAGAGGCACAGTAGTTTCTGAAATGATTTTATTCTACCTCTACAGTTCAGTTGGGCATCATCTTTCATTGTTCTCCTTGAGATCATGATTATTCGCTTAACTGCAGTTCCTAGCTCTATCATTTTTTAACCAAAAAGCTTCAAGGACTTCGTCCTAAATGCAATGCAACAGCCATAGTAGATAAACTTGCTCTTTTACCTGCAGCATTTGAAAGAACAGTTGTCTTATAAGTCAAATGAAATCAGTTTGCTAAAAAATGTTTAATTCTTTTTTCTTTGAGTGTCTCTACATAGGGCAGGCAATGTTGGTTGACTATTCTGCAGCCCCCTTTTTCCTTGCTCAATTATACACTGACTTTGTTGAAGTATTCACCATTCATGAGTCTCAGGGAAGGTAGCCCCTGCCTTCGGTGAAATATGATTGGTTTAAGAAAGGAATAGTAGGGACTTCCCTGGTGATCCAGTGGTTAAGACTCCGTGCTCCCAATGCAGGGGGCCCGAGTTCCATCCCTGGTCAGGGAACTAGATCCTGCGTGCTGAAACTAAAAGATCCCGCATGCCAGAACTAAAGATCTTGCACGCCACAAAAAAGATCGCGTGTGCTGCAACTAAGACCTGGCACAGCCAAATAAATAAATAAATATTTTTTAAAATAATAAATTTATTAAAAAAGAGAAAGGAATAGTAGTTTCATTTTTCTCACCAGGAATTGATTTAGGAATGGATGTGTGATGTAATTCTGGGCAATATGAAATGAGGGATGTCTGATGGAAGCTTCTGGGAAACTTTTTTTTGTTAAAAAAAAAAAAGAATGCAAGAAAGGAATGTTTACCTTTCTGGCCTTTGGACATGGCTCTGTGAAGATGAGATGTTTGGAGTTGCTGCAACCATTTTGTCAACATGAAGAAATCAACCTGGAGACAAAACTTAATATGGTAAGGATGACAGCAGAAAGATGAAAGGAATCTGAGTTCTCTCTTTTAAAAAAAAATATTCATTTATTTATTTTGGCTGTGCCCGGTCCTAGTTGCGGCATGCGGGATCTTTAGTTTTGGCATGCCTGTGGGGTCTAGTTCCCCGACCGGGGATCAAACCCGGGCCCCCTCAGCGGGAGAGCAGAGTGTTACCCACAGGACCACCAGGGAAGTCCCAGAATCTGAGTTCCTGATGACCTCAATGAACTGCTGAAATAACCAAACCTGAGTCTAAACCTGATGTTCCTGTTCCTTAGGCAAAAATCATTTATTACCTAAGCCATTTTGAGTTGGACTTTCTTCTTACTCAACTGCAAATGAAGCATCTTAAGCGATAAGCTAAAACAGGAGAAACACAACATGAGATGAAGAATTGGGTCATTTTAGAGATGAGCCACCAAAAGTTGGAGTATGTTAATATGCTATTTAATACGTTCACACCTAATTCTCTCAAAAAAAGCTGTTTTGACAGTACCACTAAAATAGATTACTTACGTCTTTTAAATTTAGGACAGCAAAAATCTCCAATTTGAGCAAGGAGTAAAAGAAACAAGTTCCTGAGGAAAATAAATTTTGTCAATTTTCAAAACATTAGAATTTTCGTGCACTCTTATTACAGGAGTGTCAATTCTGACAACCCCTTCTGGCTAAAAATAAAGGTATTTTCTTTTTAAAAAGATTTATTTATTTAATTTATTTTATTTTTGGCTGCTTTGGGTCTTCATAGCTGCACGAGGGCTTTCTCTAGTTGCGGTAAGTGGGAGCTACTCCGTTGCGGTGCGCGGGCTTCTCATTGCAGTGGCTTCTTTTGATGCAGAGCACGGGCTCTAGGCACGCGGACTTCAGTAGTTGCGGCACATAGGCTCAGTAGTTGTGGCTCGCGGGCTCTAGAGTGCAGGCTCAGTAGTTGTGGCGCATGGGCTTAGTTGCTCTGCGGCATGTGGGATCTTCCCGGACGAGGGCTTGAACCCGTGTCCCCTGCATTGGCAGGCGGATTCTTAACCACTGTGCCATCAGGGAAGCCCCAAGGTATTTTCTTAATAATTCTCTGCTTCTCACTCTAACCATTTCTTGTTTTATGAGAGAGATCTATTCCAGAAGACCTGTGCAGGTCTAGAGCGCCTTAACCCTCACCACACAGTTATGACTTTTCATTTCCCAGGTGAAGCAAAGGGCATTGTAAACTGTGAAACAGTCACAGTGAAGTCAGTTTCACGAAGAGCTGTGAGTGCTTCCTCAGTACATCTCACTGGTCCTCAGCTCCAGGAACAAGTGCTCAATATATGTATGTTGAAAGATATCCTAATTGAAAATGGATACCCCTAACTTCCTTTCCAAAACAAGAAAACACCCAAAACACTGTTACTGGGAAGAACATACTGCAATGGTTCTAAGAAAATCTGCAACAATTTGGACTTGATTTTTATCCCTTGCCAGATGTGTGTTAGCAGCTACAAGCAAAATTCAGGCTTCTGAGAGATTTAACTGCTTCTTGAAGTGGGATTTATGAGGTCTGATCAGCCAGATGTAAGAATGTCTGTCGCTGTCTCAGCCTGCTTCTCTGGGCTAATAACGTACCTCCTGAGTTACCTTCCCATCCACAGATGTAGCACTCCAGGTGGGAATGAGACAAAATGTTCCGGAACTAGTCCTAAATCTATTGAAGTAGCTGATTTTCAGATTTTACTAAATCATGACTAAGCCCAGGTATGGTTTACTAGCAGTCCAGGCTTTAGCAAGATGAACTGGGCTAGACTGTGAACCATATAAATGCCTTTTCTTCTCTTGACTATGGCTCAGATCACTGCTGGTCACAATGTTTACAACAGAAGCACAGCTTCAAGAATCATTTAGGAAAAAAGGGGTTTACTGATTCAACCAAAGGTTTGTGACATGCAGCATACTCTAGCCCTTCTTGGAGAGTTCACAGTGTACGCTGCATGTTAGGGGCTCTGAGAAGTCTTGTAATCCAGATTCTTTCAGTATTTGTATAACTCAGCCCTTTTCAGACTTCAAGTATGGGATATTTCTTTTCACGTAACACTTATAAATACTCCCAAAGAACTTGTGTTCTGAAGAACAGACTTTCAGCAACACTTGTCTGGGCCATATTGATTTTGCTCATTTCTACCTGGCCCTCTGAGGGATGGATCAGTATGTGTATACACTGTGGGTGTACAAAATGCATGGCTGGGGGGGAAGGCTGGGCTTTTAATTGAACCAACCTGTCTGAGAAGTGAGAAACTTCCCCCAACTAACCCTAACCTTAACCCTAACCCTTACCCTTACCCTCCCAGTAAGTAGAACAGTCACAATTTGAGTTCAGGCTGGCTGATCCTAGAATCAATCCTCTTAACCATTATGTCAGACTGTCCTCTTAACTCGCCAAGAGACAAGCCAAAGAGAGCCCCACGTTCCCCCAGCACAGAGACCTGAGTCTTGCGTTCTTGGCTCCCAGGGAACCCAGAAGCCATCCCACCTGGCCCCTCTGCACTTGCTAGCTGTGCAGCTTTGGAATGTGACCTAACCTTTCTCTGCTTCAGGTTATTTTCATGTGTAAAATGTATTAAAAAAAAAAAAGAAGTACATACTTCATGAGGAGGCTGTGACAAGTGTCAACATATGTCCACTCTTGTTCAGTCAAAGCCAGTCACACAAGCCTCTGCCTACTGACCCTGGTCTGTCCTCTACTCTGTCAGAGGAAGACTGTGTCATCTTCTACACCGTGGTCTCTCAGATATTTAAAGACAGATAACACAACACCCTTCTTCCAGGCTGGATATTGCCGGGTTCTTTGTGTCTCCCTATGACTTTCAAAATGCTTTCCCTTAACATATTTTAAACAACTTTTATGCCAATGTGTGGCATTTTGGTCTCTCTTTCTGAATAGATCATAAAAAGAGAGTTTTCCTTTCAGTTACAGTTCTTAAAGGGTTGAAGCTTATTTCACAAGAGATGAAACTGTCATTTCCACTATAAATAAAACATTAAATCTAAAGCCAAGTTTTGTTTCGAAGAGTTTGTTTCCTTTTTAATCTATTTTCACTTCCACAACGAATACTTTAAAATGCAACAGTTACTGAATCTGAAGATAGGCCAGTTACAGGGTCATGTCAGGCATTAGTTGAATGAATGATTGCATGTTTTTCTTCTCTGTTACTTTAATAAGAACTGAGTCTTTTATGATACAAGAAGATACTCTAAAGAGGACATGACCAGATGCCCTCTAAATTCCCTCCTAATCCTCAGATTCTGTGATTCAAGGCTTCTGCAAATTTTGTTCAAAGTACACACATACTGAAGTCCTCCTCATTCCAATGCAGTGCCTTCATTATATATTTTATTCAGAGGAAATTTCATTTGTAACTATAGTATATAAATTACATATATATACACATATATGTTTCAATATATATTAAAAATATATATACAGATTATTTATATATTTAAACATATATGTGTGTGTATATATATATATATATTTCTCCCCCAGCATTTCCTTCTTTCTTCTAAGGAACTGCTTCTTCATAGGGTGATAAAATTGGTTTTAAAGTGGTTTATCTACTCATGCTGCTTATTTTCCCATTTGACATGTTAATCCCCTCTTTATCTTATCAGATAACCCTTTGGTTTTTTTTCCATCTGGTATAAAATGTTTTTCATTTGATAGAAATCCAGGGCAGCAACCTCCCATATTCCAGAAGATCATTAAGAATTCTTGACAAGGCAGCAAGGCCTTTAGATCTCTTAACACAAATGCATGCAGAGTCCCAGCTCAGTCCCTTTGTTCCTCTGATGACATGGGTAGTCTGGGACACATAGAAAAGAAAAAAAGCTTTGTGTATAGACCTGTGATCAAAAGTGATATTCAGGGCACTTCCCTGGTGGCACAGTGGTTAAGAATCTGCCTGCAATGCAGGGGACATGGGTTTGAGCCCTGGTCCGGGAGGATGCCACATGCGGAGCAACTAAGCCCGTGAGCCACAACTACTGAGCCCAAGGGCCACAACTGCTGAAGCCCGCGCACCTAGAGCCCGTGCTCCACAACGAAAGAAGACACCGCAATGAGAAGCCTGCGCACTGCAACAAAGAGTAGCCCCCGCTCGCCGCAACTAGAGAAAGCCCGTGCACAGCAACGAAGACCCAACGCAGCCAAAAATAAATATAAATAAAATAATTTTATTTTAAAAAAGTGATATTCAACTGCATAAGGACCTCCCTCAGAAGTGTTCATAGAAAGTAAAGTGAGGTTTTTGTAAACAAAGGGACAAAGCAGGACATAGGGATCAGGCATAGTCTATCTTTTCATGCTCACAGACCCACTCAATTTACTGAAACCTAGCAATACCTAGATTTGTATGTCTCTCCATTTTTACATGTTTTAGTCACTAGCTAGTCCCATCTTTCTTATAGGACGTGTTTCTTGGTAAAGAATTTAGGACTAATTAGGGAAGAAATACAGCAATTACAAAGTATTAAACCCTTAGTAATTAAAGTTGAATTTATGTCATGTCAATCATACCACATATACCAAGATACACAAATAAGTCAGAGATACACAGATACCAAGGCAGGCAATGTTATTTTTGCCTCATTTTGTGTTTAATATTATTGAAGGCTCTACTAATGTCTTAAAAACACAGAAACTTCTTGAATATACATTAATTCTCTGGAGGAATAAATATACTCCAAATGCTTATCATCAGAATTCTGATAAAGGAGATATAATTTCTCTCTTCAGTATTTTAAAAATTGGTATCTAAATAATTTCATTTTGAACTAGGTTAGTAACCTAAGTCTTCTCCTTTGAGCTTTTGAAATTGAAAAAATTTTAAGTTCCAAATATAATAAAGACTTTGGGAATTCCTTGGTGGTCCAGTAGTTAAGACTTGGTGCTTTCACTGCTGTAGGCTCGGGTTTGATCCCTGGTTGGGGAGCTAAGATCCCACAAGCTGTGTGGCCAAACAGAACAGAACAAAACAAATGTAATAAACACTTAAGTACACATTCAAATTGAAAGTGGCAATTTATTTCCTATTACACTTTTCTGGCCAAAAGGAGCTGAAGGATTTTTTTCCTTCTTACTTTCTTACAACAGATATTGTCAGATTTTTTTTTTTTTAAAGCAAAATATAACAGAATTATGGTTAAGAAGACTAATTCTATCTGAATGGTATTAATCACAGCCTAGTTAAAATAACACTTAATATAGACTCCCTTCAACAGCAGATGTTGTCAACTTTAAAACATTAGTATTTCTCGTATCATTTCTGGACGGCCTAGACACATTTTTCCTCAAGGTAACTTCATTTTTTTCCCTAGCTTTTCCTTGACTTAAAATAATGGCCTAAGGAAGGCCACATGAGTTTAGTGGCTCTATTTTTTAAATGTTGGGCAAAGTAGGGCTGGTTGATAATGTACTTCATTAAAATGAGCTGTGGGGCTTCCCTGGTGGCGCAGTGGTTGAGATTCTGCCTACCGATACAGGGGACGCAGGTTCGTGCCCCGGTCTGGGAAGATCCCACATGCCGCGGAGCGGCTGGGCCCGTGAGCCATGGCCGCTGAGCCTGCGCGTCCGGAGCCTGTGCTCTGCAACGGGAGAGGCCACAACAGTGAGAGGCCCACGTATCGCAAAAAAAAAAAAAAATGAGCTGTGTTTTCAGGGCCCTGGCTGGTCCAGTAGTCTGAGAGGCCTAGGTTTCTTTTGTAGCCAAACAGTAGATTCCATTCTTCTACCAGCCCATTGCAGTGGCTGGGGAAGTCCCGGAAATATATTATACTGAATGCTATTGTCAGAAGAGATTTGCATTTAATGGTGTTATTATAGATGAAGTATTTCCTTGAGTAAAAATCCTACTCATTCAGATTTTGAGGGAACACTGAATTTCATAACCATAGTTGACTTTCTCTGTAGAAAAGGTTTTTTTTTTTTTTTTTTTTTTTTTTTTTGCGGTACGCGGGCCTCTCACTGTTGTCGCCTCTCCTGCTGCGGAGGAGCACAGGCTCCAGACACGCAGGCTCCGCAGCATGTGGTATCTTCCCGGACCGGGGCACGAACCCGTGTCCCCTGCATGGGCAGGCGGACTCTCAACCACTGCGCCACCAGGGAAGCCTCTGTAGAAGAGATTTTTAAATTTGCTATGATCACTTCCTTTCAATTTCTTTTCCTTATAGTCATGCATGTTCTGTGATCTAAATTTCTTAAGTTCGTTGAAAATCAGAGAAAAAAAATCAAGAGGATAAAAACAAGCACAAAGTAAACAAACAAGTAGTTTTGTCATTACATTTTCGCCTGGATAACCCCACAAATATTTCTTGTTGTTTCCATTCTGTTTCAACACTGCAGAGCAATACACTCATGGCTCAATGGTGAAGCAACGTGCATGTGAGTGACAAAACATGGAAACCAGAAAAGGAATATAAATGTAAATCAAACTTTTAAAATCCTAGTAATACAGCAGCTTCCTTCCTTATTTATTCTGTTAACGTCCATTCCACATGAATTCACATTTTGATTCCATTAGGACATACACCGTCAGCCCTGATCAAAAAGACCACTATTTGTAGAGGGTAAAATCGAGCCTGTTGCCAGTATCTACTGGTGGCAAACTTGCAAATGTCCTCTGGAAAACTAATAAAATTATATTTTGATTATTTGTTTTCTGGATTCTGGGGACCATGAAAATAGAAAAGGATAGAAATAGGACATGCTTTTTTGAAGTTTCTTGGGCTGGGAAGTAGAAAAATAGGTGTTTTCCTTTGGGGCTTTTTGTGACTGAGAATGATGAGGTTCATATTTCTGAGGGCACTTTTTCATGTTCCTCAGTCTTTCAGGGAGTGGTAGGCTTTGGCAGTCTGGCTGTTGACAAAATCTGTCTTCTTAAACTGAGCCTTTGGAATAAGCAAACAAAAATGTGAAAGGTCAACAACATCTTCACACCAGAAAATGCAGTTTTTAGTGACTTCTCACCAGGCTCAAGTCATTATTATCTGGCTCTTTTTAGCATTCTTACCTTCTTGTAGGCATTATGGAGCTCTGTGTGGGTCCACAGAGAATATAGGAGAACAGAAGCAGCTTTACTTGCTTTGTTGGAAGCATAGCTGAAAAGAAGAAAAGGACATTTTTTGGAGATCAGTGAGAAAGTACAAGGCTTCTGGATGCTGTCTTTGGACGTTCTGTAAATCTTCTTTAATTGCTGTCACTCAGGAACCATCCATTAAGTCAGGCCACTCACCATGACAAGAGATGAGATGGTGAGCTTTAGGAGGCCAGGGGCCACGTTGGTGCTTTTGTTTTTTTCATAAAAATCTTTTCAAACCACTAGTAAAGTGCTAACAAATAGTTTATAAAGCAAATTCCTGATATTTATAAGGCATATATTCTTAGAGTTTTATAATTTCTTGAATTTATTTATATAATAAAATTTATACATTTTATTTTGTAAATATACTTGTACATTTATATTATATATTTTTAGAAAATACTTGTATAACGCATATTTATAGAGTACAAACGCATGAAAGTATGATTGAAAAATATGTATAACTCTTAGACTTAGTGACTCCATGAATGTAGGGGTTATGTACCGTTTTCAAATTAATTAATTTCAAGTTAATCAAAAAATTCTTACTGGAGCAACTGTTATTTTAATACAGTTTCAAAATTTATGTTTTTGTATATAGCAAATAGAAAGTGTGCTCCTGTTATAAATCCAAGTCCGCACTGAATTTGACATTGTACTTACTTTTTTTTTTGGCCATGCTGCATGGCATGTGGGATCTTAGTTCCCCGACCAGGGATCGAACATGTGCCCCCTGCATTGGAAGCTTGGAGTCTTAACCACTGGGCTACCAGGGAAGTCCCCTTACTTTTTAAAAAAAACTTTCTTCTTATTATTATTTTTATATGTACTTAGTTTTTGATGTTCTGCTTTAAAATTTGTCTCAAACTTCTTGTTTCTGGCTAAGGATCAGTGCTTTCTTAGGTCTCTCTCTCTTCCATCACTTGAATTAGCACATGGCTGCATTTTTTCTTTTAACAAACAAACAAAGATTTTATTTTTCCTATCATAGGAGTTTGTAAGCATGCAACCAAGAATAGAGAATGCAAAGCTGTATGAAGAAGCCCATGCTGTGCTCATTTGATAGCTAAAAGACCTTTTCTTTCATACCAGCAGTGTAGGGAAGATAAGTTAAATTGGCACCTTACAGATTTTTTTTAGTACCTCAGGGACTTTTCAGAGTCACTTGCTAATAACTGGAGTACTAATAAATCCATGAAAGCTGTGGCTCTCTAATATTTAAAATTGTAAGTTCTTAAATTGCAAGGGTGTTAGAGTCATGAAGTTTGTTCATAAGTTGGTTGCTTGGCACTTGGAACTCATTTATTCAAAGATGAAATGTAAATGGTGACTGGTTATCAGGCTAGCCCATAAATTATGGGTTAGCTATACAACACTCTGGCAAGGAAGAGACAGTAGACCCAACTGGTAGGAGTTCCTTGTTGAATATTTTTTTTTCCTTTTTGGAGACAAGGCATATGAGGACTGGCTCACAAATGGGACACTCAGTGCAACGAAAAATAACAGAATAGCACACCCTGTAATTTTCTAAGCTACAAGAAACTTCCAAAAGTGATGGTGTATTCCCAGGTGCTTCTTACGTCTGAATACTCAAATAATTAAAGTCATACTGTCTGACAGAGATTTGGTTAGAAGTTTGGATGGCTACTTGGAATAGTCGTTTCTGCTCTGCAGCAAAAAATAATTCATACTTTCCACAAAGGCTGAGCAACTGCTACTTGGGACCAGGTAAATATTCCCAGCTTTTGGGAAACAGACATTCTAACTAGGGCTCCTTTTAATCATGTGACTCTGAATGTAGCCCTCCTTCCATGGGAGCTTTGCCAGAGGGGAACCGCAGAGCACAAGGGGCCTAAATTGGGCGGGGCTGTGGGGGGAAGGGTTTTGCTCATTCGGGATATACCACAGATCCCTATGCTAGCCTCTGTGCAGCCAAGCACACATTTGTCTACTACAGGTCAAGTCCGTTGGCTTTGCAACTCATGAGAACTGGCCTATAATAACATTTGTTTTCTTTGTTGGCTACTTACAAAACTAACTTTATTTAACAAGTCAAACAATTCAGAGTCATATAAAGAGAAAAAAAAAAAAAATCTTCATACCCCCCTTGGGATCCCATCACTCTGAGTTAACTAACAGTAATAATTTGGTTACACAATGTTTTTCATTCTCTTCCTCACCTTTCTTTTTTTTTTTTAATGGGGAATATTTGAAGACACAGACACAAGGATGTGGGATGACTGACGTGCATTAAATCTTCTACTTCAAAAGAGATGGAAGAGATGTGATAAAGAAAACTGAGAAAAGCAAGAATTTCTTGTTATGCTGCCTCCTACTTCCCCCCTCCTCGTGCTATAATGGGTGACACCCCGCTTCACATAGTTAAGTGAGGAAAAGGGCATTCCTTGTCCATAGGACTCCAATTTGCTGACTTTCTTCTCTTTTAAAATCACAGCTGTGGCTCTGGGAAGCAATTCATTAGGTCAATAAAATGCTGGAATGCACGACCCAGATACGCTATGGAGTTTGACTATTTCTGGATATTTTAGAAGAGAATGAGCAACTGCTTGGCTTCGTGGATTCAGCTCTCACTTGCCTGATCACCAAGGACTGGACCAGATGATCTGGCCCGGCTTTACAATCTTGTTTTCTGGCCATGTTGCCCATGGCCCTCAATGCCTGGACATTCACAACTGCATTATTTACCTATGGGAATGGTGGTGGGGAAAGGGGAGACGCTGACAGGCAGATGCTAAAGGACTTACGTGTCACCTGTGCTTATGGCCATAATTTTCTGCAGGCCCCCAGTGTTCAGAAGATCCCGTGCATTCTGGTAACTATTCTGGATTATATTGTTCAATGTGTAACAGACAGAGGCTGTAGTTTCAATGAGAAGATCAGTACTTGGGACTGTGTTGGGAATTATGGAAACCAAATCAGGTAGAGTTTCTCTGGCTACAAATGAAAGAAGAAAAGAACACTTGATTAAAAAGATTGTTCCTTAACCTCAAGATCCCAATAACATTTAAGAAGAAACATTTGGTTAACAAACATATGGAAGGATGTAAACACTTTAATACTCAAATTACCAAAAGAAAAAAAAAATTTTTAAAAAGATGATACTTTGTGCTCAGTGCACTGGAGATCTTTCCAGAAAGCAATTTGACAGAAATGTCAAAAATTTTCACATTTTTTGATTCAGTATTTCCATTTTTGAGAATTCATCCTGAAGACATCACTTTAAAAATGGTAAAAGCAGAGATCTTTATGATAGTATTATATATATATATATATCATGAAAAATTTTACAAAGCCTAAACATCCCAAAATAATATGAATATGATTAACTAAAGCACATCTGCAAAGAATATTATGAACCCCAAAACATATCTATGAAGCATGTATAATAACAAGAAAATATCTGTTAATATTCTATGTGAAAATAACTGGTATACTTAAAGGACAAACACATATACAAGAAACCTGAGAAGAAATACACTAAAACAGTAACAGCCCTTGTTCTTCTACAATAGTATTAATGGTGACTTAAAAATATTAAAAAAAAAATTATCTGTACTGCCCAAAGTTTCTTTAATACGTAAATAACCGTTATTTTTTTAAAAAGGTAAAGAAACTATTTAAAATTTATTTTTTCACTACATATATAAAATCTTGGTTATAGGGTTTTCGTTTAGCTTTTTCTGTAGTAACAAGAGAGGTATTAATATTTGATGATGTCATTATACTTCATCCTATGGTATATATTTCGGGCAATATGAATTTATACTTGATATTTTGCAAAATTCTTTCCATGTATGTTTTTTTTTTCCTGTAACTACTTTGGACTCTCCTTGAAAGATAGAGAGCATGCTTCTATTGCTTTGTACAAATACTTCTGCCTAATTTTATTTTCTTCATCTGAGTTTATGTGACACCTTGAAATGCACTTCTCTCTCTGATACCGGACTGTAATTAGTTATGTGCCTGTCTGAATTCCAAATGGAGCCATGAGTTGCTTGAGGACAGTTATTGTACTCATTTCTGGATTTCCAGCATCGATCACTATGCCTAAAATAGAGAGGTACTCAGTAAAAGGAACGGAACCATATGTCTTCCTTTGATAACACCTGGACCTGATTGACAGGAAACACACCTTCTGCTCAAAGGCCTGAACACTTCCTTTTCCAATGTTGTCCAGGCATCGTGGCATAGTGTTAGGAGCTCAGAGCTCAGTCTCTGAAGCTACACTTTTTTAAGTTTTAGTCTTGTCTCTGCCACTTCATGGCTGTGTGGTCTGGGTAAGTTACTTAACCTCTTTATGCTGCATTTTCCCAATTTGTAAAATGGAATAATAATGGTATTTACTTCACAGGACTGTTTTGAGGGATTAAATGAGTTACCATGTGCTAACTGTATCACAGTTCCCTGCACATAGTAAGCTCTTCGCAGATGTGAGTAAATACCAGAAGGCTTCCTCCTTTTAGTAAGTTAAACCACAGAATGAAAGGCCTTGAGGACCTGAGTATTCCTTTTGCTGAATTTAGGTCGACAGCATGAAAACAAGTGTGAGACAATCACAACAGAAAATGTACAGCTGATCTCTCTGCAGGGTACATCAATGGCTGGCTGAGACCTGGCTGCCCACAGGAGACTGATCCTGCTGAGTGAGTTCCACCTCTCCTCCCTCAGTATGACCGACAAGAACGTCCAATTTCTACAGATCAATTTTAAGGTCGAAAGTTTGGGTTATGTCTGAGGGGGAGTGAGAATTAAGAGAAGTTAGAGTCTCTAACATTTTAGATCATGTTTGTTTTTCTCAGAAGAGTAGTATAACTGTTTATATCGACAAAGTTAAACACTGTAGTACAGTAAAGGAGGGGTCATTCCGTCTTTCTACACACACACACACACACACACACACACACACACCCCTGTGGGCCTGAGTAAATACATCCACTTTGAGACGAAGTTAGATCTTTAATAATGAAATATAAAATCAAAGGCCCTATCATGATATGGAGGGTTATAGCTCAATGTCATATTATTGAAGGAGATTTTAGTTAATGCTGGTGCTTGCACATACATTATGTTATCTGATCCCTGGAAAAACACTGTTCTGTAGTGATTACTAATTTCATTCGGTTTAGGGCAGTTAAATGACTATCCAAGGTGACGTGGCAAAGTAACATTATAGGATGCAGACCAGTGTCTTCTGCATGAGACCTGTTATGGTGTCACCATGCTAAGTTGCCTATCTTCAAGTGTTTAAGAAAATATCTTTCAAGTTTATTTCTGTAAATCTAAGTGAAATGTGATGACTTCATTCCAGGTCAGCCCATGGAAAGTTTTACTTGGCTTAGAAATCTCTCATGAAAAACACAAAGCTTGTATTTCAAACTGATTTTCATTTATTCCTGGCTATTAATACCGTGAATCAACACAAGTACTTTTACTCAAATTACATATTTGACATAAAGCCAATTTGGAATTCAAAAACTGCATTTATCTTGCTGAAGCCTCTTCTCACGATTGTCCTTAAAACGAGGGGAGGTTGATCAGTGAAATCACCTTATATAAGTTGTGGGGCTACAGCTGTATTGTTCCAACAGCTGGAGGACTGTGGAACTTGAGACAATAGCATTTCTGCCCTGGAGGCATAGGCACTATGCAGAGAGCAGTGCTTCTCATCAGCTATGCTCTAAAGATGGACTTAACATTTCATTTGAGAAAAAAAAAAAGTCAAAGGATAATACACCTGATTGAAGTGCAGCGCAAAAGTCCATGAAAGACAATGAGAAGAACACGTTCATAATTTTGAGACAGTGCCTTTGGCAAGGTTTCTTTCAGATTCACTGAAAAATGTCCAGGCTCTCTATGTTCATAATGGGCACAAAAGCATTGTATGAAACCTCCTGTTCAATGTTGTGCTATGCTATTGGCTGTCTTTGAAAATGACATTGTTAAAACATAACCACAGACTTTTGACACTGAGTGTGTGACTGTGTGTGTGTGTGTGTGTGTGTGTGTATAGATTTCAAAATAATCCATTAAAAAAACAAAAAAAATTTAGTGGAATTTTTGAAAAACTGAGTTTTAAATTGTCAGAAATGACTAATTTATGGAGCATTAGAAAGCATGATTAATTTTAGCATTATCTTCCTATTACCTAATTTTATAGTTTATGACTTAATTCACAAACATTTACATTTTCAGGTATAAAGAAAATGAATGAAAAATGTTATTTGAAAGTGTAACATAGTTATAATCTTTGTCAATAATACGGACTTAGAAAAAAAGGAGCAAATGCGTTTCATCGTATTTATTCTAAAACCTATGCCAAATCTGTTATATTCATGATTCCTTCTTTTTGTGATTATCTGTCCAACCATTTTTTTCTAGTACAACAATGGCCAAGCTTCTGAGGTGAACAACCACTGTGTGTGTGTGTTTGTTTAATGTTTCAGAAGAGTGGTGCTTAAGCAGGCCACACAGAGAACATTCTGAAAGACATGGGTTAAAAAGACTTCACTGGATGGCACAGCTGAGGGCCGAGAAATATCAAATATATTACCTATCTCATTAATTATTAGTATGGTCTAAAATTTCTCTTTGGTAGTAATCAGAACAAAAACAAAGCTGGATATTAAGAAAACTCCTATTTGAGACCAGTGCGAAAGCCTACGCTTGATGTCTGGGTACACAAAAACCAGTTCTATTTATCACATTTTGCTCTTTATTCACACTTTCAGCTCATCATTGTAAAAAGAATGTGATAAGGACAATGTTTTATTGCATTTGTATCTTCAATATATACACTTTACATCTAGAGACTTATATGACTTACCAATTTCATTCTGCAGAGAAAGATTCCGAGACAAATTCCTCAGCAGAGAGACGGCAGTCTTTTTCACACTTGGATCACCAACATGCAGCATCTTTCGTATGTGCTGAAGGCCATTTTCTTTCTGGACAACTGTCTGAGCTACTGATATTGGCATCTGTTTTGTGAGACATGTTCTATAAATACTATTGTATTTTACTTCATGGTTAAAATTTCTTAATTTCTGTAGATTACAGAGAGATTGAGTGAGATGTTTTAAAAGCTAGAGATACTTTCTTTAAATTCTTATTAGGTTTTCAATTTAATTACTGAATAAAGACAGATTATTCAGTATTTTTAAATAAAATACTGGATTTGGTTAGTTATGTTTTTTTGCATCTGGTTATAAATAAAATGGATCTCTCTTTCCCTTTCCTTTCTTTTTTATCATATTCTTTTTATTCACATTTTCAGTTCATCATTGTGAAAAGAACAGGACGTTTTAGAATCAAAGTTACACTAATGTCATAAAATTTAGTGGGTAAGTTGTTTTCCTTTTTCTATTTTCTTGAAATATCTGTGTAATATAAGAATAATTTCAACTTTGTGGGTCTGCTAGAACTTAGCTATAAAGCCAACTGAGCTGAGAAAGATTTTAAAGGGAGATGTCTTTGATTACTATTTCAAGGTATTTACTGGTTGTTGGCTTATTCATCTTCTCTGTTTGTCTTGTTCAAATTTTGGCATTTTACATATTTAATAAACGTATTCATTTCTAAAAAGCTAGTTTATTCTGAAAGAGATATTGGGCTTTTAAAGAAAGGAATGTATGGCTAGTCAGATTACCTGTAACTCTATTCTCTGTATCAGAGGCTGCATGGGCAAGTTGCTGGTCCAGGTCTAGGTCCACCAGAGGCAAACCTTATTTGGAATTAGGCTGGTCACCTACTTTCACAGGGTCTGAGTACCAACTAGGCCCTTCCTAGCATCAGCAAACCTCCAACAATACTAAGACCTTAGCTTGTGTCTGCAACTTTATGTTTTTACTTGAAGCTAACATGAGGCTACCATGCCCCAAATCTGTGTATTCTTGATCATTCTTCAGGGTGTCTATCTTCTCTGTTTATCTATCTAAACTCTGCTTGCTTCCCCTACCTCCTGCACAGTGCCCTCCTTACATTCTCCACTGTACCATCTAAAACAGGGGTTCTTAATATAGGATCCAGGATAGGTTTCAGGGAGGGAACAGGAGGTCCTTAAAGTTATTTTTGTGTTTATAGTAATCTTTTTCAGGGAAAGAGTCCAACTTTTATTACTCAAAGTGTCCATGACTCAAAGAAGTTTAATAACCACTATTTTGCAATGTTTGTTCCCAAGTTACACTTTGTCTTTCACTAACTTGCAGAACATTCCATTAGACTCTTTCCTTTTCTTTTCTTTCCTCTGGCAAGAATCCTTCACCTGCAGCCATTCTGTACAACTCCTCCTTGGACATGGAGGTAGATTTAGCATCCCTCTCTCTTCCCAGTGGCCGATCTAAGTAATTACATCTTTTCTCATATGCAAAAGCTCTGCTCTTCTGAGTCAATGCCATCCAGCTCTATCTCTCTCATAGCGTTTTCTTTGTCATCTCAAGGCCTAGTACATAAAAATGATCACAGAATTCTGATTCATTGAGGGAAATGGGAGAGGCAGATGCGGAATGGTCTTTAGAATTTGCTCATTAAGGAAAATAAACAGATTTACCAAATAGAGATTTCATATTCCAGCTTTAGGGAATTTGTGAGAATGACTGTTAGTCAATTATTTACAAACAGCACTTCTAGTTCATATTGCCCTGATTACGAATGAGGTTGAGCACCTTTTCAAATGTTTAATGGCCATTTATACATTATGTTTTGTGAAGTGCCCGTTCAAATCTCTTGTCCATTTTTCTGTTGAGTTGTCTATGTTTTTATTGTTAAATCGATGAGTTTTCTTTTCTTTCCTAGATACCAACCTTTGTTACTTATATATGTTACAAAAATCTTCTCCTCCTCTGTGCTTTGCCTTTTTACTGTCTTTTTGATAGCTTAAGTTATTAATTTTAATGTAGTCAATTTATAAAATATTGACTTTATGTGCTTTTTATGTCTACTGTTAAGAAATCTTTCCCTATTCCAGGTCACGAAGGTATTTTATGTTATCATTGAGAAGCTTTATTGTTTTACCTTCCACATTTAAATCTCATTGCTGTTGTAACTGATTTGTGTGTAAGGTGTGAGACAGGGAACACATCTTGTTTTTTTTTCATTGGGCCTCAAATTAAGTGCCTTTAAAGTGTTTTAGAAACTTGAAAACTGTTTATTTCAATGATTTTTAACTTGTACAATGAATGTTTAATTTTACATGTATATGCAACATAATGAGTTGATATACTGTAAAATAATTATCACAATAAGTTTAGATAACATCCATCATCACACACAGTCACAAATTTTTTTTCCTTCTTGTGACGAGACCTTTTAAGATGCACTCTTTTAGCAACTTTCAAATATACAATATTGTTAACTATAGTCACCATGCTGTGCGTTACACCCCCAGGAGTTATTTATACTGTACTTTACACTATCCTTAGAGAATTTGCTAAATGGGTAAATTTTATCAACCCATCCCCTTTCCTTATTTATTATTTTGGATTTTTTCTGTATCATTTAAAAAATAATGACCATTATACCTGAACTAATAAAGTTTACATTAAGATATTCTTACCGGCAAGAAATTACTGCCATAATTTTATACTAAAATTATAGAATTTATCTTTTAGAAGCTATTCAGTCCAGTTCAGGTTCTTTGCCATCTAAGGCACATGGCCATCAATGCTCAGTGCTGTCTCAGTTATGAACACAAGTGAATGGACTGGGTATTTTTTGGAACTATGTTTAATGGTCTGCTTTTCATGTTTTTCTATTCAGTGGTTCCTTTTAGAAATTACAAAGCCAAGCATTTTTTTTTTTTAATCACACCATCTAAGCATGGCAAAATTAGGGAAAGTAATAGTTAGAAAAAATATATATGTAAGTCAAAATTTTAATAAAAAGCATCTTGTAACTTAAAAGAACAAAGGGTCCTCATATCACTGTCCCATGCTGCTAATGATTTTCTCCTATAAATCTCTAGTCAAGTTCAACTCTAACAGCCTTGCGTATGGATTAATACTAGTTTAGTGTAGGTCTCCTTTCAGGGGACTGGACTGGTCTAAGGTTAGGTATGATTTAAAATCCATTGCTTTGATTCCTTTTGGACTTGGAACTCTTAGATTTCTGTGTGTTTATTTCTTTTTCCCAGCTAGATTATTACCAAACACGGGGATTTTGTCTTATTCACTACTATATACTTAGCACTAGGCTACTGCCTTTTATGTAGAAGGTGCTCAAATACTGTTTGTTTGATAAATGAATAAAGGAATTATCTAGTCTGAAATATTCAGAATGGCATATTCTTGTATGTTGGGGGGCAAATATTCCTGTATTGACAGAAACATGGAAACCCCTCTGGATAGTTTGGATTCCATGAAAGATTTTGGAGTGGAAGAGGCTAAAATCCAAGCTTAAAGGGTTAGCTCATATTGAACCATCCTCAGAGCATAGTGAGCTTAAATACATACAGACACAGCTATTTAATTTCTGACCTTTTCTATTAAGTTGGCTGGTAGTCAGTTAATAAGAAGGCTTCTTTAGTTTGGGAAAATGAAAGAAATGGTTTTGAGAAACCAAGCATGGGGAAATGGGAAGATAAGACAGTAAATTATGTCTTTCTGTCTGTCGGGGCTCCCTGGTCACTCCCCATTTCCTTCTCTTTGTGCACAAGTACATTCTGAAGAATTTCTAAGAGATTAAAATTGGGTTGTATTCTTAACCACGGTGCTAAAATTAGAGAAATACTGCTTTTAGTATTTCACAATTTTATTCAAAACTGAGCAAAGAATGAACATGGTTCATGAAAGAATGAACATGGTTTCTCAAGTAAAGAATAAATAATATTTTTGTTTTCAACAAGAGTGCTTTCCTCTATGATGATGGATAAGTAGACTGGCCATAGAGTGAACTACTTGGGGAGAGTTTAATCATTTTATGATCAAGGCAAAGAATACAAGCTTAGTTCAAATAATTAAATATTTATAGAATCCTTTATTATGTTGCAAGCTGTAAAATACATGGGGAGAGGAACAACTTTTTACTCTTTTTTAAAGTAATTTTTTAAAAAATGTATTTTATTGGAGTATAGTTGATTTACAATGTTGTATTAATTTCTGTACAGCAAAGTGATTCAGTTTTATATATATATATATATATATGTTCTTTTTCATATTTTTTTCCATTATGGTTTATCACAGGAACTTTTAAAGTTTTTACTCTTTTTAATATTTTGATTTTGCTGGTATAAAGTACATCTGGAAAGAGAAGTAACTCTTTATTTTATAGTTGACTTTCTGGGACACAAAAGCACAGATAGCCTTTCCAACTGCAGTGGACATGTGTTGTCTCTGCCTTCTAGCATTCATCCTTCCTTTTGGTAACAACACTCTGACTTTCCATTAGGGAGCCCACTCCATGTGGTACAAGTGGTAGTGACCCTCGCTCACTGAAACCCCTGCCCGTGAAATTCACATGTGAGCACATAACCCAGACTTGGCCGATTAGAACATCACAGGCTCCTGGCCACAGGTACTGGTTTGGAAATGGGCAAGTGAGACTCATTCCCCCAGTCCTTAACAGAGCTATCGGGAAAACAGTAGTAGTTTCTTTTCCTGTGGAGACATTGAGCTGGATAAGAGGTAAGCCTGAAATCACTGGTGGCTATCTTTGCTGTAATATGAGGCTAGCCTTTGAGAATGAAACCAACAGAGGAAAACAGAGTCCAGAGATAGTGAATCACAAATACAATTGCTGGGCACCTATGTCCCACCATGACAGAAGGAAAACCCACCCTGGACTTTTCAGTTATATGAGCCAAGAAATTCCTCTCTTTTGCCTAAGCCAGTTTAGGTAGGATTCTGAGACTTGTAACAGAAAGAGTTCTGACTGATACTCGTAAATACCAACGAGTCTTTCACTCACAGTCTGACCTGGGTTTGCAGAAGCTGAGGCTGAAAGTCCTGCAAAGCCGAACTCTCTCCGGCAATTCCTGAGAACTGTCTTGATTGAAGTGAGAAAACTTATGTTCTTACTTCACTGTCATTTCTGAACTTAATGTAGGTGTGTCTACAATGCCATTTTTTAAAAAAGTAAGCATGATACTCACTGGTCCACTTCCTGCCGTGAGATTCTGGAGAGCTCCCAAAGATGCTTCTTGAGTGTAGTTTCGGACACTCTTGGCGATCAAGGACAAATACATCCGTATCACGATGGAGTGCCACAGCCACTCCACGCCCTTGGGGTTGCTCTTTTCCTCTGGCATTGGCATGTCCTGGTATTGCTAACCACACACATGATGAAATCCAAAATTAATGCCTTCAAAAGTGATTTCTACAATTCCACACCCAAACCAAGAGACCAGAAGTACTGTCTTGTCTAGGGAGAATAATAATTAGCATAATAAGAAGCCCTTAAAATAAAAATGAAAAAGCAAATATGTATAATTTACAATCATTTAACTTTTAGCCCATGATGACTATTTCTCCCTCACAATACCCCATACTCACAACTTTACATTTCACAGCGAGAGAGAATGCAGAGAATTAAGCATTGACTGTTCTAGAATGGTTTTCAGGCTGCTGTTAAGCTAAAAGCTAAATTAGTCACATCCACTCTGAAGATAAGAAAAACAGGCCTCTTCCCTCAGAGTCTTGTGAAGTTGTCCAGGATAGCATCAGGATTCTAAATTTACCAGTTGTTCTCCAAGTTCACATACACCGTGATACTCTGAGGAGTAGGAGAGATCACATTCCTTCTATTTCTTGAAATACCAGTCTGGACAGCAGTCCTTCCTATGTATGGGGTTTGCTTTTAGGATGTACAAGTTTGTTTTTAGAATGTTTAAAGCTGAATGTCAGGGCTGCTTTTAATGTTAAAACAATGCTATGCCACTGGCCATGTGGCATTAAGCTTACTTCTTAACCTGCAGGGCACAGAGCAGTATGGTTTGATGGCTAATAGTGTAAATCTGGGGCCAGATTACCTGGGATTCAATTCCATCTCCTCCACTAATTTGAATTATTCTGAATTAACCTTTCTGTACCTCTGTTTCCTCATCAGTAAATGAGGGTATTAATAATACATACCTCATAAGGTAGATACAAGGATTAAAAAAACTTAAAATAGAGCCTGACATATACTAAGTACTCAGAAACACACATACACACACACACTTATTCTTTCAAAGGCCTCCTCCAACATACCTCTTTTACTTTCCTGCTTCTACTGCCAAAACAACCAATACTTTTGTTGTTGTCAGCCTGGATATTCCGGCTTTGAATATAGATACTCTGGGAATATTTCTCTGGGAGCTCTGCCTCCAGCTGGTAGGAGAGGTTGTGAAGAATGCACACACAGTTCTCTGTGGCCTGAGAAAATAGGACATGAATATTGATCATATACATATAGATATCCCTTTGCAAGTGTTATACCACAGGACCTCTTAGGCTTTAGATCTTACAAGGTTAACTGGATGAAACAAGGTGTGCTTGGACTGCAAGGGTGGCTGGGGGAGTGAAATGAGTACAGCTAGAAAGGCTAGGGCTAAATCATAAATGGTCATGAGTACATGCTAAGAAGTAGAGGCTGAATTTTTTAAAATATTGGGGAGCAGTTCTAGTTTACTTTTAAAGAGTGTTCAGAATAATTTTAGATATTAGGTACATTGTTTAGTAGCCACGTGGACTTGGAAAATAGGAGGAGATACTACTTACAGAGACCAGTCGACTACAATAGTCAGTATAAAAGATGCACAAACTATGACAGCAGTAGTAGCATTAAAGAGGACTGGTTAAACTAAAGAGCATTTCAGAAGTAAAATGCACAAGATTTGTTGTCCAGTGGATGTGGGATGTGAGGGAAGAGAGGAAGTCCAACATTACTCAGGTTTCTATTCTCATTTGGTAGACAGTAGTAATTATTAAGAAGGCTTATACAGACGAGTAAGTTCGGAGATGAGGGAAGAGATGAATTTCACTGCTGAATATGTAGCATTTGGGCTCCTTTCAAATATCCAGACTTGTTAAAACAGTTAGAAATCTGGGTCTGGAAAGTAGAAAAAAAATGGGGCTAGACAGATATTAATATTTATGAGCATGTATGGGAAATCTTAAGCTCAGCAAATGAGTTAATAAATAAAGCCAAACCCCCAAAAAAGCTACTTCAAGAATACTCTGAAGAGTCTTAGTAAGACAAAATAAGTAATTCAATATGAGAGACGTCTAATTCTTGTATCACCTTGTCATCTGGCTGGTAATCTGCAATGGTTCCTCTGACATAATGGACCAGTGAGTCAATCAGTCCATCACACCTTCTCATCACTTTCCTCCCTTCAGGGCCAGCTGAACTCATGTTTCTATCAGGAAGAACAAACAAACAAACAAACGATCAATCATAAGACAGGCTGTGTATCTAACAGGTTTTTGTTTCAAAGTTTCTTCCAAGGGTTCAGAAGACTGGTAAATTTGTCAAAGTATGACAGACTTGTCCTGGGGTCAATAAATCATCAACTGCCTATGGCCATCAAATCTAGACACAACTTGTAAACATATTCATAACACATTATGATGTCAATAAAAGGCTTCTGTCTACTTCATTCCAAGCACCAAGGTCAGAGCATTATTTACTTAATCTTTACACCATTTTGGAGAGGGTATAAATATATGAGGAAAACATTTTGCAGTTAAAAGGAGAACAAATGGCACATTAGCCATGGCAATATACATGTCCAAGTCCCAACTTGTGCCATGCCTTAATTCTAAGTAAATTAAAGCTACTTAAATTCTCTGGGCTTCAGTTTCCTCATTTGTAAATACAGGGTGTTAGACTATATTATTTGGAGGTTTTGTAGGTTTCAGCATAAACTGTTATTGACAAATATTAAATCAAATGATCTAAAATATGATAATTCTTTAATTAAAATGGCAGAGAGATGTCACCAAAAATGCAGTTTTACACTGTGTAAGACCTAAGTTAAAAGCATGACCTATAAACATCTTTGCAATTAGTCTATTTCTTTTAAAAAAATAATAAATTTATTTATTTTATTCTTGGCTGCATTAGGTCTTTGCTGTGGTGTGCGGGCTTCTCACTGAGGTGGCTTCTCTTGTAGTGGAGCACGGGCTCCAGTAGTTGTGCTATGTGGGCCTAGCTGCCCCGCAGCACGTGGGATCTTCCTGGACCAGGGATTGAACCCGTGTACCCTGCATTGGCAGACAGACTCCTAACCATTGCGCCACCAGGGAAGCTCTCTATTTCCAATTTGGCTAAGCCATGACACCTTTCTATAAACAGTGATTAAATCACTGTTTATAGAAACAGTGATATAAGTTGCTTCCTTATAGAGATTGAAGCTTATCAAACACAGCAAAGTAATACATTTAGGGATTATGTTTCAGATTCACATCATGTTTATATTCTGTTATTACTGTTACTATGTTCCTTTGCATTAAGTTCTTCTTGTTGGCATTAACTTTAAAAAAAATTTTTTTTCCCAAAAATGTTAACAGCTCCATCAACAAGAATGGCAAAAGAACAATGCATTCAGGTTTTTAGAATTTTGAGAACCACCCTTATTCCCTTTTGCTAACTTCACTTGCTAAGAACTATTCCTATAAATTTTATCAGACCAATTCCTTTCACTGGTAGGTAGAACATTCTAAGCATTTTTTTTTTTTCAGTTTGCTCCTTTTTAAAAATTGTATTTAGAATGCCTACTTGTTGAAGTTAGCATCATTTTACAGATCATTAGAAAAATTCAATTCTTCTGTCTCTGTAAACATTTATAATAGGTTAGGAATAACAAATTAGAAATGTAATACATTACAGAACAGTTGCCTATGACTATCTGTACATTTACTATGCACCTTAAGGAAAAGAATTCGACTGTGTGCTATACTTACACTGCAGATAACATCCTTTTATTCTATTTTACAAAACTGACCAGTGGTAGTGTTTGAATTTATAAATGGCCATTAAACAGGATATTTAACTTAGATATATAGTTAGCATGCTAAAAAGTGAAAATTTTTCAACTGAAGTTCTGTGG
Organism: Kogia breviceps; assembly: GCF_026419965.1. Classification (NCBI taxonomy): domain Eukaryota; kingdom Metazoa; phylum Chordata; class Mammalia; order Artiodactyla; family Physeteridae; genus Kogia; species Kogia breviceps. Next base: position 25,455,485 of record NC_081321.1, read on the forward strand.
CTCACAGAGCACACTTTTTTGTGTGTATAATGTCTCAGCGTGATTCTGAACATCAAAAGAACTACAATTCTGAGAAATTTTGGGGTAGCATTTTCTTCTTCTTTAAAATAATATATTGCACTAAATGATTTTAAAAAGCTTTTCTGTTTCCAAATACTGTTTTCAATACATTTTGTCAAAGAACAAATGTGCCCAGCATTATATCAAGAACTGCAGGGAACAAGGGAGGAGTATCCAGCATTGCATCCTGCTCCCAGGGAGATCACATCTATAATACTCGACTGTTTTTAACCCATGAAAATGCAATTTCATAATCCAACCAAATAGTTGAGGAGATAAGACAAATACACCTAAAACTAAGGATATACTAATAATTTCGTGGTTGCTGAATTGATACAATGAGTTTTTGATTTTAACAAAATCCCTTCTGTGACTTTGGTTCTCATTCGAGGTTTCTAATGTAATTATCGACGTCCTTATTTTTCACTGTACCTGAAAGACTTTAACACTTAGTCCATTTAAAAAAAAGATAATGAACGGGCTCATAAACTGTAAATAAAACCATTTTTCCTATAGTTTTTTTTTTTTTTTTTTTCAAGAAATGATTATTTGAACCAAGATCCTCTCTCTACTCTCTGAAACCTTTAAGGTCTTGGGATCTTAAGAAGCTTGACAAAACTGAAAAGGCATCTTTTACGGTCTCCTTATTTTACACATGGAGAAACTGAGGACCAAAGAGTTTAAGTTACTTTTCCTGGTGAGATTAAATTGCTGGTGAAGTCAGGATAGGAGAGCTGTTCTTTATTCTGTGCCAAGGGCGGCTCCAGAGTAGAGCAAACCTTACCTAACATTCATTCAGTCTGCCATTTGTTTAGCAAGTACCATATGTTCCCCAACTCCAAGACAACGTTCTCGTATTTTAAAGCTCCCTTTGACCTTTTCAACATCTGGCTTGGAGAAATGGCAGTAGTTTTAAAATTGCTTTGACAAATCAAAAGGTCTCTCTCCCTAGCTAAGCCCACTACATACCTTGCAGATGGATGACTCAGCTTTGTTTAACTTCAAGTCTGTTTATTTTGGGTGAGAATGGTAATTCAATTTGGCAGGACTGCCAGTTCACACACATTAACTGTTGTCTTGTAGTTTGGTATTATCCAGACTCTACTGGCTTGAAATGGGACTTATCAGTGGTTCCTGACAGTTGATACCTTTGCTGACAGAAAGTGCATGGAACCCCACTGCTTCAGTATTTGCTCTTGCATATCAAAAATAGTTCCTACCTTACTCAACTACCCAGAAATATGAATGATAAGGGTGGATTATTTTATAGCAATACATCCATGAATAGAGGTCACTAGTTAGAATGGAATTTGTTATTGTACCACTCTGAAAATAATCAGAAATTATTAGAAAATGATATATTCATCTTAAAGTATTTTTTAACAGCTAATACATAAGTTTTTTGGAATCAGAGAATTAACACGGCTAATCTTAGGCAGAATTGATCCTTTTACACTCTATATCTCCTGAGTCCTGAGAAACATTTATTTATCACTGTTTCCTATATGCAGCCCAACAGATGTTTAATCTGGAAAACTGTCTCAAAACTGTACATGAAATATTATCAAAACAATTATCTTGTTGAAAAGTAAAAAAGAAAGACCATAAAAACCACAGTAGTTACTCAATAAAAGTTGATTATCAGTTACCAATGAACATATTGGAAATGTTTAATTCAGTGTCTATGATATGAATTTGATTAAATGATGAGTTTATTTCCCCTGGTATAATCTAGCAAAAGTCTGAGTAAATATGTGAGTACCTTTTAGGAAATTAGAACCGCACACTGTTGTATACTGAAATTTAAATACCAGGTCCTTGGGGCTAGGGGTTGGGGCCTCAGGAGGAGGTGGGTAGAGAAGGATGTGAACTACTATAAACATAAAAGTAGGACTGTTTCAGAGCTCTTCACCCTCACTGGGCCTGAGTGGGAGGATACCAGCACAAACTGTGGCTTGTGTTTGATATTAAGAAGAATTTTTCTGCTAATATGACTTATAAAGGGTGAGAAAAAAATAGAATCTGAACCTCTGTTATGTCTCTGAACAAAACTTCACATATTTAGGAGGCTTCAGGTGATTTATCTGGAAGAAAATCAGTGATTCCTGACTCTCTCCAGGACCATTTATCTCACACATTCCTGAGTGTCACAATGAAAAGGAGAAAAGAAAACCAAACACCCTGGACCTTGCTAGAATTAAAATAAAGAATTGTCTTTAAGATTAATGACAGTGTGACTAAATCTTAAATTTGTATGGCAAACCAGAGTGAACAGAGTGAAATGATAAGAATAACTGCAATTTAGTGTGTGTGCTAGACATTATTACACTTTGCAAATATTATGTTTATACAAAATTCCTTAAATTAGGGTGTGCTATAATCTCATTCAGAACCCTGACCTATGACTGTTTAAAGTCAGAATTACCTGCTTCTAATGGGATTTTTAATGGCTCTTCCGTAAAAAGTTATCTGTGTGGGGCTACGTGCCATGTAGCCCCACATGTTGTCAAATACAGCTAGTCTGCCAGCACTGGAAGGAAGTTTGTTACAACACAGAATGTCCAAACTTGGGGTATGGACAACTGGCCTGGTGAAATGATGAGCTAATATGAAATGTTTAAAGTAAAAGGCTAGAGTTAGTTACCAGGGCATGAGAATGGCAAGCAATAATAAGGCAGGAGTGAATCTTTTCAAGACATTTCACCAACAAGTAATTCTAAGATACAGAGATTTTTTTTTTTTTTTTAATGGGGCTACTTCTACTAATAGGTGGTTTCCTACTAACATACAATTTACATGTGTATTAATGTGACCTGTCTTAAAAGTCTAACCAGCATACTGAGATAGTGATCACCACAGTGGTTTTAAAAAAATTGTGGCTGTATCTTCATTTTCATCAATAATTATAGGCTTCCTAATACCATGCATTATAAATTATATCCCAAGTGGTACCAGTCAATTAAGTGCTTGGTCCAAGTCCGTTCAAAGACCCAGTAGGTACTTGATAAGACGTGGGCTGATAAGGGGGCATCCTTCTTCCTCTGGTTATTTGAGATTTAGGTCTGGGCTTTTGTTTAACTCTCAGCTGATACATATCAAACAGTTGGGCCCTGTCTGTGATTAACCTAGAGAAAGCAGCAGAGGCAGTTTGTGGTTGCACAGAACAAAAGGAGAGCCTCATTTGAACTGGCAGAGGAACAAAAACTCTATGTCAAAAGAAGGGTTTGTCTGTTACTGAGTCAACATCAGATCCTGCAGGTATCCGCAAACATCAGCCAAAGTCAGCTGTTCGTTCTGCAAAAGGAAGCAACACTGGGAATAGAACAAAGCCATACAACCTACACGTCTTGTTCCTTCCAGGACAAGGAACATCAACTTAATAAAGATGTGTTAGCGTCTATTACACATCAAGAAACTAGAAGGTGTAGGAAGAGAAAAATCTATCCGTAAAAATCCTTTAGTTCTGCTTCCCTACATTTTCAGGTCTTCCAAAAGTATTCCGAGGAGTCAGTTCGGAGCCCCCTGCGCGCGGCACATGGGGCGCCTGAAGGGGGCGGCGGCAGCGGGCGGCGGCGCTTCAGCGGCGCGCTCGGCCGCGCCCCCTCCCGCTCCCCTGCCCCCGCCTCGTCCACGTCCCCCGGCTGTGCGGCCGCCATGGCGTCCAGCGAGCGAGGAGGACGGCACCGACGGCGGCGCCTCGGAGGCCGGCGAGGAGAGGGAGGCCGCGGGCCGGGGCTTGCCGGCCACCGCCTAGCTCACCTTCTACAACGTCGCCGTGACCGCGGGGTGGCCGGTACTAGCTGCTGCCATGGAATAATGACTTTTTATATGGAAAAAGGAACACACAAAGGTTTATAATTTTCCCAGACATCCGCCTTGCTTGAGGTAGTCCAGTGTTTAATTGGAATTGTACCTACTTCTGTGCTTGTAGCTGGGGTCCAAGTGAGTTCAAGAATCTTTATGGTGTGGCTCGTTTCGCACACTATAAAACCAATATAATTTTTTTATCAACCTTATTTCCTGTTGGACTTGCTGGTGAACTTCTTACAATATACGCTGCCTTACCATATGTGAAGAAAACAGGAATGTTCTCGATAAGACTTCTCAATAAATGCAATGTCTCTTGACTACTAGTATTTTCTTCTTATAACCATGGCCTCGTATATACCATTGTTTCCACAACTCTACTTTCATACGTTTCGTCAGAGAAGAAAGGTGCTTCACGGAGAGGTGATTGTCGAAAAGGATGATTAAATGATCCCTACAACAAGGTGCTTTTTCCAGAATAACCAGGATTACTTGAGTCCAAGTTTTAATAACAAGAATAAATAGCTTCATTAAAAAAAAAAAAAAAAGTTCAGCCAGAAATCATCTGGTTGGTCAGCAAGAGTCATTCCCCCTGACTTAGCAGGCTGTTCAAGGTAGAATGTCAAATTCTAGGTAGAATGTCAAATTCCATTTTAAATGAATTATAACAGCAAACTAATTTTAAAAATGTGCCCAGGAGCCACTGGAACTTGAGGAGACATTCTTAACACCTAAAGGAAAAGTTGGTGCTCAGACAGCCTGTACCTCCAAGATAGGCATATGTTTTTTAAAATTTATTTTTTATTGCGGTAACATTGGTTTATAATATTATACAAGTTTCATGTGTACAGCCTGATATTTCTACTTCTGTATACACTACAGCGTGCTCACCACCAAGAACTGTTTTCATCCTTCACCATACAGTTGATCTCCTTTATCCATTTAACCTTTCCCTGCCCCCTTCCCCTCTCCTAAGCACTACTCTGTTCTTTGTATCTATGTGTTTATTTTTGTTAGGTTTGGTTTGTTTACTTATTTTGATTTTTTGACTGTTTTTTATAGGAGTGAAATAATTTTCTACATATGAGTGAAATCATACAGTATTTGTCTTTCTCCATCTGACTTATTTCACTTAGTGTTAGTACCCTCAACGTCCGTGACGGCATAAACTTTAACCACAGGATAGCAACAAAGTCATCAGTGGCTTTATCCAAATATATCAACTCACTTTTTTTTGATGAAGAATTTAAAAAAATTTAATAGTAGTTCTATGACAGTATTGATTTTTTTGGAAAATGAGTTCGAGTGTCATAAGATACGGTTAATAAGACACTACCTTCAATTTAAGATACACAGAATTTTTAAACATGAGGATGCTTTAAAAAAAATCTCTGACAAAAATACACACTTGGTTTCAGCCTAGCGCTGCAGATATTATCTGTTGCAGAGGGAGACAGGACCTTTGTGGAGAGAACTGCCAGATCACCACCCTTACCAAGTGATCAAGCTTGACATCATGGTGGATAATAGGCCAAAAGGATACCATGCTACCCAACAGAAGTACACAGCATCACCCCCGACTTTTCTTACTAAAAAGTTTGACTTGGGCTTCCCTGGTGGCACAGTGGTTGAGAGTCCTCCTGCCGATTCAGGGGACACGGGTTCGTGCCCCAGTACGGGAAGATCCCACATGCAGCGGAGCGTCTAGGCCTGTGAGCCATGGCCGCTGAGCCTGCGCGTCCGGAGCCTGGGCTCCGCAACGGGAGAGGCCACAACAGTAAGAGGCCTGCATACCGAAAAAATAATAATAATAATAATAATAATAATAAAAATAAAAAGTTTGACTTGAATCTAATCATGAAGAAACAATTCAATAAACCCATACTGCTACAGTCTAAAAAAAAAAAAAAAATCTCTTGACAAAGACATTCTTGGGAGTCGTTTTCTGTTCAAGACTCATAAACTGATGCAGAAAAACAAGCAAATACAGTCCTCGATATAATAAAAATTATTCTTGTTTCCTTTGCTGATTCTTCTTCCTCCATATTATCCCTATTCATGTGTTTTCTTTTAACAATTATCCCAGGGGGGCTGGACCCAAAGTAGACAAACGATATTTATGAACTGGTAGGTAAGAATGAAGAATTTCTTTGGCAAATTGAAATGTCAATAATTTCTGTGAAGTACAACTTTTAATCTGGGCCTACCTGCTAAGGACACGAATAATATAGTGGAAAATTTACTCTGAAGAGTGGGGACCTTTGCAAGGGGGCTGCTTAACATTTCTAATGAGACATATTCTTTAAAACATTGGATTCAGGGAGACCAGAGAGGGGTGACCAGGTAATCATGGCCATATTTGCTTCGTTTGTTTGATTTGTCTGCTTTAACAACTTAATTATCGTTGAGAGATTTAAAAATAATGACCTAGAACCCCTGAGGCTTAGTTTATAAAAGTTACTTTTAAAAATCACTTATAGCTTTTAAAATTACTTAAAGAGAAACTTAAATAATTTAACTCATTAAGCCACGTTTGTTTGTATATCTAAAATATTCAATGTATAAAATGTGATTATGACCAACAGTAATATGACTAGAAATACTGCCAATTCCATTATTTATGGACTTCATATTGGTTATGTTTATACATCAAATGTGAAGAGTTTAAATAATTAACCAAATAACTGAGGCTGAGGTTGATAATTTAACTTATTTCTGGAAAAGTCAATTCTCCAGACTGGACTATCTGGATACTTCTATCAGGTTTCTGTGTTGTTTACACTGTCTCAGCTAACATTCTTCTAGTTTATGTTAAACTATTTTCTAGAAGTAAATAACCACACATTTAGATTATGGTTTTAAAAAATATATACACTACCAAACGTAAAATAGATAGCTAGTGGGAAGCAGCCGCATAGCACAGGGAGATCAGCTCGGTGGTTTATGACCACCTAGAGGGGTGGGATAGGGAGGGTGGGAGGGAGGGAGATGCAAGAGGGAAGAGATATGGGAACATATGTATATGTATAACTGATTCACTTTGTTATAAAGCAGAAACTAACACACCATTGTAAAGCAATTATACTCCAATAAAGATGTTAAAAAAAAAAAAAGTCTGGCCTGCTTTTAAATCTATAGTCTTACAAAAAAGGAAAATACTTATTTGACAATAAGGGAAATTAGACTCTCATTTAATTATCTAATTCTTAATTATTTAAATAACTAAATAGGATTATGCACAGACACAGACCAGATAAATCCTTTTCTGTTAGGAGTATTTAGAATGAGGGATAACTGAGCAAAGGTAAATAGAATGAAAAGCATAATTAAGGAAATTCAGATTCAGCAAAGTTCTGAAGTTTGATATCCAGATATACATAAAAAATGAAATTCAGGAACACAATGACATGTTTTGTTGTGCAGTAGATAGATATAATTGAATATATTAAAAATCTACATGGAGATATTATTTTTCCAGAAAGTAGTTGGTATTGATATTACCAAAAAACTTGCCCGTAACCCAGAGGCTCAACAGGATTAAGGCTGATAATTCTACCTTTTCTTTCTAAATGTACAGTTTTCTTCCTCTGACCACTCCCCACCTTAGCTAGATTTATCATAAGTGACAATGGAAGTTTCTGTTAAGACACCATAAATTTTAGTACAAATAACTATATTACACATTCATTAAAATACATTTACTACATTATGACACATATAGGAAAGAGTGAAGTTTAAGTCGCTTGCAAGAGAAATGCATTACCAATTGCTTTTCCTCTTCAACTGGCATAAAATATAATTAAGAAAAAGGAGTATATTTCATAACGTTTTATAGTAATGTTTTGTCATTTTGTCCTATTATCCCAAACAAAATGGCAAATTCTGGGGTGGCCTTTACAATGCAGAAACAGTTGTGTGTTTTTTAACTTTAATTTATACTGGAGCAGGGTTGATTAACAACGTTGTGTTAGTTTCAGGTGTACAGCAAAGTGATTCAGTTACACACATACATGTATCTAGTCTTTTTCAAATTCTTTTTCCATTTAGGTTGTTATAGAATATTGAGGAGAATTCCCTGTGCTATACAGGAGGTCCTTGTTGGTTATCTACCTTAAATATAGCAGTGTCAGTCCCAAACTCCCAATTTATCCCTCCCCTCCACCCTCTCTCCCATAACCATAAATTGGTTCTGTAAGTCTGTGAGTCTGAGAAACAGTTGTTAATCAGATTGTGGTGATAAGATTAAGGCAGCAAGTTTATAAGGCTTTCTCATAAGCAAATGGTTAACAAATAATAGGAGTTTAGGAAAACAACTTTTCAGCGTTTTGTGAATTCATATTTTTAATGACCATATTGAAAAAGGATAGAGATGAACTAGTGATAGCACGATGAGCTAAAGATTGAGAGGGACATTCAAACAGCTACTTTTCCTTTACCAACTCCTTAAATGTGACTCTCTCCAGTCAACATTTTTTCCCAATCCCTAGGCAACATCAGTTAAGCAACTCAATGCCTGCATAACAGTCTTTTCAAACCTCTTCTACACTTCTTATCAAACGGACTGTGATAATCTCTTCTGGTGCCTTTCCCCCACTAAAACTGGAGTTCCTCCAGGGCAAAGATAGGTCCCATTCCCCTTTGAAATTTCAGAAATTTAAACAGTGCTTTGGATACAGCAGGCACTCAAGTACTGGAAAGGACTGGATAAGAGCAAGAGGGAAGACAGACCAAGTGGTAAAATCCCAAGAAGGCTGGATTAGTTGCTTTTCTCAAATTTCTGATAACTGCTTCTATTATTGTGGAAGGGTCACTAGTACTTAATTTCTTCAACTGAAGAATGAGACTGCTAACAGAGGCTTTCTCAGAAGAGTCTGTGTTTGGCCTGAAGTGTTTTCCAGAACTTTGAATGTCACTGCTCCTGGGGTAGGCATTTCTTTCCATTCTCTAGTCTGATAGCAGCCCAAAGTCTCACACCTGTCCACTTAAGTGCCTGTCTGACCCCTGGAGGCATTTTAAGTTCTGACCTCTAAATTGTTTCCACCTCTTCCCTTTTAAGAGAACAAAGACTGAGGTAAGAAAGGAAAGAAGGAAAGAAGGTTAAGAGAAGGAAAAACCGTGAGAACCAAATGGAAGAACGGAGAAATAATGATAAATCTTTGGTAGGAATTTTGAACATACACCCTGATAAGGACCACTGGTTTTATGTCACATCCAAAGGTGTCCCCAAAGTATGGCAATTAGTGAGGTGGAACATAGAGAATTGACAGCCATGTCACACCAATTCCCAACGAGTTACCCATACTAAATTGACAAACAGGCTCGCAATAAGTACGTGTAGGAAGGGTGTACAATCAAAGAAGGCAGCTAATGCTCTTTGGTAATTTACAATTCTATGGTTGTCACGTAAGTCTTTTGCAGTTTGAAATGTTTGGAAGAGTATCCTACTAATCAAAATAAATTATTAAATATTTTAACTGTTATACTTCTTGTCCTAAGTAAATAAAAATAATTTTGAAAAAAGGAATGGGGCATTTTAGTAGGTTTTCTCCACCCAAAAAAAAAAGGCGGAGTGGGTAATGCTGATGCTTCATAGTACCTTCCAAGAAAACAAAGGAAATCTTTCTTCTTTGAAAAGAGATATGTAAGGAGAAATATGCCTTTACCCTAATTATCCACATCTTGATGTTAATCAACTAATGGAAATTCAGTGCCAGCGGTATGCCAATTTAACAACCAGCTTTCTGGGGTGGTGGAGTGGGGAGAGCTCTGATTTGTAGCATTTGCCAATTTCTATAGTGTAAATACTCCTACCATGGCTGATTTCAAGCTACCAACATGATGTCACTGAATGTGGACGTATGAGGAGATCCTGACAACTGCTCTTGACGGCTCTAGCACAAATTAGAGTGTATCAATTTATTTTTCCTCTCCTAACTTGGATTTTATTATTCATTATGCTGGCATAGTGTTTAAGAAAAAAATTGAAACGTGCAATGAACATTGTTTTCCCTATTGCAAAATTTGTATCACCTGTCAGTGAGTAACTTTAGTCATGAAAAGTATGTAATTCCAAAGGAATTACCTAAAGAAAGCACCAAGGCCCACGGTAAATGCTGTGGCAGGCAGATGCTAATTCTGTAGAAAAATGATCTGATACCTGACAGATATGGTGTATCTGACAGTTTTCGAAGGATAAGCTGTGCATGTTCTCTTGTCTGAATGCGATCGCACTGTAGCAGCTCCAGGTGGGCAGAACTGGAGTCACTGTCACAAGTTCATTAATGAAGCAAAGATTTTACCTGCTGAGCAGACTCACTCTGTACCACTGCTATAAAAAGACCAGGGAAGTCCCTCTCAGAACTGATCTCACTGTCAAGTTAGTAAAGGGACAAAGTCACTGGTCTATGCAGAAATTCTACTTCAAAGTAGATTGAAGGAATTTAGCTACACTAACCTAAGTCAACACAACGCCCAAAATACTACTCATGTTGCCAGTTCACTGTTGGCTCTACACCCAGTGGCGGAGGCCATACCTCCAATGAACTTGTAGCAGTTACAATATTTGCTAACATTTATTTTTATGTAGTTAAGATTCATTCTTATTAGAGCTGGTCAACACCTGTCTTAAAATCTTTTTAGAGTAACTTGGAGTCAGAAATAAGCAACTATTCAGAAAATAGCTCTATTGTCGTGAAAATTGAGACTATTTGATTACAGGTTCCCTACAGGTCCCTTTCTTTTTTTTTTTTTTTGCGGTACGCGGGCCTCTCACTGTTGTGGCCTCTCCTGTTGCACAGCACAGGCTCCGGATGCGCAGGCTCAGCGGCCATAGCTCACGGGCCCAGCTGCTCCGCGGCATGTGGGATCTTTCCAGACCGGGGCACGAACCCGTGTCCCCTGCATCGGCAGGCGGATTCTCAACCACTGCGCCACCAGGGAAGCCCAACAGGTCCCTTTCTAACTCACATCTCCTTACTGACTTTTATACTCATTGTGACAACATCTACCCGAAGTTGTCTACAAAGCCATCTCCTCTCTTGGAAAGACCTCAGAGTTCTTATGCTTTCTATCTTCTCTGTTAATAGGAAATGTAGTGCAGAGTTCCACTTGCATAGAACTCTTAAAAAAAAAAAAAACAAAACACAACACTGAAATGCAGACACAATGCCCATAATGAGACCTGAACGTGACTGTACACTGGCCTACCTGACCCTGCGAGGTTGCAAGACTGTGAAGGGCAGAGGCTTAATCCATAGCAAAGCAGCCTGTAGACATGTGACTAATATCAACATATCCAGCACAATAATGAAGAGCTTGGCCCTGGAGACAGCCTTCCTGGATTAGAATTCCAGCTTTGTCTCTTACTAGCTGTATGATGTTGGGAAAATCTCTTAACCTCTCTGAGCTCCAGTTTCCTTATCTATAAAATGAAGGCCTACTTTACAAGGGTTGCTCTGAGAATAAACTGAGGAAATCCTCATAAAGCATTCTGAACAGTTTTTACAATGTAAATATTAGCTATTATTATTATAAATTAGATATACAGATGAAATAAGAATAGATATTTTAGTAAGCAAATACTATGATGCTCAATTTCCCCAATATTTTGCAATATTCTGCTTCTGAAAGTAGTTCAAATCAGTGGTTTGGACTGACTTTGCTAACACTGTTTAAAATGGTGTCCTTATGACGGGAGTGGATTCAGGCAATAACATACCTGAAAAATGTGTGCCAACGAGGGCACTGCTTCACCCAAACCATGCAAGTCTGTTATTCCTTGTTCATAAAAGGAGACTACAGGAAAAGATCTGTAACCAACATCTTTATTTTTAGATTTCCACCTTCCCAATACACCTTTCATGTTGATATTATAATTATTCTTCTTCATGCAGAACTTATGTTTATATCCTCCCCACACTACTAACTTTGCTTACAGAAGAAAAATATTAACTCCTTAACATGATTTATAAGGCCCCCTCAGTCTGGCTTTAGCTAATGTTTCCAACTTCTGTTTGATTACTTTCCATCACAAATTTGATACCTTGCCAGACAATGATTATCCACCTAATTCGTAATGGATTTTCATTTGCTCACTCGTTCATTACTCATTTCACTCAAATACTTTACACTTGCTTACTATTATGTCAGAAACCTTGCTATGTGCTAGGAATTAGAGATTAGAAAAATGCATAGGCTTAGCTCTTAGAGTTCACAATCTAATAAAATAAAAAAGGTATGTAAACAACTTCCCATAAAAATAGTAATGTAATACAAAGTCTGTACAGAGGTGACTTACCTGTAAAAAGTCCTGTTTGAATTCTTAAAAACAAGTAATGGCTTTTGCCTGAGGCAGGAAAATGTTTTACAGAAAAGATAAACTTTATCTTTGCTATTATATGATTAGGAGATTAAGTAATCAGTAGACAGATAATAGAAAATGTTTACCAGGTAGTAAAATTGAATAAAACCTTGACTATATGAAATTACCTATAATATCTAAGGAAAACAAGTACTTTGTAGGTTGCTTGTACTTTGGGTATGTTTGCAGGAAAATGGGAAGTAAGATTGTAAAGAAGGTTGTGGATGGACTGAGAAAGGTTGCATATGCTGTAATTGAGGAAGGTGTCTTCTATTTTTGTTTTGTTTGTCCAGCAAGTGTTCCCCTCCCTCTTGCTACTTTAACAGACCTTGTTGCCATTGTTGCCATGAAGCAAGTATCTGATCCAGGTCTGGTCAATCTAGGGGACAGAGGCTCAAATGATACACACCTTTCAGAGGCAGGGTCAGGGTTAAACCTTCCAGGATATTGACATTTAAAGAAAGAAGTTTAGGGGCTTCCCTGGTGGCGCAGTGGTTGAGAGTCCGCCTGACGATGCAGGGGACACGGGTTCGTGCCCCGGTCTGGGAGGATCCCACATGCCACAGAGCGGCTGGGCCCGTGAGCCATGGCCACTGAGCCTGCGCTCCACAACGGGAGAGGCCACAGCAGCAAGAGGCCCGAGAACCTCCAAAAAAAAAGTTGAGGCTAACTTTTCTTCCTCCTGCATGTTTCTATTTCCTCTTGGTTTACTGGCATCTGACAGCCCAGGGGAGAAAACATTTCTAGCATTTTTTTCATCCCAATATTTAGAAATGCTGATCAAACTAACGTTTTTTTGTAAGCTATTCTTGTGGCAAGACCTTCTATCCTTCTAGGCTTTGTTGCCTATTTAAAAACAGCAGGTTCAAAACTATTTTTTTAATCATGTCATTAAATTATATTTTTGTGAATATATAGCATGGAACCTGGCTTAAATCCTGTGAGACAGGGAAGGCCAGTGTGCCTGGACTTCTAGGTGTTCGGACTGGATTTCTAGTTTCTTTATTGGAAGACATGCTCTCTCTCATGAGCTAATGTGGGTAGCTTCTGGAATCAAACATGTCTGGAAAAGATACTTTTTTTTTACATTGTGCTTCTAGTATTTAGAGTGATCTTTATAATTTTTACCATATCTCCAGGTAATTGGGTAGAGTTTTAGACAGATCTGGATGCACTATTTAAAGTGTACAGAGAAAAGGTTGAGGGCGGTTGTAGAGTGGTATTACCTTAGGCATCCTGTGACATTGTAGAATATATCAAAATCGAGCAAGCCATTTGCTTTGGGGTAGTCTCCTTCTGGCCACCCCGAAAAGGGGATGATGATATTCTCAGTCAGGATAAGCAAGGCTTCTGTTACCATGAGATTCTTAAGTCTGTCATTAGAGGACAAATTCCACAGCAAACCTAGAAAAGCAAAGAGTGCCATCAAAACAGTGCAGGGGTGGGTCAAAATGACTGCTGAAAAGATCAGTTAAGACCATCAACCCTAGAGCTATAGATAGTTATAAAAGGAAAAAAAAAAAACAACAAACAACGTAGGGGGAGACAGCCCTTTCCCAAGGGAAAGAACCTGTTTAGACCTCATTAGATGGCAATGGAAGCTGTTCCATAAGAATAATTAAAAAAAAAATATATATATATATATATGTATACTAGTGGTGAGACAATGGAATATTACTCAGCCATAAAAAGAAACGAAATTGAGTTATTTGTAGTGAGGTGGATAGACCTAGAGTCTGTCACACAGAGTGAAGTAAGTCAGAAAGAGAAAAACAAATACCGTATGCTAACACATATATATGGAATCTAAAAAAAAAAAAAAAAAAATGGTCATGAAGAACCTAGGGGCGAGACGGGAATAAAGACACAAACCTCCTAGAGAATGGACTTGAGGACACAGGGAGGGGGAAGCGTAAGCTGGGACAAAGCGAGAGTGGCATGGACATATATACACTACCAAACGTAAAATAGATAGCTAGTGGGTACGCGGGCCTCCCACCGCTGTGACCTCTCCCGCCGCGGAGCACAGGCTCCGGACGCGCAGGTCCAGCGGCCAGGGCTCACGGGCCCAGCAGCTCCGCGGCATGTGGGATCTTCCCGGACCGGGGCACGAACCCGTGTCCCCTGCATCGGCAGGCGGACTCCCAACCACTGCGCCACCAGGGAAGCCCTAGATAGCTAGTGGGAAGCAGCCGCATAGCACAGGGAGATCAGCTTGGTGGTTTGTGACCACCTAGAGGCGTGGGATAGGGAGGGAGACACAAGAGGGAAGAGATATGGGGACGTATGTATATGTATAACTGATTCACTTTGTTAGAAAGCAGAAACTAAGACACCATTGTAAAGCAATTATACTCCAATAAAGATGTTTAAATATATATATATGTATACACACACATATACATACAGAAGAGAGAGAGAAAGAGAACTTAGACAATGTAAAACTATACATGTTTAATCAAGAACATAAATGAATGCCAAAAATCCTGATTGCTGTTTCTCTTAAAAGACCCTACCACAGGGCTTCCCTGGTGGCGCAGTGGTTGAGAGTCCGCCTGCCGATGCAGGGGACGCGGGTTCGTGCCCCGGTCCGGGAAGATCCCACATGCCACGGAGCGGCTGCGCCCGTGAGCCATGGCCGCTGAGCCTGAGCGTCCGGAGCCTGTGCTCCGCAATGGGAGAGGCCACGACAGTGAGAGGCCCGCGTACGGGGGGGCTGGGGGGGGGATGAAAAAAAAAAAAAAAGACCCTACCACAAAGCTGACCTCATTAGTATAATAAATTCTGGGCTCACCAACAGGAAAGCTTGAAATGATCCTGTTGTAATTAAGAGTTCAGCATTTTAAAAGTCATAGTTTTCTCCCTTAGATACATACACATCTAAGGACATCTCTGCCTGCCTCCTGCTCCCTACGACCTGCAATTCCCACCTGACATTTGCCTTCCAATAATAGCAGGAAGAGCCTCTAGAAAGCTTTTGCCTATGCCTGTCAACAGTAGGCTGCTCAACATCACCAATTAATATTTATTAACTCCTACCCAATGGCAGACTTTATGTCCTCCCAGAATTTATGCTGGCTCTACCTCATCTACTTCTTATATTACAGTTTGGCAGAGAAGGAGAGACAAGAGCATTTTATCTACCTGCCAGCTTGTATGGCCTAAGTATTGGTCTAAGACCGGTACCACATTTACTCACTTAACTTTCCTATTCCTCTTGAATCCCCTCCACCCCCAATTAAAAAGAAAGGCCATATAAGCCAACTCAGGAAGAAATTAAGATAACAGGATACTGTATTTCCCAGGGCATTTGTGAGACAGGGACTGAAGCTGGGTACTGAGAGAGAATACAAAGTGGCATATACACTTAGGATTTGTTTTTCTCACAAATTTGGTGCTCAAATACCTCTGGTTCAGTGGAAGGACTATACCCCTATTGCTTGCTATTCCAGTGACTCCCGGCAGGTGTCAAGTTGCTTTGCCATCATTCATTCTTCAGTAAGTTACTCTAACTCGCTGTCATCCAGGAAAGGAGAAACAGAGAGGGGACTGAAAGAAGGGATCTTCATTTTCTTCCTATTTCTGCCCCCACCGCCCAGTCAGTTAATTCTTACCTCTTAAATTTACTGCTTCATCTGCATGAAGGACAGAGGAAGCACAGACATACAGGACAAGTCCACTTTATGATAAAAGCAAACATGGTGGTCCTGCCAGAATTACATGGTGATATCACCTCCCCTGATATTAATGACTGAAATAATAGTCTGTATGGTTAAAGCTTAGTAGTTAATCAACCATACTTGTATTTGGCCCATCAGTTAGAACACTCTAGGCCTAATGTAGTCTTTTGGGCTTAAACAGTTTACTTAGTGTACAAGTAACTAATTTTTAAAATAACCAAATTTCCACCATAGCTTACATCTAGCTGCCATTAGACAGAGCAATGCTGGGTCTAGAGCTTCTTGAGGACTAGAATCCTGGCTGATGAGAAGGTCTTTTCCCCGATCAAACCGGCATTTGGGGTTAGTCACGAGCAGCGTCCCCGCCGCCACAGGTTTTGCAACACAATGACTTCATGGGTCACACCTCATCTTAAGAGGCCCTGGAGGGGGACAGACAGAATAAAACTCCAAAAACTCCTAAGGTGGTCGAAAACAATTGAAAGGCAGGTCTGAGGTTGAGTTTTGGTTACTAAGCTACAAAAGAAAGATAAAAAGAGAAGAAAGAAAAGAAAAAAACAAGCTTCCTGTTCTAAATAAGCAAACAAATTAACAGTCTCTGCCTGTCAGAGGCTTAAAACTGTGAAGCTTATAATGATATTTCCTCTCTTTAAAAAGGACCACACAGAGCACTCAAAGGAAAAGTACACCTTACAATAAAAACCAGAGAGGATTAGTTTGAACAAAGCAAGTGGAATTTTCCTCCAACAGTCAATGTCCTTTGTAGCTTGTCATGCTGTATTATTTCTACAGAAGTGTAAGGTTTGGGAAGTTTTAGTATAATTTTTGAATTTTTAATGTAGGATATTGTACAGAAATGTCATGCTTGCCAAATTTCTGTATGGTACAAAGCTAAGGAAGAGCTGAAATGTTCACTAGAGATTTGGGATTGTACTTATACACACACACCATCACACACATACATACAAATTCAATAAAAGACCAATTACAAATTGGGAAAATGTGCATGCCGATATGGGACAAAGGGTTAAATACCATTAATATACAGAGTTCTTATAAATTATTAAAAATTCAATTACTAGTAGAAAAATTAACCCAAAGCTAAAAGAGTCTAATATACATAGGAATGCAGGCTCTCCAGTAACTAAAGAAATGCAAATTCAACAACTACATATCATTTTCTGTGGCTACAGAAGACAAAACCAGACCAATGTGCGGAAATTCTGAGGAAGGAGATTTTGGTTCAGTGAAAGTATAAGCTTCTAAGACAGCTCTGAAGAAAACAGAAAGATCTGCTTATAAGATCCAGCACTATCACTGGAGCCAATAAAAAAATGAGCTCATCCTTTATCAAAATATCGACAAGGGGGTTTAATCTTAAAACTAGAGTGTTCGAAGAGACTAAGTCACCAAATGAGCCCAGTGACAAATTAGAATCACATATTCCTGGACCACACCACAAATTTACCAAGCCTGACTCCCAGGATGAATTCCAGGAATTTATACTTTAAATATGATTCCAATTTCTCTCATTGGGAAATTAATGGTTTAGATGACCCTAAATAGATGTCCCTTTCAATGATTAGATTCTATATTCCCTGATACTGTATTATATTTAGGGTTTGGATTTTCATTTGTTTCACCTTTAACTTCCAGTCAATTTAATCATAATGCCTAAATTTCTATTATTATAGTTCTTTGTTGTAGCTGTTCTGTCTGTAATTTTCTATCACCAAGGTCTCATTCTAGCCAAAAAGAAGGGGAACTGGATTCTGGTAAGGGATATACTTTGAATAATTAGTAATTATAAGAAAGATAATGATAACTGCATTATCTAGAAACTTATTGCCAATTGATATCTACAAAATGCAGCTACCTAGTAAAGGGATTTAATAGATATTGAAACCCATGTTTTATTAATATTGCTCTTTAGGACTGGAAATATAGTTATTTAACTAAATCTGTATAATGTTTAGTAGCAAAACCTGTAAATTTTATGATTAAATCTTCAAGGAGGAGCAGGAGGAGGAGGAGAAGTGGTTCTTCTTATTTTTTTGTTGTTGTTGTTGCGGTACGCCGGCCTCTCACTGCTGTGGCCTCTCCCGTTGAGGAGCACAGGCTCCGGACGCGCAGGCTCAGCGGCCATGGCTCACGGGCCCAGCTGCTCCGCGGCATGTGGGATCCTCCCGGACTGGGAGTCCCCTGCATCGGCAGGCGGACTGCGCCACCATGGAAGCCCTGTCTTTTTTTTTTTTTTTAAGAGCTTTTTTTCTTTTTTTTTCTTTTTTTTTTTTTGCGGTATGCGGGCCTCTCACTGTTGTGGCCTCTCCCGTTGCGGAGCGCAGGCTCAGTGGCCATGGCTCACGGACCCAGCCGCTCCGCGGCAAGTGGGATCTTCCCGGACCAGGGCACAAACCCGTGTCCCCTGCATCGGCAGGCGGACTCGCAACCACTACGCCACCCGGGAAGCCCCCAAGTGGTTCTTTTTAAACTTGTTTTTCAAAATTATCACAGAGCAGGAGGAATACGTTTTTGCAATTTCCCTTGCATGGATATACTCCTCCTTTCACCTAACTTCTCTAAGTCTTAGCTGGAATATCACATTATAGCAAAGGCCATTTATTCAAAACTATAAATAAACCCAAGGTACCTTATTGCACCATTACAAATGCAGACTAAAATAATTATACATTTAAAGAACGTGCATAATGAATATTTTATATAGTAAAATGTTTTCACATTTTATGGAAATACAGAAATCCAATTAAATATTTTCATAAAATTTGCAGAGCTCAATATGCATTTTCAACATTGACAATCATCCCCTGACTCTTCTTTATGCAATTTGCAGAAGAGGGACAATACCCTACTTCATTCTTATCATGACCTGTTTTAACCCAAGGCAGAGCCCTACTCACTCCAGTTAAGTGCTCATTATTCAGTGACCTTAAAGATGAACTTTTGAGACTACTATGTACTGTCCTCATTTCAACTAAATATACTACCACACTCACTTGGTAAGGGAGGGGGAACACACTCATGGGAGGAAAGTCTTTGATCCTGAAGTCTTTTCTTCAGAAGAGGGAAAAGCTTCCCTCCTAGGCTGGTACTGAACATGCCAGAAAAGTTAAGTGAGTTGACTTTCTTTCCCAGCGAACAAAGCTCTGGTGCTGAGCTTTTCTCATGCATATATAGAAGCAGATGGTTTATTTTTTTATATCCTGGCCAGAAAAGTCAGGGTCTTATCTGAAAACACACCCGATTCTCCCATTTGTGTGTAATCTAGATATTCCCAGGCCATAAAACTCTTTTTTTAATATTTGGTCAGGCATCCACATCTGTTGAGAAACTTATATGAGTACCACGGTTGTTACTGCAATAACATACTGGCACAAAATAAGTGGCAACTTAATATGAAAGGACACAAAGGTAGTTCAGAGAAGCCCCTTCCTTCAAAACTCTGCCGAGAGGAAAGGAGGGGCCTGAGGGTAAAGTACAGAAGGATGGTATTTGAAAATGCTTCAGAGAGAGAAGTGATACTTGAGTAGCTATTGAAGAATGAGAAGGTTTACCAGGTGGTCTAGGTGTGAAAAAGGATTCCACTCCAAGACAACAGCAGAAGCAAAGGTATCGAGACAGATGAGACATGGGACAGAGCAGCAAATTCTTTAGGATTCCAGAGCCTGGGCTAAAAGGCTATGAAAAGAGACATTGCTTCCAATGGTCACCAGGCTCACATCATAAAATCTTTGCGTGAGATGCTACAGAGTACAGACTTCAACATAGGTAATGGAGAAACTAAAGGGACAATATTTTTATTTTAGAAAGAAATCACTGGAAGCAGAGTGGTAGACAGACTGGGAATGTGCAATATTGAATCATAGAGGCCAGGCACAAGGTTACTGCAAGAGTAG
Organism: Kogia breviceps; assembly: GCF_026419965.1. NCBI lineage: Eukaryota > Metazoa > Chordata > Mammalia > Artiodactyla > Physeteridae > Kogia > Kogia breviceps. Next base: position 25,475,305 of record NC_081321.1, read on the forward strand.
ACCAGAGAGATGAAAGGGGTTTGAATCAAGCCAGTGGCAAGAAGAGAGAGAGGAAGGGCCAAAAAGGAGCAAGGGAGAGCTCTCTGATCCAAGATCTCAAAGACAAAGCCCCTTCCCAAAGAAGTGTAAAAATGAGTCACTCTTTGCCCGCAAAACAGTAGGTGGGAGCCACTTTGATATAGCCAAACACCCAGGTAATACCGAGTTCAAATCTGGCCTTGTTCTTTGCTAGCTGTGCAGCCCTGGGCAACTCAAGCCCCTGAGCCTCACACCGGGCATATGTAAACAGTGAATACCATACCTTATGGAGCTGTCAGGAAGAACAGAGATAAAAAATGGAAAGCCCAAGCTTATGACTAGCATGTAATAGAGGCTCAATAAAAATATGTTTACAAAATAGACAAGAAAAGATTCACATATATGGTTACTCGCTTTGTGGTTTGTTTTTTTTTGTTTTAAATTGGGGTATAGTTGTTTTACAATGTTGTGTTAGTTTCTACTGTATCGCTTTGTGTTTCTAAACAAAGATATAAACATGTCTCAATTAGTCAACAATTTATTTTTGAGGCCCAAAAAGCACTTATTTAGCACTTCCATTAATAGAGCTAAAGGAAGTTATTTAGTAGGATTTGTATCAAACATTCAACTATCAACTCAATTCAATTAATATGTAATGAACACCTTCTGGTAGGGATGTTTAGCTTATACTAGAAATCCTGGGAACTGCACAATCAAACACCATTTATCAGCTCTGTAGATTATCTAAAGAAGACATTGGTTTCTGTGGCATCAATACCACAGAACATTCTCTGTCCTTAGTTTCCTTCCTCCTACACAAAAGAAGAGGAAGTTCATAAACAATGGATTATTTCCTTGACACACAGCCACACATCCTCCCAAGCTTTCTGCTACCACACCCTAACCTCGATCACTCGATTACCCAAGTTTCCTCTGAACGACCAGCCGCTTCTTTGCTTTGCTAGTGATTTTCATTTTGCTGGGAATAACTTTTATTCTCCTTCAAAACACTAGTCCAAAGCCTAACCCTCTTTTAAGGTCCGCAGTGAAATATATCTCCTTCAAGAAGTCTTTTCTGAGTGTAAAACAGAATACTCTGTTTGATTCTCTTTCCTAGTTCATAACGGTTAATTTTAATAAAGAAAATGTTAGGTTCTAAACATGAGGTTTGGTTGCTGGTTTTTTGTTTTTGTTTTTTTTAAAATGCCAACCATCACATAATTGTTCACATTTTAGTAGATGGAAAATAAAATTCACAACCTCTCTAGACTGTGATTCACCCTGGTTGGCACTTGAAGGCTGTTCTCTAAATGTTGGCTGAATGAATGAATGAATAAGTAATATCACTCTTAATTTCTGTGGGTATTTTAATATGTCATGGATATGAAAGGAAATCTCTCATGGGACATGATAGCATGCTGGCAGAAGGGTAGTACAATGCAACCCTTCATATAGTTTTATAAAATTAAAATATATTGAGATAGAAAAATGTGATATTTTGATATATAAATGGATAGAGAGGATATAATGACAACATTTTTATAGAAAAAAAGAATACTGTTGTATAATAAAGGATGGCAAAAGTGCAACATATATTCAGTTCAACTTAAACAATATTTATGGAGTACCTCTTTTAAATAAGTATGAAGACTGTCAACTACTATCATTAAAAAAAACTTTTATATGATATATTAGAAAGGGTTAACTTCTTTGGAACTTAGTTTCCTCATCTGTAAAACTGAGATTTAGTAGCCAATAATACCTAAAAATACCTCAAAACCTAAGGTTTTTGTGAGAATAAATTTAAAATGTCTACTACCTGGGACACTGAAGATACTTAAAAGTTTCCCCAAGGCAATACTACTGATGATTACACTCAGTAATGTTTCTTGCACTCTTTGTAATGTGCTCACAGAGCTTTAGCAGAGAGCTGATGAACCATTTCCATTTTCATTTTCAATGAACTAGTTTCTCTTCTATCATACGTACTATTCATTTAAATGAAACTAGGCCTCCTTTCTCCATGCTTCAAGAATTACCAAAACCATTAGTGTAGTTCTATCTGATTATTTTAGTTTTCCAATCCATGCACAGAAGGGAGATATTTATTTTTCCAAATCAGTATTTGAGTAGAAATATAAAATGGAGAACAGAAAAACAAATCCAGTCATGCTTTTTTTCTTTTTGGGGGGTGTAGAGGGACAGGTAAGCTAGGAAGCTCGTACTGACAGAGGTCCAGGTGATGGAAGCTGCATAGAATTTCTAATTAAAAATATGAACCCAAAGCCTCAGAATAATTTCCCCTTCAGAAAAAAGGGACTCAAAGTTGACTCGAATCTGGGGTCTAAGCCAGCAGTAATAATGTTCCTTGAAAGCCCTCTCAGATAACAATGAGCCCATCAATCACTTGTTCCGGGAAACTTCAGAAAAAATAGACGATATTAACATATCTGGCTGGGGGGCACTGCTCTACCCCCTGTAATAGTCAGTAAGCACTACCTGTTATTTGTTTCTTAGTCTCCAAGTCTCTGGTTTGCTTCAGCACCTGGAGCAGCCGAGATACTCCACTGAGTTCCGCGACCTCCATTTTGTTGTCATTGTCTTCAAACACCAAGTTGCGCAAGGCCCCACACACAGCTCGTTGGATATCCTCATTCTGAATTTTGAGGAGCTGTAGAAGCTTGGGGATGCCATGAAGCTGATTAACCTGGGGAAGAAGTAGATGCATATTTCAGATATTTATTAATTTTGACGTGGCATTTAAAATCTTCAGTGTAATATGGATGAACAGATGAAGTTCACTGACTTTGTTGATAACTCCCACCAATCAATGTGTGGCACGACCTGGGACTCCAGTGTACAATATACCCCTGCTCTAAGGCACTATTCTCTCATCAAGGAGCTTAGAATAAATCTGCGAAATTAAGACTGAAACCAGGCTTCCTTGGTGGCGCAGTGGTTGAGAGTCCGCCTGCCGATGCAGGGGACGCGGATTCGTGCCCCGCTCCGGGAAGATCCCACGTGCCGCGGAGCGCATGGGCCCGTGAGCCGTGGCCGCTGAGCTTGCGCGTCCCGAGCCTGTGCTCCGCAACGGGAGAGGCCACAGCAGTGAGAGGCCTGCCTACCGAAAAAAAAAAAAAAAAAAAAAAAAAAAGACTAAAACCTATGAAAACATTAAAGGGCAAAGTTAAGTGATAAAGGGTGAATAAGTGATAGTGGATAGAAAGAGTTGAATAATAAAAGCCTTAATCATAATGAAAATGAAGAGAACTGGGAATCAGAGGAATAAAAGTTTTTATGGAAGAATACTATATTATACGAATTTTTTCCAGGACAGAACTATACAGTCAATATAATATTTTATTTATTTATTTATTTATGGCTGGATTGGGTCTTTGTTGCTGCACATGGGCTTTCTCTAGTTGCAGCGAGCAGGGTCTATTCTTCGTTGCAGTGCATGCATGAGCTTCCCATTGTGGTGGCTTCCCTTGTTGCAGAGCATAGGCTTTAGGCACGTGGGCTTCAGTAGTTGCGGCACGTGGGCTTCAGTAGTTGCAGCACGTGGGCTCAGTAGTTGTGGCTCGTGGGCTCTAGAGTGCAGCTCAGTAATTGTGGCACACAGGTTTAGCTGCTCCACAGCATGTGGGATCTTCCAGGACCAGGGCTCGAACCCATGTCGCCTGCATTGGCAGGTGGATTCTTAACCACTGCGCCACCAGGGAAGTCCTATATAGAAATTACTCCCAACAGTAGTAGAAATAAAAATTCATTTACTATGGCAACTGTAGTAGCAATGCAAAACTAACCTTAAATGCAAGCTATTTTTTAAATCGAGGTATAAATGACATATAACATTATATTAGTTTCAGGTGCAGAACATAATGATTCGATATCTGTACATATTGTAAAATGATCCTAATAAGTCTATTTAACATCCATCACCAAACAAAGTTAATTTTTTTTCTTGTGGTAAGAACTCTTAAGATCTATTCTTTTAGAAACTTTTTACAGTCACCATGCTGTACATTACATTCCCATGACTTATTTATTTTATAATTGGAAGAGTGCAAGCTATATTTATGATCAATTGCTTTCAGTATTTAAAAACGTTGAAATAAATTATGCAAGCATTTTAGGTAAATAACATAACTTTACACTTTTTAATGTGCTATTTTAAAAATATTTCTTCTATCCACATATGCAAGAAAGGGTATGATATTGGAGAAAGAACCAGAGGGTCAGAACTAGGAATAAAGAAGAAAAAAAGAAGGTTTTGATTCTGAAACCTAAGGCTGTTTAAGAAGAGGCCAAATAATGAGCCTGAATAAAGTGACTTTGCGTTTTAGGCTGCAAATATTATCTAAAAAAACCAGGAGGAGGATGCAGCATTGCTGATGAGAAATGTTAAGTTGCCGACTGAGGGCTTTCTTCCTCAGAGGCTCCCACTCGCATCTGATTAAAATTTTTTTAAGTTGGTAAGAGCTTTTGGTAAAGATCTCAGTCACTTTCACCATCTTAATGCAGAAATTTTCAGGAATTAAGTTGCTGTGAATGAGCATAAGTTTCCCATTCAGATGATGTTCGTCACTTACGAATGATGCCCTAACTGCACGACAGTTCCCGCTCAGGAGACAGCTGCACACCTGGTCCAGTGGCAATTTCACATTTTCTATGTCTCTCATAGACAGACAAATGGAATTTAAGACACTGTCTTCCAATCTGACATCTTCCTTTGTTAGGACTAGAGAGTAGACTAGCAAGTCAGGAATAAAAGTCAAGGTTGTAAAATAATCTAGTAAAAATAATAAACATAATAATAACCACAATACTAACAACTCTTCCTCCCCCTTCTATCATTAGGAGGTGTTGGCATAGTGTTAAGAATCTTATCTACATTCTCTAATCAATAACTTGCAAGAACCTTAAGAGGAAAGTACTCTTTTGATCCCTTTAAGGCTTCAGTGGCAGCAGTAAGGAAGAATACTTCCACTTTTGGCTCCCTTCAGAGGAGACATTTGCAGAACAGGAGACAACTGGGAGACTGGCTATGCCAATTTTGTTGGGCTATGTCTAAAACCATTCTAATGTATTTGTATGAAAATGCTAATGATAGCTATCAATAAGATCTGGTCCAGCAGATCATCTATTTGATCACTTCATCTATTCCTATTATTACACTTCCTTAAAAGCAGAAAGGCACAACTTATTTGACAACAGCCTGTAACTCATGTGTTTCACTAATTCTGTCAATTTCTATTTCATAGTTAGGTTTTATGATGGTTGAATTCATACGCTCTAGACTTCATAAATGGCAGCTAGATGACAGAAATATTTTACTACTTAATTTACAACTAATAAGTTGCCTTCTTCAAAATATGATGTGAAATGGCCTCCTGGCTAAATTGCATTTCCAGCTGTGATGATAGCATGAGTGAGAAGTGGCCAGTGGAAGCCTCCACTGCCCTGCCTGGGTGGCATGAATGGCTGTCTTCTGCTAACAGCCCTCTAACCCATTCCCTTACCCTGTCACCTTTATCCCCTTGGCTTTCAGCACTTGCTCCAGTCTGGAAAGAAGGAACTGCAGACACCTGATACTCAGATAAATGCTGAAATCCAGCTACAGCTCTGCTCACTGTAGAATGTGACCCCCTAGTATCTGGCACCTACCTCACACTTAAAAATAGATTTTAGTTACCTTTATCCATTTTATCAAATAGATATATATCATATCAAATACAAGAAGTTGATAATATTCTGCTCATTGCCTATAACTAGGGCAGTTGGTAGTGACTCCTATTCACATTAGGTCCAACGTTAAATGCACTGTTCTTGCCCCTCTGAATTCAGGGAAACAGGTGGGACCAGAGAGGTTGCATATCTTTGTTATACTGAATCCTCAGGGGATTTGTTCCCCCGTTGGGAAAAGACCAACCAGACTAACACGAACATCTCAGAACTTTAAAAAAGCTTCATTCGAGATGGTTTCTAAATATGTGAAAGGGCAAAATCGCATATTAGAATTTTAACTTTCTCCTTGACTGTTCTGATTCTTTTCCCTGCCAACTCTAAAAGAATTAAATGATGAGGGTTTCCGGTGGCAAATAACTTGAGGGAACAAACTCTGTTGGCTCCCTCATGCCTGGTGCCTCTGCTCTCAGTTCCTTTCCTATCTGGAATGCTCTGCTCACTCTGCTTTTCTTCTGGCAAAGCCCTACTCATCCTGCACAAGCCAGCTCAAATGTCACCTCCTCTGTGAAGCGTCACCTTCCTTCTCTCCCTTCCCTGCCATTAGAATTAATCACTCCTTGCAAATTGGTATAACCTTTCAGGAAGGCAACTGTCAATATGTGTCAAAAAGTTCAAACATATTCACTTTTAGTAAACTTCGTTAGCAAATAATTTGAAATGCAGACACAGACTAACATGATAATAGTAACTACATTATTTATAATATGGAAAAATAAGAAACCATAAATGTCCAAAGATGGGGGAAGACTGGTTAATGATGGTCACATATCCATATACTGAGGTGTCCACAGGAGAGGCACAGCAATGTCTGAAGTGACATTTTATTTGTCACATAGTTCCCTCATCAGTCAAATGGGGACTGTGCAAGATTAGCAAGTGTGCTAGGCTCAGAGTAGTTAGTTACTCCACACATCATAGCTACTACTATGACCATTAATATGCCACAATTAAAATGAAGTTTACAAAACATATATAAATACATATATTTTTTGGCCATGCAGTGGCACGACCAGGAATCAAATCCGTGCCCCTGCTGTAGAAGCGCAGAGTCCTAACCACTGGACCACCAGGGACCAACAGTTTACAAAGTATTTTTAATGTTATGAGAAAATGCTTAAGGCAATGTTATTGAAAAAGCTGAATAAAATATCTAATGCATTTCTGCTCACAGACATAAAGAAGGGAATGAAACTAGAGGGTTTGGGAGAAATGGTGGGGTTATAATGTATGAATGGGGCATGCTACTTTGCATTTTTTTTTTTTTTGGTGGTACGTGGGCCTCTCACTGCTGTGGCCTCTCCCGTTGCGGAGCACAGGCTCCAGACGCGCAGGCTCAGCGGCCATGGCTCACGGGCCCAGCCGCTCCGCGGCATGTGGGATCTTCCCGGACCGGGGCACGAACCCGTGTCCCCTGCATCGGCAGGCGGATTCTCAACCACTGCGCCACCAGGGAAGCCCTGTATTTTTTTAAACAAGCATGTATTTAGGCATGCTTTTTAAAAACAAAACATCCCCATAACAAAGCTACATATTCAATTTGATGACAGCTATGTACATGTATGCATTAAAAAAATCAGAGAGCAATACCAAATGATAACAATAGAAGGACTGTGGGCTTTTTTCTTTCTTAACTTCTCAAATTTCTTATAAGGAGTGTGTATTAGTTTTACAATAAGATTTTGCAAGACAGTTATGGCAGTCACTGCTTCGGTGATGAGATGTGAAGCAGGCATGGAAACAAAATCAGCTTAAGAAGGGTCTTGCAGATTAAATTAAGGGATTTGTCCTTTATACTACAGGCAAGCAGGGCAGATATTGGAAAGGTCTTGCTGGATGCTGTGAAGAGACTGGGATTAGGAGTGGATAAGAATGGAGGCAGAGAGATTAATTAGGAGGCAGCTGGATTAAAAGGATGATGGTGACAGGGATCAGCATCATGATTAGGGAGAGCAAGATGTAGGCAGATTCAGGACACTTTTAAAAATATATATTTATTTATTTTTTGGCTGTGTTGGGTCTTAGTTGTGGCACGCGGGATCTTCGTTGAGGCATGTGGGATCTTGTGTTGTGGTGCTCTGGCTCTTCGTTGTGGTGCACGGGCTTCTCTTTAGTTGTGGCACGCAGGTTTTCTCTTCTCCAATTGTGGCGTGTGGGCTCCAGGGCACATGGGCTCTGTAGTTTGCGGCATGCTGACTCTCTCGTTGAGGCACGTGAGCTCAGTAGTTGTGGCACGCGGGCTTGGTTGCCCCGTGGCATGTGGGATCTTAGTGCCCCGACCAGGGATTGAACCCATGTCCCCTGCATTGAAAGGCAGATTCTTTACCAATGGACCACCAGGGAAGTCCCCAGGACACTTTTAAGAGCAGCATTAACAGGACTTGAAGACTGCATGAACACGAGAAGTAAAGAAGAAAGAAGGTTCAAAGTCTCTTCCTATTTTGGTGTCAAACTACCTGGGTGAACTACCACTCACAGAGGAGTGAGTTATTATTTCAGGGCAAGCATTGTATGATTATCTGATTGCATTCTCACAACAACTCTTTGTAGTAGGACTATTAGTTCCAGTTTAAAGGAAAGCTGAGGTTTAGAGCGGTAAAAAGGTCACCCAGGTAATTAGGTTGCTGGGATTCACACCCAGCCCCTGGCTACTCTTGAGAGTCAATGCTTAAAACACCACATGCCCTATCTGCCAACCCAGCAGAAAGAACAAGTTTAGAAGGAGAACTGACTGGACAGTAGAGAAAAAACAGCAATGAAGATAATGTGTTCATTTTTAGATAAGTTAATATTGAGTTCAGTGAGATGTCTAGCAAATAGACGGACATGTCGTTTGGAACCCAGGGAAAGATAAGGTCTGGAGATGCTGTGAGTCATTAGCACTCAGATCACACATTAGTGGAAGCCAGAGGAGTAGATGAGGTGGGTCAGGAGATGGTGTCAAATAAGAAAAGTCCCAGGGAAGCATCTACGGAACATAAACATTTAAGGTACAGGTTGTGGATAATTTTTTTTTTTTTTAACAGAGGAAACCTGAAGGAGCCAGAGAAATGGAAAAAGAGCCAGGAGACTCTGGGGCCAAAAGAAGAAAGCTTCAAAAAGGAATGAGGGATTGACAGTGCTAAATGCTGAGTCTTAATCAAATAAAATAATAACTGAAAAGTTGCCATTGAAGTTTATGATTTAAAATTTTGATCTTTATGTTCAAACTGTAACTGTTTTTTGTAAATAACATTAAAAAACTATAGTACCATTCTTAATATTAATGGGATTTTGTTAATGCCCTTGGGTTATATTTTCACTTCTTAGATTTTCTACCAAGCATATACATGTATAGGTTTCATACAGTTTTCAAGTTCCATTACTTTTAAAACCAATCTTTGTTCTAGCTTTATTACAATGAATAAGAGCTAAGAAGGCAAGCATAGATTTAATCCTATATGCAAGCAAAATGATATTTACAATCAAATTAGTAATTTAAGAGATAGTGGAAATCTAGCCCAACTTGGGTAACAAGAGAAAATTTCATGTAATTCCACATTATAAAATGAAAGCATGTACAAAAATGCTGAGTTTTAAAAATTGGGAATAAAAAAATATTTGTGTATAAAGGTTTATTACTAGCTAAATATATTATTTTTAAAAATGTTTACTTATTTTTTCCATGGAATAAACATAGGCAAAGGGTCAGTGAGAAATACCCAAGACTTATATAACTTTTAAAAGTAAAAATAGATGGGATAGGTCTTTTGAAGCAATACATAAAATACAGATATCATGAAGAAAAATATTGACAAATTTACTTCATAAGAATTTAAAATAAGGGACTTCCCTGATGGCACAGTGGTTAAGAATCCACCCGCCAGTGCAGGGGACACGGGTTTGAGTCCTAGTCCGGGAGGATCCCACATGCTGCGGAGCAACTAGGCCCATGTGCCACAACTACTGAGCCAGTGCTCTAGAGCCCGTGAGCCACAACTACTGAGCCCATGTGCCACAACTACTGAAGCCCGCACACCTAGAGCCTGTGCTCTGTAACAAGAGAAGCCACGGCGATGAGAAGCCTGCACACCACAACGAAGAGTGGCCCCCACTCACCGCAACTAGAGAAAGCCTGCGCTCAGCAACGAAGACCCAATGCAGCCAAAAATAAATAAATTAAAAAAAAATTTTAAATCATGCACAATGAAAGATATCATAAGCAAAGTTAGGAAACAACACTGTCACATATGTAGCAATGGATTAATGTGCATAATAGGTAAAGAACTCCTACAAATAATTAAGAAACAGACACACATCTTGGGACTTCCCTGGTGGCACAGCAGGTAAGACTCTGTGCTCCCAATGCAGGGGGCCCAGGTTCGATCCCTGGTCAGGGATCTGGATCTCACATGCATGCCACAACTAAGAGTTTGCATGCAACAACTAAGGAGCCAGCGAGCTGCAACTAAGGAGCCCAAGAGCTGCAACTGGGGAGCCCGCCTACTACAACTAAGACTTGGTGCAACCAAAATAAATGAATAAATAAATAAAATATTTTTTTAAAAAAAGGAACAGACACACGTCTTAGAAAAAATAGCCAATGAATTAAAAAATGACAACTGACTGAATAAATGTCAAAAAATATCAAAAAATGCTCACTTCATGAATAATTAATAAAATGAAAGTGAAAAAAATATCAGTGGAAGCTCATTTGTCTGACTTACTAACTGATCTGCAGGATTAATCACATTCTCTTTTCCCTCTGTGACATCCATGGATTTTGAGTACTATCAAAGCTGTAGGTGAGTATATGTTGGCCTTTGCATTCTTATTTCTTCTAGTTTACCAAGAATAACTTAGGTTTCTTACTCAATGCATTTATGTCAGTTATACTTGTTATTGTAATTATGCAATTTATTTACCTATTCTGAAAAAGCTCTGTGTCTCTGAAAACTAATTTGAATGCTTTAGAAAGACTAGATAAAGGTGAAGAGCTTTAAAAAGCGCTGTAATTGGTTGTGGAAGAAATTAACCTAAAAGACTAGGTAAAGGGGCTTCCCTGGTGGCGCAGTGGTTAAGAGTCCGCCTGCCAATGCAGGGGACACGGGTTCGTGCCCCGGTCTGGGAGGATCCCACATGCCGCGGAGCGGCTGGGCCCGTGAGCCATGGCCGCTGAGCCTGTGCTCCGCAACGGGAGAGGCCACAGCAGTGAGAGGCCCACGTACCGCAGGAAAAAAAAAAAAAAAGACTAAGTAAAAATATAAGAATCTAGCAGGATATGAACTCACATGAATAAGCGCCACTAAGTTCTCATCTCACTCCAAAAAAACTAAAAATGGCAAATGAAACATAATCAGCATAGTTTATGTATGAAAGACAATGACAAACTGTAAGTGTGTGTGTGTGTGTGTGTGTGTGTGTGTGTGTGTATAATTTTTTAAAAGAATTTCTCTGTAACTGATTACCTGATCAGTTATTCGTCTTGATTTTCAGAAATGGAGAATTTCTTCTATAAATAGATACCTTTCTTTCTCCTTATCAGATTAACAAAAATGCACAGAAAAGAATGACATCTTGTGGTAGTAATGGTGCATGTAAATAGGCACTTTGACACCATGCTGGTGGGAGTGTAAATTCGTATAATTTAGGGGAAGATTTATAGGAGGTTATTTATCAACATTAAAAGTGACTCACCAGTAATGAGGACTGGATTTACCTACCATTTGAACAATTTTAAAAACCAGACAAAACATACAATAGTTTCAATAACTAGACATGAGGCAATGATGGACAGTGATCCCTAAGGGATGGAGAACAAGCAAGGACAGCCCTACTGCTGCCTCAGATCACGGTCTTGAGGGAGTTCCCAGGCTGTGGTGTGATTAGGGAAAAGCTAAGTGGAATTCAACAAGCAGAGCTGAGGAGAAAGAGTGAAGAATCTAGGAAGAACAAAGGGGCTAGTGTTTGCAGGGAGGAGTAACAGTAAGAAAAGAGCTGCACAAAAAGAGAACTCCTGAGATTTGCAGAGGGTCCCCATTTAGTATTCAGTAGAGTATTAATCAGTTCATCTTTGTGAGCAAGTTGCCTGAGGCCAGGGAAGTAACTGCCTAAAAAAGTTACTGCTCCTCATGCTCGCACAGGCCCGTTAACAGGGCCTATTCTCACTAGCCAGACAGAAAGCCTCATAATTCATAGTACATTGGGTAGAGTTCTCAGAAGTGTCTTGCCTTAAGAAGTGGGGACTAATTAGTTCTAGAATAAATGCTGCTCTGGTCCCACCAACAAATCTTAAAAGCAAGATTTGAAAGAGTCAAACTGTTTTCAAGTAATTTAATTGTATCCTTGAGTTTGTGAAGAAAACTCAAGAATATCTAGATATAAAAATGTCCAGCATCCAACAAGATAAAATTCATAATAGCTGGCATTCAATAAAAAATTTCCAGGCATGCAAAAAGGAGAAATATTATCCATAATGAGTTAAAACAATCAAATGAAACCCACTCAGAATGTAAATTGGTGCAGCCACTATGGAAAACAGCATGGAGGTTCCTCAAATAACTGAAAATAGAGTTGCCATATGATTCAGCAATCCCACTCCTGGGCATATATCTGGACAGAACTATAATCTGAAAAGATACATGCACCCCCATGTTCATAGCAGCACTATTCACAGTAGCCAAGACATGGAAACAACTGACAGATGAATGGATAAAGATGATGTGATAGATATAATGGAATACTACTCAGGCATAAAAAAGAATGAAACAATGCCATCTGCAGCAACATGGATGGACCTAGAGATTATCATACTATAAAGTGAGTAAGTCACAAAGAGAAAGATAAATACCATATGATATCACTTATATGTGGAACATAAAATACGATACAAATGAACTTACCTATGAAACAGAAACGGACTCACTGACATAGAGAACAGACTTGTGGTTGTCAAGTGGGAGGGGGAGGTAGGGGAGGAAAGGATTGGGAGTTTGGGATTAGCAGACGCAAGCTATTATATATAGGATGGATAAACAACAAGATCCTACTGTATAGGATCTTGGGAACTATATTCAATATTCTGTAATAAACCATAATAGAAAGGAATATGAAAAGGAATACATATATGTATACCTGAATCACTTTGCTGGACAGCAGAAATTAACACAACATTGTAAATCAACTATACTTCAATAAAATAAATTTAAAAAAAATGAAACCCACCTAGAATGGACACAGATGTTAGAATTAACAGACAAGGTCATTCAAGCAGCTATTTTAAGTCTTCCCTATGTTCAGAAATCTTGAGGAAAGATGAAACATGTTAGGTAGGGACACAGAAGATATAAAAAAGACTCAAATTTAACTTCTAGAGAGGAAAACTATAATTTATGAAATAAAAATACACTGAATGAGATTAATGGCATATTAAACATTGCAGAAGAAAATTTTAGTATATTTGAAGCATAGAAAATGAATTTAGCCAAAAAGAAACATACAGAAAAAAGAAACCAGCTAAAAAAGAAAAACAGAGTATGCATGAGCTGTAGACAACTTCAAGCAGTCTAATATATATGTAACTGTAGTTCCCAAAGGTGGGACAGAAGAAAATTTCCCAAACAAAATTCCAAAATTTGATGAAAAGCAGAAATCAAAAATTTTGAGAAGTCTAATGAACTTAAGAAGCCTATGGAAAACTGCACAAAGGTACATTGTGACCAAACTGCTCAACACCAATGATAAAGATAAAATCTAAAAAGCAGCTTGGGTAGGCAGGGAGAGACACATCATGTACAGTACAAAAATAAGGAGGACAGGACATTTCTTGTCTGAAACAATGTAGGTGACAAGACAATGGAGCAACAACTTTCAAGTATTGGAATTAAAACACCATCAACCTAGGGTTCTGTTACTAGTGAAAATATCTTTCAAAAGCAAAGATGAAATTCTTTTTTCAGATATTCAAAGCTGAAATAGTTAATAGGAGATTTGCATTATAATAAATGTTTTTAAAAATTCTTCAGGCAAAGGGAAATGACATCAGATGACACCTACAAAAAGAAATGAAGAGCACTGGAACAACTTAGATAAAATGAACAAAGACTTTGGTCTTTGAATGACATAAACTACCAAAACTCAATAGGAAGAAATAAATAGTCCAAATAGTCCCATATCAGTTAAAGAAATTAAATTTATAGTTAATAACCTTCTCACAAAGAAGACTTAACGTCAAAATAGCTTCACTGGTGAATTCCACCAAACATTTAAGGAAGAAATAATACCAAGTCCAATCAAAATCTTTCAGAAAATTGAAGAGAAGAGGACACTTTCCAATTTATTCTATGAGGCTAGTATTACCCTCAATCTAAAACTGGACAAAGACATTACAAGAAAAGAAAATTACAGGTCAATATCATTTGTAAATTAGCTTTGTAATTTCTTGACAAAATTTTATCAAATCTAATTCAAAAATATAAAAAGTGACAGTACATCATGACCAAGTGGGTTTCATCATAGGAATGGGGTAACATTTAAAAATCAAAGTAATATATCATATTAGCAAAATTAAAATAAAAACCAGAGAAGTATTTCAATAAATGTATAAAAAGCATTTGATAAAATTCAACAGTCATTCCTGAGGGGGGAAAAATCTATTAAATTAGGGACAGAAGGGAAGTTATTCAACTTGATTAGGTGATTTATGAAAAACCTACACCAACAGCTAACATCATACTCAACGGTTAAAAGCTGAAAGCTTTTCCTCAAAGATCAGAAGCAACAAGGATGCCCACTCTTACCACTTCTGTTCAACATAGTATTGTAAGTCCTAGCCAGAGCAACTAGGCAAGAAAAAGAAATAAAAGGCATCAAATCAAAAAGGAAGAAGTAAAATCATCACTATTTGCAGATGACATGATATTATGTATAGGAAACCCTAAAGACGTCACAGAAAACTGTTAGAACTAATCAACAAATTCAGTAAAGTTGTAAGATACAAAACTAATATACAAAAATCGGTTGCATTTATGTATATTAATAACAAACTATCAGAAAGAGAAATTAGGAAAACAATCCCATTTACAACTGCAGCAAAAAGAATAAAATCCTAGGAATAAATTTAACCAATGAGGTGAAAGACCTGTACACTGAAAATTATAAGACACTGATGAAAGAAACTGAAGAAGACACAAGTAAATGGAAATATATTCCATGCTCACAGATGGGAAGAATTAATATCATTAAATATGTCTATACTACCCAAAACAATCTCCAGATTTAATGAAATCCCCATCAAGATTCCAATGGTATTTTTCATGGAAGTAGAACAAGCAATCCTAACATTTATATAAAACCACAAAAGATCCTGATAGATAAATGAATCTTGAGAAAAGAGAACAAAGCTGGAGGCATCATGCTTCCTTGATTTCAAACTATATTAAAAAGCTCTAACAATCAAACCAGTATGATTTTAGAATAAAAACAGACATATAGATCAGTGGAACAGATTAGAGAGCCCAGAAATAAACCCACACATTATGATCAATTTACAACAAAGAATCCAAGAATACACAATAAAATGTTTTGGGGAAGCTGCACAGCCACATGCAAAAGAATGTAACTGTACCAATATCTTACACCATACACAAAAATCAACTGAAAATGGATTAAACACTTGAACGTAGGACCTGAAACCATAAAACTCCTGGAAGGAAACATAGGCTGTAAGCTCCTTGACGTTGGTCTTGGTGATGATTTTTTGGATTTGACATCCAAAGAAAGGCAACAAAAGCAAAAATAAACAAGTGGGACTATATCAAACTAAAAAGCTTCTGCACAGCAGAAGAACAGATCAACAACAGGTAACCTATACAATGGGAGAAAATATTTGCAAATCATATGCCTGATAAGGGATATATATAAAGTGTATATATATATATATATATATATATACTTTATGTATATAAAGTATACAAAGAACTCATACAAGTCAACATCAAAACAAACAACCTGATTAAAAAATGGGAAGAGGACATGAATAGACATTTTTCCAAAGAAAACAGACAGAGGGCCAATAAACACATGAAAAGATGTGTCACTAATCAGCATCACTAATCAACAAGGAAATGAAAATCAAACCCACAATGAGATATTACCTCACACTTGTTAGAATTCTTATTACCAAAAAGACAAGAAACCCTTGTGTACTGTTGGTGGGAATGTAAATTGGAGCAGCCACTGTGGAAAATGGTATGGAGGTTCCTCAAAAAATGAAAAATAGAACCACCATATAATGCAGCAATTCTACTTATAGGTATTTATCTGAAGGAAACAAAAACACTATCTCAAAAAGATATATGAACCCCCGTGTTCACTGCAGCATTAATTTTATTTTTAAAATAAATTTATTTATTTATTTTTGGCTGTGTTGGGTCTTCGTTGCTGTGCACAGGCTTTCTCTAGTTGCGGTGAGTGGGGGCTACTCTTTGTTGCGGTTTGCGGGTTTCTCATTGCGGTGGCTTCTCGTTGCAGAGCATGGGCTCTAGGTGCACGGGCTTCAGCAGTTGTGGTGCATGGGCTTAGTTGTTCTGCAGCATGTGGGATCTTCCTGGACCAGGGCTCGAACCCATGTGCCCTCCATTGGCAGGCGGATTCTTAACCACTGCACCACCAGGGAAGCTCGACTGCAGCATTATTTATAATAGCTAAGACATGGAAACAACCTAAGTGTCCATCAATGGATGAATAGATAAAGACGTTGTGGTGTGTGTGTGTGTAAATATATATATATGGAATATTATTCAGCTATAAAATGGAAGGAATTACTGCCATTGCAACAACATGTATGGACCTTAAAGGCATTATGCTAAGTGAAATAAGTCAGACAGAGATAGACAAACATCCTATGACCTCACTCACATCTGGAATCTAAGAAACAAACAAAACAAAAAACCCCCAAAATCATAGGTACAAAGTACAGTTTGGTGGTTGCCAGAGGTGGGGAGGGGGTTGGGGGCAGGGTGCAATGGGTGAAGGGGGTTAAAAGGTACAAACTTCCAGCTATAAAATAAATAAGTCCTGGGGATGTAATGTACAGCATGATGAATATAGTTAATAATACTGTATTGTATATTTGAAAGTTGCTAAGACAGTAGATCTTAAAACTTCTCATGACAAGATAAAATATTTTGTAACTATGTGTGGTGATAAATGGTAACCAGATTTATTGTGGTGATCACTGCACAATATATACATATATCATACCATTATATTGTATACCTGAAACTAATATAATGTTATATGTCAATTATATCTCAATTAAAAAAACAAAACAAAAAGCTGGAAAAAACTGTTGTTAAAAATACTAAAGTATAAGCCTTTTCCCTTTCTTCCAAAAAAAAAAAGAAAGCAAGAAAAGAAAAAACACAAAAATACCCCAGATTAAACTCTTCAAAAAACAACAACAAAAACTTACAGGTAGCATCAAACTTAATAGTGTAAGCACAACTGAATGCTTTCCCCTACAATCAGGAACAGGACATGTCCACTCTTACTTCTTTTTAACATTATACTGGAGGTTCTAGCCAGTACTAAATTAAAAAAAAAAAAAAAGACATATAAGTCATCCAGATTAGAAAGGAAGAAACAAAACTGTCTTTATTTGCAGTTGGCATGACCTTCTATGTAGTAATGTGATGAATCTACAAATATGCTACAAGAGCTAATAAGTGAATTAGGTAATAACACAGATATAAAATCAACATATAAAAATCAACTGCATTTCTATCTACTATCATTGAACTATCAAAAATTGAAATAAAAAAACTTGACCATTTATAAAAGCATCTAGAAATATGATATCTTTAGGGAAAGATCTGACAAAAGAATGAAAGATCTCTAGAGTAAAAACTACAAAACACTGTTAAGAGAAATTAAAGAAGACCTAAATAAGTGGTGCAGTATACCATGTTCAGAGGTCAGAAGACTTATTTAGATGTCAATTCTCCACATATTGATCTACAGATTCAATGCAACCTCAAAACAAAATCCCAGCAGTTTTTTAAAATATAGAAATTGACAAGCTTATTTCTAAAATTCAAATGGAACAGCAAAATAACTAGAATAGCCAAAATAACTTGAAAAAGAACAAAGTCAGAGGACTTACATTACCTAATTTCAAGATTTAATATAAAACTATGGTAATCAAGACAGTATGGTATTTGTATAAAGATAGAGATCAATGGAATAGAATACATAGTCCAGAAAAAAACTCACATATGTGTATATGATCAATTCCTTTTCAACAAAAATACAAAAATAACTCAATACCAAAAGGCTAGTCTTTTTAACAAATCCTGCCTAAACAATTGCATATACATATATTTTAACAAAAGAAATTTTGGTCCACATCTTGCATATATACAAAAATTAACCCCAAAAGGACTACTGATCAACTATAAAATATTACACTTAAAAAACTTCTAGAAGAAAATATAGAAGAGTATTTTTGTGACCTCGGAGTACAGAAAGATTTCTTGGATACACCATGAAAAGTATGACCCATAAGGAAAAAACTGATAAATTAGACTCCATCAAAATTAAAAACTGTTAAGAGAATGAAAAAACAAAACACAACTGAGAGAAAATATTTCCAAATCATATATATGAAAAAAGATTTATATCCAGAATCTATGAAGAAATATCAGAATTCAATAAGAAAACAAAAGACCCAAATAAAAAAATGGGCAAAAGATCTGGAAATACATTTCAGCAAAGAAGGTATACAGATGATAAATAAGCAAATGAAAAGATGTTCAACATCATTAGTCATTAGGAAAATGCAAATTAAAGCTACAATGAAATACTACTACAAACCTATAGGCTCTAATAAATACTGACCATCTCAAGTGTTAGGATATAGAGGAATTGGAACTCTCATACATTGCTGGTTGGAATGTAAATTGGTACAGCTACTTTGTAGAACAGTTTGGCAACTCCTTAAAAAGTCATACAGCTACCATATCATCCAGGCATTCCACTCCAAGGAATTTACTCCAGAGAAATTAAAACATTTGTTTGTATACATATGGTCATAGCAGCTTTATTTGTAATAGCAAAAACTCAAATGTCCATCAACAGGTAAATGGATAAACACATTATGGTGTATCCACACAACAAAACACTACTCAGCCACACACACACACACACACACACATCTTTTGATACATACAACATGGATGGATCTTAAAAGATTTAAGCTGAGTAAAAGAATCCAGACCAAAAATGCATATTTACTATATGATTCCATTTATATACAAATCTAGAAAATTCAACCTATCTATAGTAACAGAAAGCAGATCACTGTTGCCTGGGGACTGGAAGTGGGCTGTGTAGGGGTGGGATGTATCGATTACCAAGGGGCACAAGGAAACTTTGGAGGTAATGGATATGCTCATTATATTGACTGTGATAATGGTTTCACAGTATCAAAACATATGTCAAAACTTTGTCATTTTGAACCTTAATAAGTCTGTTAAAAAACTGATGCAGAGGACACGGGTTCGTGCCCTGGTCCGGGAAGATCCCATGTGCCACGGAGCGGCTAAGCCCGTGAGCCATGGCCGCTGAGCTGAGCCTGCGCGTCCGGAGCCTGTGCTCCGCAATGGGACAGGCCACAGCAGTGAGAGGCCCGCGTACCACAAAACAAAACAAAAACAAACAAACAAAAAACTGAACAAACAAAATTGGTGCACTTATACAAGAGAAATCTATGGGGCTTCCCTGGTGGCGCAGTGGTTGAGAATCCGCCTGCCGATGCAGGGGATACGGGTTCGTGCCCCGGTCTGGGAAGATCCCACATGCTGCGGAGGGGCTGGGCTCGTGAGCCATGGCCGCTGAGCCTGCGCGTCCGGAGGCTCCGCAACGGGAGAGGCCACAACAGTGAGAGGCCCGCGTACCGCAAAACAAAAAAAACAAAAAAACCCCCCAGAAATCTATGTAGCAGTTTTAAAGAATGAAGTAGGGCTAATAAATATGGAAGATTTCCAAGATATAGTGTTAGATAAAAACATAAAGTACTGAGTATTGTAAATAACCTGTTACCATTTGTGATTTTATTTTAAACAAAAAAAGATATTCAACCAATCCATCCAATAATTGTTTCTACATGCATAAACTATCTCTGGAAAGATACCCCCAAATTGATGAGAGAGACAAAGGGAGAAGGAGGGAGGGAGGAGGAGTGGGAATGGGAGGTTGAGAGAGAAAGAGGGAAATGGGGGGTAGACTGGGGTTTGGAGTAGGAGAGAAACTTACTTTTCACTGCATACCTTTTTGAACTATGATTTTTTTCCCCCACAAATGTACCACTTTTTAAAACGAACATTGATTCCATTTTGGAGGATCTATCCTATAGCAACGTTGGTGGAAATGCCAAAAGATACATGTACAAAGCTATCCATTGAACCATTGTTGTAATATGTTAAAGAAATTGCTTAACGAAAACAAAAATTGGAACACATTGCTTACATTATTACATTTATTATTTGCTTACATTTATTTTTTTTAAACGTAGAAAATAATAGCCTAAAATGTACACTCACTTTCTCTCTCTCGCCCCCTTTCTCTCTCAGAAAAATCTGAAACTACACAGACTGATACAAACAATTATCTCTGGGGATGGTTCTAACGGGTCAGATAAAGAAGGGAGAGGTATGTGTAGTGATTTACATTCTAAGTTTCTGGATTGCAGGAAAATTTTTTTTGGCAATCAGTGTATATTTCCTTTTAAATTAAAAGGTCTCAATAAAGATTATTTTTATTTATTTATTTAATTAAAAAAATCGAGCTATGATTGACATAACTCAATGAAGATTTTCAAAAATAAAATAAATTAAAATTTCAGTTTGCAGTATCACCGTAATAGATGTGAAAGTGTGCTAGTTTTACATCAGACTTAATATGATATGCTCACCCTTTTCCGCGCTTCAGATTTCTGGAAGCACTCATGCTGTATGAAAGTAGCTGCAGCAGAAATCCTGGATGGCGGTGTGTGGTCTGCCTCAAGCATACTCACTGCTCGCTCCAGAGTCATCTCCGTGTCTGCATTCCTAGACAAAAAGTCACAGATTCAGCAAAATTCCAAACCTGCCCTCTTCTGACCGTCAACTTGATCCTCCAGAGATGACTTGGCTAGTATCGGGAAGCACCTAGAATGTCTGAGCCTTGGCTCCTCTTCAGCCAGAGGAATAATCAGCCTCTGAGGTCAGAAGGTATAGGAAGCTAGCAGCAGAAACACTCCAGCTCTGGTCAGACTAGCCTCTGAAGATACCACTGAATTGAGAAGAAACTTAACTCTGTTTAAGATAAATATGTATCTTACATGAAATTTAAAAGAAATTTGGTCACAGAAATTAAAAATTATTCCTACCCTGGTAATGTCACACCTGTAAGTTAAACACCTTCCCTTAAAAATCATTAGATTTTTCTCACAGCTGCTCAAAATCTGTTATTTCACCTGTAAATCAGTTTTAAAAGAAGCATTCTAAAAGTGCTCTTATTTGATGACTACAGTAGTATGTAAACAGTACAAGCCAGGAAAACTGAGTTTGTTTGGTTAAAATAAGTCATGCTAGTGTGACAGAATCCATCAGGAAAGGTAATGATTACATGCAACAATAAAAAGCCCTTAAAAAGACAATTTTACAAACATTCTGTTACTATTTGCTTTGCCATTGTAATGACATTCAGTTTATGTCTATCTAGTAGCGTACTTTGTCCTCTACTAATTGCAGGTGTGTACAGTGTTATGAAATCTGACTCAGTTTTGATATTGACAGGATAATTTATAGAGAATAAAATTGCTATGTGTAAAACAGTAGCTCCCAAATGCCTCACAGAAGTGGCATTTTTTCCTCCCCTTTTACTTCTGCCTAGAGGGTGACTAGGTTAGGCAGCCTATTACCAAGGTGGATTTGCATTTCTTTTTTTTCTTTTGCACATTTGCACTTCCTTAAGTATCGCCTCAGAGAAACCATACTCAGGATGGCAACACGTTAGGACTGTGGCTAAAGACATGCTTTAAAAGTAACCTAGGACTCTTTTTGGCTTCAAAGAAGGTTACACCCGATTCATTTCAGGTAATGGAGACTCCTAAGACATTATGGGAGGGAATTTTCCAGTACCTGCTAGCAAGAACAGTGAGGAAATTCTCTCTTATAGCTGGCTAACCCACCAATACATGCACCTGTGTACAGAGGTGAGCATGTGTATGTTGTGAATGGCTGTGTGTGAGTGGGTGTGGCACAGGTGAGGGGATAAGAGTAATGGGCCTCATGACTAAAAACTAATTTCCACTGCTTCTGAAACACATGTTCAAACACAGAAGTGTTACCTCATGAGTATAAGGGTATTAAAAATGAAGCACTTCTGGCATCTATACTGAGAATTATATAATGATCTCATTTTTAACTGTTGGGACTTACCAATCAAGTTAATTGGTAAAAATGTAGGCTATTTTCACTAAAACTAGAATTTGAATCACTTTTATTTAATATAAACACCGTTTTAAAAAGAGACGGAACCTCCTGTTTTCCAATAGTTAGCTAGTGGGAAGCAGCGGCATCGCACAGGGAGATCAGCTCGGTGCTTTGCGGTGAACTAGAGGGGTGGGATAAGGAGGACGGAAGGGAGGCTCAAGAGGGAGGGGGTATGGGGACAAGTATATGCATATTCACTGATTCACTTTGGTGTACAACAGGAACTAACACAGTACTGTGAAGCCATTATACTCCAACAAAGATCTATTAAAAAAAAAAAGAGAGATGAAAATATTTCATATGCATGGACTCCAATTCCTTCACAGGGAAATCAAAAGTGAAATTAGTTTTAAGTCTTTTACCATCCACCACTACAGGTGTTTAAACTAATGAAAGATAATTCATAATCTAAGAATAACCTCCCATTTAACACTTCTTTTTTTTTAAAGATTCAGCCATTAATGTATTTCATAAGTCATAAATGACTCAGGAAAGCTTGAATTCCCAAGTCTCTAACACCAACAAATAATTCTATTCCTGAACATGATTCACAAAGAAGTTCTGCATTCACTACCAGCCAACCTAATGCTACTTTACTTTATCATTAAAAACAATTCCCAAACATAACGAAGACTTCCTCAACAAGAAGGTCTGCCACAGCTGTCAGGGCATCAATTTCCTGTTTTGTTATTGTCTGTAAAGTCCAACTCTATAACATGGCATATGTTCTGACCTCAGTCTGACTCCATCTCCTGCCATCCTCCACCCCATCTCCTCTCCCTCCCCTGATGGACTAACCCATCCTCCAATCACACCAGACTTTTAATCCTCTCTAAACACTGAACCCCTCTTCACAAGCCACTCTCTCTTATTTTTCTAGAAAGCCCACCCTTCTACCTAATTCTTAATTCTTCAAGACTCAGTTCAAATATCATCACTTCTGTGAAATCTTTCCTGTATCCCTACCCCCAGCTAGAGCTATTCTTTTCCTCCTGTTTTCCCATAGCATTCCTCCCCTGTTTCCCAACAAAATTGGAGTCTGCTGGTGTAACACATAGCAGTCAATCTAATGACACAGAGTTGTGGTGAAGGGAAAGTACAGCATTTACTTCAGGGCACCCAATCAAGGAGAATGGGCAGCTCATGCTCAAAAGACCAGATGGCTGTCAGGGATGGGTTTTTAAAGGCAAAATTAGGAGTGAGGGTTGCAGGGTGCCTGATCAGCTTGTGGACATTCTTCTGATGGTGGTGAGGTAACAGGATGATGTTCCAGGAATCTCAACAATCAACCTTCTGGTTCCAACCAGTATGGGGTCTAGGTGTTGGTAGTAGGCACAGAGTCACTATCCACAATGAGTGGAGGTCCTAGTTTCTGCAGAACAACTCAGAGATACGTGTTAGATTGTTATCTATATCCCTTCAGGATGAACTAGGAGTCCTGTGACTCCATTGTTCTAATCATCAACTACTTGAGCCTGCTCTTTCGAACTTAGAGAGGGCCTAGAAGACAAAAGCCTTTCTTCAAACAAGAAACGTGGATATGGAGGGAATTTTGCACCCAGGCAAGGCCCTGCAGGGTCCTGCTTGGTTTCACCTCAATCTCTCTTCCTGCCTACTTCCTTCCTTGCTTCCCTTTCATCCTTCTTTCTTCCCTTTCTGCTCACTCACAAAACATTTCTTGAAGCCTGCAGAAATGTGGCTTGGGAGATGGGGTTGGGGAGGGAAGCATCAGGATGAGCAGTTGTTCCTCGGCCCCATTATCCACTGAGCATATCCTCCAGAAGTGAGTCTTTTCAATAACTTTAGTTAATATGTTAATATGATATCAATATATATTTTACAAAAATGTAAAGAGGAAGCAGTGTAAAATATCACTGGTCAGAATATGAGATATTATACGAAAAAATTAAAAACAGTCCTTTTTTTTAGGTGTGCAATCCCTCAGCAACTGCATTCCTGCCAATAATAATACAGCCCTGCCCTAGGTTGGGTCCCAGATATTAGAATAGCTCTGAAGGCCAAGCAAACACCAGATGATTAATGAAGAGCTCCCTCGTGTTGTTAGATGCTTAGGAAATGCAAATTGCACTACCTCACAAAGATTTTAGGTGTGATGAAAGCACTGCTTTGGAAAGATGACTTTGGAGTGGATATGTGTCTCTAGACACAGTTTTGAGGGCACTACAAGAGTCTTAGCTGAAGCAATGAAGTTGTGAACTGGGCCATTAAAAATGGAAATGGAAAGAAAGATATAATTAAAAGAGACGTGAGGAACTAAAGAGGTTGGTAATTAAGAGGATGCGAAGGGAAGTTAGTATGACATCTATTCTGCTCTGTGCTGCTCTATGTCACAAAGTTGACTGATATCAAGTCTCTCACCTTTCTCTCCCTCTACTAATCACTCTTTTGTTCTCTGAATTCCTATAGACACTAGTACAATCTAGCACTTGATGTCTTATTTTCTTTTTCACGGATCCCCTATGGTGCTTACTGTAGTGTTGGCTACATTAGAGCAACCTAATATTCATTTGCTGAACCACCAGTCCTCCATAGGTACAGAAATCATATTTTCAGTAAAACTGATCTACAGTGTTTTACTTGGTGATTTCTTAAACCTTTTTCATTAGTCTGATTTAGAACAGTTGTTCACTATTTCTCTTTACTCCAATGTTTTGACTTTCAGCTGCATTAGAAACTGACCATTCTTTTAGAAACAAAGATCCATTGTTTAATACCTTATGTCATTATGTAGGTTTATAGTTTTATCCAACTACTCTATAGGAACATTCCACAAATGTGAAAGGACACTTCTTTACATGTGGGACTTCCACTAGACATAAAAAAGCAGTTTCCAAATATAGGGACTGGATAGAGTTTGAAATGTGAGGCACTGCAAGGCAAAGGAGAGCAGAGTGTGTGTTCTCAAAGGCAGAGCTCTCAGGGGGCAGCCTGGGGAAATGAAATGAGCCATGGGGCACACCAAAGGAGGAAAAGAATCAGATATGGATGCCACCTCGATCATTACAGGAAATATCCCTGACACCCTTTCCTTTCCACACACAGCAAAAATTTCAAGAAGTGTTCATTTCTATGATTTCTGGCCTCCAGGATGGCGACTTTGCAAATCATCAAGAATAGATTTCTTTCCCTTTATTTTAAATTTCTTGACCCCAAGTATTCCTTCTAGTCTTTGAAATATGAGCAATTATTGTAATAAAATCCACCCTATTATAACAATAACAAATTTAGAGGGGGAACAGATAAGAAAACTAATAACCACAATATACTATTCTGGTAGAGACACCCACACAGTACAGCTATCTGGGGCTCTTAAACTAGATTGTGAGGGGAGTGGTCAGGGAAAGGGTGGTAACTGAGATAAATCCAGAATCATGACTAGCCAGCCAAAGCTACTGGGAGGAAATAGATAGATAGATAGATAGACAGACAAAGAAAAGAAGGAAGGAAGGAAGGAGGAAAGAAAGGAAGGAAAGAAGGAGGGAAGGCAGAAAGAGAAAGAGAAAGAAAATATGTGAATAAATATTTTCCATTAAGGGAAGTAAAAGAGGTTCGAGGTGGTTTGACTGTTTGTTTGGGGAAGGTGATGATGACAGGTGGAGGATAGTAGAAAGAGATGAGACTAGAGTGATAAGCACAGCTGAAAACATGGGCCTTGTGTGCCATGGTAAAAAGCACAAACATTTGGTGGAATTATGGGAAGGTTATACATTGGAGAGAGG
The DNA here is from genome assembly GCF_026419965.1 of Kogia breviceps. NCBI lineage: Eukaryota > Metazoa > Chordata > Mammalia > Artiodactyla > Physeteridae > Kogia > Kogia breviceps. The sequence goes on from NC_081321.1 coordinate 25,501,322, forward strand.
AATCATCAGATTTGGGAAGGGCATTCTAATGGTCCTAGAGAACGGTTGAGTGAGCAAGACCAGAGGCAGAGAGTCCTATGCAATAGAGACAGAAAGAAGGGTAAAAATTTAAGACCCATTAAGGAGAAAAAAATGGCTTGGTGGTGATATGTGACTATGGAGGGAAAAGATAAAAATGACTCCCAGGTTTGTAAAGATAGGACTCTAGTATGAGAAGACAGTTAGGAGTAGAGGGTAGGGAAGAGCTGATAGATTTAGTTTTGAACATACTGAGTCCATGACTTTGTTAGAAATACATACAGATCTAGAGTTCAGGATGGAGGACAGAGCTGAAAATAAAACACTGGGAATCACAGGATATAAGTGCAGTACACAGGGCCTCTTGAGAAGAGCACCAAGACCAGAAGAGAAGGGTTGATGGAGATGACGTCCTTGGGCATGCAGAAAAGCCTTCTCAGAGAAGACTAAGACATGGCTAGAGAAAACCAGGAGAAGCTGGTGCCCCGACACCCCAGGGAAGGGAGAATTTCACAGACAGTGGTGTCAAATGCTGCCCACAGACTGAGTAATGTAAGGACTGCTTCAGATGTAGCATTAAAGGCAGTCACTGGGAGATCTGTGGGGAGCCTATTTCAGTGAAACGGTGGGGACTAAAGCCATACTGCAGCGGGTTGGTGACTGGGAAGTGACAAGGCGGTGAAAGCAGTGTAGGGACACAGAGATGCAGGAAGAGAAGAATGCCAGTTGCTGGAGAACGTGGCACAATACTTTTGTTATTGTTAGGATCATTCTGTTAAAACTGTGCTTGACACAAATCCTAGAATACAGTAGGCATTTAATACATCTTGAATTATCCATTTAAGAGACTTGATCAGCTATTTCCTCCATAAATAACTACCTCATGTCTTCTTCTTCTTTATAAGTGTGTCCATATTGACAAAGATCTGCTTTCTACAAGAAATGTTAGAAGTCTCATGCTCAATTTTGCTTTATAAAAAATATTTCTTGCTTCAAGATTAGATTAGCCCTAACATCGTTTCTCACCGGTGCCTACCTAATCAATGAGTTTACTGCACAATTTCACTTAAAGGGATGATTAAAGGTAACAACTTCCACTAGAAATTTTTAAAGGTCATGTATTTAATGTTTTACCATAATGATACTACATCATTATTTTGGGAGTTACCGATGTAATCATCCATCCATTTCTTAACCTTTCTCTTAGTGAGTTCCTCAGTTTAAGAAATTTGTGCTCCAGCATTAAACTTGAATAAAGGTTAAAGTTCCAAAAACTAGATTAGTCAGGGTATAAAGTAAATAAGAGAGGCAAAGGAATGACTTTGAAACTTCAATTATTTTAATTATTCAGTATTGCAGAACAAACCCCCTCCGATCACTGATACCAGAATCAAAAAGGAAAATTATCAGGTATCAAAGGAAGGAGAGAGACATCCAGGAATTAGCTGCCTTTGCTTAGCTCTATCTTTTTGTGGTAGTGTTATCCAGACAGCATTTGAGGTTCACTCTTAGCACCAGGAATAAACACTTTTGCCTTTTTCCTTCCTTTATTTCAAGGAAAGATGGAAAATAACTGATGCATGCAATTATCCATTTCTTGGTCTACTCTCCAGTTAGCTCTCATTCAAAGCAGATTTTCATATAGCCCAGGGGCAGCCATCCCTTTAGCCAGCGTCTAATTTGGAACAGATGGATTAAAAGTCACATTTCCCCTGCAGAGCTGCCATACAAGCAGGTAGCTTGGCCCCTGTCCCTGAGGGAAACAGGCTAATCTGTCAATTAGGCAGCTGCCTGAGAAGTCATTGTTTTAATCACTTATCTCTGGAAGCCTTTCTCCGTAGCCCCAGGAAAGCCAGCTCACACCGTAAGAGCTGTGGGAACGGAATGTGCTGGCACCCACGGTGCTGCTGCAGATTGAGAAGGGGACTCACCCAGCCTGGGCGTCGGTGAAAGCGCTTCTCTCTGCGAGCACGTTCCCACTTCCTCCTGCTGCCACTTGGCCCACGGTCCTGTGGGTCCTCCTCCCGCCGAACTCGGCCTCCCTCAGCGTGCGGGTGCTGTGGAAGGAGCTCTGATGCCAGGACGACCGCGCCGCCCGGCCCTGCGTGCCCGGCTGCACGGATGCCGGCCTGGCCTGCCCCGCGGCGGGCCCCTCAGTCACGTAGCTCTCCTTCTCCAGGAGGTTGCCCAGGCTGTGGCTGGTCCCAGGCCTGGGGTACGTGAGCAGCACCGGGTGGACCTGGGCGCCGTCAAAGACGGCGTCGTTCACGGACCGGTACTGGTAGCGCCTGTACGTGTCGTAGTGGCGCTGTCTGCCCACCGCCCCGGAGTGGCTGAAACCCACAATTTCTGAGCGGGCGTAGCGAGGCGGCACGAGAAGCGTGGACCTCCTGCTCTCTTGCAGCCGCGAGGTGTGCCCGGCCTGGCTTCTCTGGCTGTACTGGTACTCGCTGACAGGGGCGTACTGAGCCCGCTCAGGGCTGCTGTCCGGGGAAATCTCAACTCTCCTCAGAGGCTGCCTCAAGAGCCTTTCTTCCACTGACTTCTGAGAGCTGTACTGCGGAGTTCCCCTCCCCCAGCGGCCTTCATAAGTGGCAGCTGTGCCTGTCTGCATAAAAGAGAAATAAAGTTTAAATGAGGCATGAATCAGTTTTCACCTTTGCTGAATAACTGTTCTAGAACTATTACACAAGGTGTTGGTTTCTCTGAATTACACGGAGAAGTCAGCTCCTTTCTGGCTAAAATCTGTTTTTACACAAGACTTGGTTGTCTAGTTATTTGCACCAGGATTTAATAGTTTCAAGTTTCCAGTTTTCCATGGTGTCCACTTCTCACAATTCATTTAGGAAATCGTAATACTTGAGAACGGTAAACATTAAAAAATAACCTACAGAAGTTTAAAAATGTTTTCTTGGTAACCTGGTAACTAGGGTTATATTCTTTGGTATCCTACCTTTAGCATGTCATAGGTTTTAGTAACAGGGGAACGCCCCCCAGCAAAATCATTTTCAACCAAGTGTAGATTGTAGACATATTCAGGAACACTGCTAGTTCGGTGAAGATTTCCTGTAATCAAGCATATATTAAAATAATATAAGTGGGCCAATCAGTAAAGATTATATAACAATAATATATTTTAAATTTAAGTAGTTAAGGTCAGGACTTCCCTGGTGGTACAGTGGTTAAGAATCCACCTGCCAATGAAGGGGGCACAGGTTCAAGCCCTGGTTCGTTCGGGAAGATCCCACATACTGCGGAGCAACTAAGTCTGTGTACCACAACTATTGAGCCTGCGAGCCACAACTACTGAGCTCACGTGCCACAACTACTGAAGCCCTTGCTCCTAGGGCCCATGCTCCACAACAAAAGAAGCCACTGCAATGAGAAGCCCACGCACTGCAATGAAGAGTAGACCCCACTTGCCGCAACTAGAGAAAGCCATGCGCAGCAACGAAGACCCAACGCAGCCAAAAATAAATAAATAAATATATTTTTAAAAATTAAGGTCAATGACAAGTACTAGATTTACATGAGTGTTTTTTAAGTGCTAGGTTAACAGGACCCTTGGATATGGCAAATGATTGCAGGTTATGACAACATTCTCCACAAGCTTTTCAAACTAAAAGTTGAATTAAAATTAAAAATATTTATTTAAAAAAATTTTTTTGAGAAAAGGGAAGAAAGGAGAGAGGAGATTTTCTCAAAAATCTAAAAATGTTAATTATAGTTAACAGTTAGGTAAGTCAGAGGAATACCCAAGGCAGAAACTCTGAAGCTTCCTGAGAGGATGTAGGTGAAGGCAATAAATATAATGGGTTGGTGTGGTCCAAGAAAACATGTATCAGCTTGAAAAATGCCAACCCTGGGCCTGAGGCATTTGGCAACATGAGAGTTAGGCAGGAGAGAGAATCAACTTGTACACCACAAACGAACTGCGGGCTAGTTCTTAGTTTGGGGTATAACAAGTCAGCCCTTTCCTGCAGACACTGCACAGGAGGCAGCCCTTCCTGCTCAGCTCTGTGGGGTCTGCAGGGACTCTCAACTGAGGCAAGTCTTAAAATGCTCCTCTTTGAGCTTAAAAAGCTCCCAGCTTTTTGTTTGTTCTTTTGCCATCTCCCACTGCCCTACAAAAAAAAAAAAAAAAAAAAAAAAGCCTAATCAAATAATAAAAGATCTCTAAAACCTAGGTAATTTCTAGTTCCCTGACTTTAACCAAAATTACTCTGTCAGGTAGCATTCTTTTAGAAATCGGAGGAAAAAATAAAATACTCAATTAACTCTTGCAGGATTGAGAGACTTGTGAAAGATGTTGGGAATAAAACAACACAGGAAGACCCTTTCCAGTACAATTGGAACATAGCAACATACTTTTCCAATAAATTGTTATAGAGTCTAACTGACAATACTTCCACAAGTTATTTTGAGGTAGAGGTGGAATGGAGAGTGTTGCCAGAGAGCTAAAAAGTATGAATCCATCCCAAATTATGTTTGTATATGTGTCTCATTTCCTGGAGCCAAATAATCTGGCTGGTAAACAAGTTTCAGGCCTCAAGGGGTCCTGGGGGAGGCAGCCCAGGCTTGTAACTGTCACCCTAAAGACCACGGGAGTTGAGCTAAGCCAGTCTTCTCCTGTTTCCAGCGACCTGATTTCTGCTCAAGGGTTAGCAAAAGGTCAGGCAGCCCCTTAATTTTTAACTTCAATGACAGAGGATGCCTGGAACCTGGACATTGGAATAAGGGAAAGGAATCTTCCGTCGGACCCCAGAGCAAAAGCTGTGAGAGGCTTAAGTACTAGCTCTCAATGCCTGCCTGAGGCTCCTGCTGAGGCTGCCCAGGCGGTCTGAGTCCCCAACTCGGGCCCCACTGTTTCTTCTCTCACCCCCACCCCCACCCCAGGCTATCAGGGAGGCAGGGCTGCAAGGGTCCTGCTGCGGTGGGAATGGAGGCTAAATGTTTAGTTTACGTTCTTTAACTCACGTTGTTGCTGGGGATGGTAAGGCTTTTTAAAGCAACTCCTTACATTTCAATACTACTTTTCTTTAAGGAGCTCAAATTATTTTATTTTTCAATACTCTGTGATGCAGAGTTAGCGATTGGCATGTCCCTTAAAAAAGAGGGAAACAAATTACTTGCTTCAAATTGTGAAGAGATTTAATATCGGGTTTGAACTCTGGGCTCATCTTTTCCACTGATCTCTACTATTTGACTGCACTGTGGCTCTTCTGAAATTGCCATTTATCAAAACCCTGGAGAGATTATTATTATCATAGTTTTTTAAAAATGAGAACCAACAACAGTCATTCTCTTTCCTCTAGAACCTTTACCTGGGCAACTCCAAATAAAAGTTCTTTATTTGCTGACATAAATCCTTATAAGGAAGCTTCTCCTTCAGTTTTCAGATGAAAGAATTGAGACCGATTTACTGGTTCCCAAAATAACTACAAGGTAGTTGGTAACAGGGAATAAAATAAGATTAGATCTTTAAACCACAGACTCTCTTCCGGTTCAAGAAAAGTTGTGACTCCAGACAGTCAACCTGCCGGATGGCTCAATAGATGGTTTCTCCGGTTAAAATGCCAATCTTAAACAACAAATAATGCAGATTAATTTGCCTAGGCTGTCGTGAGTTTGAGATCAGTATAGTGGATTAATGAATTAGCAGCTGTGTTCTAAGATTTTAAAGAAATTTTGAACTGGGTAGAATTTAAAAATAAATATTAATCAGAATGGAAACTAATCCCTTTAAGGCAAGTCATTATTTTCTGTTCAATCGGAGAATAAAACACATAATAATATGACAGTTAAACATATAAAATAACTCAGCCATGCCCTTCTCCAAAAACAGAAATCAGAAAGCAACAAAAACATTATACATACAGGCACATACTGCTTTAAATAAACCCAACATAAAAATCCATATTTTCTAACATGAAAAATTAGAGCATGACTATATTTCAAAGGGCTTGCTTACATCACAGAAGTACGTAGGTATCTTCCCTAAACTGAAGAAATCTGTGGACTTGTTCTGCAGCCTCCAACTCTACTCCTTTCCATGTGTTTGGACAAATCACCTAGATTTATTTCCCATAATTCCATCTACTAACAGAGTTGCTGAGAGAGAAGTTTACCTGAGAAAGCATACATTCAAATACTTTTCAAATTGTAAAGCAACATGCAAAAATGAGATAAGATTTTAAAAATAGAATTTTGGTCACAAAATCTGTTTTTCACACATTTTCATGAATTAATTTGTTGTAGAAAGAGGAATAAACTAGTTTGTATGCTTTAATTTACACTGTGTTGTATCTAAGAGTTTTTATTCGGGTACTGAATTTGGCTTTTTCTGGTTATTTCTGATTGACCCAGCCACTGAGGATGATCATGATGGCATTTTGTGGTTTTAACTGGTCATTCATTTCACTTACACACTGCATAATGTGCTTTTGCTGTCTCCTAAAGAAGGCAATGATTTTTAGGGAATATTTCAAATTATTAATAATACTGACTCAGGCAACATTATCCAAACCTTTTCTTCTAAGAACACTGTGGACATCTATGGAGCCCACTTTAAGGGAAATGAAGGACACAGTTACAGAACTCCATCCTCCTCAAATAACAAGCAATTCAGGTCAAAGCAATTGTGGGGGCAGGGTGGGAGGGTGAGAACAAGGGGGGTTGGTTTTGATGGAAGGATTCCAAATTGCTCAGAAGACTGCAGAGGTGCAGACCTCACAGGAAATGTAATTTTCTCTCTTTCCAATTCTGAATGTTAATCTGAATGATGTGATCCCTAAGCAGCTGTTCATGGGAAAATATCTTGATTTCTGGTCATCTGTGCAAGTGTTGTCCAAAATAATGAAATACTGTTAGGGTTAAAAATAGAAAATTAATTTCTATAATCTGTTCTTTGTAGCTTTTGTGACCAGCTTTATTACCCAATTGGTTAAATTTAATATAGTTATGAAATCAAATTGACAAGCTTCTATTGTGACTCCATTAGGGTATGTGGGCACGTTTAAAAATAGCTTCCCTTATGTTAAGTAGATGATAGAGAGTTGCTAAACAAACAAACAAGACCTTTAAATAACCTGCTTATATTAGAGAGAAGAGAGTAGCATTCACATTCAGAGAAGCATCTTTTCTTTCAAGCATCTAGCACTCTCTGAGCACAGGTGAAAAACTGATTTGGTTCACACTGAGCTTTAAAAGGAGAATGTGTAGAGATGGAGGTATAAGAAATTCCCATGAAAACAGGTATGCATAGAAATCAGTGTGTGTTCACTACCAGTACTGATTTAAATGCTACAATTTATTGTGCTCACAATCACAAGTAGTTGCCTTCACTGTGTGGATTCACAATGGTCTTTTTGATGGAAAGAGATTAGCTTCTGGAAGTCTGAAAGCTCTAAAAGCTATCACTTTCTTGTATTTGGTCTTTTCACAGCAACCTCTGGGTAACAACAGCTCTCTTTCTCCATATACCTTAAAAAGATTTAACTACATGACCTCCTGAAACTTAACAGAAGAAATTTGTATAGCAATTTATATTTAAATGGATCCTTAAAATAATTTACTAACAAAAGTAGGTACTTAAAAGAAAACACAAAATTTGTAAGGACCCATCAAGAACCATATATCAGAACTCCTGAGTTGGTAAAGGATTTTCCTTTGCCTGTGTGGGCATATAACATAGAATTCATTTTCCTGGACTTAACATTAAAAAAAATTATTTCTTTTACCTTCTTCTGTTTTCACTTTCTAAGAAAAATGATCAGATATTCACGCAAACCTCAATTTTACAACCTTGTGTGCAACTCAGGTAAGCACTTGCTCAGGCTGGAAGAGGAGTGGAATTTGTTGGTTTAAAAAACTATGGTGGGGTTTCCCTGGTGGCGCAGTGGTTGAGAGTCCGCCTGCCGATGCAGGGGACACGGGTTCGTGCCCCGGCCCGGGAAGATCTCACATGCCGCGGAGCAGCTGGGCCCGTGAGCCATGGCCGCTCCGGAGCCTGTGCTCCGCAACGGGAGAGGCCACAGCAGTGAGAGGCCCGCGTACCGGGAAAAAAAAACAAAAACAAAAAAAAAACCTACGGTTAAAAGTTGTTTTAAAGCAGACCAAAGCCTAATGTTTTGCATTATTGAAAAATTAACAAAAAGTGTGCAGTGCTGTAACTTACCAGTTAAGAAAGCTCACATAATCAACCATAAGGAACAACTCAGTGTATTGAGTGTACAGTTGGAAAGTACTGGCTATGAGTTCTTACAAAGTGGAATATGCCAGGAGTCAGTGTTGGTAGTACAGTGGTGAGCAGAGCTGGCTTCAAACAAAGTTGAATATGCCAGGGACAGACCAACAATCCTAGCAAAAGGGCCACACACTCCATGTGCCACTATGTCACTAAGTCAATGGCTATCACCCACTAATAATATACTAACCAGCCACCAGAAGTCCTTATTTTTCAGGAGCCTCTTATGCAGTTTATGACATCACTTTATGACATTTTGTGGGTAATCCTCACTGCTCTAGATAACCACAAAACACATATTTAAAAGGCCCTTAAAAAAAAAAAAGCCCCTTTTATTCTGCAGGTGTCTATATCATGTATTTTGTTTGAGTAGCCAGAATATGTGATTATAAAATTTGTGATTATAAACTGGTAACTTAGCACACTAGTAAAGCACTAAGTTGGTACACCTGGAGGTTTCTAAATCTATATGAATTCCTATAATTTATCACCTTACTTTGGCATTCTTGCCAATTCATTTGCTGAGATACCTCATAATGATCACTTGTAAAACCTTAGAACCACAATGACAGATAGCACATTATACTCACAATGACGCAACTAACAGTCAAAAAAGATGAATTTGAAGAACTTTTTGCTTTAAAAAACTTGCTATAGGTTTTTGTAATGGCTCAAGACATATTTCCACTGCCCCTCACTTGCCAGTACTGACCTCTTCTCTCCCGACTGATTCATAACTGCTGTCCCTTCTTTAAATCCACCAAATCTGCCAAATTATTTTCAGAAAACCCCTGCATTTTTTCCCCTACTGAAACATCTTGTGTGCATCACAGTGATCAAATCTTTAACTTGGATCAGGATGGATGAGGGAAGGCTGCCTATATAGGGGCACAACTGACTTGAGTTTTGAGGGGCGTGTAAGAGTTAACACAGCCAAAAGAAGGGAGAGAGGAGTGAGGGCAGTAGGGGGTAAGGATAGGAATCGAGCAAGATAAATGGCTGGTGTTTGGTTGGGTGTGGGAGTAGTGTTGATAGGACCAAGTTTGAGAAGATGCAGGCAAGGAGAACTTGGAATGCCATGCTGAATAAGGATTTCACTCCTGTAGAGAACAGCAAGAAACCGAAGTAATTTAAATCAGGAAATGCTGTGCTGAGATTTTAGAACGTTTACTTCCTAGGGGAAGAATGAATTGGAGTGAGGTCAGATTTACCTTCTTGATATAAAGAATCACATCTTTTACCATTTCTGGCACAGTCCTTCATCAGCACTTGACAAGTTAATGGTTGATTAGTGAATATTTCCTTGTACATTAAAAATATCCTAGTTATACACATTCAGTTTGCACTTACTCCTACAGGCCTACATCTATCCTGTGGATTACCACAGTGGAGCCAAAATGTGAAGACGATAGTTGCATGTATGCTTTTGTGTTGGAGTGGATGGAAAGTGCTCAAATATTTCCTACTGTTTCTCTGTCATTCTGGGAATATAGAGAGAAAGAAAAATAATTTCCCCCAAATGCAGGCAGACTCTAAGTGATTAGAAAAGATGACTATGTTCGTTGTGGCAAGGTTGATTCTACATCTGCATAATATATATTTACTGTCATTCTCTTATCTGTGTGGCTTGTGTTTTATCTGCAATATTTTGGTATTCTATAATAAGTTCCCATGATCTGTCAAGAAAAGCTTCCATTTATTTTCCTCCTTCAAAGAAAAAGGTAATCAAGAGACAATAATTCGGATGTGATCCTCCTCACCCCTATCCTGTAAACATATTAGTGAGATTTAAGATAAAGTGGGAATAACTTATTAAGCTTCTAATGAGCAGTATTTTCTTCTGGATACAAGGAATTGCAGAACTTTGATTATGATGCTTTGGCCAATTAATATTGTTAAGCCTAAAGCTGATTACTCCAAGAAAACAAATATGTGAATTCTTTTAATGGTAATGGTGAGCTGTGTTTTCAAATGCTCAAGATTCTTTTTTCTAAATATGCTTTTCATTTAAGTCTACATATTGATTGGGCTCCCCAGCTCATCTTTAAGCACTTTACTTAAGAATACAGCAACTGTTTTTATGTCCTATATCCAATCACCATTAATGGCATAACACAAATTATACACAAGAGATTTTTCGATCATTCTATTATAAGAGGACCTGAAATTCTGCTTATGGTTCTTATCCTAGTAAGTCTGGGGAGTGAGATGGCTCGCTCTAGCACAAAGATTAAGTTTTCTACTAATTATGTCTATTCCCACTTGTAACACTCCTTTTACTGTTTACTTCCCTGGAAGGAGTATGGTATTTATGTCTTCATACATTTGTGTACTGGCACAAAATAGTTGGAGTCCAACATTTACCTCAGAATTGTATAACTTAAAATTCTTGAATGTCATCTGAGATAGTATCAAATAATCTTATTACAGACAATATTAATCAAGTCTGATGTATAAATTCCAGAGGTTTTAGCAACATATTTGTTATACATTATTATCATAGATAGGTTGCCAATAATATGCTTGCTCTCAGAAAAGAAAAAGCTTTTAATAATTTCTATTGATTAGACCAGAAATTCAATGAGTGTAAAATTAATGTTAACTATTTGAAAATAAAATAAAGTAAATATGTATGACCTTATTTTAATGCATAGGAAAAAAATTTAAAGCTGATATCCAAAACTATTAGGAGAATAAGCCAATGTGAACAACAAATACCTAGAATATCTAATTCAAGTGAGCTGTTCCCATGACTGGAACTTACTAACACAGGGCATAAATAACATTAATGCAGTCTTTTAAAAAGCCTAAGTGAACAGTTGTTTTCTCTTAAGTAAATTTCTTGCACCTTATCTGGGACACATAGAGCAATTTATAATCAAACACTGTTAATACTTCCATTGATTCTGAAGCACTCCTGCTCGTGCCTTCACTCAAGCCCTTATCCATAAAAGATGTGTTTTCACCATTTCTAGGGGAGGGGAGTTAATTTTTTTGTAATCACCATATTCTTAACATTCTATTTCCTTTGACTTATTATAATCAGAAGAATTTCTAAAAAAAAAAAAGCACTTTTTAAAAAAGTCTTTGCAATTGATCTGCTAGACACTGGCAGACAAGGAAGTACATTAAATCATGTGGCACTACTGACATTTTACAATCACAGCAGCATGGCCATGTCCCTGCCACCCCACCATCTAACTTTTTTCCTTCTCTCTTTATTTCTCCTGCTTTCTAAATGACTAGTCGCCTTGCTTCCAGAATTGCTTCATTCCTGGCATTCCTTTTTTGGCAACAAATAATTTATACAGGACTTAAACAATGTCTAACTCCCCCACCACCACCTCACCCCGGGCCTCTGCTCCACAAACAATACCTATTAATTGCCTTTTTTGCTACCTTAGCTAATTTTCAGTCTTCTCCAAAATTCCTTCTGATTACAGATATTCAAAACATCTTGGCCAGGAAAACCATTTAAGTAAACAGCATGCATTTGGCCGATTTGCAAAGAAGCTGCAAATTTTATTAGGATATTGTTCATTGTGTTTTATAAGTATTGTATACATACAACAATTTAAAACATGACTTTCTTCCTTACCCAGTACCCAAGGGGGAACTGTTGTCATAACTAGTAGTACTTTCAAAGTAAATGTAATAAATAGGATATGGACACTTAAAATTCTTCCCTTTGCTAATACTGTACTTGCAATTCTTAAATGTCTTCGATGTGACTTTTATAAAAGAATTTTTAAAATTTCCTACAATACAGACTCATCTCACAATGCTGCTATACACCTCTGTTCCACACCCCCACCCCCACTCCCGAGAGTTACAGCCAATTTTAAAATGTTCAACACAATTTAAAATAACAAAAGTTAGAGTAATTTACAATGAAAACCACTCACTTATATAAAGGCATTACAGAGAAGTTAACAGCTTAAAGACCCTTGCAGAGTATTATTTATCAACAAAGTCACATTTATCTCATCTCTGTTTTCAGCAGATTATCTGCTGCCTCAATCTTACAGGTATGTCAACAATTCAGAATTCTCCAGGTCCCTGGAGCTAACAGCAGTTAACACCAGGGTCATTTCTTCCCGGAATTTATGTTGATACAGGATTCTTTCCAGACCAGCACTGTTTCAACAACTAACTGTCTGTTTCAACTTTAGAGACAGGATAGTAATGCGGAAATAATAAAAGCAATACTCACAACCATAAGGAGCCCCCAAACCTTTTCAAAGAACTTTAATTAAACAACGTACACAAACCACCCCTGGTAATTGTTCCATGGTGTGTTAATGCTAAATTCCTTTGAAGCTGATTTCCCCTTTGAGTCTCAGAAAGCTGAGGTTTAGAGTAAGTAGGTGTTGTTTGTTGCCTTATCTCTCTGCCTGACTTGCACTTCTGTGTAGGCTGAGTGTATTTCAGCTTGTTGGGAAGCTCCTGTTGCAATAAAAATATTTCAAACACTTTGTTCCTTAGTTGGACTCAAGCAGCTGCCCTAAGCATTGGAGCAGAAGCATCATGACAGTGCCCTCTGTTCCACCATATCGATTCTGTGAACTGTGTGATATTCCTGCTGTTCCCTCCTAGAATGCTCTTCCTCCAAACCCTTCCCTCTGTCCAATCCTACTGAATTCTGGAGACCTACAATCCCAATTCCTCCAAGAAGCTTTTCAAAATTCCCTTCAGCTAGTAGTCTAACTCATTCTTCTAAACTCCATAATTCGTTGGCTGTTCTTCCTTTGGGTAGCTTACCATTTTTTATTTGATAACGCATTTTTTTAGAGAGAGCATTTTCCTTCTACAGACTTTGAACTCCTTGCTTTAAAGCAAGGCGAGTGTATGTTTAATTCGGAACCTGCATAGTGCCCTGCATGAAGAACAGACTCACCTGATAGTTCTTGAATTCACCAAACAACATGAATGGGCCATTGTCAAGAGAACAAATCATGTGTGGGTTTGGGACTAAGCGTCCAATAAATATTGAGAGACTGACACATTCTTCATATGTGAAATGGATCTGCATATCTATCTCATACAATTGTTTCAAGGATATAATAAAATGCAAACATATTATTGAACAAGGTTAGGCACACAGCAGATGCTCAGCAATGCTCCCTTTCCTTCTGTTCGTTCCCTGCATTTATGGAATAGTTGATGTCTGGTTGCTCTTCCTAGCCAGCCACTCTCAGAGGGTAAGAAAGGATATTTCAGGTGCATCCCTTGTGTTTCCCTATGCAGAAGCAGCTAGTTTGGTTCCAGTTTGGCACTGGACCTGCACAGACTAAAGGGGTACAAATGAGCCCACTGGTCAAAAATTGGCCTCAGTTGTCCTAGGGTCTTTAGTCAGACTCCTAAATGTAAATATACGTTCTTTTTTTCCCTGTGCTGCGGCAGTTCTGTGTCACTGAGACCTCCCCACTCTCTCAGAACTATCTCAGTTTTATTTAAAGGAAAATGGGATGGGGGCTTAGAGAGGGCTAAAGGTTTAATTAAAATCCCACTTTCTATTAATAACCAAAAAGCTTAACAATATAACTGATGAGTGGTTTAAAAATTCAGGCTTGGGAGTTTAAGTACTACCAGTTCTGCTACTTATTACCTGTGGGAAATTGAGTGTTACTTAACTGCTTAGTTTCCTCATCTGTAAAATGGGGATTAAAGCACCCTACCTCACAAGCTTTTTTTTTCTTTCTGGAAACATAAGTAACATAATGAATGCAAACCACAGAGTTCAATTCTTGGCACATAGTAGGTACACAATTACATCAACTGTAATTATTAAACATCTCTTTACCTTCCAAGTATGTAAATATTGATTGCTTGATCCTTTAAAATTCTTTTACATAAATGTAAAACAATACAGCTTTGCAGGGTCTGCTGTTTTAAATCTCTGATCTGGTCTGCAAGCATTTTTCTTTTTCCTAATAGGTTCTACATTTGCCATTTCTCGAGTTAACTTCCTACAGAAACAGTTCAACATTGCAGGAAACAACTGATAACCCAACTTAACCGTTTACGTTCTTTCCTCTCGTTTCCATAATAAGCCTAGAATACTTTTATAATGAAAAAATAAATTAAACAACTAGTAAAAGAATTATTGAGTGGCTCTGATCATCTGACTTTTAGCAGGAGAGAAATGATAGTTCACGTTCTCTAATTTTCACAACTGGTTTGCCATCTTCTTCCCCTTCCACCTCCTTTGACTATCAGTTACTAATATAGCGTTCTTTGTGTGTTGTTTTAACTCTGTTCACCTCCAAGTTTAATTTTTCGTAGATACCGTGCCCACGAGTGCGTTGGCGGGGCGCAGCAAGGTGGGCGGGACTGCTGCCGGCGGGGACAAAGTCCCCTTCTTTCTCCTCCTCCTCGTCACCCGTGGGGTAGGGTGATTGTTCCCCAGCCCAAACCCTCCTACCCAATCTTTTCACTTCCTAGATCAACCACTCGCTCAGTACACTGGGTGGAGTGCCCCGAAATACCTGGGCGAGGCACCACAATCGCAATTTACAGGTTGTAGAAGTGTCAGTGCTTTCAGGTTTTCTTTTTAAAAATATTTATGGAGGTCATAGATTCTTTAAAATTTTTAGTAAAAGTAGGGGCGCTTTCTCCCAGAAAAATTATCATACCAAATTTCTGCAGAGAATTTCAAAGTATTTGCAGACTCCCGGAGCCTCCAGATGAAGTCCCCTGGGGTGGGGGTGGGGGCGGGGGGCCTAGGGGAACAGGTTAAGGAAAGGAATCTTGGACTGAATTCTTTTCATATATATATACATATATATGCACTTAATATACGTAGACATATATATATGACACATCTGAGTAAGAGGTTGTTTTTAAAAACAGTGCTTTCCCAAAGTAAGCTGGTCTGAGTCTGGAGGCGCGACAGATCGTACAAAGGGCCGGCGACCCACAGGTGGGCAGAACACCAGGTCCCGCATCCTCAGGAAGAAGCGAGTCGAAGCAACTGGGCGCTGAGGGGGAGGGAAGGGGAGGGAAGGGATAAGGGGTAGGGTGGGGGCGGTGCAGGGCACAGCGGGGCTCCACTCACCGTTGCCCACGAAACTGCGGCCCTTCCGGGCCAGGGTCTGCTGCACCTGCTCCTGGATCCGCAGGCTCTTGACCGCCTGGCCGCTGCTCCCCGCCAGCTTCAGCTTGGCCTCGGAGGGCAAGGCCAGGCTGGAGCTGTCCAGCTGCCCTAGGATCTGCTGGCCCAGGACTGTACGGATGTAGCCGCACTCAGCCGAGGAGCCTGGAGCTGCCATGGGGCCGGAGCTGGCGACCGAGCCACGCGCCTGCCGCGAGACCTGCGGGCAAAACTGCGGCGGAGCCCGGGGAACTGGTGCGAGCCCCGCCCCGCCGCGCCGGCCCCGCCTCCGGCCCCGCCTTCGCGCCGGTGAGAGGCCAGAGCTGCGGCGAGAGAGGGAGGCCTCGGGAATCCAAGCGCCCGGCCTTCACACGGGAGAGGGGGCGCGGCTCCAGCGCGGCTCCGGCGCGGCAAGCGCAATACGCCAGGAAGCCGGCCCTGGCGGGCCGCGCGCACCGACACCTGAAGAGTTGAACTCCTTGCAGGTAAGCGGGAGACGGGCGTGGTCCGCCCCAGGGCGTGCACACTCTCCGAGTCACCTCGGATCCTGTGGGCCGGGGCCGCGCTCCGCTCTCTTTGCTTCGCCCGGCCTCGGCCCAGCTCTCGAAAAGGATGTGATTTCCGTTTGATTGCCCAAGGGCCTACCTCCAGGCATGTGCACCCTGGAGAGTCACTTCTGTTCTTGGGCTGGGGGTTGCCTCTGGGTTCCCGGAGTGAGTAGTCTGTCTGGTTAGTCAGGCTCTGTCAGACTGTTCGAAACATTTCGTGGACCTGGGGTGAGAAGGGGCTATTTGGTCAGGCGGAAAAGGAAGTAGGAGGGAAATGTGCCAAGAAGATGTCTTGTGTAAAATAAGACATTTTAAAATAGTTTGTTTGTTTTGTTTTTCCTTTAGTACGGTTTCAGGGACTGTGTCCTTTTTGCACAGATGCAGTCCCGGAAACCTGTGTTCTTCCTCACTGAGAGTTTCTGTTTTCTCTTGCACATGTTTAAATTGTACCCAATACACTCTTGCTCACCCACTCCTCTCTTAGGAACACACCCACACAGAGAAACTCCAATAAGAGAGCACACTTTCAATAGGTGATACTTTCTAACAGCCCTGCTAATGTTTATGAAGTCCTCTTTATGATAGTCTGTGTAGGGGTCCCATGGAAGAAGCTTCTGACTTTCAGTCCTGTCTTCCACAACTTATACTTACCTGGCTATTAGTTATGTTTCACACTTAGTTGACTTCTGAGAACTGGAGAGCTAAGCTCAACAGAAAGAGTCCTTGACCTTAAAGTTTACAACAAAGCCACTCATCCTGCTTTCCCTCTTTGGACTTGAGAGGCAGAAAGAAAAACATCTACCCCAGGTATTAAGATAATCTTCCCTTTGATTGCTTGGGATTGTATGTCAATCAAATCACTCAGTTATTGCAGAACCCCATTTATTCAGTGGCTGGAGAACACAGCTTCCCCTGTCCTCATTTTCCTACAGCATACCCTTCTGTCTTTACACACACACTTAATGCACAGGTATAAGGCCTTCCAGGGGTGAAGAGGAAATCAAGGGGCCCAAAGCCTGGACAGCTGGAGTGGTGATAGCTCTGCCACCCTTTCTCATCTTAAGTGAAGCCATGTGGATGGTGGGTCTTGGATGCAGTTCCTTCTATTCCTGCAGGACCAGTCTTGAGGTAGATTATACCTTGTGAAGAACTCAATTATATAGCCAGATGTAAACATCCAAACCTGGTGCTGAGATTCAACTGAAAAGAGAAGGGTGAACGGAAGGGGAAGTGATATAGAGACTTCCAACATCAAACTCAATTCCTGTTCCCCTCTTCTTCCTCCCCCCCCTCCCTACTCCTGGCCTCCTCTGGCAGCTCTGTGAATGCTGCTTTGAAAGACAATTTCAGTACCTGCCCCACAGGGTCAGATGGGTCATTCTTTGTTTTTTGTGCCTGGAGAGCCATAACTTACAAGGTCAGCTCTGTTTCCATCTAGATCCTTCACCACAGGGGTGGAGAGGAATGTTTCTCATTTATTTATTTGATTGAGCCAAACTTCATTTACTTTTTTCCTCTCAAATTGATTTTTTTCCCAAGTGTGATGTTGTAACTGACTAGCCTAATATCCTATTGAGCACGTAGACATCTTGGTATTGGGTAGTTGCCTGATTTGACAGGATGGTTAAAAGCACAGCTTGTGAATGAGGCAGATCTGGGTTCAAATCTTGGCTTGTCCTTTGTATACAGTGTGGCCTTAAGCAAGTTTCTTTACATTTTTAAGCCTCAATCCTCTTAACTGTAAAATGGAAGTAATAAAAATACCTACCATGAAGTGCTGCTGTGAGGATTAAATAAGTGGTTCATAAGAAACACCCAATGAATAATTGCTCAATACTCTTTGACAGACATCCTCCTGAGATCCAGTTTTGGATTTCCTCACCTCATATGTCAATTTATCATTTTGATGAGATGCTTTCTCTCTCTCTCTCTCTCTTTCTCTCTCTCTCTCTCACACACACACACACACACACACACACACACACACACACACACACACAGAGTCACTATCTGCCTTCTCTGCTTCATTTTTCTTCATAGACTTATTTTCATACACATGCTTTATATTTAATTTATTTGTTGTTTCCTTACTGGACTGTAAACTCCATGTGAGCAGGGACTTTGTTTTGTCCACGGCTGTCTCTAGGACCTAGAATAGGGCACATAGTAGAAGAAAGAGATATGTGGAATGAATGAATGAATCATGTATAAAAACACATATATTACATGAGTACTCAACAACTATTAGCATTTAGGTATTCTACTAGTTAGCTATGAAATAGTCCCTGTAAATAAAAAACAAACTAAACTGAGGTAATTTTTGAACGCTTCAGAATTCAAAGATTCATTAGAATAATCCCTTTGAAAATAAGGTAAACATAGAAATTAATTAAAAGAATAACTTTGGAGGTGAGAATACTATTGCAGTAGCAATGGTTATTTACAAGGTAAGAAATGCAGACTCTGGCATTGTGTCCCCAAACATAGTCTAGTTGTACTTCTGTTCCAACAGAGTGCAGGCCCTGTCATTTTCTCTGCATTTACTGGGAAAGCTGCCTAGCCGATTTCCTAAACTGTGAGCAATACGTGTGAGATAACTGCTAATCGTAGTTTCTAGCCAACAAATTGAAGCATGGAAATTAAACACTATGAATACTTTTGTGGTGTTTTGCTGTTCTACAATCTGCTAATTTTTAGTGTTTAGGTTCAGTTTTGAAAACTCTTCCGTCTCTTTTTTTTTTCCATTTACCAACAGAATCTGATAAAAGGAAAAAAAAAAGTAAAATCACAGGAAGATTGAAGTGGAATGTAAATAATATAACAATTATGAGGCTACAGTTCCTTCTGCTGGAAACCTACAATAAGGATTCAAAAATTCTTGAGTTTTAAACTTGCATTTTAATGTGATTTACACACTATAGCCTTAAAACATTAATCTTTTATTGTTTTCAAATCTATAGTTAGGGCTTCCTCAGCATAATCTCTACTTTCTTTAACCATGTATAAATTCCAATATGAAAAATCCAGGAAGTCACTAAAAGTCTAAACATAGTATAAATTTTAGAGCAGAAATAATATTTTAGTAGAGAACATTAAAGAACATTAATGGCACCAAAACTCTTTGGTTCAGATTTAAAAATAAACTCTAACATTTTCATGAATATCTTCCCTTATGAAATATTTTCCTGTTACTATTTGTAGGCTACTAATATCTATTGCTCTTAAAACCTATTTCCTGGGAATTCCCTGGCAGTCCAGTAGTTAGGACTTGGTGCTTTCACTGCAGTGGGCCTGGGTTTGATATCTGCTTGGAGAACTAAGATCCCTGCAAGCCTTGCAGCCCGGGCAAATAAATAAATAAATAAATAAATAAAACGTATTTCCTAAATTAGTATAAGAGACCTGGCAGATAGAAAATTTAATATAAACCACGGGCTTTATTTCCTCTTTTAGCAAATGGATATGTTGCCAAGGCAATGGTAGGAGGTTTATCTTTAGCCACATATAATGAGGCTGGATCAGGAGTGGAAAAGGAAGCTCTGAACATGTAGATGCTGAACAGCACTCTCTGATGGGGACTTTCAACAGCAGTGAGGGTTAAAGTGCTTATCTTTAATGCAGACGTTCGTTTTATCTGCTATTTTGGATATATTGTGAGTGTGTAGGTCTGAAAATTATTCTTTTTAAAAGACCCCAAATATGATGTGGGAGATGGAAACCGGGTGGGCAACCATGAGGGCTGGCAATGAGCAATTTGTTCATACGGAGGCTTTTAAAAGTTCCTTTCATGACTCATGGGCCTGTATGCTTTCGGTACATCAGTTAAAACTATTACCTTCTGGGCGGATGACTACAGCTGATACATTAATGGTTGTCAGATCTTCCATCTCATGGCCAAAGAAGCTGAAGGGAGGGAACAACTTTGTGGATTTCCACCATACATTTTTGGCTTCATATGAGACAATGTTTACTTCTTTGTCTCTGCCACAGAACCTAGCAATGAGATTACTAGCAGGTGCTCAATAAATAGTTAATTGAATGTAACCTCTCACCTATGGGCATTTTGATTAATTAGCTTGCCTCAGAGGGGGCCCAGGTGCAGCTGGGGATCCTGAAGGCTGTGGCTTGTCCTGAAACGAAAATCTCAAAGTGACTTGAGTGCCCAAGGGAGCACAATGTTTAGTGTTTTTTAAGCTTATGAAGGTATCAGAGAAATTTGGTAGAACTGATTTTTTGTAACTTTGTAGAACAGCGGTCCCCAACTTTTTGGCATCAGGGACCGGTTTCGTGGAAGACAATTTTTCCACGGTGTTGGGGGCATGGTTCAGGTGGTGGTAATTCGAGGGATGGGGAGCGATGGGGAACAGCAGATGAAGCTTTGCTCACTTGCATGCCACTCACCTCCTGCTGTGCGACCCAGTTCCTAACAGGCAGCAGACCGATACCGTGGTTGGGGACCACTGTTGTAGAGGATCTAGCGCCTTGGGATCATGCATTGTTTAAATTTTAAAAATTATTGCACTATACACTTTTTGAATTGTTTGGAAATTATTTGAATATATGATACTTATTGATATACATGTATGTATATTCAGTGACAAATAAATTATCTGTATTTTAGATATGTCTCCTTTTTCCATATATACTATTATGTTTTTGCAATTCCAAAAACTGAAGTATTATATTGCATGTAGAAAAATAATACTGGCTTGGATTTTTTTTTTTTTTCTATCCTTTAATTTCCAAAGCATGTTCATTCACATTTGACTGACTGATAGTACATAATTTTCTTTTACAGTAGGCCAGGACATCTGTGTTATCCTGATTATACAAAAACATACAAAATGGTGTTGAGACTTACTTGCCTGAAATTACAAGACTAAGTGTTTATGCATATATATTTTAAAATCTCTTTATTTCCATTCCATCCCTTTGGCTGAACATTATGAGTACAATATCTGCCCTTCTTCTTGTATTCCCCTCTCTGTGGAAGGCATCACTATCCAGTAACCCAAGCCAAATCTCCTTTGTCATCCCCCCACCACAGTCATCAAGTGCTAACAAGACAGCTTCCTAAATCTCTCTGGAATTGATCTCTTCCCCATTAGAGTTCCCTTTTGCAAGTCCATTTCTTCATCATAAGTCTGACATGTGAGCTCTTAATTGCTCTGCCGCAGTTTTCTCTTCTTCAGTCAGTGGTAACAGCTTCAGGTCTGTTTGCTTTTGTAGTTCTTGTATCAAGGTCATAGTCTTATTGAAAGTAGCACAAATGCGGCTCTTAGTCTCTTTATGCTCGACAGCAATTGGTTTAAAGCGTGCATGCAAAGTTTGATATCGAGACTTTATTGCTGACAATTCCTTTAAGAGTGTAACAGGATTTTTCTTGCCTGCTGAATCAGGATAATTAGTCTTGATTTCATATTCCAGCCTGTACTGAATGTAATCCAGATCAGAGTCAGCCTTCTGGAACATCAGTTCCAGCTTATCGACCTCCGCCTCCATGTTGAATAGTTGACATTCCTCCGTGGCTTGGATTTTAAAGGCCTCATCAGCCACCTTTTTTCCTTCACAAGCATTATCATAGAATGATATTGGGCTGCCAAAAAGTGCCTTCATTTCTTAAATAACAATAAAAGACATTTATCATTTTCACCAAGAACTTTATTGAACAACGTATTCACCCTTTTGTTCCCTACTTTTGCCATTTTTCAAGCAAATTCATAATTCCATCTTCCCAAAACTTTTTATCTTTTTGAGCAAAGAACTGTTCAAGGTGCCTTTTACAGGGAATTGAAATTTCTTCCATTAAGAGAATTTTGTAAAGATTGAAATAGATGGAAATCTGAAGATGCAATGTCTGGTGAATATGGCAGATGACTCAGAACTTCCCAGCCAAGCTGTAACAGTTTTTGCCTGGTCATCAAAGAAACACGTGGTCTTGCATTATCCTGATGGAAGATTATGCGTTTTCTGTTGACTAATTCAGGACTCTTTTTGTTGAGTGCTGCTTTCAGTTGGTCTAATTGGGAGCAGTACTTGTTGGAATTAATCGTTTGGTTTTCCTGAAGGAGCTCATAATAGAGGACTCCCTTCCAATCCCACCATATACACAACATCACCTTCTTTGGATGAAGACTGGCTTTAGTGTGGTTGGTGGTGGTTCATTTTGCTTGCCCCACGATCTCTTCCATTCCACATTATTGTACAGTATCCACTTTTCATTACCGCTTGCAGTTTATTTTAAAAATGGAACGTTTTCTTTACGTTTAAGTAGAGAATGGCATGTGGAAATATGGTCAAGAAGGTTTTTTTCACTTAACTTATCTGGAAACCAAACATCAAAGGGATTAACATAACCAAGCTGGTGCAAATGATTTTCAACGCTTGATTTGGATATTCTGAGTATGTTGGCTATCTCCAGTGTGGTATAATGTTGGTTGTTCTCAATTAATATCTCAATTTGATCACTGTCAACTTCAACTGGTCCACCTGACCGTGGAGCATCATCCAGCGAGAAATCTCCAGCATGGAACTTCACAAACCACTTTTGACACATTTGATCAGTCACAGCACCTCTGCATACACTGCGCAAATCTTTTTTTGAGTTTCAGTTGTGTTTTTACCTTTCTTGCAATAATAAAGCATAATGTGCCCCAAATGTTGCTTTTCTCCTTCCCTCTTCTGTATTAAAATGGCTACACAAAAATCCACCAATTTTGATGTCTTTTTTAAGTGCACGCTGATATGACAGCTGTCATATACAATCTAACAAAATTGTTTCCAATGAAGTTAAGACAACTAAGTGCTACTAGAGCCATCTTACGGAAAAAACTGAATGAAACTTTGGGCTAACCCAATACTTTTAAACATCCTCATAGAATGGTAGAGTGATATAAATAGTTTTTTGAGGCCAGAGCTTGATTTAATTTGTTGCTTTACCTTCAGCAAGTTACTTAAATTCACTGAGCTTCAAGTTCTTTATTTGTACTATGGTGTCTTTAATAGTATTACCCTCACAGTATTGTTAAGAAGATTCATTTAGATACTAAATATAAAACACTTATGGGCTTCCCTGGTGGCACAGTGGTTGGGAATCTGCCTGCCAATGCAGGGGACACGGGTTCAAGCCCTGGTCCAGGAGGATCCCACATGCCGTGGAGAGGCTAGGCCTATGAGCCACAACTGCTGAGCCTGTGCATCTGGAGCCTGTGCTCTGCAACGGGAGAGGCCGCGACAGTGAGAGGCCTGCGCACTGTGATGAAGAGTGGCCCCCACTCGCCACAACTGGAGAAAGCCCTCACACAGAAACGAAGACCCAACGCAGCCAAAAATAAATAAATAAATAAATTAAAAAAAAACCCCCAAAACAGAAAATACTTAAATCTCTTAGTCCATACTAAGGATATCATTTATCTATAATTGCAAAAAATCCATCCTAACGTTTAAAAGCTTAAAACAACGATTTTTTTGGATTGGTTCAAGATGGCAGAGGAGAAGGACATGCGTTCACTCCCTCTTGCAAGAGCACTGGAATCACAACTAACTACTGAACAGTCATCAACAGGAAGACACTGGAACTCACCAAAAAAATACCCCACATCCAAAGACAAAGGAGAAGCAGCAATGAGATAGTAAGAGGGGTGCAATCACAATAAAATCAAATCCCATAACTGCTGGGTGGGTGACTCACAAACTGTAAAACAATTATACCACAGAAGTCCACCAACTGGAGTGAAGGTTCTGAGCCCCACATCAGGCTTCCCAACTTGGGGGTCTGGCAATGGGAGGAGGAATTTCCAGAGAATCAGACTTTGAAGCCTAGGGGGATTTGATTGCAGGACTTGACAGGAATGGAGGAAACAGAGACTCCACTCTTGGAGGGCACACACAAATTAGTGTGTGCATCAGGACCCAGGGGGAAGGAGCAGTGACCCCATAGGAGACTGAAGCAGACCTACCTGCTAGTGTTGGAGGGTCTCCTACAGAGGCAGGGGGTGGCTGCGGCTCACTGCTGGGACAAGGACACTGGCAGCAGAAGTTCTGGGAAGTACTCCTTGGCATAAGCCCTCCCAGAGTCCGCCATTAGTCCCACCAAACAGCCTGTAGCCTCCAGTGCTCGGTCACCACAGGCCACACAACCAAAAGGGAGGGAACCCAGCCTCACCCATCAGCAGACTAGCAGATTAAAGTTTTACTGAGCTCTGCCCCCCAGAGCAACACCCAGCTCTACCCACCACCAGTTCCTCCCATCAGGAAGCTTGCACAAACCACTTACATAGCATCATCCACCACAGGGCAGACAGCGAAGCAAGAAGAACTACAATCCTGCAGCCTGTAGAATGAAAACCACATTCACAGAAAGATAGACAAAATGAAAAGGCAAAGGACTATGTACCAGATGAAGGAATAAGATAAAACCTGAGGAAAACAACTAAATGAAGTGGAGATAGGCAACCTTCCAGAAAAAGAATTCAGAATAACGATAGTGAAGATAATCCAGGACCTTGGAAAAAGAATGGAGACAAAGATTGAGATGATGCAAGAAATGCTTAACAAAGACCTAGAAGAATTAAAGAACAAACAAACAGAGATGAATAACACAATAACTGAAATGAAAAATATACTAGAAGGAATCAATAGAATAATTGAGGCAGAAGAACGGATAAGTGACCTGGAAGACAGAATGGTGGAATTCACTGTTGTGGAACAGAATAAAGAAAAAAGAAAAGAAATGAAGACAGCCTAAGAGACCTCTGGGACAACATTAAACGCAAAA
Organism: Kogia breviceps; assembly: GCF_026419965.1. Lineage (NCBI taxonomy): Eukaryota > Metazoa > Chordata > Mammalia > Artiodactyla > Physeteridae > Kogia > Kogia breviceps. The sequence goes on from NC_081321.1 coordinate 25,526,002, forward strand.
ACATTCACATTATAAGGATCCCAGGAGGAGAAGAGAGAAAGAACGACCCAAGAAAATATTTGAAGAGATTATTGTCGAATACTTCCCTAACATGGGAAAGGAAATAGCCACCCAAGTCCAGGAAGCACAGAGAGTCCCAGGCAGGATAAACACAAGGAGAAACATGCCAAGACACATAGTAATCAAACTGACAAAAGTTAAAGACAAAGAAAAATTATTAAAAGCAACAAGGGAAAAATGACAAATAACATACAAGGGAACTCCCATAAGGTTAACAGCTGATTTCTCAGCAGAAACACTACAAGCAAGAAGGAAGTGTCCCGGTATATTTAAGTGATGAAACGGAAGAACCTACAACAAAGATTACTCTACCCGGCAAGGATCTCATTCAGACTCAACAGAGAAATCAAAAGCTTTATACAAGCAAAAGCTAAGAGAATTCAGTACCACCAAACCAGCTCTACAACAAATGCTAAAGGAACTTTTCTAAGTGAGAAACACAAGAGAAGAAAAGGACCTACAGAAACAAACCGGAAACAATTAAGAAAATTGTAATAGGAACATTCATATGAATAATTACCTTAAATGTGAATGGATTAAACGCTCCAACCAAAAGACACAGGCTCGCTGAATGGATACAAAAACAAGACCCATATGTATGCTGTCTACAAAAGACCCAGTTCAGACCTAGGGACACATAGAGATTGAAAGTGAGGGGATGGAAAAAGATATTGAATGCAAATGGAAATCAGAAGATGGCTGGAGTAGCAATACTCATATCAGATAAAATAGACTTTAAAATAAAGAATGTTACAAGAGACAAGGAAGGACACTACATAATGATCAAGGGATGAGTCCAAGAATAAAGTATAACAATTATAAATATTTTTGCACCCAGCATGGGAACACCTCAATACATAAGGCAAATGCTAACAGCTATAAAAGTGGGGGACTTTAACACCTCACTTACACCAATGGACAGATTATCCAGGCAGAAAATTAACAAGGAAACAGAAGCTTTAAACAACACAATAGACCAGATAGATTTAATTGACAATTATAGGACATAACATCCAAAAACAGCAGATTACAGTTTCTTCTCAAGTGCCCACAGAATTTTCTCCAGGATAGATCACATCATGGGTCATAAATCAAGCCTCAGTAAATTTAATAAAATTGAAATCATATCAAGCATCTTTTCTGACCACAATGCTATGAGATTAGAAAGAGATTACAGGGAGAAAAATGTAAAAAATACAAACACATGGAGGCTAAACAATACGTTATTAATAACCAAGAAATCACTAAAGAAATCAAAGAGGAAATAAAAAAATACCTAGAGACAAATGACAGCGAAAACACAACAACCGAAAACCGATGGGATGCTGCAAAAGCAGTTTGAAGAGGGAAGTTTATAGCAATACAATCCTACCTCAAGAAACAAGAAAAATCTCAAATAAACAATCTAACCTTACACCTAAAGAAACTAGAGAAAGAAGAACAAAGAAAACCCAAAGATAGTAGAAGGAAAGAAATCATAAAAATCTCATCAGAAATAAATGAAAAAGAAACGAAGGAAACAATAGCAAAGATCAATAAAATTAAAATCTGGTTCTTTGAGAAGATAAACAAAATTGATAAACCTTTAGCTAGACTCATCAAATCAATAAATTTAGAAATGAAAAAGGAGAAGTTACAACAGACACCACAGAAATACAAAGCATCCTAAGAAACTATACCAGCAACTCTGTGCCAATAAAGTGGACAACCTAGAAGAAATGGACAAGTTCTTAAAAACGTATAACCTCCCAAGACTGAACCAGGAAGAAATAGAAAATATGAACAAACCAATCACAAGTAATGAAGTTGAAACTGTGATTAAAATTCTTCCAACAAACAAAAGTCCAGGACCAGATGACTTCACAGGTGAAGTCTATCAAACATTTAGAGGGGCTTCCCTGGTGGCGCAGTGGTTGGGAGTCCACCTGCCAATGCAGGGGACACAGGTTCGTGTCCTGGTCTGGGAGTATCCCGCATGCCGCAGAGCAGCTGGGCCCGTGAGCCATGGCCGCTGAGCCTGCGCGTCCGGAGCCTGTGCTCCATGGCGGGAGAGGCCACGGCAGTGAAAGGCCTGCGTACTGCAAACAAACAAACAAAAACAAAAAACATTTAGAGAAGAGCTAACACCACCCCATCCTTCTCAAACTCTTCCAAAAAATTGCACAGGAAACAACACTCCCAAACTCATTCTATGAGGCCACCATCACCCTGATACCAAAACCAGAAAAAGATGCCACAAAAAAAGAAAATTACAGACCAATATCACTGATGAATATAGATGCAAAAATCCCCAACAAAATACTAGCACACAGAATCCAACAACACATTAAAAGGATCATATACCATGATCAAGTGGGATTTATGCAAGGGATGCAAGTATTCTGCAATATACGCAAATCAATCAATATGATACACCATATTAAGAAATTGAAGAATAAAAACCATATGATCATCTCAATAGATGCAGGAAAAGCTTTTGACAAAATTCAACAACCATTTATGATAAAAAAACTCTCCAAAAAGTGGGCATAGAGGGAACCGACCTCAACATAATAAAAGCCATATACGACAAACCCACAGCACACATCATTCTCAATGGTGAAAAACTGAAAGCTTTTCCTCTAAGATCAAGAACAAGACAAGGATGTCTACTCTTGCCATTATTATTCAACATAGTTTTGGAAGTCCTAGCCATGGCAATCAGAGAAGAAAAAGAAATAAAAGGAATACAAATTGGAAAAGAAGAAGTAAAACTGTCACTGTTTGCAGATTACATGATGCTATACAGAGATAATCCGAAAGATGCCACCAGAAAATTACTAGAGCTAATCAATGAATTTGGTAAAGTAGCAGGATACAAAATTAATGCACAGAAATCTCTTGCATTCCTATACATTAACAACAAAATATCAGAAAGAGAAATTAAGGAAAAAATCCCAATTACCATTGCAACAAAAAGAATAAAATGCATAGGAGTAAACCTACCTAAGGAGGTAAAAGACCTGTACTCAGAAAACTATAATAAAGATGTTAAAAAACAAAAAACAAAAAACAAAAAACAAAAAACAAAAAAAAAAAAGAAAACTATAAGACACTGGTGAAAGAAATCAAAGATGACACAAACAGATGGAGAGATATACCATGTTCTAGGATTGGTAGAATCAATACTGTGAAAATGACTATACTACCCAAAGCAATCTACAGATTCAATGCAATCCCTATCAAATTACTAATGGCATTTTTCACAGAACTAGAACAAAAAATATTAAAATTTGTATGGAGACACAAAAGACCCCAAATAGCCAAAATATTCTTGAGGGAAGAAAACGGAGCTGGAGGGATCAGGTTCCCTGACTTCAAACTATGCTATAAAGCTACAGTAATCAAGAGAGTATGGTATTGGCAAAAAAAGGAGAAATATAGATCAGTGGAACAGGATAGAAAGCCCAGAGATAAACCCATGCACCTGTAGTCAACTAATCTATGACAAAGGAAACAAGAACATACAGAGGAGAAAAGACAGCCTCTTCAGTAATTGGTGCTAGGAAAACCAGACAGCTACATTTACAAGAATGAAATTAGAACACTCCCTAACACCATACACAAAAATAAACTCAAAATGGATTAAAGACCTAAATGTAAGCCCAGACACTTTCAAACTCTGAGAGAAAACATAGGAAAAATACTCTCTGGCAAATCACAGCAAGATCTTTTTTGACCCACTCCTACAGAAATGGAAATAAAAAGAAAAACAAATGGGACCTAATGAAACTTAAAAGCTTTGCACAGCAAAGGAAACCATAAACAAGACAAAAAGACAACCCTCAGAATGGGAGAAAATGTTTGGAAACAAAGCAACTGACAAAGGATTAATCTCCGAAATTTACAAGCAGCTCATGCAGCTCAATATCAAAAAAACAAACAACCCAATCCAAAAGTGGCCAGAAGACCTAAATAGAGATTTATCCAAAGAAGATATACAGATTGCCAACAAACACATGAAAGAATGCTTAACGTCATTAATCATTAGAGAAATGCAAATCAAAACTACAATGAGATATCATCTCACACCGGTCAGAATGGCCATCATCAAAAAATCTACAAACAATAAATGCTGGAGAGGGTGTGGAGAAACGGGAACCCTCTTGCACTGTTGGTGGGAATGTAAATTGATACAGCCACTATGGAGAACCGTATGGAGGTTCCTTAAAAAACTACAAATAGAGCTACAGTACGACCCAGCGATCCCACTACTGGGCATATACCCTGAGAAAACCATAATTCGAAAAGAGTCATGTACCCCAATGTTCATTGCAGCACTGTTTACAATAGCCGGGACATGCAAGCAACCTAAGTGTCCATCAACAGATGAATGGATAAAGAAGGTGTGGCACATATATATAATGGAATATTACTCAGCCATAAAAAGAAACAAAATTGAGTTATTTGTAGTGAGGTGGATGGACCTAGAGTCTGTCATACAGTGAAGTAAGTCAGAAAGAGAGAAACAAATACCGTATGCTAACACATATATATGGAATCCAAGAAAAAAAAAAGTCATGTAAAGCTAGGGGCAAGACGGGAATAAAGACACAGACCTACTAGAGAATGGACTTGAGGATATGGGGAGGGGGAAGGGCAAGCTGTGTCGAAGTGAGAGAGTGGCATGGACATATATACACGTAAAATAGATAGCTAGTGGGAAGCAGCCGCATAGCACAGGGAGATCAGCTCTGTGCTTTGTGACCACCTAGAGCGGTGGGTTAGGGAGAGTGAGAGACGCAAGAGGGAAGAGATATGGGGACATATGTATATGTATAACTGAGTCACTTTGTTATAAAGCAGAAACTGTCACACCATTGTAAAGCAATTATACTCTAATAAAGTTGTTTAAAAAATTAATTTTAAAAAAAGAAAGAGAAAAACAAATATCATATATTAAGGCATATATGTGGACTCTAGAAAAATGGTACAGGTGAACCAGTTTGCAAGGCAGAAATAAAGACACAGATGTAGAGAACAAACTTATGGCCACCAAGCCGGGAAAGTGGAGTAGGGGTTTGTGGTGGTGGGATGAACTGGGATATTGGGATTGACATATATATGTTAATATGTATAAAAATACATAACTGATAAGAACCTGCTGTATAAAAAAAATAAAGTTAAAAATAAATGGGTGGGTCTTGCCTGGGTTCATTCATGTGGCTGAGGTCAGCTGATGGCTTGGTTGGGGCTGGATGGGTGGTCTAGGGCGGCCATTCTCATGAATCTGGGGCCTCAACTTGTATGGCTGGAACAGCTAGGGTGGTTGACCCTCTCTTTCCATGTGGCCTGGCATTCTCCAGTAGGCTAGTTTCGGTTTCTTTACAGAGTGTTCTTGAGCAGCATTCTAAGAGAGCAAGAGCAGAGGCAATAGACCTTGTAGGCCTAGGCTCTGACACTTGCCCAATATCATTTGACCACAGTCTGTTCGTTAAAGCAAGTCACAAGACTAGATTCAAAGGGCAGTGAAAAAGCCACTTCTTAAGGGAGTGATCACAAAGTTTTATTGTGGCCATCTTTTCAAACTGTCTAACATACTTACTGCTCAATAAAAGGTAGCTGCTATTATTATCATTATTATTTAGAATTGGCTTATCTCTTGAAGGTTGACAGGATTGTTGTTATTACCTTTTGATGGCTGGAGGAATGAATCTAAAGGAAAACAGTCTTGATTTACCCAAGACAGTGGATACATGTAACTCTCTGCCTGTTACATCAAATCAATTTAAACCCTATTCAGAGGAAGCTTGGATACCCTTAGAAATCAAGTGCAGTTAATCCAGACATATTTCACTGGATGTGAAGGATTCCCTGCTGGTCCTCTACTGGTTCAAAAGTGGATGGACTTCTAATATTTTCATCATCTCAGTGATGTCACTGGTGCTCCAATGATCGTTATCTTGGATTATATTTATATATACTTATTAATAATTTAAAAAATTATTAAAAATGCAAACTTGAACCTCAAAAGTGATTAATAGTATAATTTTATTGTGGCATTCCTACTTATAATGATAAAGGAAGAATACATGACACCTTTACAATAATAAGAAGGACAGCATACTGTTCACTTGGGATATCGTTGCTGTAGTCCAAAAGAAGAGCAATTACCAAGAGAACATGTGGTTGAGAAAAGGTAGACAATTGTTAGTCCAACCCTATTATTTCACATTGCTTTTCCATTATTGTTGTAGTCCATTCATGCTGCTACACAAAATATCATGAACTGCATAGCTTAATAACAATAAACATCTATTTCTTAAGTTCTGGAGTCTGAGAAATCCAAGATCAAAACATCAGTAGATTCAGTGATTGGTGAGAACCCACTTCTTGGATTACAGAAGGCATCTTTTCACTATATCCTCACATGGCAGATAGGGAAAGGATCTCTCTGGGGTCTGTTTTATAAAAGTACTAATCCCATTCCTGAAGGCTTTACCTTCATGACCTATGCATCTCCCAAAGGCCTCACCTCCTAATACCATCACATTGGGCATTAGGTTTCAACATATGAATTTTAGGGGGACACAAACATTCAGACAAAAACAATTCTGTTCTGTTCACTTTTATTAGGTCTGAAGAATGGACCCCAGTTTAAAAATTGTCCAGGTGAGGTTGAGCAATGGGGGTAGTAACTTTTTTAATTTCTTGATGAAATACACTTATGCCTTAGTTCTTTCCTCTTCCTGGAAGATGCTTTCCCCACATTTTCATGGGATTGACTTCTTGTCATTCAGATTTGTTTAAATATCTCCTCCCCAGAAAGAACTTTCCTGGCCAACCAGTCTGAAGTACCTATCCTATCACTCTGTACAAAGCACTTACAGGACCTGATAGTTTTCTTACTTACAGAAGTATATGTATTCATATGTGTTATTTCCCTACTAAAATGTAAGATTCATGGAAGCTGAAAGTTTTTCTTGTTCACCAATTCATCTGAAGTTCTTAGGATCCAACATATAGTAAGCTCATGGGATTTGTTACATGAATGCATAATAGAAATACATTTTAATTTTAGTTCTTCACTCTTTAATAGAGTTTAAGTGTGGGGACAAATCTTTTTGTGTTTTTCTGACAAAAAAAAAGGTTTATAATGGAAGATGGGATTCTAGACTTATTTATTGATACTAATTTTATTTCACCGGATTGAACTAAACTAGTTCAAACTTAGAACATGTCCAGGTCTGCTCTTTTTAAGCTTTAAGTGTTGTATCTTAGATAGCAGGAAACATTTTGAAGAAATATTCTGGCCATAGAACCAAAGTCACATAGGAATCCTAGTGATTGCCCTGTGAGACAGAAGAAGGGGTAAGAAAGCAGTCCTTCTGAAGTTGTGATTGTGGCAACAGCTTCTGATAAAATGGTTCAGAATGATTTGCTGGGTGTTTTGATTGACCCTGCTGATATTTCAATGTTGTAGATTTCAGCAGAAATATTAAGCTTTGGGGCCATAAATAACAAGGCAATAGTTAACTCAAGTGAAATTTCAAAAGTGTTATCAGGAAAGCACTTAAGTGAGGAAATGACCCCATTAATGATTGGTTGCAAAAGGGATCAAGACAGCATTAATTTCATGGCATTCTAAGATCTTTTTCATCAACCTCACTGTACCAAGCTGACTTTATCTCACAGTATGGAACTCTCCAGCGCAAACATTCTGAACTAGCCAGGTTCAAATTCTTATCACACCCTAAAAATTGTTGGTGCTCATTTCCTCTGATTTTCAGTGGCTGCCTAGTTTATTTCTACCCACCTTTTAAGGTCCAATTCATGCTTCCTCTCCTTAGCAAAGCTGATTTCATTTGTCCTCATGGGTTTCCCCTTGCCCCACCCTCCAGACTCCTTAGATTCATGTTTTTCTCCTGAGAATTAAACGAGATGACATTTTTAAGAGTTCAGATTCGTTCCTGAATAAAGATGACAGTTTTATGTTTGTTTGCTTATGTAATATACTTAAGATAAAAATTAGGGGATAAAAAAGTAACCAGTAAGTGTATGATATATAAAGAAATATACCATAATAATTCAGAACTTAGTCTCTGGAATTAGATAAACCTGGATTATTTTTCATACTCTGACACTTTATACTTATTTAATCTTGGTCAGATTGTTAGACTTCTCTAAATCTTAGTTTCTGGCTTGAAGATAAGGGTAATAAGTAATACCACATTTAGGGCTTCCCTGGTGGCGCAGTGGTTGAGAATCCGCCTGCCGATGCAGGGGACACGGGTTCGTGCCCCGGTCCGGGAAGGTCCCACATGCCGCGGAGCAGCTAGGCCCGTGAGCCAAGGCCGCTGAGCCTGTGTGTCCGGAGCCTGTGCTCTGCAACGGGAGAGGCCACAACAGTGAGAGGCCCGCGTAGCACTAAAAAAAAATAATAATAATAATACCACATTTAATAGGGCTAATGTGACAAGTGAAATAACAAATATAAAAATTCTTTATAAATCATAAAGCATGTGAATGTTAAATATTATCTTGCATATTTTAGAATGTTTGATATGTGCCATCAAAGTAACAGATTGTGTTAAAGCTAACAATATGCAAGACAGTAGCTGGGAACTTGGTATCCAAAAGAATAAGGCACATTCTTGTGCTGGAGGCCTTTCTATTGTAGATAGGAAGATAAAGCAAAAATATGTCAAAATTTAAATAACAATAGCATGTCGAAAGTTATTCAAGGCAACAATAAAGGAGGTGGTACAGTATGATGTGCCAAATAAATTGGAAAGATAAACAGTATTCCTGAAGTCCCAAGAGTAAGAGATTACTTTCCAGTTGATGCAATCAAGAAGGATATTTGTAGAGACTGTGACTAGGTATTAACTGAGCCACATCTTGAGGGTGGGTAGGATTTGATTAGGTGGAAAGTAGGCAGAGGGTATAAGAAGGTGGGCAGCAGATGTTTGGAGGTAGAAAAGTATGATAGTTGGAAGCCTGACTAGGAAAGTAGTCTGAACCAGAGTAACTTCAGCTCATGTTCCCAGATCCAGCTGGGCATTATAATCAAAGAGGGAACTTTAAAAATTATACAGATTCCAATTAAAATTTAATCTTTTAGAATACCAATTAAATCAGAATATCTGAGGTGTGGCATCTGGAATCTGTAGCTTGAAAAAACTTTCAAGGTGATTGTGATGAACAGCTATGTTTGGGAACCACAAGTAAGAAGGATTCGTGAACCATAAAGCAAGAAATTTAGTTGAGGTCCAAATTCCAAAGGCCTTGAACATTAAGAGTAGGTTTTGCTCTTTATGTAACAGCACTTCTCAAATTTAGTAATGTATGGATATTTTTAAAAGGGAAAAATATCCTTGGGGACTCTGATAAAACTTCAGGAGTCATAGAGAGAATCATAGAAAACTGTGGAGAATCATAGAAAACTGCCACCAACTTGTAAGAAGTGGATTGATAAAATAATTATTCAGGTTTGGTAATTGGCAGGTATTTTCTTGAAAATAAGTGGAGTAAGTCTGCCAATTCAAGGATACCAGCTACAAGTATTTGTTGCAAATGACAAGATTCAAGCTTTTAAGCAAAACTTAGAATTTTAGAAAACATGTATCTGCCACCATTGTGACCTTGGAAGCTTCCCATATTGTTCTAATGAGATTTATGGTGATATTAACAAATATGATTTTTTTTTGTTATTGTGTAATATGATATACCAACATTTTGAGGTGAGATATAGCTCAGTAAACTAACATTTATAATGTTAAAATCATGCATGGATGAAAGAGCTATTCAAAGTGCTTAAATAGAAAAATGGATTTTAATGTTACCAACTAGGAAAAATTCATTAATATAGTTTCAGATTCCACATCACAACTAACCTTTAAGATTCTACCATTTGTTACATTTTCATGTAGTATCAAAGAAAACGCCTATAAATATCTGAAAAAGCTGTTAAACCACACCACTCCTTTTCAACTACACATCTGTGTGCAGCTAGATTTTCTTCCTATACTTCAATAAAACAACTTATCACAGCAGATTGAATGTAGAAGCAGGTATGAGAATCCAGCTGTCTTACATTAGTTGCCAATATATAAAAATTCCACTTGTCTCCAAATATTTTCATTTTGGAAAATACAGTTATCTTTCTAAGACATATTTATGTTAATATGTAATGGCTCCATTATTTTAAAAAATTCTCAGTTTTAAATTCTAATACAATAAATATTGATAGACATGGCCAACATAATCAAAAGCTCTTTGGGTTCTTTAAAAATGTTTGAGAGTGTAAAGAGTTATGGACACCAAAATGTTTGAGAACTGCTGGTTTAATTGAAGTAGTCCTACCAATTCCTTTAGTTTTCTGTCTTAACGGAGGCTGATGGCAGAAGAGATGCGGTACAAGAAGTATTACAGCTGTGCCTCAAAAAGTTAAACATAAAATTACCACATGATCTAGCAAGTCCACTCCTAACTACACCAAAAAGAATTAAAAACTGCTACTCAAACAAATGTATCAATACACACATGTTCATTGCACAGCAGTGTTATTCAAATTAGCCAAAAGGTGGAAATAACCCAAATGCCCATCAACAGATAAATGGATAAACAAATTGTGATATAGACATACAATAAAATGTTATTCAGTTATAAATAGGAATGAAGTACCAATACATGCTGCAATACAGATAAGACCTTGAAAATATTATGCTAAGTGAAATAAGCCAGACACAAAAGGTCACATATTGTATTATTCCGTTTATATGAAATATCTGGAATAGGTAAATCCATAGAGATAGAAAGCAGACTGGTGGTTGGCAGGGCCTGGGAGAGAGGGGAATGGGGAGCATTGGGTTGGCCAAAAGGTTCATTTGGGTTTTTCCGTAAGATGGCTCTAGTAGTACTTGGTTGTCTTTAACTTCATTTGAAACAATTTTTTTGATTGTATTGTGACAGCTGTCATATCAGTGTGCATTTTTAAAAAAATCAAAATTGGTGAATTTTTGTATAGCCATTTTAATATTGAAGGTGGAAGAAAAAAAGCAATGTTTTCGGCGTATTATTCTTTATTATTTCAAGAAAGGTAAAAACACAACTGAAAAGCAAAAAAAAAAAAGATGTGTGCAGTGTATGGAGAAGGTGCTGTGACTGACTGAACGTGTCAAAAGAGGTTTGTAAAGTTTCATGCTGGCGATTTCTCGCTGAATGTTGTTCCACAGTCAGGTGGACCAGTTGAAGTTGATAGTGATCAAATTGAGACATTAATTGAGAACAACCAACATTATACCACACTGGAGATAGCCAACATACTCAAAATATCCAAATCAAGTGTTAAAAATCATTTGCACCAGCTTGGTTATGTTAATCCCTTTGATGTTTGGTTTCCAGATAAGTTAAGTGAAAAAAACCTTCTTGACCATATTTCCACATGCCATTCTCTACTTAAACATAAAGAAAACGTTCCATTTTTAAAACAAACTGCAAGCGGTAATGAAAAGTGGATACTGTACAATAATGTGGAATGGAAGAGATCGTGGGGCAAGCAAAATGAACCACCACCAACCACACTAAAGCCAGTCTTCATCCAAAGAAGGTGATGTTGTGTATATGGTGGGATTGGAAGGGAGTCCTCTATTATGAGCTCCTTCAGGAAAACCAAACGATTAATTCCAACAAGTACTGCTCCCAATTAGACCAACTGAAAGCAGCACTCAACAAAAAGAGTCCTGAATTAGTCAACAGAAAACGCATAATCTTCCATCAGGATAATGCAAGACCGCATGTTTCTTTGATGACCAGGCAAAAACTGTTACAGCTTGGCTGGGAAGTTCTGAGTCATCTGCCATATTCACCAGACATTGCACCTTCAGATTTCCATTATTTCAATCTTTACAAAATTCTCTTAATGGAAAAAATTTGAATTCCCTGGAAGACTGTAAAAGGCACCTGGAATTGTTCTTTGCTCAAAAAGATAAAAAGTTTTGGAAAGATGGAATTATGAATTTGCTTGAAAAATGGCAAAAGGTAGGGAACAAAAGGGTGAATACGTTGTTCAATAAAGTTCTTGGTGAAAATGAAAAATGTGTCTTTTATTTTTACTTAAAAACCAAAGGCACTTATTGGCCAACCGAACTGCTTAATGGGTCCAAGGTTTCTTTTTGGGGTGATGGAAATGTTTTGAAACTAGTTAGAGGTGGTTGTTGTACAACATTGTGAATATAATTTATGCCACTGAATTGTTCACTTTAAAATAGTTAATTTTATGTTATGTGAATATCACCTTAATTAAAGAAAAAAAATCATGGCTGGGTCATCACCAGATACAAAACCTGGCACTTGGCATAGATTCAGAATCTCTTTTTCAATTTTACTCAAGTAAGCATAATTAATGATATCTGTTTTCTTTCTTTTGGCAGTATTTCAAGTATCTGGTGTTAGTGTAATCAGTATTTTGGCTATTATCAGAATTAGCAGTGCAATTTTTTTCTTTGATATTCTTCCTAGTTGTTTTTTCAGGATAAAGGCAGAATTAGGCAGTATGTTAAAATCAAATCAGCATTTCTTATATAAATGATTGGTTTGGGCAAGTCTGTTTTTAGTCACAAATCTCCTTTGAAGTCTAAAAGCAAGCAAGGAACTTGATATTGCTGACATTTTTTAACAGGAGAGCTGTAGAAATGCACTGAGTGTTACAGAAAGAACACAAGAAAACATAATCTTCATTTTATCAGCCAAAGGTGGGATTACTAATTAGGTTCTTTGTCCAAAGGATAGGTTCTTCTGTCCCTTGCTTAGCAAAATTTTGAGAAGTATCCTATACGTGGTGGATTGGGGCAGAGCTTCTGGCTCACAGTTCTCAGGTTTGCCATCAGCCCTTCTTCCTTGGTAACCAGAAACAATATGACTCATCAAGAAGATTGCATATTATACCATTATGCAGGGCTCTTTGTATTTAACTTGTAGTCTAATTTTCCTTGAGGTCTGCACACTGGGCACTTAAGAAATCAGTAGCAAGGTGATCATATTTCTGATAAGACAAAGCAGCATCTAAAGGAGAGTGCAAAAACCTGAGAAGGTATTTGAGTTAGAATTTCTGACCTTCAGATTAGGGTGTGGGGGTGGAGGAGGCAATATTCTGGCTTCAGTTTCTTCATTTGTAAAGATATGTTAATGGTACTATTCACACAAGGTTTTATGAGAGAATGTACCTATGTATGTAAAATGTCTTATTTAGGATTAGGTATGTAATTAGCCAGTTTAGGGAGTGTTACTGTTGTTGTTGCTTTAAAAATATATTTGACATATAACACTGTGTAAATTTAATAAGGGAGTGTTTTTTTATTGCTTGTCATAAAAGGGAGGATCAACAGCTCAGTTTTCCTTCAATTGAAAAATAGATATATCAGTAAAGAAAAATATAAAATTATTGCTCTTAAGGGAATGTATGCAATGTAATATTTAAAGAAAGGAAAAAATAAAGAGGCAATATGACAAAAAGAAGATTAAAGAAGGTTGAATGAGAAATGGCTTGCAACCAAAAAATTCCTTTTGAGTGATATATGAGGATGTGAAAATGTAAAATTGTTCAGTTAAATAGAAAATATCAGGTCAGCTTATGTTCTTTAATGTTATAAATTAGGAGAGGTATAGGGCAAAGTGCAACAGAGATTTCCAATCCTTACTGATGCTAAAACTTGGTCTCTGTGCACCAGGGCCAAATTGATTCTCAGAAACAGGGTTCTGGGTGCTTTGCCATGCAAAGGGGGACACGGTGGGCTCCTGCCCTCAAAAACTGGTGTGTCCCACCTGGGAGGATTTGGTAAGGAGTTTTATAGCAATGGTTCAAGGGTGGTATGGCTGATAAGATTAGCGTGTGTGCAGGGCCTGTACTCCTTTAATCTGGTCTCAGGTAATCTCTTGATGAGCTTCTCTGGTTCCTTTTAATCTGGCCTCAGGTGGTATTCTCTGGAATGAAGAATGCTGACATCTTCCATTTATTGGGGGTTTTAGTTCTATAAAAAGTTCAAAAGATATTGTTATGTGTATCCCTTGTGTCAGAGCCAGGACCCTGCCCCAAGGCTGTACTATTGTTTCTTGGCTGCTCTTTCCTTGCCTCTGCATCCCCTCTCTTCCCTGATTAACAACTGTTGAATCTGCTCTTTGGGACTCTGGGAAGGTTGTGGAGGCTGGAGTCTGTTCCCTACAAACAAGGAATGGCTTCCATGCCCAGGAACCCCACAGGATCCTGCTCAGTTTCATTACTGATATTTAGAATCACTTTAAGAAACTTACAATATAAATCACTATGCCCCATTCCAGAGATTCTGATCCCAGAGTTCTGAATCAGAGTTCTGAACCCCATTCCAGAGTTCTTGGGTGGAGTCCAGTGATTTGTGTTTTAAAAAGATCCCCAGATGAATTTTGATACATAGCTATATTTGAGAACTACTGATATGGTAATGGAATATTTGTCTTTGTCTAGTAATGTCTGCTCAGTATCTTCATGTAATTGCCTTCTCTCTGCAGAGCAAGAAAAAGAAACAAGGTGAAATAACCCAATTTAAAATGGAAACAGTCATTACCTCTAAAAAATGTCCATAAGAATATTAAAAGTACATTTGTCTAATTTTTCTTTTCCGGTGGCTTTGGAAGGAGGCAATTTCTATTCCTCTCCAAAGCCAGAGACAAGCTACAGTAGTGACATCAAGTGGTTGTTATAGAGTATTTCCCTTTTTATTTGGGACCTTGATATTTAAACAAATTAACTTAAATAGTGTTGTTTTCCTTTTCTTCCTCTAAACAGAGAATGTATTCTTTAGTTATTATACATTTCACTCTCTGGAAATGCTAAAAGAATGAAAAAAACAACAAACAAAATTTGACCCTGATGTGTGATCCTTTGAGTGCTGATCCAATATAAACACCTTTGTTTAGTTGTTTATAGAACCAGGTGGTTTCAGTGAAGTGAAAGAAAGCCTAAACTAAACTCTACATGCAAAAACTCTGGTAATGCTGATGAAACTGTCAGTGTATTTAAAATAATAAGACACATAAATTAGAGAGCACTATGAACTTGACTAAAGTGAGAATACTCCAGGCTGATGCCAAGAACTCAATAGACTATCATGAAGGTCAAAGCTCCCTTTGTAATCATCTGTAGTAAGCTAAAGCTTAAGTATCCAAAGAACAACAACACTCAAAATGTCTTAATTAAACAAACAAAGTAAGAGTAGATTTGGAAAGCTTTTATACTCTAAAGACCAAAAATGTTTATTGATACATAACACTTTATGAAACTCAATCTGTGGAAATCAGATTTTATAGGAGAGCAAGTAGGCGGTGGCTCTCAGGATTTCTACTTTATAATAGCATTTGTCAAAGATCTCCTTTAAACAGTGACCTCACCTGTATATTTATACCATGACTAAGTTTATAAAAATTTTATCTACACACTTAAAAAAATACATTTGCTGAACAGAGTAAGACATGCCCAAATTACAAACAAAAGAAAGAAGAGGTAGTTAGGCAATTAACTGGCATGTAGACAAGAGAAATGTATTTAGTTACTCTGGACCATGACTCTTTCAAACACTGGCAGAAGAGAACACAATTATAAAGAAGAAAGCATAAAAGAAATGGGATCACTCTTGGTCTATTTGTCTCAGGGACCATCATTTTGTATGCAGAACCAACTAACCGATTTGGTTAAAGAATCAACAGTAGGCATCCAGATTAGCCACTTATACCAGGCTACCTGTGCTAGTGTGAGAACTGTAGAACAAAGTCACCAATTTACAGGAAGCACTCTTTACTTTTCCTCCTGTGTTTCTCAAATGTCATTTTTCTTAGTTTTCCTTCATTATGTCTGTCTGACACTTCTAAAATCTGAAAAGCAAAGGAAAGATGTCTCATTTTAAAATGATATATTTAACCACTATCCAAGTTGGGGAAAGGACTGGTCCTTAGTTTAACTCCTAGATACTTACTCATTTTAAGTCATTAGTAGAAAGCTGTCACATTTAGAAAATTGGCAGGAGGAAAATTGATATAAAAACTAAAAACAGCAGTTTTTAGTATGATGGATCATGAACTTGCTGCCATAGACAATTTAATGATCAGAAATAATAAGCAGGGAGAGAATTTTTAGGAATTATCTATTTTTGAGCTAAATGTTCTAAAATTTGTGAATGACTGAGTGATGAGGCATCTGTCTGCATTTCACATTCATATGTGAATAATAGGGAGAGATTAATGAGTATTTTTCTTTCGCTTCTGAGTAATAAACAATTCCAAGATGAGGAAGAGTGCTTTGCCTTACTTTAAACCAAGAGTGTCCCTGGATTGAAATACTGGGAACTTTATAAATCTCTATGAAATTATCTAAAGGCCCCAAATAAGAGGACTGAATTTTCACTTTTATTTTACCCAATCACGTGTTAAAATGGATTGAACAAAACTGTGTCTACTTGGACAACGGACATAACATAAAAGTTTATATTGTAGCCAATAATAATTGTCCTTTTGTCAAGTCGTTCTATACTTTTTTCCTCCAATGAGTATGTATTAAGCACTGACTGAGCATGAGATAAAACTGGAAGAGTAGACTGGGCCAGAACATGAATGACACATATTTTCTTCAGCAATAAATGGATATTTTCAAGAAAACAAAAGAGATGATCAGGTCTTGGGAAGACATAACAGGTAGTCTGTAAGACATTTTGGTGGGGGATGAGACCAAAGGTAGGGAAACTGGAGAAATGGAGAGGAGGGTAGAATTAATGGGGTTGCCTTGTGTGAAGTACTGCTGTGTATTTTTATTTCACAGGCTTGTGTTTTATATTCTTCTATCCTTATTATTTTCCATAAAAAATCTTCTGACCTAAGATGCTTTCTTAATCACTGCAACTTAGTGAATGTGAAAGTCTAATGGGCTAAATTCTGGTAAGCAAAACTGGCACTGAGGAATGAAGGAGAACTTTACTGACAGCATTGGATATACCAGGGGTCATCTACATATTTTAGGGGGAATTCAGAATTTCTTCCAGTATCTCCTTTTATCCAGAGGAATGTTCTCCTGTACAACCTTATTGGAATAAGGTTCTATGTTTTAGGGTAGATGAACTGGAGGAGAAGAAGTGGGTTGCAGACTAAGTAACTTCCGAGAGTGTTTTCTTTTCTGTTCTTGTCTGGCAATATGATGGTGAATGATAAATTGCCCAGAATCAAGTAGTCACTAGGAGGTGAGGATTAGAGGCAGTGTGGAATGACTATTTATAAAATAAGTTTGGCAGAGAATGACAAGAGGTTACTAGGAGAGGAAAATAATGGCATTAAGGAAAAAAATAAGAAGGGGTAAAAACACAGTCTTTACTGGACATTCCTGATTCCAGTTCAGTCATTCCCCGAGTGCTCTTTTCACTCATTTCCTTATTTGTTGTTTTCTTTCTTCAGGCTCCTTTTGAAAATTCATATTTCTCAGGAAGTCTTTCCTAAAAATAATCATCACATCATATACTACTATATACCCCATACATGACTTTTTAGCTATAAGTATTAATTATTCTATATCTTTGTACATGTGATATATTTTTGCTCAGTTTTTTAAAAGTCAGTCTTTCAAAGATCAGTGTGACTCATGTATTTAACCCTAATACCTCTTACTACACACAAACACCACACATACAGGAGCTAAAATATTGTTCTTGTTTTTGCCATCCTACTTAAGTCATCTTTAAGTCTTCCATTCATTCAAAATATTAGTTAACACCCTATGTGATTAAGTGATGGATACAAAGTGAGGCAGGTAGGACTCTGGCTGCCATGCTGGCTCCTGCTCCTGGAGGCTTGGGTGGCTTTGTGGCCAATGCAGCTATTCATCCACCCAATAATCATTGCCTCTTTTTCTTCTTTCTAGTTGAACCTTGCTTTTGTTGAGGTATTAGATAGGCAGCAATGGGCTCAGGGAAGTTATGCCTGCCCCTTGGTGCAAGAAGGGAACCATAACTGATTAAGCGAGTCACAGTAATCTCTTTCTTCTTTGCCAGTGGGAAAAGGGTGGGCTTAGTTCTAGTTACGGCAACGGAATATACTTGGTGGGAGGTACTTTCTTATTCCTCTCTATTTTTGCTAAGTATACCAGTGGGAGGAAGTACTGACTGGAACTATAGTAGCCATCTTGATTCTCTTGACTTAGCCATGAGAATCTCAGAGACTTCAACCTGGAAGGCTGGCAACATTGAGCCACTAAAGCTCTTGGAACCACTTACCTCTAGACTTTTGTTAACCATAGTTAAACCTTTGTGGTTTAAGCTTCCATTAATCAGGGTTGTTTTTTTTTTTGCTGTTGTTACTTGTATCAACATACAAGTTGATAAAGCATACTAATAGAAGCTCTGATAAACACTCTGTCCATGAAGGCAGGTTAGCCATGTGGGAGAAAGGCAAGTTCCAAAGCTGAGTCAGTTGAAGGAGGTTGTTTGTTAAGGAAAGTGTGAAATGCTGCAGCTGGAGGAAGCATAATTATTAAGGGCTGAGAGTAAAGAGCACAGAGAAATTCCACCAAGTTAAGCCACTGTCTGGAATGGAAAGTTATAATAAATATTGACTAAATGTTCAATAAGGACAGTGCTCTTTGTCAAATTTAGCATACTTGATAAGGGTAAGGAAAGTCAGAAGCCAGGAGGATAAAGGGCAGGATGAAATACATTTTAAGGAATGTTCTTCTTACACGGAAACTAATCTTATCATGTGGGCCCCACTCACATGACCCCATCCAAACCTAATTACCACCCCAAAGCCCCACCTCCAAATACCCTGGGGGGCAGGGCTTAAACATATAAAATTTGGGGAACACAAATATTCAGTCCATAACACTCTTTAAGTTTTAATTTTCTCATCTGTAGAAAGAGGAAGCTAATAATAATTACCTCACAAAATTGTTGTAAAGATAATGAGTTAATATATGTAAAGTGTTCAACCAAGTAGTAAGCAGTCAATAAATGACAGCTATTATTATTACTACTACTACTTATTGTTATATTATTATTTTAATCTTTGGTATTGCCTTTTTGGTATTTGGCCTCTTCTTACCTCTCCAATATTACATGACCATGGTTAGCATGTCTCAATCAGGAGGTGGTAGCCATTGGCAGATCAGTGAGTTGGGAGTCTGGGCCCTGGTTCATACTAACACTAGTGTTCTGAATGCTTACTTTGGACATCTTATTCAATATTATCTTCCTTATACATATTTTGACACAGTTGTTTAGGCTGGGCCAGTAACAACGTCTCCCTAACATAAAGACAAATATATATTAAGTGGGGTATGTGCTACATAAAGGACTCAATATTTATGGATGTTATGTGTGAATAACTGAGAACTCCACCAGTGTAGAATAAAATGAGATTTCAATTCGCTTTAACTTAAACAAGTCAAAACCAACGACAGCAAAATATTGAATATTTATTTTATGTTAAACATGCTGAAAGGCACTAGGAATATAAAGATGTAAAATCGAGGACTCGTCTGCAAAGAAGCAACAGTCTGAAAAAAGAGAAACATACAAATAATTATGATGAAAGTTGCAGACATAGGGATAGTGTTAGACCTGAACGGTCTCCGAGGGATCCCAGCTCGCCCAAGAACCGCCAAGAGTCGAGAGTCGTTGCAACACGCAAGAGGTTTATTAGGAGCCGGTGCACCGGGGTTCCTTGGTCCTCACGCAGGAGGCCGAAGAAGAACCCCGTAAAAGCGGAATCATATACATTTTATAGGTTTCATTTTTCATTATGCAAAGTGTGGATATATCGAGGGTTTTTCTGATTGGTTTGTTTGTTCCGGACCCGAGTGGGGACTTGGCTCTAGTTCCTTGATTGGTTAGCTGTCGGATGCCTACTTTACATTTTCGTGTTTTTGGGGTGGGGGGTTGAGTCACATGAGTTATGGTTGGCTGGGGCGACCTTTAAACTCTTTGGCTTAATGGTTAGGGCATGTCTCAGTCATGTCCTGTTTTCCAGGCCTTTTTCTCCGACCGGTTTCTGCCCAGGGGGGGACATTCCAGTATCTTATTTACATCCGCCAGCCGGAAAGCTCAAAGCTCAAAAGTATCGATAGGGAAGTAGGGGTGTAAGTATAGTTAAGGCCCTACAATAGGAAGAAACATTGCAATTAGAAAGATACCACATCATGGGATAGGGGGATCAGATTGACATCTGGACAGGCCAGTGAGGGCTTCTTAGGGTTGGTGACATCTGGTCTCAGAAACATACAACTGGGCATCACATGTAAGGAATTCCAGAGAGTTTTGTATGTGTATGGGATTAACAGTGAGATGCCAGCTAAGAAATTAGAAATAAGAAAAGAAGATTGCTATCTTAAATTTTAGTGGTAGATCGATATGTAATGGATTAGAGCATAGATTCAATTTAATACCTCTGGGATGGATTCTGAGATCCTGAATTCTGAAAAATCTCCCCAAGTCATATGGCTACTCCTTGTGCTAAAATAATGTGATGTACCCACTTCACAGGATGATTTTGCTCATTATTTCCCAAGCCAGTATCCTACAGAAAACTGTTCCTTCTTATGCTAATAGCAGTGTAAGGAAGTTTTGTCTTCAGATAATTTTGGAAAATGCTAATTAACTTAATCCAGTTTCTTTACATAAGCTCCTTTAAAGCAAGTTATGAATCTCTAAGGGAGGATATAGTGTGTAGCCATTTTGTATAGATTTAAAAATTTTTGTAAGTCTGTTTATAAGAATTCCATTGTGTATCTATGTGTTGTGGGGGTGGAAAAAACTTTCCTCTACCATTCTAGGGTTTTCTGGATGATCTAAGAATTAAACTGACATGAGGGAGATTAACAGGAGAATATCAAATTTAATATGTATGTATGAGGGTTCCATAAGAATATGAGGCCCAAGGACAGTTGAAACTTATAAACCATTTGAAGGAAGGAGAAGGGGGTAAGGATTTTGGGCTTCAAAGGGAAGGAAGGCAATTTATAGGAAGCTGAAAAACAGCAAATATTTGGTAGACAAATATTTGTTGAGCCATGCAGAGACAATGGGACTCAGAGAGAACTTTGATCAAACAGGCCTTGTTTCCCGTAGTCTCCTATACCTAGTTCATATTAGACTTTCGTTATCTATGGTGATAGTTCTTCCTGGAACAGGCCTTTTATCCAAATTCCTTTAGACATTGAAGGGAAGGAGGTAAAAGCCCTTCTTGAGCCTTTGTTTCTTGAAAACAATCAACCCAAAATAATCCTCAAGCCCAAGAGACACATTTTGGGCTGTCAAGTTTTGTTCCCCTCCAGTGTCTTCATTTAAGTTTGTGTATGTCCACTTGTGTTTACATGTGTATGTCTGCCTATATGGGTTGTCTCTCTATTTATCTGAGTGGTATGTGTATGCATATGTGTATGTGTGTGTATCCTTGTGTGTATGTGTGTACATGGGTGTGGGTGTGACTGGATGTTGTAGGGGAGGAAAATATTTTTCCCTATACCCTCCTAGATTCAAGGACTGGGGCCTTTGAATTAAAGGGATAAAAGACAGATTAACAGGAGAAAAACTCTTTTCATTTCATTTTTTTTTTTTAACATCTTTATTGGAGTATAATTGCTTTACAATGGTGTGTTAGTTTCTGCTTTATAACAAAGTGAATCAGTTATACATATACATATGTTGTTTGCACAGGAGTTTGCAAAATGTGGCTCAAGAAGGCAGCTAGATGATTCAGGCTTATATACCATCTAAGACTAAACATAAAAGGGTGGTGTGCTTCTGGGTAGGAAGGCAAGTTCTGGGAAGGTGAGAGGAGGAGATGTATGGTAAGTAAGCATTGTCTTGTTATGTAGATGAGTCTCTCAGGTGATAAGAGTTGTCTCCAGGCATAGCTCTCTTCCTGGTAAAGAAACATCTTTACGAGTGTAAATATCCTTTATAAATGTAAATTTCTTTTATAAAAGAGGAATTTATACTAGTCAGGGTGAGGTAAAGAGTTTTTCTTGCAGCTGGTGGTTCTCAATGGCCTTTAGCTCAAAGCTATAGATATGTCAAAATATTTTGGAGTGGCATATTCTGGTATCTTCAATGTGTTTCTGTTTGTCCTAGGATGGTGTCTGAATGTATTTATGGAGGAGGCCAAATTTGGAATAAAGGTGTAGAAAAAGGAAAGCAGGTGTCACCATGAATATGGGAAGTTTCAAAAGAGTATAAAAAGTAAAAGCATACTGAGTAAAATTGAGTTGGATGTTCAGTATGTTTTAGTTTAAAATGAATCAGAGATAATGCAGTCACTTCACTGAGTACTATCTGGAATAATATTTTTATTTCTAAAATGAAGCTCTGTCTCCTTAAGTATGGTAAAGTAATTGGGTCAAAAATAAACTCACTTCTCTGAATAACTAACGAATAATTATTGAGTATCTACTGTATGTTAGGCATAGTTCTAGATGTTGGATATATTGTAATAAACAAGATGAATTTCTTGCTGTCATGAAGCTCATTTTTCCAGGGGTTAAAGGGACAGTAATCGCATAATTATATAAATAAATGAAATGTGGTATTAAGTAGTTATGAGAGCTGTGAAGAAAATACAGCAGAGTAAGGGTTAGGGAGTTCCAGAGTTGCTATTTTATTTATTTAAAGCATTATGTGATGTTTGGTATAATTTTCTTCATGTTTCCTGTTCTTGGGGTCTATTGAACTTTTTGGATGCATGAGCTTACAGGGTTCACTAGATTTGGAAAAAATCTTAGCCATTATTTAAATAATTTTTCTGTCCACTCCTCTCTTTTAGAAACTTCAATTATGTGTATATTAGGATGTTTGAAGTGGTCCTTTGAGTTCATTGATGTGCTGTTCCAATTTTTTAACACTGAGGTATAATTGACATGTAACATCTGTTCCAGTTTTTTGGGTCTGTTTTTCTGTTGGTGGGTCATTTTGAATAGTTTCTATTATTATGCCTTCAAGTTTACAAGTGTTTTCTTTGGCAGTGTCTAATCTGTTGTTAATTCTAACTTGTATATTTTTTACTTAAGATGTATTTCATCTCTTAAAGTTTGATTTTTAAAATATTTTTTATGTCTCTACTTAACATGCTCAATCTTTTCTCTACCTCCTTGAACATAAGGAATATATAATATATTAAACATGTTTTAGTATCCTTGTCTACTAATTCTATTACCTGTATATTTCTGCATCTTTCTGCTGATTAGTCTCCTTATTATTGGTTCTATTTTTCTGCTTTTTGCATGTATGGTAATTTTTATTGGATGTCAGACATTGTGAATTTTATCTGCCCAGTGCTAGATATTTTGTATTTTCTATTAATATTTCCTGAGCTTTATTCTGGGTTGCAGTTAAGTTACGCAGTACAGTTCAATTATTTTGAGGCTTGCTCTTAGCCTTTGTTGGGCTGGATCAGAGCAACCTTTAGGTCAGGGCTAATTTGGCCCCATTCTGAGGGCTTTTATGTACTCTACTAGGTGGGAACATGAACATTTCCTTTATGAGCCCTTTGTGAGCTCTGAGAATTGTTTCTTCTACTGTTTTCTGGTTATTTTCCCCTTAATCTCATACACATGTGCTGATCAGTACTCAGCTGAAGACTTGATGGGATGTCTCTGTAGATCTCTAGAGTTCTTTCTCTGTATAGTTCTCTCTTCTCTGGTCCTCTGCCCTGTGAACTATAGCTGTCTTGGCCTCCCTGGATTCCCAGCTCTATCTCTTCAACTCCAGATGATGCCCAGGCTTCTCTTGGGTTCCTTTCCCGGTGTTATTGCCTGGAAACTCTTTAGGCAGGAAGCTGGGGAAATTACAGTTTCACTTTATTTGCTTTCCCTCTCTCAGGGATCACTGTCTTGCACTGTCTGATGTCCAATGTCTGAAAACTATTGTTTCATATATTTTGTCTTTTTTTTTTTTTTAGTTGTTTCAGATAGGAGGGTAAATCTAAGGACTCTCAGAAGATTTATAGAGAGATGCACATGGTAAGGAAGTGAAGCTTCCTGCCAACAATGAGCACAAAAATCATCAGCAATGTAATTGAGCTATCTTGTAGGCAGATCTTCCAGTCTCATTCAGGCTTTCAGCTAACTGCAGCTCCATCTGATATCCGAAGTGCAATCTCATGAGAAACTCTGAGCCAAGACCACCTAGCTAAGCCACTTCCAATTTCCTGACCCATAGGAACTGTGTGAGATAATAAATGTTGGTTGTTATTGAATAATGTTGAATGTTGATTGTCGGTAAGTTTTGGAATCATTTGCTATGCAGCACTGGATAACTATTACATCTTTGGGTACCCAGAAATGGAGCGCTGTCATAACAAAATGTAGAAATGTGGGTGTGGCTTTGGGACCTGGCAGTGGGCGGAAGCTGGAAGAATTCTGAGGAGAGTGTAAATGAAAGACTAAGATGTTTTGAAGAGACTGTTAGTAGAGGCCTGATGGCCTTTCAGGAGGCTGCCAGTGAGGGCTTAAGGGAAACTGGGGGAAATGTTTTTGGAAACTGGATAGAAAGGTATCCTTGTGTGGTGGTAGAAAGTTCAGCAACATTGTCACCTGAGCTCATGTAGAAAGTAGAAAATATACCTCATGTACTGGATGATCTAGTTAAGGAGATTTCTAGGCAAAGTGCTGAAGGTGCTTCCTTATAAAAATGAGGGGGGTAGGGAGAGAGAGAGAGAGAGAGAGAGAGAGAGAGAGAGAGAGAGAGAGAGCACCTGCTGCGATCCATGGATCTTAGTGGGGGGCCAGGTCAAAAGGCATAAGCCTGGCCCTGGCCCTCCTGGGTTAGAAGGAGAGAGAAGTGTTTAACAGGTGCTTCTTTGTCTAGGAGTGGAAGAGAGGTGTGGTCATAAGGTCTATCAACTGGTATATAGAACTTGAGATTCAACTCTCCCTTAGAAGCTTCAGGAATATCAAGGCAAAGATCAGTAAACATGCAGTTTGTGTGTGTGTGTGTGTGTGTGTGTGTGTGTGAGTGAGAGAGAGAGAGAGAGTAATAAAGGCCATTTCTCAGTGATCTAATAAATTTTGGTTTGTGATTTTTCAAGTTTTAATAAAAGTTTTTGGGTTTATGTGATTTTGAAAAGAGAAGCGTGAGTCTATCCCCTGCACACCTCTCCCCACCCACATTGCTAAAATGGATCTTCCTAGATGTAGTAATGTTTTGCTTATGAATAAAATAATTTTTGCAATATTCATGATGTTGAATTCCACTGTGTTCTTTGTGTTTGGAAAATATCTACAGCTGCAGAGTGAAGTGTGCTCTGTAGAACTTTATATATGCACTAGCTACTTGTCATGGTAAAGTTCAGATCATGATCTTTAGCTCAAATACATTACTTTCTGGTTATTTATGCATGATGGAGACATTTAAAATATTCTCTTTCCCACCTGTTAATATAGCTGGGGCACAGAAGTCACCTGTGACTGTATATAATAGTCCCCCTTCATGTTAACTGGAGCTCCAATTTAATAAGGTCTTGGGACCACTGATTATCACAAGAGATGTTGGGGTACAGAACAACACTATAAGAGTTGTAGTTTCTTTCTCTGTGCAGCCGACTGCTTCTGATATGAAAGGAAATTTTCTCAGAACTTTTTCTCCACCATTTTTATTCCATACTGTAAGCCAAAGTTATGTTTATCACAATACACACAAGAAATTAAAAAGCAACAAACATAGACTAGATTGCTGTATCTCCCTTATCAAAGAGGAGAGTCTTTATTTCTAAGCCAGAATACATTGAGTACCTCCACTTCTTTGTTGAGCTCGTAAGAAAAGGCTGAATCAACAAGTGGGTCATTGACCCCATTGTGACAATAAGTGTGTGAGGTTCCTGTGAGCTCAGAACTGCCTGTGAACTCTCTCTGTAATTGCCTTTTGTAGGTTAGGTGTTGAAAGTTGTTCACACCAAGGTTAATACATAAAAATACTTCCCAAATCAAAGAATTTAAATGAGCAGGAGACTAATACGCACCTTGATTCAGGCCATTGGTATCTTGGAGATCAATGTGGAAATTATGCAAGAAATTACTCCTCAACAGGTGCTTTATGAAAAGGTTATGCCACATTGAATGGCAAAGGTAATAGATGCTGCATAAATTTAAGATGCAGTTGAGGCTTGGGTATTAACTGGGAAATGGAAATGTCTGGATGACAGAATGATAAGTGACTGTGTTAAAGATTTTAAGTACTTCTTTTTTTTTTTTTTTTTTTTTTTTTTTGCGGTACACGGGCCTTTCACTGCTGGGGCCCCTCCCGTTGCGGAGCACAGTTTCCGGACGCGCAGGCTCAGCGGCCATGGCTCGCGGGCCTAGCCGCTCCGCAGCATGTGGGATCTTCCCGGACCGGGGCACAAACCCGTGTCCCCTGCGCCACCAGGGAAGCCCAAGTACTTCATTTTTATCAAGGGCAGTAAGCTAGATAATCGTATCTTCTCAATTGCTATTGGCTGCCATTGATGACATTATTTTCTGAAGATGATTTTACAAGGAAGATAAGTGTGTTTCCTAGTAAGCATCCATTCTGATATATGAGCATCAAATCCAAATGGAAAAAGTAATAAATAAAGTAGCAAAACCACCTCTATCCCTGCCAGTAACTGAGATCTCTAATCATAGTTGTAGTTCTTTCATATGCACTACTTAATTTAGAATTTTGATAAAGTACTCTAGTCTCATAGTTTCTATTGCTAAAATTAATGTTTGTTATGTTATGGAAACATGAATATATTCTTAAATATGGCTGAAATGTTTCTCCCCAATTTCATATGTTGAAGTCCTAACCTCTAATACTTCAGAATATGACTGTTTTTGAAGATGGGGGTCTTTAAAAATGATACAATGAAGTCATTTGGGTGGGCCATAATCCAATAAGTCGATGTCCTTATAAGAAGAGGAGATTAGGATACAGACATGTACAGATGAAAGATGATGTGAAGCTACAAGGAAAAGACAGCTATCTGCAGCAAAGGAGAGAGGCATTAGAAGAAACCACCCTGTCAACATCTTGATTTTGAACTTCTAGTCTCCAGAACTGTTTGGAAATAAATTCCTATTGTTTAAGCCACACAGTTTGTGGTACTTGCTGTGGTAGTCATATCAAACTAATACAAAGTCTCAAATGGCTGTTTTGAGAAAGAATGGGAGAGTCTAGAAAAATTGGTATTTACTATCTCTGGAGAGGTAAACATTTTCCTTTTGGTGGGGAGTTGGGCGTGAGGGATAGGGTAGTTGATAGCAGAATTCTCAAATTTTAGTCAACAATGTCATGATCTGTCTATGATCTGTCATTTCTCTTATTCAGGAGGTGAAATCTGAACTTTACCATGATAAGTAGGTAAAATCAAATTTCCATTCCAGACAGTGGCTCAACTTGGGGGACTTCCTCCGTGCTCTTTACTCTCAGCCCATGACAAGTAGCTAGTGCATATATAAAGGCAGAAATAAGATAAAAATCAACATGTTCTGAAACCAAAAAAACGTCTATGATACATATCATTTTAAGTATAAAGAAAAAAATCACAGGACAATACCATAGGATGATTCCATTTATATGTAAATTCAGATTCCTGCTAGTCCCTATGTCTAGATATTGAAAACGTATCCCCAATCAAGCATGTCAGGGTAATGCTGAGGGGGGAGATCTTTCCTGCTGCATAAAGTCAAATTCACTTCTCAGAATTGCTTTGAAAAGAAAATGCTTGGATTTTTCTTGTTTTAACTTGCTTTTAGGGAATTTATTATTTTTTTAAAAGATTTTTAAATTTTATATAGTTATTTTTGGCTGCGTCAGGTGTTTGTTGCTGCCTGCGGGCTTTCTCCCGTTGCGGCCAGCGGGGGCTACTCTTTGTTGTGCACGGGCCTCTCATTGCGGTGGTTTCTCTTGTTGTGGAGCACGGGCTCTAGGTGTATGGGCTTCAGTAGTTGTGACACATCAGCTCAGTAGTTGTGGCTCATGGGCTTAGTTGCTCCTGGGCATGTGGGATCTTCCCGGACCAGGGGTTGAACCCGTGTCCCCTGCATTGGCAGATGGATTCTTAACCACTGCACCACCAGGGAAACCTGGGAATTTAAGACACTAATTTAAAAAATGACTTATTAAAATGAGAAATTCATGGTAAGACCTGGCAGACACTCACTGTGGTAGAGATGTTATAAAAATTTGTTTAATGTCTTCTGGCTAATATTGTTCTTTCTAATATGCAGTTCAGCATTGGAAAGAAATCTGGTGGTGAACCAAGCTTACATTGGTATCTTCTTTAATTGAGTGCTTATTATGTGTTACACACTATTGTAGGCACTATAACACAGTGGAGAATAAGACAGACAAGGCCCCTGACTTATAGCTTATATTCTAGTGGCGGTGGTGGTGGTGGTGGTGAGATATATGGTATTCGGATAATACATAAACATGATTTGTCAAGATAACTATGCACAGAGTCCGTGTGTAGAAACTACTGAAAAGGAATGGCATTTTCTAGACAGGCATTAGCAGGATATTGGACTTGATGGTTTTCAAAGTGATATTAAGCAAATTGTTTCCCCTTTAACTCAGTCTCTTTCTGGGAATAATTCATTTTCCATTCATTTTAATCTTAAGATAGACTATTATTGGGGCCTTTAATTTTTTAATTTGTAGCCTGACAGTGGAAACCAGGTAGAGCCTATATTAAATGATAGTATACAGACCATAGGGTACTTAATTTTCAATTGTTATGCTTTATTTATCTTTAATAATCACAATCAGGAGAATTTTTAATAAAGATTGTCTATGTCTAGTGGAAAGTGATAGCCAGCTACATCTTGTAATCTTTGGATTGGCATAAGTTCTGTATTTTGTGTTAATTGTAGAATCATCCTCACTATTACTCATCTACTTATTAATTCATTGTCTTCCAACCTACAAGTATTTTTTCACTTAATGAAGCAGTAAAAATTAATAATTTTATTAATTTTCAATCCTCAAGAGCAAACTTTTAATACTCTATGTGATGAAATATGCAGTAGACATAAAGTACTTCTGCTGATTACTCAGGTATGATTGTTAGCTTGAAGAAAAGCACTTGAGTTGTAAACTGAAAAGCAGCATTTCCTTGAAACCAATATTACTTGGAAGAACAACTGACACAAAGCTATGGTTATTTTGACATGGGTATTAACATAATTTTCTTGAAAATGAGCAATGTGAGCCTGTCAGTTCAAGAAAAGTAATTGATGATATTTGCCAACCCACAAGTATTTACTGAATGCCTAAAACTGTTCACAATTTAGATTTAAGAAAGTGAATTTCTAGGAAGGCCAAAAAGGCTAAGAAGATTTTCGAGGTATATTCTCATTGCACTGGAAATCCTAACCCAAAGGAATGGGTATGTAAGAATGCAATTTTGGATATCCACTGAGCAAGTGGAGAAGATTGGGTTAGTCCTCAAGAAATTTATGCACACGAGTAATCTCTAGTGAGGTTGGGAATTGAAGTGGTCCTCTTTGTTGTACAATGTTATTATCTAGTGTCTTTCATTTATTCAACAATTATTTAATGAGTGATTTCCATAGAAAAGGAACTATATTGATCCTGAAAGGAATATAAAATTGAATGAGATTCTGTCCCTTCCCTCAAGTAGTTTATATCCTAATAAGGAAGATGATACATTCACGTAGGTGACTGTCTATAAGGGCAGTATGTAAAAAACCTCTATATCAAGGAATTTCATGGCAGAAATTTTAACCATTAAATTATTGAATGCATTGTGGAGGGACTTGAAGACCAGGTTAAGAACTTTAAATTTTATTTGATAGGTAATGGGAATCCATCAGAGATTTTTGAACAAGATTAATGGAAACAAAGCAGAATTGGACAGCACTAAATTGCTCTTCATACCACATTGGTAATGAATATTAAGTTGTTATTATCTGTCTTTCCTTTCTAAAGTGTAAGTTCCAGAAGAGTAGGGATTTTGTTTTGCTTTATTGCTGTTATTGCCAGCTTTCAAAACAATGCCTGGTATCTGGTCAATTCTCACATATTTGTTAAATAGTGAATGGATTAATCCAGAGGTTCTCAAACTTTCTTGGTTCATGGTGGAAAAAAAGAAAAAGAAAAAAGAAAAAGAGTAATAATTCCATTTGATTTTCAAACAGTGCCTTTTTTTTTTTTTGTATCACAGTAACTATAGAAAACTCAGCTTCACAAGATATGATGTCAATAAAAGGAATGTAGTGTGAACTAATGGTGAAACGGAACTACCTTGGGCTAATAGTTAATGCAGTATTCAGTAGAGGTCAAGATATGTTTCACTTGAAAATTTAACATATCTTGCATTAACCCTATGAGTTTCCTGCAGTGCCCCGGGGTGCCCTGGTGCTCAATTTGAGATTAAAAAGATGAGTCCCTATATCCTCACTGTTCTTCTATAAGAAGAACAATGTCTTCTATAAGACATATTCCTACATATTCCTATTCCATATTCTATAAGACATATGATCCTACTAAATTTAGTATTGTTAGCCAGGTATTACTTTTCTCAGCTGCTCTAATTCTGGGCTTCAAGCCGTTGAACAGATCACAAAGGTGAAACAGATTTGCACAGTAAGAGTGCCAAAATAATTGTGCAATTAACCAATTTATCATGATAATTTATCAGTATAACTAGATCAACATTTTTAATTTGATCTATGATAGAAATGTGTTATGTGGAACATATTCCTATGGGATGCTCCAAGAAAAAAAGAGACCAATATTCAAATGAAGGTTGTGAGATCTGCAAATTGCTATATTTATCCTCAATAAAAGTGTAGGTGTAAATTATCTTATCTTTTTTTTTTTGGCGACGTGGAAAGCAGGATCTTAGTTCTCTGACGGGGGATCAAACCCATACCCTTGCAGTGGAAGCAAGGAGTCTTAACCAGTGGACCACCAGGGAAGTGCCATGTAGGTGTGATTTTAAGTCTTGCCATTGATTAATAACTTTTGGAGAAAAGTCTATTGCTTTGTGAAATATACTCATCAATTATAGATCAAATCCTCAATTCTAAAAACATTACAAGGTGAACATTATAAG
The DNA here is from genome assembly GCF_026419965.1 of Kogia breviceps. Classification (NCBI taxonomy): domain Eukaryota; kingdom Metazoa; phylum Chordata; class Mammalia; order Artiodactyla; family Physeteridae; genus Kogia; species Kogia breviceps. The sequence continues at coordinate 25,557,139 of NC_081321.1, forward strand.
GTAAAAAATGCTTTGAGAAGCCTCACATTTAAAAAAGCTTGTTTATTTTTGTTTCATCCAGGGTTTTCCAAAATTTCCAAAATTGACCACAAATGTCTTTTTTCATATATCACCTATTCATATATTGTGACTCCAACTATCAAGAAATTCTGCGTTATCATTTGGCTGTTGTTTAAAGATAGACCTCAAATATTTTGATTCAAAGATGTTCAAAGGATGTTTTTAGCAGTACCTTGAATTTTTTTTCTGATCAGATTTCCCACTAGGTGGTAGCGTTACAACATCAAAATCCTTCACAATAATGGCCTAGCAGCTCCAATTCCCCAGGCGTTTACTGAGTGCCTGCTATGTGTAAGATACTGTCTAATGATATACAGGCTAGTGACTTTTCTGAAACAAGGATCCAGGGTTTTTCACTCTCAGGCTAATGCTGTTTCCATTATATACAGCATATGTACTTAAGAAAGCAATTGCCTAATTTTCTTAACCAAAGTCTTTGAGAAGCTATATACTTAAAAACTTGTAAAAGAAAATTTTCTGAGGAGTTTATACAAGGCAAAACTCTTTATGAGAATGCAAAACTGACAGCACAAGATTCATGAAACCTTAGCAGAATTTTTCATGAATTCCTAGACCCCAGAAAGGTGAGAGATATAGTACATTCTAGAAAGAGTTCAGCTCAGGAAAATTTACAGAGTAGACCTAAGCAGTTCTAGCACATAAGATGAATACATATACTCCAGGTCATAGTGTGATCTATGGCTTAGATAACTGTCTTATGATTATGAAACTGCTTGATAGACTGTTGTAATGGTACAACAAGAAGTGACCTTAAGGTCACTGAGGTTAAGGGAAAACAAATTATTTGTCAGGATCACAGGAAAATTTCTAACATACTCCTGAGCAGAGTAAAATCGGAGCAGATCTTTAGATTATTATTCTGATTTTCATCATTTCCAATACCTTTAATATATATCTTTCTACTTGAGGATATATATCCAATTTCAGGGTTGGTACCTTTAGAGTCTCCCTGCCTATCCAGAGCTCCCTGTCTTATGAGTAGAAATCTATCTGATTCACAAGACTCCAAGTTTTTCCATCATAATATGGTATAATCTCATCATTCCCAGAACCTGCCATTGCACCTAGCACACCATGGGTAATCTCATAGGTATGGATGGATCTATTCTGACCCATCCCCTCATCACCATACAGTCAAATAGCTGTGCCAGTAGACTGGAGGTAATGGGGATAATTTGATAATTTGATAAAATTTGATAAAATCTTCAGAGCCCTCTTTCATTTTTGGTAACATCTATTTTTAACAGTAATATTTTGGAAACAGTATTGCTGCTTTTCTTGCCCATCGCATATTATTATGATTTTATATTATATTGCAAATTCCTGTCCCACCCTGATATTTATATATGTTTTTCTTTATTTTCACCTAGTATCACTTATTTTTTATGCTGACATTTAAATCTTTAATCATTCTAGAATTTATTTGTTCATAAGTTTAGATAATTTTCTAATACCACTTATTGACTTATCTATCCTTTCCCCACTGATTTAAGGTGTCACATTTGTCATGATTTTTACATATAATATAATAATAATAATAATACAATCCATAACTGTATACAAAATACAATAATAATACAATAGTAAACATAGGTAATTTATATATACAATATATATTAAAATGTATAAGATATTCACATATAATATATAAGACAACATATAATCTGTTTTATAATTTTATTGTATTTTACAGATTTGTTTATTTCCCTGATTTTTTATTGTGGAAAGGACAGAATATATTACTTTTTTCTTTGCAAAAAATCAGTAACCATATTTAATAAATATTGTCAGATATTATATAAATTGACAGATGTATGAAGATCTAGCTTTAATTGCTGTCAAAGCTGAGGATTATGGGAGATAACAAGGGACTGTGGTGACAAAATCCCTGTGCTGAGTAGGAGTTTGCATGTTTTTCACATGTACTATTAGGGACATCTCAGATAGGTCTTGCTTATGTTTGAGAAACATAGTCATTGAGAATTATTCTTAATAACACATTATCTCCTTTCCTGGAGACATAATCATTAAATATTTAAGGACAGTTGAAAGAAAGACCAGAATAATCCCAAAGAACAAGATAACAGTTTTCTCATTCTCAAGTTTCTGAAATAGAAAAAAAAAAAGATGAAGGATGGATATTAGTAAATTATATGAGGTTATTATGAGGATTAAATGAGATACCAAAAAGTTATCCCACCCAAATTAGAGGACTAATGATATTATCTTCCCTAAAAGAGGTTCTATGAGATCCTGTGGGCAATAGAGACTTTAGTAAGAATACAGAAAAGAAAAAATTGCTCAGATGTGGAGCTGATAAGCCTTCTTCACATCTGTTGAAGTAACAACTGGATGGACCACAAATGAATATTAGATTTACATTTTTCAAATTATGGAATGTTCTTTTTTCTCTGAAATATGTACCTAGTGCTACACACTTCACAGGAAAGTTTATGTGATTTGACCATATGGGTAGAGTAACCTTTTAATTTTTTTTGAGGAGGGAGGGTCTCATACACCTTTGTTAATTAGTTTTGTAGGTTAGGTCAAAGTAAAGTTCTTTAATTTGGAGATACACTGGTGAGTTCTAGCAGGTCTCTTGTAAATGAGAAAATTATTAATAGGTTAAGCCAGAACATATTTGATCTGTGTTTTTGAGGAGGAACATTCAAAGGGCTTATCTCTGTAGGTCTGAACCCTCTAGGTTAGAAATCATTTTACTGGGTCAGACAGTTTTAATATCAAGTCGAAAGCTTTGTATCTCCCTACTTTTGCAATGCAAAAGCCACACCTTAGCCAGGTAGAATCATAGGCATGGGACACAAAAGCATCCCTGTGGACTGTTTTATTGGAAACTCAAGAGTAAAACACTTAGGCAGCAAGAAATTAAAAACCTCGTGTGGTAGACTGATGGCATTAATGACTCTCTCTATCCACACTCTTTGCTATGAAAATGTGTAGGGCCCTCCCACTCTGACTCTGGGCTGGGCCATGTTACTTGCTTTGTCCAATGGGTAGTTGTAATGTTGAAAGGAAGCAGGACCCTCTGTTCCCCCCCCCCCCCCCCCCCGCCATGTCTTCAGCCTGCCTTTTGTCTGTGAACAAAAACTTTAGCCAAAGAATAAGTTTAATCAGAGAAGTGAGAAAATGTGGAAACAAAGGAAAACAGTCCAACAAGACTAAATAATAATAGTTTAGTCATTAAGCATAGTCAAGGACCTTTAGTTTCCTCTCAAGGGCTATAGATAATATTCTGAGCCATATCCTGTGAGCTGTCTTACAGACACTGAAGCCTCCACCACATGGAAGAAGTTAGCTGCCGTGACATTAACTGCCACAAGTCTGAGAATTGGCCTCAAAGAAATGGGAACAAACTGACCATGGAATTGAAGATTAACTGTACTTAAAACAATCAAGATGATGCTGGTCAGACCACCGATGACCAATTTCAAGGTTGTCAGAGCTGACTGTGCTGTTTCTGCATGTAGCCCCCTCCCTCTGTCTATAAAAGCTCTTGCCCCCTGATTGTTGGGGGCGGGGGGAGTCAGCCTTTGGCTAGGAGTCCACCATCCCCCCAACCCCCAGTTATCAGAATCCAAAATAAAGCGAACTTTCCTTTCCACCAACTTTGCCTCCTTATTGGCTTTTGAGCAGCGAGCAGCCAGACCCCACTTTCCGTTACAAGATGACCAACTGCCCTGGTTTGCCTGGAGTTGAGGGGGCTTCCTGGATTTCGGAAAGACCAGGCAAACCAAGATGAATCTATCACGTGAAGAACTTGGCAAAGTGACAAAGCAGAGGCTGGAAGGGAGCCTTCATTTGCCACTTTTGCCTCGTCTTTGAGGGGATTGCTGAGGTTGGCTTGCTGGATGGTGAGACATACTTGGAGCAGAGATGGGTTCTCCCAGTTCTCCCAGCTGAGGATTCCTGTGTCAGCTGATCTTTAGTGGACCACGCATCCATGCATGAGCTCAGCCAGGTCTGTTCAAATCCAGACTCTGAGCTAAACAAATACCTGTTGTTGAATGCCACTGCGGGTGTTTGCTATACAGCATTATTGTGCACTAGATAAGTGACACACCTAATTACATTTATTTCACATATATATTATTTAGATTTACTGACAGATTAGGGAATAAAGAACAGAAGAACCTTTAATCTGTAAGATAAGAACATTATATTTATGTATTTGTGTTCAAACTTGTTTTATAATTTAGATATCATTATTATCCTATGCCAGATGATTGAACTGATGACTTTTCAGGATATGGCTGGAGGATCAGAGATGTAATTTAGTAGAATTCAGTGCACAGAGATTTGGTAGTCATTTCCCAGCATAGTTTGTGCCTGCTGCTTCCTGTTGGTGGCTCTACGTCAATGGCTCCATGTTGTTCTGGATGAGAAAAGCTGGTCCTTCTGCTTCTCTACCTTCTCAGCTGCTTCTCTTCATTATCTGAAGTCATGTTTACATTTTCTGGAAATTTGTCCACTTCAGTGTTTGCTAGGGCATCTGTTTGTAGAATCCATTACCATTTATTTTCTCATGAAAAACAGAACTTTGTAGTTGGAAGGAACTACATAAGAATTATTCTCTCAGTTTTCTGAGGAAGAAACTTAGATTTACAAAAGTTAAATTACTTTGCCCCAAGAGCACTTAGCAAATTAACTGCAGAAATAGGATTGGAGCTTGAGGACACTGACTGTTAGTCTAAATGTGTTTTAATCACCTCAGGAAAATTTCCTCAGGGACAGTAGAGCATTTTCCCCCTTTGAGGGTAGGAGCCTAGTTTCTGTGGGTGCCTCACTTCAAAACTACCTCCTGCCATAAAGATCTGAGAGGTTTGTTTCTCCTCTGGGTAAAGCCAATTGTGTTACCCAAATGGCCACCCCAATTACCAAGTGAATCTAGGATGGACTATGTGTGACAAATGGTGCTCTCCAGTTCCTACTTGAGGACTAGTTATCATTTAGCTTAAGAACATGAACGCAATGTGTTGAATATTCCTGGCTATATAAAAGGGTGAGATTTCTTTCTGTCTTTGCAGTCTTTTAGTGGATTGCCTGTGATGTGCGTAACATTCAGGTTTAATGCTTATTCAATAATAAAATTGTTTTCTTTCCCTTCTACCTTTGTGGAGAGGATATCTGAGTTGGCAGGAGTGTTTTTGTTTGTTTGTTTGTTTGTTTGCTGCACAACTTGCAGGACCTTAGTTCCCCAACCAGAGATCGAACCTGGGCTTCCTGCAGTGGAAGCATGGAGCCCTAACCACCGAACAGCCAGGGCAATCCTGAGATTTTGTTTTTAATTACATTTGCACAACACATGATAAATAGTAGTGAGGCAGAGGGAGGGGATAGGAACAAATGTTGCCTGCACTAGGAGGAGTTTTTATGTGGCTTTGAAGAGAGAAATCAGGGTCAAAAGGCACTAAAATGAGAGAATGGATGGGAGAGGAAAAAGAAAATTTTTAACAAATACTATTAGTCACTTTATATATCCATTTTCTTTCACAGCGTTCAAGAAACAGCGTAAAAGACTTGGGTTTAAAAATTGAAATGGCTTTTGACCACATGGACCATGATTATGGACTATGTTGAGTTAAAAATTGAAATTACTTTAGTATATATTTCTTCTGGCCACAGTATCATTCTGGTCCTAAACAAAACAAGCTGCAGCTTTACAGCAATATAAATGAAATGAAGATTTATGGTTCTGAAATCTTACCTTCCTTCAGTTGCAGTCAGGAGGCACACATGCCTCAATCTCTTTAGCATATCCTAACTAGATTTATCTTCCAAAACCACTTGAACAAACATATCAGTAGAAAAATGGGCAAAGGATATGAGTAGGCAACTGAAAATTCATATTGTGAGTACATGTATGAAAGATTGTTGAAATGTACTAGCAATTAAGGAAATGCAACTTAAGGTAACCATGATACACTAATTTTTACTTGACAAAGGTATAAAATGATAATTTCCAATTTAGGTAAAAGTGTGTGAAAAGGGGAGTTCTCAAAATTTAAATTATTGTAACTTTTTCAGTAACATGTACATTAAAATATGTAATTTCCTTTGATCCACAATTTTTCTTCTAGAATTGTATCCATAAAAATAACCTGACAATATTCTCACATAATTGCTTTAACATCAAAAATTTGAAAATGTTATGTCAAGCAATAGACTTGATAAATTATTGTATATCCATATAAAGTGTGAAATAAAATTTATATTGATATTTTATGGCAAGACAAGAAAAAATTAAACATAAAATTTTTTTTCTACCCTTTGACCTCCTCTCTCCCCTCTACTGTGCATTGTGTAACTGCATTATGCATCAACCAGACCTTCCCCATTGGCAGAAATACTTGCTCAACAATAAAGAGCAATATTCTTCTAGCACCAACAAGACAACTTTTTAAAAGATAATATTCCTTCTTAATCTTTTTTCTTTTCTGTTTTTTTTTTGGCCATACCACGCAGGATCTATCTTAGTTCCCCAACCAGGGATCAAACCCATTCCCCCTGCAATGGAAGCATGGACTGTACCAGCAGCAGATGTCAAATATTACATGTAAATTAAATACTATATAACTATTTTCAGTGACACAGACCACAGGACATAGTCAATGGTCTCGACTAGGTAGTGACTTAATTTCTGCATGTGCACAAAGAGAATAGACAGAAGACTGCAATAGAGTTTAAAATATCCACATTTATAAATGCCCAACTTTTGGTATGCATGTAAAATCATTCTTTTTAAAAAGAACATTCTCCATGAAGAATGCATGAAGTCTTGGAATTTGGTTGTATTTATATTGCTAATAATATGACTATGTAAACAAGTTTTCAGCTGCTTTTTTTTAACATCTTTATTGGAGTATAATTGCTTTACAATGGTGTGTTAGTTTCTGCTTTATAACAAAGTGAATCAGTTATACATATACAAATGTTCTCATATCTCTTCCCTCTTGCATCTCCCTTCCTCCCACCCTCCCTATCCCACCCCTCTAGGTGGTCACAAACCACCTAGCTGATCTCCCTGTGCTATGCGGCTACTTCTCATTAACTATCATTTTACGTTTGGTAGTGTATATATGTCCATGCCAGTCTCTCACTTTTTCACAGCTTACCCTTACCCCTCCCCATATCCTCAAGTCCATTCTGTAGTAGGTCTGTGACTTTATTCCCATCTTGCCCCTAGGTTCTTCATGACCTTTTTTTTTCTTTCTTAGATTCCATATGTATGTCTTAGCATACGGTATTTGTTTTTCTCTTTCTGACTTACTTCACTCTGTATGACAGACTCTAGGTCAATCCACCTCACTGCAAATAACTCAATTTCGTTTCCTTTTATGGCTGAGTCATATTCCATTATATATATGTGCCACATCTTCTTTCTCCATTTATCTGTTGATGGACACTTAGGTTGCTTCAAAGTCCTGGCTATTGTAAATAGAGTTGCAGTGAACACTTTGGTACATGACTCTTCTTGTTGTTTTGGTTTTTTTTAGCATCTTATTGGAGTATAATTGCTTTACAATGGTGTGTTAGTTTCTGCTTTATAACAAAGTGAATCAGTTATATATATACAAATGTTCCCATATCTCTTCTCTCTTGCGTCTCCCTCCCTCCCACCCTCCCTATCCCACCCCTCTAGGTGGTCACAAACCACTTAGCTGATCTCCCTGTGCTATGCGGCTGCTTCCCACAAGCTATCTATTTTAGGTTTGGTAGTGTATTATATGTCCATGCCACTCTTTCACTTTGTCACAGCTTCCCCTTCCCCCTCCCCAAATCCTCAAGTCCATGCTCTAGTAGGTCTGTGTCTTTATTCCTGTCTTAAACCTAGGTACTTCATGAAGTTTTTTTTTTTTCTTTCTTGGATTCCATATATATGTATTAGCATACGGTATTTGTTTTTCTCTTTCTGACTTACTTCACTGTGTATGACAGACTCTAGGTCCATCCAACTCACTACAAATAACTCAATTTCGTTTCTGTTTATGGCTGAGTAATATTCCATTGTATATATGTGCCACATCTTCTTTATCCATCCATCTGTTGATGAACACTTAGGTTGCTTCCATGTCCTGGCTATTGTACATAGAGCTGCAATGAACATTTTGGTACATGACTCTTTTTGAATTATGGTTTTCTCAGGGTATATGCCCAGTAGTGGAATTGCTGGGTCGTATCGTAGTTCTATTTGTAGTTTCTTAAGGAACCTCCATACTGTTCTCCATAGTGGCTGTATCAATTTACATTCCCACCAACAGTGCAAGAGGGTTCCCTTTTCTCCACACCCTCTCCAGCATTTATTGTTTGTAGACTTTCTGTTGATGGCCATTCTGACAAGTGTGAGATGATATCTCATTGTAGTTTTTTATTTATTTATTTATTTTTTTGTGGTACGTGGGCCTCTCACTCTTGTGGCCTCTCCCTTTGCGGAGCACAGGCTCTGGACATGCAGGCTCAGCGGCCATGGCTCCCGGGCCCAGCTGCTCCACAGCATGCGGGATCCTCCCGGACCGGGGCATGAACCCGTGTCTCCTGCATCGGCAGGTGGACTCTCAACCACTGTGCTACCAGGGAAGCCCTCACTGTAGTTTTGATTTGCATTTCTCTAATGATTAATGATGTTGAGCATTCTTTCATGTGTTTGTTGGCAAACTGTATATGTTCTTTAGAGAAATGTCTATTTAGGTCTTCTGCCCATTTTTGGATTGGGTGTCTGTTTTTTTGATATTGAGCTGCATGAGCTGCTTGTAAATTTTGGAGATTAATACGTTGTCAATTGCTTCATTTGCAAATATTTTCTCCCATTCTGAGGGTTGGCTTTTGGTCTTGTTTATGGTTTCCTTTGCTGTGCAAAAGCTTCTAAGTTTCATTAGGTTCCATTTGTTTATTTTTGTTTTTATTTCCATTTCTCTAGGAGGTGGGTCGAAAAGGATCTTTCTGTGATTTATGTCATACAGCATTCTGCCTGTGTTTTCCTCTAAGAGTTTGATAGTGTCTGGCCTTACATTTAGGTCTTTAATCCGTTTTGAGTTTATTTTTGTGTATGGTGTTCGGAAGTGTTCTAATTTGATACTTTTACATGTACCTGTCCAGTTTTCCCAGCACCACTTACTGAAGAAGCTGTCTTTTCTTCACTGTATATTCTTGCCTCCTTTATCAAAGATAAGGTGATCATATATGCTTGGGTTTATCTCTGGGCTTTCTATCCTGTTCCATTGATCTATATTTCTGTTTTTGTGCCAGTACCATACTGTCTTGATTACTGTAGCTTTGTAGTATAGTCTGAAGTCCAGGAGCCTGATTCAGCTCCATTTTTCATTCTCAAGATTGCTTTGGTATTCGGGGTCTTTTGCATTTCCATACAAATTGTGAAATTTTTTGTTCTAGTTCTGTGAAAAATGCCATTGTTAGTTTGATAGGGATTGCACTGAATCTGTAGATTGCTTTGGGTAGTAGAGTCATACAATGTTGTTTTTTCCAATCCAAGAACATGGTATATCTCTCTATGTATTTGTATCATCTTTAATTTCTTTCATCAGTGTCATATAATTTTCTACATACAAGTCTTTTGTCTCCTTAGGTAGGTTTATTCCTAGATATTTTATTCTTTTTGTTGCAATGGTAAATGGGAGTGTTTTCTTAATTTCTCTTTCAGATTTTTCATCATTAGTGTATACGAATGTCAGAGATTTCTGTGCATTAATTTTCTATCCTGCTATTTTACCAAATTCATTGATTAGCTCTAGTAGTTTTCTGGTAGCATCTTTAGGATTCTCTATGTATAGTATCATGTCATCTGCAAACAGTGACAACTTTACTTCTTCTTTTCCGATTTGGATTCCTTTTCTTTTTCTCCTCTGATTGCTGTGGTAAAACTTCCAAGACTATGTTGAATAATAGTGGTTAGAGTGGGCAACCTTGTCTTGTTCCTGATCTTAGTGGAAATGGTTTCAGTTTTTCACCATTGAGGACGATGTTGGCGGTGGGTTTGTCATATATGGCCTTTATTTTGTTGAGGAAAGTTCCATCTATGCCTACTTTCTGCAGGGCTCTTATCATAAATGGGTGCTGAATTTTGTCAAAAGCTTTTTCTGCATCTATTGAGATGATCATATGGTTTTTCTTCTTCAATTTTTTAATATGGTGTATCACATTGATTGATTTGCATATATTGAAGAATCCTTGCATTCTTGGGATAAACCCTACTTGATCATGGTGTATGATGCTTTTAATGTGCTGTTGGATTCTGTTTGCTAGTATTTTGTTGTGGATTATTGCATCTATGTTCATCAATGATATTGGCCTGTAGTTTTCTTTCTTTGTGACATCTTTCTCTGGTTTTGGTATCAGGGTGATGGTGGCCTTATAGAATGAGTTTGGGAGTGTTCCTCCCTCGGCTATATTTTGGAATAGTTTGAGAAGGATAGGTGTTATCTCTTCTCTAAATGTTTGATAGAATCCACCTTTCAAGCCATCTGGTCCTGGGCTTTTGTTTGTTGGAATAATTTTTTTTTTTTTTTTTTGTGGTGCGCGGGCCTCTCACTGTTGTAGCCTCTCCCATTGCGGAGCACAGGCTCCGGACGCGCAGGCTCAGCGGCCATGGCCCATGGGCCCAGCCGCTCCGCGGCACGTGGGTTCCTCCCGGACCGGGGCACGAACCCGCGTCCCCTGCATCGGCAGGCGGACTCTCAACCACTGCGCCACCAGGGAAGCCCTCTTGTTTCTTAATGTAGGATTGTATAGCTATAAACTTCCCTCTTAGAACTGCTTTTGCTGCATCCCATAGGTTTTGGGTCGGTTTGTTTTCATTGTCATTTGTTTCTAGGTTTTTTTTATTTCCACTTTGATTTCTTCAGTGATCTCTTGGTTATTAAGTAGTGTATTGTTTAGCCTCCTTGTGTTTGTATTTTTTACAGGTGTTTTCCTGTAATTGATATCTTGTCTTATAGCATTGTGGTCAGAAAAGATACTTGATACGATTTCAATTTTCTTAAATTTACCAGTGCTTTATTTGAGACCCAGGGTATGATCTATTCTGGAGAATGTTCCATGAGCAATTGAGAAGAATGTGTATTCTGTTGTTTTTGGATGCAATGTCCTATAAATATCAATTAAGTCCATCTTGTTTAATGTATCATTTAAAGCTTGTGTTTCCTTATTTATTTTCATTTTGGATGATCTGTCCATTGCTGAAAGTGGGGTGTTACAGTCCCCTACTATGATTTTGTTACTTTTGATTTCCTCTTTTATGGCTGTTAGTATTTGTCTTATGTATTGAGGTACTCCTATGTTGGGTGCATAAATATTTACAATAGTTATATCTTCTTCTTGCATCACTCCGTTGATCATTATGTCGTGTCCTTCTTTGTTTCTTGTAATAGTCTTTATTTTAAAGTCTTTGTTGTCTGATATGAGAATTGCTGCTCCAGCTTTCTTTTGATTTCCATTTGCATGGAACATATTTTTCCGTTCTGTTACTTTCAGTCTGTATGTGTCCTTAGGTCTGAATTGGGTCTTTTATAGACAGCATATATACGGGTCTTGTTTTTGTATCCATGCAGCCATTCTGTGTCTTTTGTTTGGAGCATTTAATCCATTTACATTTAAGGTAATTATCGATATGTATGTTCCTATTACCATTTTCTTAATTGTTTTGAGTTCATTATTGTAGGTCTTTGCCTTCTCTAGTGTTTCCTGCCTAGAGAAATTCCTTTAGCATTTGTTGTAAAGCTGGTTTGTTGGTGATGAAATCTCTTAGCTTTTGCTTTTCTGTAAAGTTTTTAATTTCTCTGTCGAATTTGTATGAGATCCTTGGTGTGTAGAGTAATCTTGGTTGTAGGTTTTTCTCCTTCATCACTTTAAATATGTCCTGCCACTCGCTTCTGGCTTATTGAGTTTCTGATGAAAGATCAGCTGTTAACCTTATGGGGATTCCCTTGTATGTTATTTGTTGTTTGTCCCTTGCTGCTCTTAATATTTTTTCTTTTTATTTAATTTTTGATAGTTTGATTAATATGTCTTGGCATGTTTCTCCTTGGATTTATCCTGTATGGGACTCTCTATGCTTCCTGCACTTGATTGACTCTTTCCTTTCCCATATTAGGGAAATTTTCAACTATAATCTCTTCAAATATTTTCTCAGTCCCTTTCTTTTTCTCTTCTTCTTCTGGGATCCCTGTAATTCAAATATTGGTTCATTTAATTTTATTCCAGAAGCCTCTGAGTCTGTCCTCAATTCTTTTCTTTCTTTTTACTTAATTCTGCTCTGTGGTAGTTATTTCCACTATTTTATCTTCCAGCTCACTTATCTGTTATTCTGCCTCAGTTATTCTGCTATTGATTCCTTCTAGAGTATTTTTAATTTCATTTTTTGTTTTGTTCATCATTGTTTGCTCTTTAGTTCTTCTAGATCCTTGTTAAATGTTTATTGTATTTTCTCCATTCTATTTACAAGATTTTTCATCGTCTTTACTATCATTACTCTGAATTCTTTTTCATGTAGACTGCCTATTTCCTCTTCATTTGTTTTGTCTGGTTGCTTTTTACCTTGCTCCTTCATCTATTGCATATTTCTGTCTTCTCATTTTGTTCAACTTACTGTGTTTGGGGTCTACTTTTTTTTTTTTTTTCCGGTATGGGGGTCTCTCACTGTTGTGGCCTCTACCATTGCAGAGCACAGGCTCTGGACATGCAGGCTCAGCGGCCATGGCTCACGGGCCCAGCTGCTCCGCGGCATGTGGGATCCTCCCAGACCGGGGCACAAACCCGTGTCCCCTGCATCGGCAGGTGGACTCTCAACCACTGTGCCACCAGGGAAGCCCTGGGGTCTCCTTTTTGCAGGCTGCTGGTTCGTAGTTTCTGTTGTTTTTGGTGTCTACCTCCAGTGACTAAGGTTGGTTCAATGAGTTATGTAGGCTTCGTTATGGAGGGGACTGGTGCCTGTGTTCTGGTGGATGTGGCTGGATCTTGTCTTTTGGTGGGCAGGACCATGTCCGGTGGTGTGTTTTGGGGTGCCTGTGACCTTATTATGATTTTAGGCAGCCTCTCAGCTAATGGGTGGGGTTGTGTTCCTGTCTTGCTAATTGTTTGGCATAGAGTGTCCAGCACTGTAGCTTGCTGGTAGTTGAGTGGAGCTGTATCTTAGCATTGAGATGGATATCTCTGAGAGACCTTCTACCGTCAATATTATGTGGAGCTGGGAGGTCTCTGGTGGACCAATGTCGTGAACCTGGCTCTCCCACCTCCCAGCTACAGGCCTGACACCCAGGCAGACCACCAAGACCCTGTCAGACACACAGCTAAGAAGAAAAGGGCGAAAAAAAGAAAGAAAGGAAGAAAGGAAAGAAAGAAATAAAATTAAAAAATTATTTAAAAAATTAAAAATGATTAAAAAAAGAAAAAAAAAGAAAGAATGAAGAGAGCAACCAAACCAATAAACAAATCCACGAATGATAACCAGCTCTAAAAAGTATAATAAAAAACAAACAAAGAAGCAAAAATCAGACAGATAGAACCCTATGACATGGTAAAAGCAAAAATCACACAAAGAAGCATACACATACACAGTCACCAAAAGAGGAAAAGGAAAAAATAATTTATATATATACAAAAAAGGAAGAGAGCAACCAAACAATAAACAAATGTACCAATAATAATAAACTCTAAATAGTAAACTAAGATAAACTTAAAACCAAAAATAAATTAGATGCAGAAAGCAAACCCCAAGTCTACAGTTGCTCCTAAATTCCACCACCTCAATTTTGGGTTGATTCATTGTCTATTCAGGTATTCCAGAGATGCAGGTGCATCAAGCTGATTGTGGAGATTTAATCTGCTGCTCCTGAGGCTGCTGGGAGAAATTTCCCTTTCTCTTCTTTGTTCACACAGCTCCTGGTGTTCAGTTTTGGATTTGGCCCGGCCTCGGCATATAGGTTGCCTGAGGGCATCTCTTCTTTGCTCAGACGGGACGGGGTTAAAATAGCAGCTGATTAGGGGGCTCTGGCTCACTCAGGCTTCGGGGAGGGAGGGATATGTAATGCGGAGCAAGACTGCAGTGGCAGAGGCTGGTGTGACATTGCAACAGCCTGAGACGTGCCATGCGTTTTCCTGTGGAAGTTGTCCTTGGATCATGGGACCTTGGCAGTGGCGGGCTACACAGGCTCCCAGGGGGTGAGGTGTGGAGAGTGACCTGTGCTTCCACACAGGCTTCTTGGTAGCTGCAGTAGCAGCCTTAGCATTTCATGCCTGTCTCTGGTGTCTGCGCTGATAGCCATGGCTCGCGCTGTCTCTGGAGCTTGTTTAGGTGGTGCTCTGAATCCCCTCTCCTCGCGCACCCTGAAACAGTGGTCTCTTGCCTCTTAGGCAGTTCTAGACTTTTTCCAGGACTCCCTCCCAGCTAGCTGTGGCGCACTAGCCCCCTTCAGCTGCTATGTTCACACAGCCAACCCCAGTCCTCTCCCTGGGTTCCGACCTCTGAAGCCGGAGCCTCAGCTCCCAGTCCCCACCCTCCCTGATGGGTGAGCAGACAAGCCTCTCAGGCTGGTGAGTGCTGGTCGGCACTGATCCTCTGTGTGGGAATCTCTCCGCTTTGCCCTCTGCACCCCTGTTGCTGTGCTCTTCTCCATGGCTCTGAAGCTTCTCCCCTGCCACTCCCTTTCTCCGCCAGTGAAGGAGCTTGCTAGTGTGTGGAAACATTACCTCCTTCACAGCTCCTTCCCAGAGGTGCAGTCCCATCCCTATTCTTTTGCCTCTGTTTTTTCTTTTTTCTTTTGCCCTCCTTAGGTATGTGGGGAGTTTCTTGCCTTTGGGGAAGTCTGAAGTCTTCTGCCAGCATTCAGCCGGTGTTCTGTAGGAGTTGTTATGTAGTTCTGATGTATTTGTGGGGAGGAAGGTGATCTCCACATCTTACTCCAATGCCATCTTGAAGGTCTCTCTCTTATTATTTACTATTTTTTAAAATTATATTTTCTTAAATTTAATATAGGAAATGCCATTGTGTATACATTTATAATAAACAACTATTTTCATTTGTTTGGGAGGAATTAATTTTCGTTTCCCCTCTCAGTTCTTGTATCTGGTCTGAGAATTAAATTGACATGAGACAGACTGACAGGCAAAAATCAAACAAGGAGTTTAATAACATTGTAAGGGAGCAGAATTTGCCACCCCAAGATATTTCTGGCATATTGATTATTTTAAGCTGGTTATATTCTAAGAAAGAGCAGACATGGGGGAAGCTCTGAAAACCAAGTATGAGTTACCCTTTTGTAAGAAACACATTTATATGGGAAATCTCCATTTTTTGGGTGTTTTTCTCTCTGTACTAAGAGGAGGATGACCAAATCTCTAGAAACTCTTATCAATGGAGAAGGCTATAATTTATATCTGCATAACAGCCTTACCCTTGCTTACTGTGCTTTTCATGATAAACTCCAAGAACTGACTCTCCCCACTGTCAATATCCTTTGACTTTAGCCGAGGATGAGATTTAAGGTGAGGGCTTCTTCCGTTATTTTGGTGAGTTACTCTGTTTTCCTGGGTCTCTCCCATGTGTACATGTTATTAAAACTTTGGTTGAGTTTTTCCTGTTAATCTGTCTCATGTCAATTTAATTCTTAAACCAGTCAGAAGAACCTAGGAGGGTAGAGGAAAATTTCTTCCTCCCCAACAATATGTATACCCAGGAATGATTCAGGAAATCTGAGTATCTCCCACAAACTGTTGAAGCCCTCACCTTAAGTACCATCTTCAGCTAAAGACAAAAGAGGATATTGTTGGTAATTGTTTTCAACTTCAAAGGGGAGGAAGGCAATTCACATGGAAATGAAAAGCAAAAGCTTGGTAAACAAAATGTTTGTTGGGCCATGCAGAGACAATGGGACACAGAGTGGACTCTGATCTCCAAGCCCTGCCAAGTTTCCCCCACTACACTAGCCCATACTTTTTGCAGATATCTCTGGTAATAGCTCTATTCTGGGAACAGGCTCTTTATCTAAATTCTTTAGGAAGTTAAAGGGGAGGTAAAAAGAAAGACTTCTTGAGTATCCTGTTTCTTGAAAATAATCAGCCTAAATTAATCCTTATGCCAAAGACACATTTTTGGGGTGGCAAATTTTGCTCCCCTAAACATTTAAAACATTCTGATGTTTTTTAAATAAAGAATTCATGAAATTTTTAAAAAGACTTCTAAATAATTGCTTCTCAGTATTTTCACCAATTTTTAGCACTGTAGGGAACATAAAAGGAAAAAAAACACTATGCAAATGTACTAAATAAAAATAAATGAATTAAATTATATTAGTCTTCTTTTCAAAAGCCTTTGCTGCCTCCCTGTACTTTTGGGATATCTTCTTCAGCTTTAAAACCCATCAATAATCTGATTCTAATTCTAACACATTAATTTATTGATTGGCTATTTGATGGATTCTTTTCACAAACATGTATTTGCCAGGTACTTTTCTATTTTTCCTTCTATTCTTACCTTCCATAATCTTTGCTGCAATTTAAACATGCTGTATACTTCACTGAGTTTTTTTTTATAACTTGAAGTCCATTTATTCAACACCTACCATCCATTAAGTCATACTTATTAACCAATTTTTTTCCTTCAAATATTCCAATTCACTTTTTTTTTCATTTCAAATAATTCATTTCCTATTATTATTTACTCTGGATAGTCTAATCACTGTGCGATTTCAACTTCAGAATTAGGGTTGACTGAGAGGGAGCTTTTGTTACCAAACTCAGGTTTGGATGCTCACGATTCAAAAACCAATAATTCGAGAAGCAAGTGCTTTAATCAGAAAAGGCAGTCTGAGGAGAAATTGGACTCATGTCCTGAGATCAACTCCGAAGATTCTGCTCAGCTATGACAGCTTCAAAGGGGAAAAAGGGGAAGAATCTCAGTGACTCATCAATGCAGGAGGTTGGATTCTGCACCATTCTCCATTACATGTAGACTGGCTGACTCTTTCTTCAGGTATTATCTTGCCTGTGTGATCTGCCTGCAGGATTGCTAAGGGAGCTGTTGGGAGTAGAGAGATAGTTATTTTTTAATTGCTTAATTCTTCATTTTTACTTCTTTTTACCTAGGGAAAGAATCAACAGGTTAGGGGAGGCATGGTGTGCATTCAGGAGAGCATAGCCAGGCATTAAGTTAAATTGCTTAGTGATCTCATTTCTATAATTAGGTTCTTTTAAAGTTAGAGGGAAACAGAAATGGGCAAACAGGAAAGAGGCAAGAAAGCTGCTTTCACCCTGATGGTGACACATGCACCCATTTGAGGATGGTGTTATTCACTGGATCTTGCTGCCTGTATAGTAACTCCTTCCTAGCTTGTTCTAGAAGAGTCTCTTGAGATGGACTTTACTGAGAAAATTAACAATTGAGTTTAAGATGTAACAGAATTGTGAATTCCAATTCTAAGGTAAAACATGATTCTGCTAGTTCTAAATTTAGATTGTAATATTTTCAAATATGTTTACAATTGTCCTAATTGCATCTCTCAAAGTATTCTTCTAGAACTGTTTGGAATTTTACAGCTTACCTCTACATTTAAAAATTAGTTCCATAGGAAAAAAACATTAAAAGACCATGCATGGCCAACTAATTACATCTTTTTCACTCTTTTCCATAAGATCCACTGCTACAGCTCTCTTCTAATAACTTCCTTCCTGTCCATGTTTGCTTGTGCAGTGCCTTCAGCCTCTATTGCTTTCCCCATTCTTTCTATTCAGCAGAATTTTGCTAAATCTTATAGATTTGGCTCAAGACCCATTTATAGCACTATTACTAATTAAATTTGGTCTAAATTGATCTTTTTTTGTCTGTGTTTCTGCCAAGATTTTATTCACTATGTCTGTGTATACATTACACCCTTGTGTTGACTGAAAATTACTGTGTTCATCTTTTAAAAAATTGTTTGGCTAGAATTTAACTCCCTCAAGAACAGGCTGCATGGATGGTAGAAAGAGCATGGATTCAGAACCTGGTCTGATTTGTGGTTCTGCCATTTTCCAGCTGTTTGATCTTGGGCAAGTTAATCCCTCTGATGCACAATTTTCCTCTCTGTTATATGAAAGTAGAGATAACTTCATCATGAGACTGTGGTAAGGACTAAATGTGATAATATATAATGAGCTATATACATAGTAAGTACTCTAAAAAGCAATTATCTTTTTTTCTTCCCAGATAGGAAAGGTTTGATTATTCTGTGGTAACAGACAATCCAAATCTCAGTCACATAACACAGAAGTTTATCTCTCTTGGATTTCATGTCCATTATGGATCAGCTGTGGGGCTCTGCTCAATGGAGTGACTCAAAGACGCAGGGTAATAGGGACTTCATTTTGACATTTGCTTCCAGTATCAGAGAAGCAGTGGGGAGAGAACATGGCAAATGCATTGGCTCTTAAAACTTATGCTTAGAAGTAATATACTTCCCTTCTATTCACATGCCATTGGTCAAAAAAGTTGCATGTCCAAGCTTAACTTCAAAAAGGGGCAGGAAGTACAATCACCATGTATCCTGAAAGCTCTCTAGACAGAAATATTTGGTGAATATTAATGATGATATATCTTTCATAGCACTTGTAATGCTATACATGGAACAAATTCTCCATGAGTAGATGTTTGTTGAATAAATATTGACATGTGTCGGAATGAATTAGAGCCTACAGTTAAATATAAGCTTTATTTGAATAGGTTCACAAAACTATAAAGGATTTTCTTTCATGGGAAAATGGAAAATTATCATTATGTTTATTTGGTAATGTGAGATAATAGAAAATATATATATTGGTCTCTGCCCCTGATTTCTGTCACAAAGCTCCTAAAACTCTTGTAATTTCCTAAGTGATGAGAACACTAGGAGCATCTTTTTTGGTCTTTGACCCTGGTTCTGGACTTAGAGCTCTGAAATCCTTGTAATTTCCTGGGTGATAGGAGTATGTTTTGTTCTAATGAGGCAACTCTGGGTGGGCTCCTGGATGGCTCCTGGATGGGGCCTGGCCATCGGAAAGACCAAGGCATAATTAAAAGTTTGGAATTTTCAGCCCCACCCCTCATTCTCTTGAGAAGGGAGAAGGGCTGGATATGGAGTTAATGATCCATCATGCCTATGTGAGGAAGCCTCTGTAAAAATCCCAATACTATGAGTTTCGGAGAGCTTCCAGGTTGGTGAACACATCTATATACCAGGAGGGTGATGCAGCTCAACTCCATGGGGAGAGAAGCTCCTGTGCTTGAGACCCTCCCAGACTTTGTCCTATGCATCTGTCTGTTTATCTGTATCCCTTTATCATATACATTGATGAACAGGGGGTGGCGGGGGAGTAAAAGTAAGTAATAGTTTTCCTGACTTCTGTGAGCCACTCTAGAAAATTAATTGAACCCAAGTGGGGTTCTCAATAAATTGAGAACCTTCAGTTTATAGCCAGTCAGTCAGAAGCACAGGTGGCAACCTGGACTTGAAATTGGCATGTGAAATGGGGTGGGAGGAATCAGAGGTAGTCTTGTTGAACTGAGCCCTAAACCTGTGGGATCTGACACTACCTCCAGGTAGATAGTGTCAGAATTTAGTTAGATTGTAGGACACTCAGCTCGTGTTACAGAGAATTGCTTGGAGGGGGAAAAGCCCCCACACATTTCATGTCCTAAGTGTTGTGAGTGTGATGATAGTGTGAGAGTAAGCAGACACAGGAGGAAAACTGGGTTTTCCCTACTTAGGTGGAAAACTGAATTTTCTCAACTCAGGCAGGTTGTTCAGTTTTAATGCCGTGAACAATTGTGACTGTATCACAGAAGTATTTCATTTTAATGTGGTGAAGTTCCTGTAGGCCAAGGTCTTATCCACCTCACCTCTATGTTTCCCCAAAGTTGATTATTCAGGCTCTGCATTTGCACCTTTATTGATTAAATAGACTAAAAGTTTGGCAAGAGTTTCTTACTGAAATAATTAGATTTCCGTAGGGCTTTCTGTGCGGGTTTGTGATTTACAAATTTCTGGTTCTCTGTTTTATGTTTAGAGTATTTTGGATCTTGCTGTGTACTCATAAATCTTGCTGTGGTGCTAATACCCAGTAGCACAAAGGACATTATTAGGTCTTTAAAAAAGATTGATGTATGCTATCCTAACCTGTCGGTGAATTGTTGCTTTAATGTGATTATTTTGTTTTATGCCTGGGCTTTGTCCCACCTTGGTGAATACAGAGACATAATATTGCAATTTAGCCGGGAGAACACCAGGTGGTACATAATGTCATCACTGAAGATGCCGTTACTATGGCATCCAGAACCCTATTCCAGCTCTGTGCTTTCACCATCTTTCTCTGTTTTCACAGGACAGAAGGTGCTGCAAACCAGATTTTTAATATTTTAAGCATAGCTAGGAGGCTTTGTTCTCTATCAGGATAGATGTTCTTTTCCATCATTCTTTTTTGTCAAGCACTCTCACTGTGCATAGTTCAAAGCTTCCTTTGGTATTAATAGATTCATTCCCAGATAGAATATTTTGAAGTATTACCATTGTGGTCTAACAGTTGAACCAGAGAAAAAGAATGAATCTTTGGGAAAACCATATTAGCAAACAGAAAGTTAACAGCCTTCCTGTTCACTAGGGCAGCTAACTGGTAAATAAAATAATTGTCCTTGTTTCTAAGAAACTTAAAATATGTGGATTGTTTATTCAGTTCTCCAGACACTTCAATCCAATCTTATGAATGAAAAATCTTTAAGGAGAAGTTTGGACACAACAAAGGCTTATGATGTTAAGATTCCTCTTAATTAACCCCAATAATCTTTATGGTGATTAACTCAGTGATAAAGTATGATATTTTTGTATATCCTTTGAAAAAGAGGAAATGAAATTCTGAATCTCAGAATCAGCATTTACCAAAGAGTGTTCTGCCGGATGTTACTGAATGTTATACAACAAATGATTCACTGAGAAATGCTGGGTTAAACCAAATTAAGCAAGTTTGCTTACTGCAAGAATTCACAGGAGCCTTAGTATATTAAGGCACAGTGTGAATTTCCAAGAGTTGGGTAAAATATGCAGCATTTTCATTCTTATTTTACTATAAACTTTTTAAACAGAGTATCTTAATAGTCCCATGTTCTCCAAGGCAAACTTTGGGAGGATTTGCTCTAAATTCATCTTTGAAAGATATGTTGACTGCTATACAGATGACATAGCTAAAGCATTTCTTGCTTAATTAAGCAATGGGCATATGATCAGATGAAGACATAGTCATTGTAAACAACAATAGATTATACAAATTGGAAACATTGTCAAACATGCTATGGCGTTGTCTTATGTGACACATCATTGAAAGGACTTACTGCTTTAGCTGCAGGTGCCAGGAGATTATCAGAAACTTGGCCCTCTCATGATTATGTGCAATTGAGCAAGTACCATTGTGAAGAAGGCATACCTTCATGAATGTGAAAGTGGGTACTAAATAGTTGTGTAGGTTAAGCTGCCTTGGGCTCATGTAGGATATAGTCTTGTCCTCAGTTTGCTTTTATTCTCATTGGAAAGGGAAGTTTTACACATACAAAAAGTGAAATAACAATATAACTTGATATCGAATTGATCTAAATGTGTTGTATAGACAAAAGTATAAGAATTCAGAGGAGGGAGAGATTAGCAAATTCGTTGGAAGGCTTTGGTAGTAAATGAGACTTGGGCTAGTTTTATTTATTTGTTTCTTTATTAAAATTATCATTATTATATTTTTATTGAAGTATAGTTGATTTATAATAGTATATTAGTTTCAGGTATACAGCTTAGTGATTCTATATTTTTATAGATTATACTCTACTTAAAGTTATACAAAAATATGGCTGTATTTCCCTGTGCTATACAATATAGCTTATATGTTTTATACATTGTAGCTTGTATCTCTTAATCCCATACCCCTACCTTGCTCCCCACTTCCTTTTCCCCACCAGTATCCACTAATTTGCTTTCTATATCTGAGAGTCTGTTTTTGTTTTGTTTTGTTTTGGTTTTTTGGGGGAGGTTACGCGGGCCTCTCACTGTTGTGGCCCCTCCCGTTGCGGAGCACAGGCTCCGGATGCACAGGCTCAGCGGCCATGGCTCATGGGCCAGCCACTCCGCGGCATGTGGGATCTTCCCAGACCGGGGCATGAACCTGCGACCCCTGCATTGGCAGGCGGACTCTCAACCACTGCGCCACCAGGGAAGCCCTGTTTTATCATATACATTTATTTGTTTTATTTTTTAGATTTCACATATAAGTGATGACATACAGTATTTGCCTTTCTCTCTGACTTATTTCACTACGCATAATACTCTCTAAGTCTATCCACATTGTTGCAAGTGGCAGAATGTTATTATTTGTTATGGCTGAGTACTATTGCATTATATATGTGTTTTATATATATTATACATATTATGTATATATAAATAAATATATTAAACCTTCTTTATCCATGCATCTGTTGATGAACACATGTTGCTTCCTTATCTTGGCTACTGAAAATAATGTTGCTATGAATATTGGAGTGCATGTATCTTTTCAAATTAATATATATATATATTTCAGATATATACCCAGGAGTGGAAATGCTGGATAGTATGGTAGTTCTATTTTAATTTTTTGAGGAACTTCCACACTGTTTTCCATAGTGGCTGCACCAACTTACATTCTCACCAGCTTACATTCTCAGTAGGGTTCCCTTTTCTCCACATCCTTGCAAACATATTTGTAGTCTTTTTTTTTTTTTTTTTCAGTACGCGGGCCTCTCACTGTTGTGGCCTCTCCCTTTGCGGAGCACAGGCTCCGGATGCACAGGCTAGCGGCCATGGCTCACGGGCCCAGCCGCTCCATGGTATGTGAGATCTTCCCAGACCGGGGCACGAACCCATGTCCCCTGCATTGGCAGGCGGATTCTCAACCACTGCGCCACCAGGGAAGCCCTATTTGTAGTCTTTTTGATCATAGCCATTCTGACAGGTGTGAGGTGATACCTCATTGTGGTTTTAATTTGCACTTCTCTGATGGTTAGTGATGTTAAGCATCTTTTCCTGTGCCTTTTGGGCATCTGTGTGTCTTTTTTGGAAGAATGTCTATTCAGTTATTCTATCCATTTTTAATAGGGTTGTTTGTTTTTTTGATATTGAGCTGTATGAACTGTCTACATATTTTGGATATTAACCCCTTTGTCTTTTCATTTTGTTGATGATTTCCTGTGCTGTGCAAATGTTTTAAGTTTAAATAGGTCCTGTTTGTTTATTTTTGCTTTTGTTTACTTTGCCTGAGGAAACAGATCCAAAAAATATTGCTATGATTTATGTCTAAGAGTGTTGTGCCTGTGTTTTCTTCTGGTAGGTACATCTTTAATCCATTTTGAGTTTATTTTTGCACACAGTGTGAGGAATGTTCTAATCTCATTCATTTACATGTAGCTCTCCAGTTTTCACAGCACCACTTATTGAAGATATTGTCTTTCCCATTGCATGTTTTTGCCTCCTTTGTTTTAGATTAATTGACCATAAGTGGGTGGGTTCATTTCTGGGTTCTTCATTCTGTTTCATTGATCTATGCATCTGTTTTTTGTGCCTGTGTGTTCTTTTTTTCTCAAGATTGCTTTGGCTATTTGGGGTCTTTTGTGGTTCTGTATCCCCTAGTGTGCTATTAATTCCTTCTAGTGTGTTTTTCATTTCAGTTATTGTATTCTTCAGCTCTGACTGGTTTTTTTTTTTGGCCATGCCACATGGCAGGTGGGATCTTAGTTCCCTGGTCAGGGATCAAACCTGCATCCCCTCCACTGGGAGCATGGAATCTTTTTTTTTTGTTTTCGGTTTTTTTTGCAGTACACGGGCCTCTCACTGTTGTGTGGCCTCTCCCGTTGTGGAGCACAGTCTCCGGACGCGCAGGCTCAGCGGCCATGGCTCACGGGCCCAGCCGCTCCAGGGCATGTGGGATCTTCCCGGACAGTGGCACGAACCCGCGTCCCCTGCATCGGCAGGCAGACTCTCAACCACTGCGTCACCAGGGAAGCCCAGAGCATGGAGTCTTAACCACTTGACCACCAGGAAAGTCCCTCCAACTGGTTCTTTTTTATATTTTTTAGTTCCTTGTTGAAATTCTCTGATCATCTAGTCTTTTCACACATTCACTTAGCATTCTTATGATTATGCTCTGAATTCTTTGGTAAATTATCTTTATTTCAGTAGTTGTCTTTTCAGGGTTTGTTTCTTGTTCTTTTGTTCAAAACAATTTTCTCTGTCTTCTCATTTTATTTAACTTTCTCTATTCCTATGAAATTAGGTGCAAAAGTTACCTATCCTGGTTTTGAAGGGGTGTCCTTTTGTGGAAGCATCCCTACACAGTTTGCATGTGCCCAGTGGCTTTGGTGAGAGACCTGGATCTGAAGTTATCATGAGTCACATTTTCCCCCGGGTATGTTGGCACCTATCATGTTGGTGGGAGGTGGGGGTGGAGATAGAAGGTCTAGAGCCAGAGCCAGGTGTGAGCCAGGGTTTCTCCTATGCTCAGTGGTTGACAGTGCCCTATCAGGGGTGGGGTTGTGTCCCAAGGTACTGGAGCAGAAGCCCTGAGGTTTGGGTTTGAGTTGGCTCTATCCAACCAAATTGCACACTCTCCTTGGCAATGGCAGCCTTCACCTTAGTTGGGAGCTGCACGTAAGCTAGAGGAGCAAGAGTGGGCGCTCAGTGTGGGCCATAGCACATGCTGGGGTGGTCATGGGAAACTGGGCAGAGCCCCGGGCAGTTTTAATCTGCTTCCCTCTCCTTGTTCTTGGGAATAAGCAAGTGTATACGTGATATTCACAAGCAGAGTCTCAGTTTCTTACAGCTCCCCTGTAAGTCCCAATAGTTTTCAAATCAGCTAAGGGGACTCATCTTCCTGGTGTTGGACCCCAGGGCTGGGGTGCCCAATATGTGGTTCAAACACCTCACTTCCCAGGGAGGATATCTGAGCCCATGATATCCCCCTACTCCTCTTCTGTTTCTCCTCTTGGGAATGCGGGTCCTAACATTTTGTCCAAACAGGATTGTTTATCCTCCCTTTCCACCTGACTCTGTGTGGATATTTCTTTACAGGTTTGGTTGTAGAAGAGTCTTTCTATCAGTCTCTGGTTTGTTTTCAGTGAGAATTGCTCCACATGTAGATGTATTTTTGATATGTTCATTGGGGAAATGAGCTCAGCATTCTTCTACTCCACCATCTTGATCTCCTCCTTCAAAATCTTCCTTTTAAATATAACCAATTTAAAGAATCCATCAATTGGCCATTGATGAGTAAGCTCTTATATTAATTTCAAATAGTGACTCAAACTAATGAGCCTTTTCTAAAAAAATGGCTCAACCAAAGATGTAAGAGGTATCTCACAAGAGGGTATGTAGCCCTCACAAGACCCAGAAAGTTAACTCCTAGTGTTAGTCTAAGAAAGTAAAAGTCCTTCATTGCTACAGGCAGTTAGACAGGTGTACTGAAGGCAGTGAAGATTGAGATGACAAAGGCCCTTTATTGACTGGTACCTCTTATGACACATCCCCCTGAGAGCTGGCATAGCCAGACACAAAGAGTGCTGCTTATGACTTAATGTCTCGGATTCCTAGTCTCTTCAGCTGTCCACCAGATGCACCTTGGTAAATAGACCTTCTGGATGGCAAAGACCAGAGTGAATATTCTCAATGGACATAAATCCAAGCTCCTAGGATATAGAACAAGAAGAAAGGAAAACCTAATTAGACCAATGGTTTCCTTCTTATAACAAATGACATAATAGACAGAGACAAAGAAAAACAGTGACCATCTGGGAGGAAAAGGATCTCCAACAGTCACTAAGTCCAAGGAGCTAGCTCCACAAATATTTTCTGCTAATCTAAGTGGAGAGAGAGAGAGAGAGAGAGGAAAGGGACTCTTACCACTTTCCTTTTCCATCAAACATTGCAGGTAGAGATCTGGGAGGCTGATGTGGTAAGGAATATTACCTTCTGCTGACCTTTGTCAGATGTTCCACAATCTCTTAGCTGTAGCAGCCTCAGGGTGGGAAGCAAGGTCCAGCCAGTCTCCCCCATGGCTTGCCAACCGTTGATTCCCCCTTCCCAACATATGGAAGACTAATATATATGAAAAATAATATATTTGGCCTGTATATATTATATATATTTATGTATATTTTAGAAAAATGGGATTAAAGTGTTTACACTACTTTTAAACCTGACTTTTTTTACACACAACAGTATTGGTCTACTTTAATACATCTTTATTTTTCATCCATGATCTGTTGAATCAATCCCCTATTATCGGACTTTTAGATACTTTCTTCTATAGATTTAATCAAATGCTTATTTTTAAATAAATGATCCAAAAGACTGACCCATAACTGTGTTCTTAAAATTAAAATCATCCAAGATGTAAGTTACTAGTTTTTATTACTAACCAGTATATGATATAACCTACCAGCAATTAGGCAGGGCATTGTGACACATTAGGAGTGTCCCAAACTGTGGTTTACTTATTTCTCAACTGTGTCTTATAGTAAAAGCAAAACAAAACAAAAAGGAACCTAAACTGTGAATCAGTATATTTTATTTTTTTAAAGTTTTTTTATCTTTCATTTTTCTGTATTGAGGGAGGAAAACTCCTTTTGGAAGTCAGCACTTGCCTCTCTGTCCTTTCTGGGCACTTAAAATATTCTGATTGCATCTGTGTCTCAGTTACTTGTGTGGAGTCAGTGACATGAAGAGAACCTCTGACTGTTTTTGTTTTTGTTTTTAAGTTCCACCTGTGCAAGGAAAAGAGAGTGAGAGTACAATACACAATATAATGGTGGTGCTCAATTCTCAGTGCACATTAAAAACAACCGGAAAACTTTAACAAGTACTCTTACCCAGGCTCTTTTTTGTTTAGGAAATTCTGACTTAACTGACCTGAAGTGGGACCTGGTCATCAGCATTTTAACGACTTTTAAGGTGATTCTAATGAATACCCAGGTTGAGAACCACTCCTATAGAAAAGCCTAATATATATATGTATTTCATTTCTAATGGAATAAAAAATGGTTATTTTTTCCTTGGGCCACCGTAAACATATTTTTGTAAGACATATTTTCAAAATTTTATCAGTGCCTTTATTATTTTTTTAATTGGAGTATACTTGCTTTACAATGTTGTGTTAGTTTCTGCTGTACAGCAAAGTGAAGCAGCTATACATGTACATATACATATGTATAATCCTTTTTGGATTTCCTTCCCATTTATGTCACCACAGAGCAATGTGTAGAGTTTCCTGTGCTATACGGTAGATTCTCATTAGTTATCTATTTTACATATAGCAGCATATATATGTCAATCCCGATCTCCCAATTCATCCCACCCCCCAGCCTGCTTTCCCACCTTGGTATCTGTACATTTGTTCCCTACATCTGTGTCTCTGTTTATGCTTTGCAAATAGGTTCATCTGTACTGTTTTTCTAGATTCCTCATACATGCGTTAATTTACGATATTTGTTTTTCTCTTTCTGACTTCATTCTGTATGACAGTCTCTAGGTCCATCCACATCTCTGTAAATGGCACAATTTTGTTCCTTCTTATGGCTGAGTAATATTCTATTCTATATATGTACCACATCTTCTTTATCAATTCCTTGTTGATGGACATTCAGGTTGCTTCCATGTCCTGGCTATTGTAAATAGTGATGTAATGAACATTGGGGTGCATGTATCATTTGGAATTATGGCTTTCTTTGGGTATATGTCCAGGAGTGGGATTGCTGGGTCATATGGTAGTTCTATTTTTAGTGTTTTAGAGAACCTCCATACTGTTCTCTATAGTGGCTGTATCAATTTATATTTTCACTAACAGTGTAAGAGGGTTCCCTTCTGTTCACACCCTCTCCAGAATTTATTGTTTGTAGATTTTTTGATGATGGCTCTTCTGACCGGTGTGAGGTGGTACCTCATTGTAGTTCTGATCTGCATTTCTCTAATAATTAGTGATGTTGAACATTTTTCATGTGTGTGTTGGCCATCTGTGTGTCTTCTTTGGAGAAATGTCTGTTTAAATCTTCTGCCCCTTTTTTGATTGGGTTGTTTGTTTTTCTGATATTGAGCTGCATGAGCTGACTGTATATTTTGGAGATTAATCCCTTGTCAGTTGATTTGTTTGCAAATAATTTCTCCCATTCTGAGGGTTGTCTTTTTGTCTTGTTTATGGTTTCCTTTGCTGTGCAAAAGCTTTTAAGTTTCATTAGGTCCCATTTGTTTATTTCTGTTTTTATTTTTATTACTCTAGGAGATGGCTCGGAAAAGATATTGCTGCGATTTATGTCAAAGTGTGTTCTGCCTATGTTTTCCTCTAAGAGTTTTATAGTGGCCAGTCTCACATTTAGGTCTTAAATCCATTTTGAGTTTATTTTTGTGCATGGTGTTAAAGAATGTTCTAATTTCATTCTTTTACATGTAGCTGTCCAGTTTTCCCAGCACTACTTATTGAAGAGCCTATCTTTTCTCCGTTGTATATTTTTGCTTCCTTTGTCATAGGTTAGGTGCCCATAGGTGTGCGGGTTTATCTTTGGGCTTTCTATCCTGTCCCATTGATCTATATTTCTGTTTTTGTGCCAGTACCATACACTCTTGATTACTGTAGCCTGTAGTATAGTCTGAAGTCAGGGAGTCTGATTCCTCCAGCTCTGTTTTTCTTTCTCAAGATTGCTTTGGCTATTCGAGATCTTTTGTGTTTCCATGCAAATTGTAAAATTTTTTGTTGTAATTCTGTGAAAAAGGCCACTGGTAATTTGACAGGGATTGCACTGAATCTGTAGATTGCTTTGGGTAGAAGAGTCATTTCCACAATATTGATTCTTCCAGTCCAAGAACATGGTATATCTCTCCATCTATTTGTGTCATCTTTGATGTCTTTCATCAGCATCTTATAGTTTTCAGAGTACAAGTCTTTTGCCTCCTTAGGTAGGTTTATTCCTAGGTATTTTATTCTTTTTGTTGCAATGATAAATAGGGTTGTTTCTTTAATTCCTCTTTTTGAGGTTTTCTTGTTAGTGTATAGGAATGCAAGAGATTTCTGTGTATTAATTTTGTATCCTGCAACTTTACCAAATTCATTGATTAGCTCTAGTAGTTTTCTGGTGACATCTTTAGGATTTTCTATGTATAGTAACATGA
Organism: Kogia breviceps; assembly: GCF_026419965.1. Lineage (NCBI taxonomy): Eukaryota > Metazoa > Chordata > Mammalia > Artiodactyla > Physeteridae > Kogia > Kogia breviceps. The sequence goes on from NC_081321.1 coordinate 25,586,418, forward strand.
CACCTGCAAACAGTGACAGCTTTACTTCTTTTCCAATTTGTATTCCTTTTGTTTCTTTTTCTTCTCTGATTGCCATGACTAGGATGTCCAAACTATGTTGAAAAGTAGTGGCAAGAGTGGACAACCTTGTTCCTGATTTTAGAGGAAATGCTTTCAGTTTTTCACCATTGAGAATGATGTTTGCTGTGGGTTTGTCATACATGGCCTTTATTATGTTGTGTTAGGTTCCCTCTATGCCCATTTTCTGGAGAGTTTTTACCATAAATTGGTGTTGAATTTTGTCAAAAGTTGTTACTGCATTTATTGAGAAGATCATATGTTTTTTATTCTTCAGTTTTTTCATATGGTGTATCACACTGATTGATTTGTGTGTATTGAAGTATTCTTGCATCCCTGGGATAAATCCCACTTGATCATGGTATATGATCCTTTTAATGTGTTGTTTCATTCTGTTTGCTAGTATGTTGTTGAGGATTTTTGTGTCTATGTTCATCAGTGGTATTGGCTTGTGATTTTCTTTTTTTGTGATATCTTTGTCTGGTTTTGGTATTGGGGTGACGGTGGCCTTGTAGAATGAGTTTGGGAGTTTTCCTCTCTCTGCAGTTTTTTGGACGAGTTTGAGAAGGATAGGAGTTTGCTTTTCTTAAATGTTTGATAGAATTCGCCCGTGAAGCCATCTGGTCCTGGGCTTTTGTTTGTTGGAGGATTTTTAATCACAGTTTCAATTTCATTACTTGTGATTGGTGTGTTCATAATTTCTATTTCTTCCTGGTTCAGTCTTGGAAGGTTGTACTTTTCTGAGAATTTGTCCATTTCCTTGAGGTTGTCCATTTTATTGGCATATAGTTTCTTGCAATAGTCTCTTATGATCCTTTGTACATGTGTGGTGTCCTTTGTAACTTCCCCTTTTTCATTTCTAATTTTATTGATTTGAGCCCTCTCCCTTTTTTTCTTGATGAGTCTGGTTAAAGGTTTATCAATTTTGTTTATCTTCTCAAAGAACCAGCTTTTAGTTTCATTGATCTTTGTTATTGTTTTCTTTGTTTCTATTTCATTTATTTCTGCTCTGATTTTTATGATTTCTTTCCTTTTGCTAACTATGGGGGTTTTTTGTTCTTCTTTCTCTAATTGCATTAGGTGTAAGGTTAGGTTGTTTATTTGAGATGTTTCTTGAGGTAGGATTGTATAAACTTCCCTCTTAGAACTGCTTTTGCTGCATCCCATGGGTTTTGGGTTGTTGTGTTTTCATTGTCATTTGTTTCTAGCTGTTTTTTGATTTCCTCTTTGATTTCTTCAGTGATCTCTTGATTGTTTAGTAGCATACTGTTTAGCTTCCAAGTCTTTGTGTTTTTTACAGTTTTTTTTCCTGTAATTGATTTCTAGTTTCATAGCGTTGTTGTTGGAAAAGATGATTGATATGATTTCAATTTTCTTAAATTTACCAAGGCTTGATTTGTGACCCAAGATATGATCTATCTTGGGGAATGTTCCACGTACACTTGAGAAGAAAGTGTATTCTGCTGCTTTGGGAGAGAATGTCCTATAAATATCAATTAAGTCTATCTGGTCTAATGTGTCATTTAAGTCTTGTGTTTTCTTATTAATTTTCTGTCTGGATGATCTATCCATTGGTGTAAGTGGAGTGTTAAAGTCCCCTACAATTACTGTGTTACTGTCAAATTACCCCTTTATGGCTGTTAGCCTTTGCCTTATGTATTGAGGTGTTTCTACGTTGGGTACAAAAATATTTAAAATTGTTGTATCTTCTTCTTGAATTGATTCCTTGATCATTATGTAGTGTCCTTCATTGTCTCTTGTGATAGTCTTTATTTTGAAGTTTATTTTGTCTGATATAAGTATTGCTACCCAGCTTTCTTTTTGATTTCCATTTGCATGGAATATCTTTCTCCATCCCCTCACTTTCAGTCTGTATGTGTTTCTAGGTCTGAAGTGGGACTCTTGTAGACAACATATGTATGGGTCTAGTTTTTGTATCCATTCAGCCAGTCTGTGTCTTTTGGTTGGAGCATTTAATCCATTCACATTTAAGGTAATTATCAATATGTATGTTCCTATTACCATTTTCTTAATTGTTTTGGGTTTGTTTTTATAGGTCTTTTTCTTCTCTTCTGTTTCTTGCCTAAAGAGGTTCCTTTAGCATTTGTTGTAAAGCTATTTTGGTGGTGCTGAATTTTCTTAGCTATTGCTTGTCTGTAAAGCTTTGGATTTCTCTGTCAAATCTGGATGAGATCCTTCCTGGGTAGCATACTCTTGGTTGTAGGTTTTTCCCTTTCATCACTTTAAATATGTCCTGCCACTCCCTTCTGGCTTACCAAGTTTCTGCTGGAAGATCAGCTGTTAACCTTATGGGGATTCCCTTGTATATTATTTGTTGCTTTTCCCTTGCTGCTTTTAATATTTTTTCATATTTAATTTTTGTTAGTTTGATTAATATGTGTCTTGGCATGTTTCTCTTTGGGTTTATCCTGTATATGTCTCTCTGTGCTTCCTGCACTTGACTATTTCTTTTCCTATATTAGTGAAGTTTTCTACCATAATCTCTTCAAATATTTTCTCAGTTCATTTCTCTTTCTCTTCTTCTTCTGGGACCCTTATAATTTGAATGTTGGTGCATTTAATGTTGTCGCAGAGGTTTCTGTGACTGTCCTCATTTCTTTTCATTCTTTTTTCTTTATTCTGCTCTTTGACAGTTATTTCTACCGTTCTATCTTCTAGCTCACTCATCCTTTCTTCTGCCTCAGTTATTCTGCTATTGATTCCTTCTAGTGTATTTTTAATTTCAGTTATTGCATTGTTCCTCACTGTTTGTTTTTTTGTTTAGTTCTTCTAGGTCCTTGTTGAATGTTTCTTGTATTTTCTCCATTCTGTTTCCAAGATTTTGGATCATCTTTACTATCATTACTCTGAATTCTTTTCTGGTAGTTTGCCTATTTCCTCCTCACTTATTTGGTCTGGTGGGTTTTTACCTTGCTCCTTCATCTGCAATATATTTCTATGTCTTCTCATTTTGTCTGGTTACTGCATTTGAGGTTGTCTTTCCACAGGCTGCAGTGTCATAGTTCCTCTTGCTTCTGGTGTCTGCCACCAGTGGGCAAGGTTAGTCCAGTGGGTTGTGTAGGCTTCCTGGTGGGAGAGACTGGCCTGCTTTCTGGTGGGTGGAGCTGGATCTTGTCTCTCTGATGTTCAGGGCCAAGTCAGGTGGTATGCTTTGGGATGTCTGTGGGCTTGGTATGACTTTGGGCAGCCTGTCTGCTGATGGATGGGTTTGTGTTCCTGTCTTGCTTGTTGTTTGGCATGGGGCATTCAGCACTGGAGCATGCAAGCATTTGGGAGAAGCCTGGTCTTGGAGTTAAGATAGAGGACTCTGGGAGAGCTCTAGCCATATAATATTCCCTGGGACAGGGAATTCTCTACCATTTCAGTGTCCTGGACTTGGCACTTCCACCCCAGAGGCTCAGGCCCAACCCCCAGCCTGGCAACCAAGACCCCGCAAGCCATACAGCTGGCAGTAAATAGAGAATAAAGAACAAAAGAAAGAAAGGATGGGGAGAAAACAAATGAAAACAAAAAACCCCAAGACAAATAGCAAAGACAAAAACAAGAAAACAGCAACAACAATTAAGAACAAACAAACAAACAAATGGACAGACAGACAAAACCCCAGACAGATGGTAAAAACAGAACCAAACAAAAACGAACAAAAAAAGAAACATACACACATACAAAAAGAACCAAAAACAAAAACAGGAAAAACAAAAAACAAGAGAACAACTAGACAAACAAAAGAACCCTAAAATGAATATTTTCATGACAGGGCCTCCTCTGTCAGTGTCTGCTCCCACAGTGAGCCACAGTCAACCCCTGCCTCCCCAGGAAGCCCTCCAATACCTCTAAGTAGGGCTCTGGACCTGCTGTGGGCACTGTGAGGCCAGCTCAGACTCTGACCTGGCCCAACTCCCATGTGTACTTGCTTCCAAAGTCCACTGCTGCTGAAGCTAGATGGGTCTTAGTTGTAGGAACACTCATTGTCTATTCAGGTATTCCACAGATGCAGGACTTACCAGGCTGATCATGGGGATTTAATCCATGGCTTGTACAACTGCACAGAGGGATTTCCATTCGTCTGCCTTAGTTGCACTGCCCCTAGGGCTCAGCTTTGGTTTTGGGCCCCACCTCTGCATGTGCACCACACTCAGGCATCTGTTCCCCACCCAGGTGAGAGGGAGGGAAAGCAGTGGCCTATTGGGGCACACTTACTCAGGCTGGGGAGGGGTGTGGTGGCCACAACCGGGGTGTGCACAAATTGCCTGCAGCGGCAGAGACTGACAGGAAGTTGTAACAGACTGGGGTGTGCTTGCAGTGGTGGATGTGCCTCCCTGTACCTGCGGAGGCAGGGAACGGTGTGTGGGGCAGTGGCATATCCACCCCTTGCCTGCCACTCAACAATGGCTCCTCATTTCCTAGGCAGACTATGCTTCCTCTAAGGACATTCCCAGCCACGGAGACCCTCACCCACCCCCTCTGTTGTATCCTGCAGCCAACAGCATTCCTCTCCCTGGATCTGCTCTCTCACCCCATGCTTTAGCACTCAGACCCTGCCAGCATTGGTGGATTCCCATCTCAAGCAGGGGTACCCAGGGCTGATTCCCAAGGAGGCATTGGGATGGGCAGCATTGAGGAGGCCTTGGCTTGAGGGGTGGGTGAGCCTGCTCAGATGGGTGCCCCTCCCAGTGCCCGAATAGGCTGAAGAAGCTGGCAGGTGGAGAAGGGTTGTAATGGTGACCTCGCCCCTTGCACGCCACTCAACAATGACGACTTGCTTCTATCGTGTCCCAGGCTTTTACTGCAAACATTCCCAGTTGTGGAGCTCCTTACCCCTGTCCCTTCAGGCTGTCTTTTCACAGCCAACAGCTGTCCCCTCTCTGGGTCCACACTCCAAACCCCACTTTCCAGCACCCAGCCCCCCTTCACAACAGGAGACACATGACTCAGGCTGGGGTACACAGGGCTGCAGCACAGACCAAGCGCGCAGTACTTACTTTGCCCTGCCTTCCACAGACCATCCACTGCTTTTTCCTTTGACCCCCTGAAGGTACCTTTGTGTCCCAGATGATTTCCCCACAATGAGGGGTTTTTTTCTGAGTGCAGGAGCCTCTCTTCACCTTCAGCTTCCTGCCAGGCTTGCTGATCCCTTTTCTGATTCCACTTTTATTACTTCCATCCTACCTGGTTGCGAGGGGATTTTTCTTGTCCTTTTAGGTGTCTGAAGTCTTCGCTAATGCTCAGCAGTTGTTCTTGAGAATTGTTCCATTTGTATATGTATTCTTTTTTTTTTTTTTTTTTGGTATGCAGGCCTCTCACTGTTGTGACCTCTCCTGTTGCGGAGCACAGGCTCCAGATGCACAGGCTCAGTGGCCATGGCTTATGGGCCCAGCCGCTCCATGACCTGTGGGATCTTCCTGGACTGGGGCATGAACCCATGTCCCCTGCAATGGCAGGCAGACTCTCAACCACTGTGCCACCAGGGAAGCCCTGTAGATGTATTCTTTTTTTTTTTTTTTTTTTTTTTTTTTTTTTTTTTTGGTATGCAGGCCTGTCACTGCTGTGGCCTCTCCCATTGCAGAGCAGGCTCCGGACACGCAGGCTCAGCGGCCATGGCTCACGGGCCCAGCTGCTCTGCGGCACGTGGGATCCTCCTGGACCAGGGCACGAACCTGTGTCCCCTGCATCGGCAGGCGGACTCTCAACCACTGCGCCACTAGGGAAGCCCTAGATGTATTCTTGATGTACTTGTGAGGAGAGACAAATTCTGCATCCTCCTATTCCACCATCTTGACTCCTCCTTGTACCAGTGTAATTATTAATAAAGTACCACTCACACTTAAAAATGCTCCTAGTGTAAATGGTAAAAATAGTAACTCTACTCTCAATTCTCCAGTCATCTTGCAATAAAACTTTGTAAATACCTAATTACCTGCATTTAAATTTCTTCTGTCTGAAATGCCTAGAGTGGTTAAGTTTCTTTCACTGAACCTTGACTGATGTCAGAGATAAAGCAGGACAGTAGTTAATGGCAACAAAGGCAGATTTTATTCAGTAATAACTATTGCAATAGGGGAGAGAACTCAGTGTAACCTGAGCTCAAGTCTGCTGAAATAAAAAGCAGGAGCCTTTTTAAACACTGAGATGTGGTAAAGGAAGGACACTAAAGAGTGTGAAGGGGGCATTTGGTTCATGTAAGTAGGCTATCTGGCTAATTGGTGCTTATTCCAAGGAGGAACAAACTTCTTGCATATTTATGACAAGGGGGTGGTCATGCAAGTTGGAGCAAGGTGTCATCTGAAGTTAGGCTCTTCCTCTCCCATGGGTACTGAGAGCCAGGATGAGAGTTATATACTTGAATGTATTTTGAAGACATGGCTTCCAGGACCTTGAGGAGACAGATTTTGGTGGTAGAATATTTACATCCCTGGCAGTCCAGTGGTTAGGACTTCACACTTCCACTGTAGGGGGCATGGGTTAGTGTGACCGGGGGTGGGGTGGGGTGGGGGTGGAGCATAAGGGGGTGGAGGGAAATATTTACATCTTAAAGGAACAAAGAAAGGTTTATAATTGTAAGCTTTCTCAGGCAGCATTTGAAGAGGTCCCAATGTCACCCTAGGGACAGGCCTTAAGATGCTAGAGGACATGCTTCTAGAGTCTGGTCAAGAAGAGAGTCTTCATCACTGATATACCTGGGATCATGGGATTTTGCTGAAATTACTTTGGAAATGGCATTTAATTACCGTAATTCATGTTGCATAGAATTTGACCTCAGTGTTCATCTTTTTTGAAAATGACTTGGAAGAGTATTGGTGTGGCCCCATCTCTAAAATGAACAGAAACCTGGAATGAGAAGCTTTGGGTATACATTTATAAATATGTAATAAAACAGCATTTCTTTTCCTACTCCTTGTGTGGGTTTTAAAATGATATTTACTTTCATATTTATTAATTTCTATCCCTCCATTCCAAAGAGGCAGAGAAGAAGCAAAGGAAGACTAAAATATTATGACTTGTAAATATAATGCAGACCATAAGGGATATAGTTTGTGACCTGAATGCTGAAAAGGAAGCTAGAGGCACTGCTTTCCCTGTTATTGAGCAGCCTGGCACTCTCTCTGAGTCTGGCCTGTTGGGAATAGTCTGCATTTCTCATCAAGACAGTCAATATTTGAAGATCAAGACTTTTGGGGCAGAGGTGAAGTTTATTCCAAACCTCTAAATATTTTCTCATCCCTATGGAGGGAAAATTTATTTGTCCTTCAGGAAGAGGTACAAAATACAACATTTGATTATACCACTTTGCCTGACACTTAATTTGTTTTACTGGTAGAACTGTTTTGAAAAATAGAAAGCAAATTATTATGCCTGAGTGACTTCAAAACCTTCCTATCATTTTATACCTGTATTGCTTCCAAGGAGGCTGCTGGGGGGCGGGGGGAGCTATGTTTGCATGGGAGTGAAGAGGATAAAGGGAGGAGGAGAGGAATATCTGAAGAAATGGTGAGGAGGGGCAAGTTGTCAGAAGCTCAACAGTTTGAAATTACAACCTAGATGAATTACTCATTGTATTCCCTCAACTGAGCTACAGCTTGCTTGTCTTGGAAAGAAAAACAAGAAAATTAATTGTTGAGGTAGGAACTAAAAGATCACACAGATTCCAAGGTGTTTGCACTATAATTTGAAGAGAATATTTTCATAAAAATGTTGCATCTCCAGACCGTTTGTAAAAACATGATTTGGAGAGAGTGGTATGAAGAAAATAAAAACTCACAAGCATTTCAAGATTTATTATTTTCCTCTTTATTTTGATTTTATTTTGAGGAGGGTGGGGAAAGAAATAACTTCTTAAGAACAATTTTGAACAAGGCAGTTCAAGATAGCTAATTGCTCGGGAGAAAAAAATCATGCACTACTTTAATATTTTTTAAAAATAAACTTTATTTTTTAGAGCAATTTTAGGTTCACAGCAAAATTGAATAGAAGGTACAGAGATTTCCCATATACTCTCTGCCTCTACACATGCATAGGCTCTCCTATTATTAACATCCTACACCAAAGTGGTACATTTGTTACAAATGATCAACCTATTGTTATCATCCAACATCTACAGTTTACATTAGGGTCCACTCTTTGTGTTGTACATTCTATGAGTTTGGACAGATGTATAATGACATGTATCCACCATTATAGTGTCATACAGAGTAGTTTCATTGCCCTAAAAATCTTCTGTTCTCCACCTATTTATCTCTCCCTCCCCCTAACCCCTGCCAACCACTGATTAACATCTGCACACTGCTATAAATATCTGTGTGCAGGTTTTGCATGGACATAAAATTTCAACTCCTTTGGGTAAATACCAAGGAGTGTATTGCTGGATTGTAGGGTAAGAGTATCACTACTTTAATTTTCGCAAGACATTTTTTTTACCATTCACTTTATCTTCATGTAGACAAACTTTTATTATGTTTTCAAGACCCAGAAACATCATACACTGTGTTTTCCTTTATGCACATTTGAGTTTTGAATTCTTTGTTCTTCTGTGGAATGGAATAAAATATTCCTGAACTAAACCACTTGCTAAGACCTTGGAATGCCTTGGTTTGACTCTCTTTACTGAACTCTGCTTTAGTTTTCAGACTTTAATTTCCTTTGAAGAATGTGCCTCAGATCTCAGCGTTTTTCCTGAGTTTCTGCTATGTGAAAGTTACATTTTCACTTGACATTAAGGAATATCTGGGCTTACTGTTAAGAATTACAGATAACCAAGTAATTTGCAAATATTATAATTTATATACACAGAATGAATCAAACTGGCCCTTTAGAACTTCATGGTTTAGCACCAAATGCATTTTCAAACTCTGTTATATCTCCTCCATCCCTCTCAGCCTTCCTTCCTTCCTTCTTTCCTTCCTTCCTTCCTTCTTTCCTTTATTCTTTCTTCACTTAATTATTTAACTGTTACTATAAACCAGACTGATAGTACCTGGAGAGAGTGAAAGGTAAAGCAGTATGGAAACATAACTTGTAATTCTGTAAGCTTTGCCAGATAAGACAAAGGCTGGCATCTATAGACAAATGTAATGACTCTGAAAACCAAGTATCATTAGAAAAATATGTTGGTGGAGATACAGCTTCAGAAACTACACCTGAAAACATATGTGGTTTGAAAATGAAGAATATGTCCCTTATGAGATTTTCTTAGCATAATGGTACATTATGATTGGAACCCATTTTCCAATATTTAGTAAAAGGTGACACTTCTTCCCTCCTCCTCTCCCAGTCCCCCACTACCTGAGATTTGTTCATTACCACTGACTTTGTTTGAAGGAAGGTTTTGTCTTAGTTGTGATCCCTTAAAAGCTGACCCTGAAAAAAAGGACTTGTGTATAAGTAGTTTGTCTGGGTGGATCTTGGGTTGCACAGCTGAAGGAGCTGAGTGAGAAGGTGGGAGAGGGAAGGGAGAAAAGCCATTAGAGGGTGGATTAAACAAGGTGGATTACCTATGTAGGCGATGAGGTTCAGTCCAGCTAGGGATGCCGTCAGGAACTTAAAGTTATCTTACTGAGGGACAAGGAAGTTGTCCTTCCCTTGTTGGTGAGGATTGCTTCTTATGTTTAATCCCCAGCACTTCCAGAACTCCCACAAATATGGATAAAAAGAGCCTTGCTTATAGTAGATTTGCATCATAATAGCAAGAGTATGGAAATATAAAGCACACCTGAAACAGAATAAAGTTAAGATTTTTGCGTGAACATTTGTGCAAGCAGTCTCTCATAGGGCAGAGAGAACCTGCAAGTGGAGAAAAGGATAGGGCAGGGTGTTTGAAATGTGAAGTTGTCAGTGTGCCCAGAAGTTGTCTGTAAGAACTATAGGAACTCAGAGTGGGTGTGAGGGGATACGAGAGAAGGTGGGCAATGGTGTCTGTGTGGGTTTTAAAATGTTTAAATTTCTACTTGATGGAACTTGAATCATATTAAGATTGACATTTCGAAGCCCCTCAGTGGTTGCTTTTTGCTGGTACTAAGTCTCCACATGCTAGGTAAAGTACACCTTCACATATTGGGATAGTTGTAAAGCTACTACAAAAGGCACCCAATGTGAGCAGTAATGGTGAGAGTCAGGCTTTTATCTCCCATCACCACCCTTAGTGCAATGTGCCAGCATAACTTTCCTTTTAGAAACTCTTTTGCAGAGAAGTATACTGTAAAGGTTAGTGAAATTATTCTCTGTAAACCTACTTGGAGATTCGTACAGAGAATTCTTTATCTATTAAGAACTAAGTAAAAATACTTTTTTCATAATGATTCTTTGGCAGTTTCAAAAAGCAGCTGAGAGAACATAGAAAGATGGTGGAAGAGTAAGATGCAGAGATCACCTTCTTCCCCACAGATACATCAGGAATACATCTACACGTGGAACTGCTCCTATAGAACACCCACTGAACGCTGGCAGAAGACCCCAGACCTCCCAAAAGGCAAGAAACTCCACATGTACCTGGGTAGGGCAAAAGAAAAAAGAATAAACAGAGACAAAATAGGGACAGCACCTGCACCAGTGGGAGGGAGCTGTGAAGCAGGAAAGGTTCCCACACACTAGAAGCCCCTTCACGGGCGGAGACTGCGGGTGGCAGAGGGGGGAAGCTTCGGAGCCGCGGAGGAGAGCACAGCAACAGGGGTGTGGAGGGCAAAGCAGAGAGATTCCCGCACAGAGGATCGGTGCTGACCAGCACTCACCAGCCCGAGAGGCTTGTCTGCTCACCTGTGGGGCGGGCGGGGGCTGGGAGCTTAGGCTCGGGCTTCAGTCGGATCCCAGGGAGAGGTCTGGGGTTGGCGGCGTGAACACAGCCTGAAGGGGTTAGTGCACCACGGCTAGCCAGGAGGGAGTCTGGGAAAAAGTCTGGAGCTGCCGAAGAGGCAAGAGACTTTTTCTTCCCTCTTTGCTTCCTGGTGCGCGAGAAGAGGGGATTAAGCGTGCCACGTAAAGGAGCTGCAGAAACTGGTGTGAGCCGCGGCTATCAGCATGGACACCAGAGACGGGCATGAGACGCTAAGGCTGTTGCTGCCGCCACCAAGAAGCCTGTGTGCGAGCACAGGTCACTCTCCGCACCTCCCTCCAGGGAGCCTGTGCAGCCCGCCACTGCAAGATCCCGAGATCCAGGGACAACTTCCCCGGGAGAACACATGGCGCACCTCAGGCTGGTGCAATGTAATGCTGGCCTCTGCCGATGCAGGCTCTCCCAGCATCTGTACCCCTCCCTCTCCCCGGCCTGAGTGAGCCAGCGTCCCCGAATCAGCTGCTCCTTTAACCCCGTCCTGTCTGAGTGAAGAGCAGATGCCCTCGGGCGACCTACGCGCAGAGGCGGGGCCAAGTGCAAAGCTGAACCCCAGGAGCTGTGTAAACAAAGAGGAGAAAGGAAAATCTCTCCCAGCAGCCTCAGAAGCAGTGGATTAAAGTTCCACAATCAACTTGAAGTGCCGTGCATTTGTGGAATACCCGAATAGACAGCGAATCATCCCAAACTGACCATGTGGATTAAAGGCTCTTGGTGCTCCAGCCAGGCGTCAGGGCTGTGTCTCTGAGGTGGGAGAACCAATTTCAGGACACTGGTCCACAAGAGACCTCCCAGCTGCACGTAGTATCAAATGGCGAAAATCTCCCAGAGATCTCCATCTCAACACCAAGACCCAGCTTCACTCAACTACCAGCAAGCTACAGTGCTGGACAACCTATGCCCAACAACTAGCAAGACAGGAGCACAGCCCCATCCATTAGCAGAGAGGCTGCCTAAAATCATAATAAGGCTACAGACACCCCAAAACACACCAACAGACATGGACCTGCCCACCAGAAAGACAAGATCCAGCCTCATCCACCAGAACACAGGCACTAGACCCTCAACCAGGAAACCTACTCAGCCCACTGAACCAACCTTAGCCACTGGGGACAGACACCAAAAACAACGGGAACTATGAACCTGCAGCCTGCAAAAAGGAGACCCCAAACACAGTAAGATAAGCAAAATGAAGACACAGAAAAACACACAGCAGATGAAGGAGCAAGCAAAATCCCACCAGACCTAACAAATGAAGAGGAAATAGGCAGTCTACCTGAAAAAGAATTCAGAATAATGATAGTAAAGATGATCCAAAATCTTGGAAATAGAATAGACAAAATGCAAGAAACATTTAACAAGGACCTAGAAGAAATAAAGAGGAAGCAAGCAACGATGAGCAACACAATAAATGAAATTTAAAATACTCTAGATGGGATCAATAGCAGAATAACTGAGGCAGAAGAACGAGTAAGTAACTTGGAAGATAAAATAGTGGAAATCACTACTGCACAGCAGAATAAAGAAAAAGGAATGAAAAGAACTGAGGACAGTCTCAGAGACCTCTAGGACAACATTAAGCACACCAACATTCAAATTATGGAGGCCCCAGAAGAAGAAGAGAAAAAGAAAGGGACTGAGAAAATATTTGAAGAGATTATAGTTGAAAACTTCCTAATATGGGAAAGGAAATAGTTAATCAAGTCCAGGAAGCACAGAGAGTCCCATACAGGATAAATCCAAGGAGAAACATGCCAAGACACATATTAATCAAACTATCAAAAATTAAACACAAAGAAAACATATTAAAAGTAGCAAAGGAAAAACAACAAATAACACACAAGGAAAACCCCATAAGGTTAAGAGCTGATCTTTCAGCAGAAATTCTACAAGCCAGAAAGGAGTGGCAGGACATATTTAAAGTGATGAAGGAGAAAAACCTACAACCAAGATTACTCTACCCAGCAAGGATCTCATTCAGATTTGATGGAGAAATTAAAACCTTTACAGAGAATCAAAAGCTGAGAGAGTTCAGCACCACCAAACCAGCTTTAGAACAAATGCTAAAGGAACTTCTCTAGGCAAGAAACACAAGAGAAGAAAAAGACCTCAAAGAACAAACTCAAAACCATTAAGTAAATGGTAATAGGAACATAAATATCAATAATTACCTTAAGTGTGAATGGATTAAATGCTCCCACCAAAAGACACAGACTGGCTGAATGGATACAAAAACAAAACCCATATATATGCTGTCTACAAGAGACCCACTTCAGACTTAGGGACACATACAGACTGAAAGTGAGAGGATGGAAAAAGATATTCCATGCAAATGGAAATCAGAAGAAAGCTGGAGTAGCAATTCTCATATCAGACAAAATAGACATTAAAATAAAGACTATTACAAGAGACAAAGAAGGACACTACGTAATGATCAAGGGAATTATCCATGAAGAAGATATAACAATTGTAGGGCTTCCCTGGTGGCGCAGTGGTTGAGAATCAGTCTGCCGATGTAGGGGACATGGGTTCGTGCCCCAGTCTGGGAAGATCCCACATGCCGCGGAGTGGCTGGGCCCGTGAGCCATGGCCGCTGAGCCTGCGCCCAGAGCCTGTGCTTCGCAATGGGAGAGGCCACAACAGTGAGGCCCACGTACCACACACACACACACACACACACAAAAAAAAAAGATATAACAATTGTAAATATTTATGCACCCAACATAGGAGCACCTCAATACATAAGGCAAATACTCACAGCCATAAAAGGGGAAATCGACAGTAACACAATCATAGTAGGGGACTGTAGCACCCCACTTTCACCAATGGGGAGATCATCTAAAATGAAAATAAATAAGGAAACACAAGTTTTAAATGATACATTAAACAAGATGGACTTAATTGATATTTATAGGACATTCCATCCAAAAACAACAGAATACACATTTTTCTCAAGTGCTCATGAAACATTCTCCAGGATAGATCATATCTTGGGTCACAAATATAGCCTTTGTAAATTTAAGAAAGTTGAAATCATATCAAGTATCTTTTCTGACCACAACACTATGAGACTAGATATCAATTACAGGAAAAGATCTGTAAAAAATACAAACACTTGGAGGCTAAACAATACACTACTTAATAACGAAGTGATCTCTGAAGAAATCAAAGAGGAAATAAAAAAAATACCTAGAAACAAATGAAAATGGAGATATGATGACCCCAAACCTATGGGACGCAGCAAAAGCAGTTCTAAGAGGGAAGTTTATAGCAATACAATCCTACCTTAAAAAACAGGAAACATCTCGAATAAACAACCTAACCTTGCACCTAAAGCCATTTGAGAACGAAGAAAAAAAAACCCCCAAATTTAGCAGAAGGAAAGAAATCATAAAGAACAGATCAGAAATAAATGAAAAAGAAACGAAGGAAATGATAGCAAAGATCAGTAAAACTAAAAGCGGGTTCTTTGAGACGATAAACAAAATTGATAAACGGTTAGCCAGACTCATCAAGAAAAAAAGGGAAAAGACTCAATAGAATTAAAAATGAAAAAGAAGTAACAGAGGACACTGCAGAAATACAAAAGATTATGAGGAATTACTACAAGTAACTGTATGCCAGTAATATTGACAATGTGGAGAAATGGACAAATTCTTAGAAATGCACAACCTGCTGAGACTGAACCAGGAAGAAATAGAAAATATGAACAGACCAGTCACAAGCACTGAAATTGAAACAGTGATTTAAAATCTTCCAACAAACAAAAGCCCAGGACCAGATGGCTTCACAGGCGAATTCTATCAAACATTTAGAGAAGAGCTAACACCTATCCTTCTCAAACTCTTCCAAAAGATAGCAGAGGGAGGAACACTCCCAAACTCATTCTATGAGGCCACCATCACCCTGATACCAAAACCAGAGAAAGATGTCACAAAGAAAGAAAACTACAGGCCAATATCACTGATGAACATAGATGAAAAAATCCTCAACAAAATACTAGTAAACAGAATCCAAGAGCAGATTAAAAGGATCATACACCATGATCCAGTGGGGTTTATTCCAGGAATGCAAGGATTCTTCAATATACACAAATCAATCAGCGTGATACACCATATCAATGAATTGAAGGAGAAAAACCATATGATCATCTCAATAAATGCAGAGAAAGCTTTTGACAAAATTCAACACCCATTTATGATAAAAACCCTACAGAAAGTAGGCATAGAGGGAACTTTCCTCAATATAATAAGGGCCATAAATGACGAACGCACAGCCAACATCATCCTCAGTGTTGAAAAACTGAAACCATTTCCACTAAGATCAGGAACAAGACAAGGTTGCCCACTCTCACCACTCTTATTCAACATAGTTTTGGAAGTTCTAGCCACAGCAATCAGAGAAGAAAAAGAAATAAAAGGAATCTAAATCGGAAAAGAAGAATAAAGCTGTCACTTTTTGCAGATGACATGATACTATACATAGAGAATCCTAAAGATGCTACCAGAAAACTACTAGAGCTAATCGATGAATTTGGTAAAGTAGCAGGATACAAAATTAATGCATAGAAATCTTGGCATTCTTATACACTAATGATGAAAAATTGAGAGTGAAATTAAGAAAACACTCCCATTTACTATTGCAACAAAAAGAATAAAATATCTAGGAATAAACGTGTCTAAGGAGACAAAAAACCTGTATGCAGAAATTTATAAGACACTGATGAAAGAAATTAAAGATGATACAAATAGATGGAGAAATATATACGATGTTCTTGGATTGGAAAAATCAGCATTGTGAGTATGACTCTACTACCCAAAGCAATCTACAGATTCAATGCAATCCCTATCAAACTACCACTGGCATTTTTTACAGAACTAGAACAAAAATTTTCACAATTTGTATGGAAACACAAAAGACCCCGAATAGCCAAAGCAATCTTGAGAACAAAAGATGGAGCCAGAAGAATCAGGCTCCCTGACTTCAGACTATACTACAAAGCTACAGTAATCAAGAATGTATGGTACTGGCACAAAAACAGAAATATAGATCAATGGAACAGGATTTGAAATCCCAGAGATAAACCCACACACATATGGTCACCTTTTCTTTGATAAAGGAGTCAAGAATATACAGTGGAGAAAAGACAGCCTCTTCAATAAGTGGTGCTGGGAAACCTGGACAGCTACATGTAAAAGTATGAAATTAGAACACCCCCTAACACCATACACAAAAGTAAACTCAAAATGGGTTAAAGACCTAAATGTAAGGCCAGACACTATCAAACTCTTAGAGGAAAGCATAGGCAGAACACTATGACATAAATCACAGCAAGATCCTTTTTGACCCACCTCCTAGAGAAATGAAATAAAAACAAAAATAAACAAATGGGACCTAATGAAACTTAAAAGCTTTTGCACAGCAAAGGATACCATAAACAAGACCAAAAGACAACCCTCAGAATGGGAGAAAATATTTGCAAATGAAGCAACTGACAGAGGATTAATCTCCAAAATTTATAAGCAACTCCTGCAGCTCAATAACAAAAAAACAATCCAAAAATGAGCAGAAGACCTAAATAGACATTTCTCCAAAGAAGATATACAGATTGCCAAGAAACACATGAAAGAATGCTCAACATCATCAATCATTAGAGAAATGCAAATCAAAACTACAGTGAGATATCTTCTCACAGTGGTCAGAATGGCCATCATCAAAAAATCTAGAAACAATAAATGCTGGAGAGGGTGTGGAGAAAAGGGAACACTCTTGCACTGCTGGTGGGAATGTAAATTGATACCGCCACTAGGGAGAACAGAATGGAGGTTCCTTAAAAACCCAATAATAGAACTACCCTACGAGCCAGCAATTCCACTACTGGGCATATACCCTGAGAAAACCATAATTCAAAAAGAGTCATGTACCGAAATGTTCATTGCAGCTCTATTTACAATAGCCAGGATATGGAAGCAACCTAAGTGTCTATCAACAGATGAACGGATAAAGAATATGTGGCACATATATACAATGGAATATTACTCAGCTATAAAAAGAAATCAAACTGAGTTATTTGTAATGAGGTGGATGGACCTGGAGTCTGTCATACAGAGTGAATTAAGTCAGAGGAGAAAAACAAATACCATATGCTAACATGTATATATGGAATCTAAGAAAAAAAATTCTGTGGAGAGCCTAGGGGTACGATGGGAATAAAACACAGACCTACTAGAGCATGGACTTGAGGATATGGGGAGGGGGAAGGGTAAGCTGTGACGAAGTGAGAGAGTGGCATGGATATATAGGCACTACCAAACGTAGGGTAGATAGGTAGTGGGAAGCAGCCGCATGGTACAGGGAGATCAGCTAGGTGGTTTGTGACCACCTAGAGGGGTGGGAGAGGGAGGGTGGGAGGAAGGGAGATGCAAGAGGGAAGAGATATGGGGACATATGTATATGTATAACTGATTCACTTTGTTGTAAAGCAGAAACTAACACACCATTGTAAAGCAATTATACTTCAATAAAGATGTTTTAAGAAAAAGCAGCTGAAAACTACTTGTTTACGTAGGCATATTATTAACAATATAAATACAACCAAATTCCAAGATCTTCATGCGTTCTTTGTGGAGAATGTTGTTTTTAAAAAGAATAATTTTACATGCATACCAAAAGTTGGGCATTTATAAATGTGGATATTTTAAACTCTATTGCAGTCTTCTGTATATTCTTTTTGTGCACATGCAGAAATTAAGTCACTACCTAGTCGAGACCATTGACTATGTGCTGTGGTCTGTCACTGAAAATAGTTATATAGTATTTAATTTACATGTAATATTTGACATCTGCTGCTGGCACAGTCCATAATGGGAAAATTTTATGGAAGATCTGACAAATCTTTCCTGAAATAGGATGATGAGGAGGAATATTTGATTTATCTCACATATGGTATAGTGTATTATTTTTATGCTTATTTAATGTCTATATTGGGCATTATTAAACTATAAAGATAATAGGACATAGTACTTTTACTGGAACAATTCATAGTCTCTTGGAAGAGACAAACATGCAATCTTTTTGCCCTATATTTCCTGTTGCTTGGTGACAAAAATGCATTCCTTTATAGACCTCTAAGGTTAGACCCAAGCAAAGAGAGACTTTATAAACATTCTCCTGGATTAGGATTTTTAACTATCTTTTCAGAAAGTTTTAAACCAAAAACACTGTTTTTACTGAGTTTTATTTGTTTCTCATCTTTAAAATGAGTGATTGGACTGATTGCTATCTAAGTTCCTATATAGCTATAATTCTATGTTGCAATATAAATGGGGTAGGGAGTTGGGTTGGAGAGAGTGGAAAAACGTCTCAAGAAAAAGAAAATGTGGCTCCTAACTTGAAGATCTTTTATAACCTAGTACATAATACTATGCGCATTTACTCAGGCCTAATGAGAATTTCCTATGACTGAGAACACAGCTAAGAAGTTTCACATTCCTGTCCTTTGAATCATTCATCTTACTGAAACAACGTGAATTTTTAATATTTTAATTTACACCGATTTCATAAATCTATGTTACTCAGAAAGTCCACACAACTGCATATTTAATTCTGGGAAAAACAGAGGCAGCTGATTTCACTTTATATTTGCCAGATGTAGTGCATTCCTGGTACGCATATGATTCAATAATTTGGGGCAATTTTGCTTTGGATGTAATCAAGAGAACATAAAACTTCTCAGCAGTAGATGAACTGGAAGAACTGGCTGTGAGAGACCCCTGGGAAAGATAAATGTTTTATTTTGTAGTGTTTGGTATACAGCCTCATTTTGATTTTTATTATTAGGCCTTTCGTTTTTACTTCTTTTTATAAAGCCCGTTTGAGAGGGCAACATTACAGGGGCTTTAAAAATAGAGTGTTGGGGGCTTCCCTGGTGGCGCAGTGGTTGAGAGTCCGCCTGCCGATGCAGGGGACACGGGTTCGTGCCCGGGTCTGGGAAGATCCCACATGCCGCGGAGCAGCTGGGCCCATGAGCCATGGCCGCTGGGGCCCGTCCGGAGCCTGTGCTCCGCAACGAGAGAGGCCACAACAGTGAGAGGCCCGCGTACCGAAAAAAAAAAAGCACGTTGGACTACTATGGGATGGTGATTTGGCCTTAAAAATTTCCTCTGAGCCAGATGATTATGTTTATGGCTAACTTTACGTAGATTTGTTCACTTAATATTGGCACTATTTCAAGTCAAAAAATGTTCTCTCTTTCAAAGGATATTGTTAATTTATAATATACTTAAGAGATGCCAGTGAGGTAGAATACAAACACACATGGCATATTCCAATGTGCCTATCTGTCCCCTGACTCCTGACATGGAAATGGGATCAAAGTCCAGACTGTTACTTGTGCAGGGAACAGAAACCTATTAGATATCGTCTTGGACAATCCCCCAAGCCCCTGGAGCCATTACAGTTTCAGTAAGTTTGCTTAAGTAAGTGGTGGGCAACAGAGAAGGACACTGAGGGCTGTGGGTATGGTTTTGCTCTTTTGCATTCAGGTACCTGTGAAATCCTCTAAGACTGATACATTTATCAAGTACCGTCTGTGTGTCAAATCAAAGTGCCATACACCTACCTCACTGTCATCTAATTCAGTCCTTTCAATAGGCCTTTGAGGTAACTGTATTCTGTATAACCAGAATTGCCCCAAGTCTTACCTGTGTATGGATGATGTCCTGCTAACACTACCACCAAAACGGCAGTGCCTTTATCCCTTCCTGTGTGAGAGTCACCCTTCCAGTCTTTTCTCCATGGTGGCTCACATGGGTTTGAGAGCAAGGCTACTTCTGTTCCTCCACTCTGATTCCCACATTGATGGGGTCAGCATCACTTCTGCTGAGAATGATCTCTCCAAGTGTTTCTGCCTAGCAGAGCCACTGGGTTGGCAGCTGCCCTTGGATACCCAAGTCTGAATTGAGTTCAGTGGCTGCATGGGGTGCTGTAAGAGGGTAAAAGGAATTCAGGGTAAAGAAGGATGGCTTTATTCTCATCTCTGTGTAGCACCTTTTCACCCAGACCTGAATTTGCACTTATTGTACCATTAGTGCACACACATCCCCATTCCTTGCCTCATTAATTATTGTTTCTTCAACTTCTGTTCTTCATTCCTCTTTCCACTGGACCTC
This sequence comes from Kogia breviceps, assembly GCF_026419965.1. NCBI lineage: Eukaryota > Metazoa > Chordata > Mammalia > Artiodactyla > Physeteridae > Kogia > Kogia breviceps. Next base: position 25,606,485 of record NC_081321.1, read on the forward strand.
AAACTAATGCCTGGTGCATGTGAGGAGATAGACTGTCTTCATCTTCTTTCTTTCACACTCCTCTCTTCTCCACCTATCCCTCTGTCTTTAGATTAAAGATTAAAAACGCTTATGCATACCAGCTCATACAATAGGCATCTGAAAAGTGTCTTGTATCCACCATGTCCATACACAGATAGCCAGAATCTGGAACCTAGTTTGAAATCAGCCAGGAAACTGGCTGAAACAGTCCCTTAGCTGCGATTGAAACACAGGGCAGTGTGGCTGCAAAGGGTTTCGTTCTTCAATAATCACATCATTTCCCAACACATAGGCCTAGAACTTTCCTTGTTTCTGACTCAACTTATTCTAGAAGGCTTGTCTTAAAAACCATTCTCAACACCTAACATATAATGATTCTGAAGAAAAGAGAAACACAAAATGTGGAAAATTAGTCTGAATTTTAATACCTAAAAACGTAGTGTTATTTGAAAGTTAATCATATGCATAGGTACTAAAGGAAAATAGTACCCAAAGAACAATGGAAAATGTCAGGAGAAACTTCCCATTTTCATGACATTTTGAAAGAAGCAGTGATTTATTATTTTAAAGTGTATGACTAATTTTTTTTGTATGACTAATTTTTAAACGTTTTTAATTATCCCTTTTATGAGGTACTGAACAGTGCACATTACACATTTTAGTTTGCTAGAATATCTGAGTTTGCTTCACAACTCGACCCTTCTAAGTTTCATGAAGAACACTGAGGGTGTCCTTGATCTCTGGCCAAAGCCCTGTGGTCTGTGTTCTACTCTGTAGCTCATGACTGAGGTTCCAAACACATTCAGAGTAGAGGGGCTGAGACCAGCTACAACTTCCTTCTCTTCACTCTTTGGAAAATGTTTTTATTGCAGCTGTCACTCTTCCTCCCACCACGGCTTAATGACATGACAAAATACTAAGGCACCAGAAATCCTACTGTTAATAATACAGAATGTAATACTTTATGGGTTCTTTTAACTTTTAAAGCACTTTGCTCACATAATCATATTTTATGCTGATAACAATCCTATCAGAGGGCTGGAGCTGATGTTACTAGTTGGCTTCTCCATGTGACAGAGTGGGAATGGTTGAGAGGTATGGCTAAGACCGTCTGCTTTGTGGGTGTCCTAAATCTTTCACTGAAGTTTTTTTTTTTTTAATTTTAACTTCTTTTTATTGTCCTTCAGTTCGGTTTATACAGTAATTTGTCTCTGTGAAAGAATTCAAATTTATTGAATGAAAGGCATTGCTTATGATACATAAAGCAATTAAAAAATAAGTTACAGGGGCTTCCCTGGTGGCGCAGTGCTTGAGAGTCCACCTGCTGATGCAGGGGACACAGGTTCGTGCCCCAGTCCGGGAAGATCCCACATGCCGCGGAGTGGCTGGGCCCGTGAGCCGTGGCCGCTGAGCCTGCGCATCCAGAGCCTGTGCTCCGCAACGGGAGAGGCCACAACAGTGAGAGGCCCGCGTACCGCAAAAAAAAAAAAAAAAAAAGCTACTGAAGGGGTAATATATAGCGAATTAAATAATACAGGTTTTGGGGTAATTGATGTGCATTTAATTTAAAAGAAACTCCATGAGGTCACCACACAGATTTAGATAACAGTCAAATGCAGAAAAACAGAAGAAAGTAAGTTTCTATGTGATCCCAACAGAGGTATCCTTTCCTTGATCATAAGAGAAGCAAGTATTTTTAGAAGCTAAAACTGTAAAGTTTACAGAAGTGCAAAACACCAAAACACTTTAAGCAAAGTGTTTATTTTCAAGGAAAAAGTATATTTTCTCATTTTCTGTTCTTGGCATAAATTTTAATTATTTCCAGTGGAACCAAAACCTCCTGAACCCCTTTCAGTGTCATCTAAAACCTGAAAAGACATAAAGGTAGTAAGCCATGTAGTTAATTTCAGATCCTCTTTCAGTCCTCTCCAGCTCCAAATTTGTAAGACTTTTATCCTTGCTATACCATTGTTTCAAAAAGGAGATTACAGAAAATTAAATTTTTTAAGTTTCATAAATTAAAATATTGAATAAGTTCCCAAAAAGCTAAGGGAACAGTAGAATTTCACAGACTAGTTAAGTGGTTTATTATCCAAAGTAATGCGTATAATAGCTATGGAAAACATTTCAAGAAGTTCTAAGATTTAAATTTTGCCTAAAATAGGACGAGTCACATATTCTACTACAGCTGGTCCCCAACTTAGGATGGTTTGACTTATGATTTTTTGACTTTATGATGGTGTGAAAGTGATTTGCATTCGGTAAAAACTGTGTCCCAAATACTGAATTCTGACTTTTTCCTGGGCTAGTGATATATGGTGTGATATTCTTGTGATGCTGGGCAATGGCAGCAAGCTGCAGCCACCAGTCAACCACTCCATCACAAGGGTGAACCACTGATAACACAACTGTTCTGTACTCATACAACCATTCTATTATTCACTTTCAGCGTGGTAGTCAATAAATTACATGAGATATTCAACACTTTCTTATAAAACAGGCTTTGTGTTAGATGCTTTTTTCCAACTATAGGTTAATGTAAGCATTCTGAGCACGTTTTAAGTTAGGCTAGGCTAAGCTATGATGTTTGGTAGGTTAGATGTATTAACTGCATTTTCAACTTAAGATATTTTCAACTTACGATGGATTTATTGGGATGTAATCCCATTGTTAAGTCGAGGAAGATCTGTATTTAGTTACAAGTGGCATATTAAATCCTCAAAATTTTATTTTTCCTTCATTGAAGATGTTACATCATTTATTCCCTATTCAGCTTTTATGATACTTACTTGAACTTCCTCTATTTCTGGGTAAAATATCCGTTCACAAATGAGCTGTGCAATTCGATCACCCTTTTTGACTTCGAACTTTTCTTTGCCAAAATTAAACAGTACAACACCAACATTTCCTCTATAATCTTCATCTATGACACCAGCTCCTACATCTATGAAGTGTTTTGCAGCCAAGCCAGAACGTGGAGCTACTCTCCCATAGCACCCAGAAGGAAGAGCTATCTGAATGTCTGTATTCACAAGGGCTTTCTCCATAGGTGGTACTGTGCAATCATAGGCACTGTATAGGTCATAGCCCGCGGCGCGCTCGGACCCCTTGGTCGGAGCGGTGGCGTGCTCCGAAAGCCAGACAAAGCGGAACCGCATGCCGCCCTCCTCCGCAGGCCGGGCCCGTTTGCTGGGGGAGATGACTTGTGCCTCTTGAGAGCAAGGCATGGCAGGGCAGAATGTGAGCACGAAAGGGCTTTCACTGAAGTTTTTTGACTTTAACAGATCTGATCAGAAACCTTAATGTAATGACTCTGCCTATGTTTCCATCATTTTGAAAAACCATTTAGAAATAATTGACAACGAATTTTTTATTCATTCACTTTTGCATTCATTCAAAAATATTTATAAACATCTAGTTTATAAATATTTAGGTCTGTGGATATAGCTGGGGAAAGAAACAGACAACAAGCTCTGTTCTCATGGAGCTTATATTCTAGCAAGCAGGGAGTCCTTACACAAAACAAATAAGTAGGATGTATTGTGCAACACACTGATAAGTGGTAAAGAGACAAAGCAGGAATGGGGTTGGTGGTGAGCTGCATTTTAGACGAGGTGCTCAAGGATGGCCTCACTAAGAAGATGGCATTTGTGTAAAGATGCTAAGGAGGTTAGGCTTATATAGTTTATTTTATAGCTTACAAATTTTGAACTGCCTTCAGATTTATAATGTCATTTGGACCTTACCAGGGAGAACATTACAGAATAGGAAAATGAGCATTAAAGATTTACCCAAAGTCATGCAGCCAGTTAGAGTCCAAGCTGTACACAAAACTTAAAAAAAAAATCTGGGCATTGTTTCCACTGTATAAACTCAACCTCTATAAACCAAGACTGACCATCTTTTAGGGGCCCACAGAAAAATAAGTTTAATAGTTTTACAATAAAATTTAAAAACCCACTAGTTTAGTTTAAAATGCAGAAATTAAAGTCTTTTAATATATTTTATCACACGTCAATCAAATTCAGCTATTCATATTTGGTACAACTAATTGTTTTAGCAACTTTTCATTGTCTACTTAAATTCAATTAAATAAATTTTATTAAGTACCAGTGATGTGTGCAGGAAACTGTTCTGTTTAGTGAACAACAGAGAAGGATCAAAAAGCCTGAATAGTCAAATAATTCATCAAGGAGTTCATTGGACTATTTTTTGTGATTGTGACAAACTAGATCCTTGAGGTCCTAGTTCTTGGGGTCTTGGTTCTGGTGATGTCATATAGGACACAAATAATTTTTATTGCATACCTTCTAATAGGTACAAGTCCTCATGAGGTGGGTCCCCAGTTCTTGTGTGCAAAATCTCAGAAATGTGGGTGTACCTAATTGTTCCTATTAACAATTTTCTTAAGACAACTGGAAAACAAAATGCACCAAGATGCTCCCCAACTCCTAAAACCCAGAGGACAAATAATGATGCTTTTGGTAAATAAAAAGTCTCCTTGATTACTCTCCTCATTATTAAGATGGAGAAGAATGAGAAATGTAGCTCTAGCTTTATTTCCATGGCACTGAGCATTTAAGCAGATTTTCTTCTGTAAGGCTAAGTGAGTGGCCAAGTCCTTCTGGACTTGTTCTACATTGCTCAGAATTTTATGGTACCCAGTAGGGAGCAGCTTGGCAACAGTCAGCTTAATTGTAGGGTGGCACCATCCAGGCCTGTTGGGGAACTGCCGGTAAACATAGGAGGTGATATTAGACTCCCATGTTGCAGTCACAGTAGCTGCAAATTACATTTTCCCCAGGCTCCTTTGGAAACAACGACTTCATTAGGCAATGGACATGCACATCAATTTTATCTCTGCCTCCTATATTTCTTGAAGTCTCCTAGCTTACCTCTCTCCCTCCCAATAAAATAAGCAATTTTCTCTAACTATGCTCACTGTTGCTCCTGTTTACTGAATTAGAGATTCCAGATTTGATAGTTGGTCTCCTGCAGATACTGCAGCCACAAGTGGTTCTCCTCGCTCGCGCTGCTGCTCCCATGGCAACAGATGTGTTTACATTCACAATGCTATTCAACTTTTTTTTTTTAACCTCTGCAATTCAGTAAGAAGAAAAACTGATGTTTGAAAAGGGAAGCTATTGTCATGAAAAAGGACAGAAAAGGATTTTTAATTGTAGGAATTAATAAAATTTTCAAAAACAGAGCATGTTTGCTTAAAGTTAATAAAGGCAGGGACTGGTGGCTTTGTGAGAAGCACTAAAATACTTTAAAATCAGGAATAAATATAGATCTCATTTTAGGCTTTGATATAAATTATATTTATCATGAAGGTAAGAATTGCTCTGAATTCAACTCCAGGAAAAAATTATGTATGAAAGACAGTGGTTTTCACATTCTCCTATAAAGTTGTTTCTACCTGATCTTAAGATCTTTGGGCCCATTGTGAACTGAATGTTTGTGTTCCCCCAAATTTCATATGTTGAAGCCCTAACTCCCAGTGTAATGGTGTTTGGAGGTGGGGCCTTTGGGAGGTAATTAGGTTTAGATGAGGTTATGAGGCTGGGTCCTCCACAATGGCATAAGTGCTTTTTTTCCCAATTCAGTTAACATTTTTATTACCAATGTTTTGAATTCTTTATCTGGTAAATTGTTTATTTATGTTTCATTATTTACTTTTTTTAGGGGTTTTCTTTTGCTCTTTCAATTGAGAGTTCTTCCTCTGCCTTCTCATTTTGCTTAACTTTCTCTGCCTTTATGAATTTAGGTGAAACAGTTACCTATTGTGCTCCTGAATGGGTGTTATTTTAATTAATTAATTAATTAATTTTAACATCTTTATTGGCATATAATTGCCTTACAATATTGTGTTAGTTTCTGCTGTAAAACATAGCGAATCAGTTATATGTATACATATATCCCCATATCCCCTCCCTCTTGCGTCTCCCTCCCACCCTCCCTATCCCACCCCTCTAGGTGGTCACAAAGCACCGAGCTGATCTCCCTGTGCTATGCAGCTGCTTCCCACTAGCTATCTATTTTACATTTGGTAGTGTATATACGTCAATGCTACTCTTTCACTTCATCCCAGCTTACCGTTCCCCCTCCCCATGTTCTCAAGTCCATTCTTTACCTCTGTGTCTTTATTCCTGTCCTGCACCTAGGTTCATCAGAACCTTTTTTTTTTTTTTCTTTAGATTCCTGAATGGGTGTTCTTATGTGGGAGAATCCCTAGAAAGACTGCATGTACCCAATGCCTTTGGTGGAAGATCTGGATTTGATGCTGATGCCATTCATGTTTTTCCTCAGGGTGTGCTGGTAGCTATCACCTTGGTAGGACATGGTGCTGGAGATAGTGGGGCTACAGCTGGTGCCGTGTGTGAGGCAGGACTTCCCGTTTGCTCAGTGATCATCACCACCCTGTCAGGAACAGCGTCTGATCACAAGTTGCTGGAACAGAAGCTCTGAGGTTGGTTCTGAGCTGGCTCTGTTCCCCTTTAAGAGTGTCTTTTCTCCTCTCCCTCTACTGGACTGTTGCCCAAGAGGTGGGGGGAGTGTTGAAGCAAATGGGGCTCAGGTATAGATAGAGCTTTGATGAGCTACCTGTGCAGGCTTCCGCAGCACCTCAGGTGCATGCCCTTTGCCCCTCACAGCTGACCTCTGCCCTCAGTCTCCGCCTCTTTGGCCCTGTTTGGAAACCGCTCCACAGGGAAAGCAGGGCCCATGTGGACTCTCATCATGTATTGGGGTGTGAACTCTGGTGGAACAGCAACCATCAGAGGTCTGGGATATTTCTGAGGAGCTTCTTGAATAAATGCCAGCAATGACTGCTGCTGCCCCGGCAGCTTGTGCCTCAGGACCAGGTTGCCTCTGCATCCCACAATCAAGTCTTTTTCCCTGTGTTGGCTGCCCCAGATTCAGTGCCACACTGTGATATGGAGCAAGCAGGACTGGAGTGTTTACTCAGCTCAGGCTGGTGTGTATGGCAAGGAAGTCATGGGAAACCTGGCAGCCACTAGAGCAGACCTCTCTCTGCCCTGCCTCAGGGGCAAGCCAGTATGCATGAACTCCTCATCTGGAAAGTCCAGGCTTCCCACAGCCCTTCTGTCTCTTCCAGCCATCCTCTAACCAGTTAAAAAGGCGTGTCTTCCTTGAGTAGGACCACAGGACTTAGACATCTAGTCTGTGGTTCAAGCTGCCTACTCCCCAAGGCAGGTGTCCACCCATGTAACCTCCCTTTTCCTCTGAGTCCCCACCCAGGGGCACAGGTCCCAACTCAATCGCTTTTTTTCCCTTCCTACCTGATTACATGTGTATCTTTATTACAGTCTTGGTTGTACAGAAGTCCTCCTGCCAGTTTCCAGTTAGTTTTTCAGTGAGAATTTTTCATATATAGATGTATTTTTGATGTGTTCATGGAGGGATGTCAGCTCCATGTCCTCTTACACTGCCGTCTTCCTCCCTCCTCCCGACTTCACACTCTAGACTTCCAAAACTATAAGATATTAAGTTTGTTCCTTGAAGTTTATGGTAATTCGCTATAGCAGCAATCAGAAACACAAGTTTGAAGTGGAAAGAATCAACATTCTCAAGGCTCTCTAACTTTGTGAGACTCAACCACTAATCTTTATTTCTTGGACAGATATGATGAGGGAAGGGGAAAGGTGAATTAGGAACTGTGCAATATCAGATGTCAAGTGTGATGTGTGAAGAGGGAAAGTATTGATTCTAGCCCCTGACAAAATAAGAATGCAAAATGTTAATCCTAGAGTAAACACTAAGATAATAATACAATGAGATAGAGGTAAGAATCCAATATAAAAAATAAAATGAATAAGAAATAAAGTGGAACACTAAAATACATTTGATTATCAAAAATAACGTGAGAGGGCTTCCCTGGTGGCACAGTAGTTGGGAGTCCGCCTGCCGATGCAGGGGACAAGGGTTCGTGCCCCGGTCCGGGAGGATCCCATATGCCGCGGAGCGGCTGGGCCCGTGAGCCATGGCCGCTGAGCCTGCGCGTCCAGAGCCTGTGCTCTGCAACGGGCGAGGCCGCAGCAGCGGGAGGCCCGCGTACCGCAAAAAAGTAAATAAATATGCCTTTAAAAAAAATAATAATAATGTGAGAAAGGTGAAAAGGAAGAAAAATAACAACAAAAAAGGAAGAATCAAAAGGCAGTAGTAAGATGATAGGCTTAAACCTAACAATATCAATAATTTCACTAAATGTAAATAGGAGAAAAAACAGCATCAAAATTCATGAAACAAAATCTAAATGAATTAACTAAACAAATTTACCATCACAATAAGATATTTTAACAATCCTCTCACAGTAATTGATAGACCATGTAGACAGAAATTTAGTAACTATATAGAAGAGTTGAAAAACACTATAACCACCTGAATCTAATTGATGTGTAGAGAGAATTACATATAGCAACTTCAAAATACATATTCTTTTAACGTACAAATGGAACATATAGTCTAAATGATTATACATAAAATTATCAGTAAATAACAAAATATTGAAATTAAACAAAGCATAGATTAGAAAAGAATTAAATTAGAAATTAATAACAATAGGATATCTGGATAATTCCATAACATATAGAATTCAAGAATTATATTTCTAAGCAAGCTGCAGGGTGAAAAAAATATGAGGGAAATTAGGAAATATTTCAAACTAAATGATAATTAAAAGAGCATATTAAAATTTGTGGGATGCAGCTATAACAATACTTAAAGAGGAATGTACAGCTCAAAAATGCTTATACTGGAAAAAAAACTGATTGGAAGTAAATGATCCATATTTCTACTTTAAGAACCTAGAATAAGATGAGCAAATTAAATCCAAAATAAATAGGAGGAAATAACTAGTATGATTAGAGTAGAAAACAATGAAACAGAAAAATGACAAATAAATATATATGTATGTATCTATATATATTTAAATAAACAAAATTGCCAAGCCACTAGTTAGACTAATCAAAAAAAATAGGGAGAGAAAATAGATTGCAATATCAGGAATGAAAGAGAATTTATTACCTCAGATCCTACAGGTAGTAAAAAAGTACAACAAGAGCACATTGTAACAACTTTATGCCAATAAATTTGACATATCTGATAAAATGGAGAAGTTCTTTGAAATATATGCATTACCAGAATTGACACATAAAGAAACAAAAATCTCAATATCTTTAAATGTTAAAGAAATTGAATTTGTAATTACAACATTTTCACAAAGGAAACTCCAGATCTAAGTAATTTCACTAATGAATCATTTAAGAAGAAAAGAGTCAAGCACAAACTCTTTAAAGAAATAAAGGAGGAAGGAACGTATTCCCACTCAATTTTTACAAGGCCAGCATATCTCTGCTATGAAAGTTTTACAAAGAATTTATAAGAAAACAAAACTACAGACTAATATCCATTATCAGTATACATATAAAAATCCCTGCCAAAATATTTGCTAATTAAATGCAGAAATATATGAGTAGTATAATTTATTAGGGTCAAGTAGTTTTATTCCAAGAATACAAAGTTGGTTTTAAAATTAAAAATTAATTTACTATATTAAGAGAATAAAGGAGAAACATCATATGCTTATATGAATAGATGTAGAAAAAGCATTTGACAAAATTCAGCACTTTCTCGTGATGAAAATTCCCCAAAACGTAGGAATTGAAGAAAACTTCCTAAATTCAATACAGGCAATGGCAAATAGCCTTCTTTTAACCTATATTTAGCGATGAAAGATTGAAAACTTTCCCTTTAAGATGTGGAACAGGACAAGGATTTCTTCTCACCTCCTCTACTTATTGTTCTGGAGGTCTGATCAGTTTAATGAGGCATTGGAATTTGAAAAAAAAAAGGAAGTAGGACTGTCTTACTTTATGGATGACATGATTTGTGTTTATAGAAAAATCCTGGAGAAAATACAAAAAAATACTAAAACTTTAAGTGAATTTAGTAAGTTTGCAAAAATCCAAGTTCAATATACAAAAAATCAACTGTATTACTGTATACAAAGAAAAAAACTATTGGAAAATATAATTAAATACCATGATCTTTGAAAATTCTTAGAGATAAATTTAATAAAACATGTACAATATCTCTATAGTGAAGAATGCAAAAATATTCCTGAGAGAAACTAAACAAAACTTAAATAAATGGAGAGATATACCATGCTTATGGATTAAATACACAGTAATATTAAGATGTCTGTTTTCCAACTTATGTAGATTCATCCAATATTAGTCCAAATATCTGCAGGTATTTTTTGTAGAAATTGACAACCTGATTCTGAAATTTATATGGAAATGCAAAGGACCCCAAATGACCAAACCTAAGGATTTGAAATCTCTGATATCAAGACAGTATAAAGGAACAATTATCAAGACAGTGTATTATTAGCATAAGAATAGACATATATAAATGGAATAAAATGAAGAGTCCAAAATTAGAGTCACATTTATAAGGTCAGTTGACTTTCGAAAAAAGATGCAAAAGCAATTTAATGGAGAAACAATAGTCTTTTCAATAAATAGTGTTAAAACAACTGGACATCTGTGGAGTAAAAACATTAATGTTGACCCCTACCTTACACCATACGAAACTTTAAGTTGAACTGATATTAAATATAAATATACAAAATTATAAAGTTCTGAAAAGAAAAGTAGAATATTTTCATGATCTTGGAGTAGGAAAATATTTCTTAGGTTATAAGAAGCATAAGATAAGAAACTGTAAAATTTTAACTTAAGCTTTATCAAATTAAAAACTGCTTCTTACCATTACAAAATAAATAGGCAAGCTGTGTATTTGGATATTTTGGAGAAAATATTTACAATACATATATTTAACATAAGATTTTACCCATAATATATAAAGAACTTTTACAAATCATTAATAGATAATCCAATAAAAAATCAAAAGTTTTTAACAGACAGTTCAAAAAAAGATACATGAATGGCCACTTAACACACAAGAAGTAGCTCAACATAATTATTTAGAATAAAAATTCAGATGGAAATTATAATGAGGTATCACTACAAACCCCTTGGAAAGGCTAAAATTAGAAATACTAACAATACTAACTGTTGTTTAGAATGTAGAGCAACTGAAACTCTCAGGTATTGCTGGTCAGAGTGTAAAATGATACAACTACTTTCAAAAATAATTTGGAAGTTTTATGAGGTTAAATATATTCTTGCCCTAGGACCCAGCAGTTTGACTTCTAGGTATTTATCCAAGAGAAATTAAAAAATATGTTTATAAGAAGACTGGTCAAGAATGTGCATAGCAGCTTAATTCATAATAGACAAAAACTAGATTTAATTCACGTGTCCATCAACAGGAGAATGGATAAATAATTTGTGGTATATTCTCATAAAGAACTACTGCATAGAAAAAAAATGAACTGCTGATATATTCAACGATGTGGATGAATTTTAGACACATTGAGTGAAAAAAGTCAGAAAAAAAGAATATCTACCATTGATTCCTTAAGTATGAGGTTCTGGAATGGGCAAAATTAATCTATGCTGAAAGAAATCAGAAATATGGTTGACTATCAAGGTGTACAGAGCTGGGATGGAGCCAGAAGGAGCATTAGGTAAATTTCTGGGGTTTTGAAAATAATCTGTGTTTCGATAGGCATATGGATTATATGAATGTATATATTTTTTATGTTTGCTAGACATCAAAAGATTCATGCTGGAACAACCTGATGGATGTAGGGATTATGTGTAGAACTTTCTTTGCTATGAAGCTATTAGTAAACATTAGAGAATTCTACAGGAAAGCAAACAAGCATATGAATAAATATGCATTTTTTATGGCAGTAGCTTACAATATTGTTATATTAGTATACCTCAATTAAAATAAACAGCCCTAGCTAGTCTACAAATTTCATGCCATGTTTCACATATTTACATAGAGCACACCTCATAGAATTATCACAGTTTTAATTTTTTTCCTATTTCATTTATTAGTTTTTCATAACTCTTACCCTACGCACACAATTTACATGTCACCAAACCAACAAGAGTGAATAAACATAGCTCAAGATGTGCTCAGGGCTTCCCTGGTGGCGCAGTGGTTGAGAATCCGCCTGCCAATGCAGGAGACACGGGTTCGTGCCCTGGTCCGGGAAGATCCCACATGCCGCGGAGCAACTAAGCCCGTGAGCCATGGCCGCTAGGCCTGCGCGTCCGGAGCCTGTGCTCCGCAACGGGAGAGGCCACAACAGTGAGAGGCCCGCATACCGCAAAAAAAAAAAAAAAAAAAAAAAAAAAAAAGATGTGCTCAAATTTAATGTTATTAAACAATGACACTTACTTTTTCTTTTACTTTTATTTCTTTGGATGTGTTTTAAAATTCTGTTTCCCAAACTATGGAAATGAGTGTCAACTGCAGATCTGATTCAAATGCATTCACCACATTCTAACCCAGATCTACCAAATAAGAATCTATGGGTGTTTTTCCAAATAATTACATTAAAAACAAACAAACAACAAAAAAAATACAAGCTCTTTTGGTGATTCTAATTTACAATAAAGTATAAAAGCCTCTTTTATAGATTAGAGTTTCTCCATCTTTATTGCACATTAGAATTGATGAAATAAAATTCATGTTTTATGGCAAGACAAGAAAAATTTAAATGTAAACATTTTCTCTGCCCATTTGGGTCTCTTCCCTCCCTTTTAGTGTGTATTGTGCAAGTGCATTAATTGGCAGGAGATAACCTTCCTTCTTAATCTTGTAAGGGGTCACGATGACCCACCACTCACTTTATACATGCAGATCTGGATTGTATAAATTGTTGATATGTCATTTATGTATATAGCCTTTTGTTTGAAAAATTTACATAACTCTGCTTTGACCTATAATGGGTGGAACAGTCTTCAGAGCTTTCTAAAAGACTGTCTCCCAGGTTATAATCCTCAGGTTGGCTCAAATAAAGTTTTCTATTTCTTTCTTAGATTGACCCTTGTTTACTTTTCTCATCAACAGAATCATTGGGGGAGCTTTAAAATATGGACTGGCTTTTGTCAATACCATTTATCCACCATCCTGCATTGAGTCTGGGCTGGCTTATCATGTAGGTGACCATACATTTGGTATAATTTCTTAGGCACAAAGAATTTTATTTCCATCCAAAATATTCCACATTTTTTTCTAGTAATGCTTGAATTCACCCTGTTCCCCAGCCCCCCAAAATGACATCCACACTCTTCCATTAAAGATAAAGCTTAAAATACAAATACTCCCATGAAAAGAAACGTATTGTTTCCCAAGAGTGGCACTGTTTGAGCACTTAAAGGAAAAACGGTAGAATCACCAAAGTGGACTAGGCTATGTTAGGGGATGGACATTTGCAAGGTCACTAGGCTACTCAACACAGAATTTTCCCTTCATAGATTTGCCATAAACTAGTCTGTTCTACAAAGCAGAAAATGTTACGGGACATAGACTGTCATTACAGATAAGGGAAAAGAAACAGTGTCTGCCTTCCATGAATTTATGATCCTGTAGAAATGAAGGGGTTCTAGGAGTGATGGAATTTAGAGAGAATGTGATTGGCCATTGGTTTGTTCTTGATAATCTGCAAAATCTGTCTCTGTAATCCATGAAGATTTGTCTAGAAAAATTGACTCTGCCTTCTTGAACTTGTATGTCAAGAGTCACCCAATTCTAAGAAAGTAAAAGAGAATTAAAAGACAACAAAATTCTCTGTATAATATGTAATTAACTGGAGAATTGAGGAAGGCTTTCTCTGCTTTTAGTGGCTGATTAAGTGCAAATATTTTCATCCTACTGTTAGGGAACCATTGACTGAAACCACCTGCTTTGGCCAGGTGCATTAATAACCACTTGCATGAGTTGTCTCACAGCATAGGGTCCCGATAAGGAACATGGTGCTGCTGCTGAAAACTAACTGGGAGAATTCGGGAGAGGCCAAAAGGAAGGAGATGTCAGCCCATAATATGTCCTGCCAACCTCCCAGAAACCCTCACACTGGAATCCATCTTGGCTGAGAGATGTGTGTGCCACCAGGAAAGACCCTGAGTCAGAACAAATATGGGCAGAAGCAAGATGATTGGCCAGAGACAACTGGAAAACTAACCCATTACCATAAAACCTGAGACTGTGAGCCACATGGCAAAGCAGTTCTCCTGAGTTCCCTTACCCTGCTGCTCTCTGCTACAGAAGCATTGTCTGATAAAGTCTTTTGCTTTGTTAATATGTCTGTCTCCTTGGACAAAATTCATTTCCGAGTGTTAGACAAGAGCCTACTCTCAGGCCCTGGAAGGGCCCCTCTTCTAGAAACACTACCAATCAAAGTGAATCTATGCTTCTAATCTGAGCAAGCCTCAAAACCACATAGGAGATGAAATAGTGCCTTAGTTTGAGAATTAAAAGTTAAATTATGGACCAGTCTGAGACCTACTGATGCAAAACTAAAGCAAGTCACTACAGTTATTTTAGACAGTGTTCTTCAAAGTGAGAGATGTGGTAAAAGTGTTACAACACTTACTTATATTATGCGTGTCTTGGAAAGGATGTTTTAGTAAAATCAAATTGATAGTAGTGAATGTATGATATGAATAATGTATAAATAAATACTTATACACTGGAGGTACAGGTTTAAAAAGTTGTTACTAATGAGGTGCATGATTTTAAAAATTTAGTGATTTAAATTATTTTGAAAAATAGTAAGTTTTACTTTGGGAGGACTACTTTATATACTGCTTCCTTTCACTGATGACAGTTATCACTTAGAGTGAATGGCAGCAGTAAAAATGTCATCTGTAATGTACTCTCTTTTCTTATCTGGAGCATAAGTGAGTTTTTTCCCCATGATTTTCAGCTATAGACATGTAGGGTGGCCTTTGTGTCTCATCTGTGGTCTGAAGCTTCTGTTTGTAGACAATCTCCACTCATTAGGAAGCATCTCAGAAAGTCACAGGTGAAAGGCACCTCAGATATTTGTTCTCCCTCCTTATTTTAAAGATGAAGAAACTGGGATCAAAGGGAGAGGCAGTGAAAAAATGTAATTAAAGTTACTCAGTTAAGTCAAGAGTGCTCCTTGATACTACAAACAGTGCTGTTTCTATTTTTCTAGAAACATACCCAATGTGTTTACCAGGAGATAGTAACTATTAGCACTAAAGGGGCATCCACGTTCCATATTTCCTAACAAAATGACATTGAGTATAATCAATGCTTAGTATTTCTTTCTTTTTTTTTTTTTTTTTTTTTTTTTTGTGATATGCGGGCCTCTCACTGTTGTGGCCTCTCCCGTTGCGAAGCACAGGCTCCAGACGCGCAGGCTCAGCGGCCATGGCTCACGGGCCCAGCCGCCATGGCTCACGGGCCCAGCCGCTCCGCGGCATGTGGGATCTTCCCGGACCGGGGCACGAACCCGTGTACCCTACATCGGCAGGCGGATTCTCAACCACTGCGCCACCAGGGAAGCCCAGTGCTTAGTATTTCTGACAATGGCAATTGCTATCTGGTTGGTAGGACTGGAAGGAATCTATAAATCTTTAGCTATTTATTAAGAAGGAAATAAGTTTGTTTTTTGTCTCTAGTGGAAAATGGGAACACTTTTACATAGATTTTTAAAATTAACTCAAAGTTTTCTGTATTATATTTGTTAATGGATATAGTGAGAGCTATATCTGTAGGTTGCTTCTTCAGTAAGATGCATTGTGTTATTCAGTATTTTTCTATCATTTATGTTGACATGCAAAGAAATATGAGATATCCTTGGGAAATCAAGACTAATACATGTTAAATATTTGAGAACATACCCAATTACATTCTAATTTAGAAGGTATAGGTGTTAGAAATCAATTTGCCTTTCAAATTAATGCTTTCTCAAAGAAAATTAGAGAAAATGTTTTAGTATTTTATCTCCCTAGCCTCTGACTCCTGTAGGTATTCATCCAGAATTTGTCTGTGAAACATAACCTCTTTCTGAAAGATTTTTCCAAAATCACTTTAGGTTTGTGGGTCATGGGTCTCGACAACTGGCCTAGACTGTTTTCCCTGACTTCCTGAGGTTGAAACCACTGAATTTCTGCCTCAGGATATGGTTACTTCTTAGGTTTTGGGAGAATGATCTAGTCTGAGATAATGGTTTAAGGTTCTGAAGGATATTTTGTTTCCTAAATTTCATGCACATGGGTTACTGCTGTGGTAATCTCTTTTTTCCTATTAACCTCTCTCTGTAAAAGGGAATTTCATGAGAGACATGACATTGAATTGATGCAACTTCAGAGGTCTATTGCAGCCAAAGATGGTCTAGGTTGCAGGTCCTCAAAAGAGCTCCAATTCAACTCCTCTAAGACATTGAAAACATCTGGGTGAGACTGATCAGAATTTAAATCTGAAAAGGGAGAAATCTATGTATAATTCATTTGAACTTTATCTCACAGCCTAAGACTTTAATTTCTTTGGATTTTACTATCTGTGGACTTTAACTTGCAAATGGACTTCATTTTTGAACTTTAAATTCTTCCTGTGAATTTCATAGTAGGAGTAGTTTGTTTGTAAATTTGAGGCAACTCTGTAATATTGGCATTCATTTTTAAAGTGATTTAATGATGTCATTTGATTTCATTGCAGAATATTGAATAGATTCTATTGGATAATGTGGCTATGCATAATTTAAGGTGAGATGGGGACTAGACTACAGAGTAAGCTTTTGGCCTTGTGCACAGAGTGACTTAGAAGTTAATTAAATTATTTTTCTGTTCATACCCATTTCAGAGGCTTCTGAGAAAAAACTGTGCATCACACTCATGGCCCTAGGAAAGTATCCAAACGTTGGTTGGTATTATGTACAGCAGGCCTGTTTCATTGCTGATCTCATTCCTAAGGGGAAAGTCATAAGTTTTGTACACTTCATTGGGTTGAACCCAATGAAGAAAGAGAATAAAGACCTGAGATATGAGTGGGGGAAATGCTTCTTTCCAACTCCCTTCCAAGGAAGGTCAACCCTATTAGCTTATGGACTCTGTTCATCTCCTTACACATTTCATTTAGAAGCTTGACATAACAAATGTGACTGATGGATTTGAGGAGGCAAGTAGGGCTTGTGTACCCCACACTCCCCCTCGTCCCTTCTTGGGGAGTGAAGCCTTCTGACTTCACATGTTAGCCTTTATACCTTCATGCCCAAAGTTTTCTGTGTTCCTCAGTGGAGAGGCTGTTCCTATGCTTGTGAAATAAAGTCCATCTAATTTGGAAATTCGGTATTAGTGAGGCCATTTGCCCACAGATATGTCACATTCTCCAACATCAGTTTTATTAATAGTAAAGGTTATGTGTTGGGCTCTCTAACTGATAATTCTTTTACTTATGTCTTCATTCATTTAGCACTTGGGTGGAAAAGGAAGTATGATTCACTGTATTCTCTCAAAGATCCCAAAACTCCCTTCGAGAAAGTTGCCTCTACATTTTCTTGTTCTAGTTTGTACCCTTAAATGGGGTTGCATCACAGCATAAATGTCTGATCAATACATAATATTGGACACTCTCTACATGGACAAATTTACCCTATATTCGACTGTCTATTCTTTCTCAAAATCAAAGGAGAGTCAAGCTCCAAGTTCTAGTTCTCTTTTATCCATTACTGGGAAATATGTTATAATTCTTACTATATATTAAATTTTCAATGATTATTTTTTCATTTTAACAGCCTCATAGGACAAAGAGTAACAAAATTATCTTGCTAGATTCTTAAACATACATGAACATTATCATATGGACTGGGCAGGTTAGTTTTATGTGAATCTGTAGGCTGGTATTTTCACCATATCTCACATGCCCGTGAGCCATGGCCGCTGAGCCTGCGCGTCCGGAGCCCGTGCTCCACAACAGGAGAGGCCACAACAGTGAGAGGCCCGCGTACCGAAAAAAAAAAAAAAAAAAAAAAAGTGTTCTTAGTTTTTATTATTGTTATAAGAGTTCTTTACATATTTTTAAATAAGATCTTTATAAGATATATAGTTGGCTTATAGTTTCTCACATTAAGTAGGCTGTCGTTTTAAGCTCTTGATGGTATCCTGTGAAGCATAAAAAGTTTTAATTTTGGTGATTTTTCAGTTTATTATTTCCTTGATTGTTAATGCTTTTGGTTTCGTATCTCAGAAACCATTGCTAAATCCAACGTCAAGAAGATTTACCCCTATGTTTTCTCCTAAGAGTTTTATCATTTTAGCTCATATTAATGTGTTTGATCCACTTTGAGTTATTTTTTTGTATACTGTGTGAGCTGGGGCAACAGCTTCATTTATTTGGACGTGGACATCCATTTGTCCCAACATTATTTGTTTCAAAGACTATTGTTTCCTCATTGAATTGTTCTGGCACCCTTGTCAGAAATCAGTTGATCATAAATGTGAGTGTTTATTTCTGGACTCTAATTTCTGTTCCTTTTGTTTATATGTATATACTTAGTCAGTTATCACAGTTTTAATTTTATTGCTTTCTTAAATTAGTTTGTATGTAGTTTTTGTTTGCAAGGATGTTTACAACATCCTTTCAAGATTAAAAATTATACAAAAGTGTACACAGAAATTCTTCAGTTTTAAGGTTTCCAGTCAACATTTTGTTACTAAGATTTATCCATGTCATTAGTAACAATAATTCAGTTATTCCACGGTTATGTATCATTTTTTTGTTGAATATGCCATACTTTTAAAATCCATCACCTTTCTATAGGTGTGCAGGTCATTTCCTATTTTTATCCCCCCCTATTTTGTACAGTGTTTCAATGTCAATTCTTGAACCTATCAACTAATACACATGGATGAAGTAGTTTCCTCTGGGTATATACTCAGGTATGGAATTGCTCCAGCCTGGTATGTCAGTGTTTAATAGATACTTCCAAACTGTTGAGGTTTTTTTTATTAGTCTCCAATCAGAAATGTATTGGAAATTCTGTTGGTCTATTGGTCTTCAGAGTTGGGGTTGTGAGACTTTGTAAGTTTGTCAATTAATGCCATATGATATATTATCTTATTACAAGCTTGATATGCATTTCTTTGATTAATGAGGTAGAGAATATCCATAAGTTTACTGCCATACATATTTCCTCCTCCATAAAATACCTCTCATGATTTTCATGTTTTTGCCCATTTTAACTTGGGTTATTTAAACCCTTATGATTGATTTGTAGGATTTATTTATACAATTTGCAACTATTTCTTAATCATATGTGTTGTAAATATCCTTAATTTGTAGCTTGACTTTTCACTTTTTAAAGGTGATTTTTGATAATGAAAAGTTATTTAATTTTTTTTAATTGAGGTGTAATAGACAAATTAGTTTCAGAGGTACAACATAATGATTTGATATTTGTAATGTATTACAATATCTTCACCACGATAAGTCTAGTTAACATCTGTCACCACACATAGTTATATAGGTTTTCTTGTGATTAGAACCTTTAAGATCTCAGCAACTTTCAAATATGCAGTATAGTATTAACTATAGTCACCATGCTGTACATTGCATTGCCATGACTTATTGATTTTATAACTGGAAGTTTAATATCTTTTGACTCCCTTCACCAGTTTGACACCCCTTTACCACCACCCCAAACCTTCCCAACCTCTGGCAACCACCAATCCCTTCTCTGAGCTTGGTTGTTGTTGTGTGGTTCTTTTTTGTTTGTTTTGGTTTGGTTTGGCTTTAAGATTCCACACATAAGTGAAATCATATAGTATCATTTAGCATAATACCCATGAAGTCCAGCCATGTTGTCACAAATTGAAAGATTTCCTTCATTATTTATGGCTGAATTATATCGATCTATCTGTTGATGAACACGTAGGTTGTTTCCATATCTTGGCTATTGTAAATAATGCCTCAAAACATGGGGGTGCATGAATCTTTTTGAATTACTGTTTTTTCTTTGGATAAAAACACAGAAGTGGAATTGTTGGATCGTATGGTAGTTCCATTTTTAAGTTTCTAAGGAACCTCCATACTGTCTTCTATCGTGGCTGCACCAATTTATCTTCCCACTAACAGTGTATGAGTGTCCCCTTTTCTCCACATTCTCACCAGCACTTGCTATTTGTTGTCTTTTTGATGATAGCCATTCTAACAGGTGTGAGGTGATACATCATTGCAGATTTGACTTGCATCTCTCTGATGATTAGTGATGTGTGTGTCTTTTCATGTACTCTTTGGAATATTGTCTGTTCAGGCCCTCTGCCAATTTTTAGATTGGATTGTTTTTTTTTGCTATTGAGTTATATGAATTTTCTCTATATTTTGGATATTAACTCTTTAGATATATGATTTGCAAATATTTTCTCCCATTTAGTAGGTTTCCTTGTCATTTTGTTGTTAATTTCCTTGGCTGTGCAGAAGCTTTTCCTTAATGTAGTCACTGTTGTTTATCTTTGCTTTGGTTGCCATTGCTTTTGGTGTCAAATTACTTAATGTAATACAATTGGGCTTTTGTTTTAATTTGAACATATTTTGTGTTTTAAGAAACCATTCCCTCCCTCTAAATCACTTATATTTTATAACAGAATTTTGAAAGTTTTTGTTTGATATTTAATGCCATTTGAAGTTGAATTTATTATGTGAACTGAAAAGGGGGTCGGTATTTATGTTTTTCCCTAAAGATAATCATGCTTACAGCTGCCAATTATTAAATAAATAATTCCATTTGTTTTCCCACAACCTAGTATGTCCTTTCTGTCACATATCTAATTTCCATATGTACTTGACATATTTTTACTCTATTTACTTTGCCAATTTGTCTATCCTCGCCCTAGTGTCACACTTTTTTTTTTTTTTTTTTTTGTGGTACGCGGGACTCTCACTGTTGTGGCCTCTCCCGTTGCGGAGCACAGGCTCCAGATGCGCAGGCTCAGCGGCCATGGCTCACAGGCCCAGCCGCTCTGCAGCATGTGGAATCTTCCCAGACCAGGGCACAAACCCGTGTCCCCTGCATCGGCAGGCAGATTCTCAACCACTGTGCCACCAGGGAAGCCCCACACTTTTAAAATTACTTTAAGTTCAGAATAAACCATATTTTTAGAGTAAGTCTCACCTTTTCCTCTTCCTCTTTCTTTTTCAGCAGTATGGCTGTTCATAGACCTTTACTTTTCCATACACATTTAAGAATCAGCTTGTCAAATTTCATAGAAAGAAAATTTTAAAAACTCACTGTGGGAACTTCCCTGGTGGTCCAGTAGGTGATTCTGCGCTCCCAAGTCAGGGGACTTGGGTTTGATCCCTGGTCAGGGAACTTGATCCCACATGCATGCCACAACTAAGAGTTCGCATGCAACTATGAGCCTGCATGCTGCAACTAAGACCCAGCACAGCCAAAATAAATAAATTGAAAAAATAAATATTAAAAAAAAACCCTCATTGGGATTTTAATTGCAGTTACTTTGAAAAGTTGAGTTGGTTTAGATCAATATGGAGGAATTTTAAATCTTCACATTTTTAAGACTTTCTATATTTTTCTTTGGCTACTTTTAAGAAACAACATCTCAGCCAGGTGTGCCTACACCAAGATCATGAAGATATACTTGGTCTTCCAGAAGTTCTATAGGTTTAAGACTTATACTGAGTCCTGATGTATCTGCATTTAACTTTTATGTATGATATGAGGCAGGAGTCAAATTATTATTTTTTCCTTATGGATTTGCAATTGATCCATTACAATACTTTTCTCCTTTAAGATTCATTTAGGGATTTGTGTAAGGACATTGGATGTACAGACTTGCATTTCTAGTGGTGGATGTAACAACACTGGGTAGTAGAGAGTGACAACTATGAGAATCTGGAGGTTTCTAAACAAATTATAAAGATTTATAAGATGTAGATAACAGGGTTCATGGCCTGAACCAGAATAGTGCCAATGGAAAAATAATTTTTATTTATCTATTAAAATTTTTTAACATCTTTATTGGAGTATAATTGTTTACAGTGGTGTCTTAGTTTCTGCTTTCTAACAAAGTGAATCAGCTATACACATACATGTATCCCCATATTTCTGCCCTCTTGCATCTCCCGCCCATCCTCCCTATCCCACCCCTCTAGGTGGTCACAAAGCACCTAGCTGATCTCCCTGTGCTATGTGGCTCATTCCCACTAGCTACCTATCTTACATTTGGTAGTGTTTATATGTCCACAACACTCTCTCACTTTGTCCCAGCTTACCATGTCCTCAAGTACATTCTCTGGGTCTACATCTTTTTGTTTTTTAAATTTATTTATTTTTGCTAGGTTGGGTCTTCATTTCTGTGTGAGGGCTTTCTCTAGTTGTGGCAAGTGGGGGCCATTCTTCATCACGGTGCGTGGGCCACTCATTGTCGCGGCCTCTCTTGTTGCGGAGCACAAGCTCCAAATGTGCAGGCTCAGTAGTTGTGGCTCACGGGCCCAGTTGCTATGTGGCATGTGGGATCCTCCCAGACCAGGGCTCAAACCCGTGTCCCCTGCATCGACAGGCAGATTCTCGACCACTGCGCCACCAGGGAAGCCCCTAGGTCTACGTCTTTATTTCTGTCCTACCGCTAGGTTCCTCATAACCTTTTTTTTTTTTTTTTTAGATTCCATATATATGTGTTAGCATATGGTATTTGTTTTTCTCCTTCTGACTTACTTCACTCTGTATGACAGATTCTAGGTCCATCCACCTCACTACAAATAACTCATTTTTGTTTCTTTTTATGGCTGAGTAATATTCCATTGTATATATGTGCCACATCTTCTTTATCCATTCATCTGTTGATGGACGTTTAGGTTGGTTCCATGTCCTGGATGTTGTAAATAGTGCTGCAATGAACATTGTGGTACATGTGTCCTTTTGAATTATGGTTTTCTCAGGGTATACGCCCAGTGGTGGGATTAGTGGGTTCTATGGTAGTTCTATTTTTAGTTTTTTAAGGAACCTCCATACTGTTCTCCATAGTGGCTGTATCAATTTACATTCCCACTAATAGTGCGAGAGGGTTCCTTTTTCTCCACACCCTCTCCAGCATTTATTGTTTGTAGATTTTTTGATGATGGCCATTCTGAGTGGTGTGAGGTGATACCTCATTGTAGTTTTGATTTGCATTTCTCTAATGATTAGTGATGTTGAGCATCCTTTCATGTGTTTGTTGGCAATCTGTATATCTTCTTTGGAGAAATGTCTGTTTAGGGCTTCTGCCCATTTTTGGATTGGGTTGTTTGTTCTTTTGATATTGAGCTGCATGAGCTGCTTGTAAATTTTGGAAATTAATCCATTGTCAATTGCTTCATTTGCAAATATTTTCTCCCATTCTGAGGGATGTCTTTTTGTCCTGTTTATGTTTCCCTTTTCTGTGCAAAAGCTTTTAAGTTTCCTTAGACCCCATTTGTTTACTTTTGTTTTTATTTCCATTTCTCTAGGAGGTGGGTCAAAAAGGATCTTGTTGTGACTTATGTCATAGAGTGTTCTGCCTATGTTTTCCTCTAAGAGTTTTATAGTGTCTGGCGTTACATGTAGGTCTTTAAACCATTTTCAGTTTATTTTTGTGTATGGTGTTAGGGAGTGTTCTAATTTCATTCTTTTACATGTAGCTGTCTAGTTTTCCCAGCACCCCTTATTGAAGAGGGCGTCTTTTCTCCATTGTATATTCTTGCATCCTTTATGAAAAATAAAGTGACCATATATACATGGGTTTATCTCTGGGCTTTCTATCCTGTTCCATTGATCTATATTTCTGTTTTTGTGCCAGTACCATACTGTCTTGATTACTGTAGCTTTGTATTATAGTCTTAAGTCTGGGAGCCTGATTCCTCCAGCTCCGTTTTTCTTTCTCAAGATTGCTTTGGCTATGCGGGGTCTTTTGTGCTTCCATACAAATTGTGAAATTGTTTGTTTTAGGTCTGTGAAAAATGCCATTGGTAGTCTGATAGGGATTGCACTGAATCTGTAGATTGCTTGTGGTAGTACAGTCATTTTCACAATGTTGATTCTTCCAATCCAAGAACATGGCTTATCTTTCCATCTGTTCATATAATCTTTAATTTCTTTCTTCACTGTCTTATAGTTTTCTGCATACCGGTCTTTTGTCTCCTTAGGAAGGTTTATTCCTAGGTATTTTATTCTTTTTGTTGCAGTGATAAATGGGAGTATTTCCTTAATTTCTGCTCCAGATTTTTCATCAGTAGTGTATAGGAAAGCAAGAGATTTATGTGCATTAATTTTGTATCCTACTACTTTACCAAATTCATTGATTAGCTCTCAGAGATTTTGGGGAGCATCTTTAGGATTCTTCATGTGTAGTATCATGTCATCCGCAAACAGTGACATCTTTACTTCTTCTTTTCCATTTTGGGTTCCTTTTTTTCTCTGATTGCTGTGGCTAAAACTTCCAAAACTATGCTGTATAATATTGGTGAGGGTGGACAACCTTGTCTGTTCCTGGTCTTAGTGGAAATGATTTCAGTTTTTCACCATTGAGAATGATGTTGGCTGTGGGTTTTTCATCTATGGCCTTTATTATGTTGAGGTAAGTTCTCTCTATGCCTACTTTGTGGAGGGTTTTTATCATAAATGCATGTTGAATTTTTGTCAAAAGCTTTTTCTGCATCTATTGAGATGATCATATGGTTTTTGTCCTTCAGTTTGTTAATATGGTTTATCACATTGATTGATTTGTGTATATTGAAGAATCCTTGCATTCCTGGTATAAACCCCACTTGATCATGGTATATGATCCTTTTAATGTGTTGTTGGATTCTGTTTGCTAGTATTTTGTTTAGGAATTTTGCATCTATGTTCATCAGTGATATTGGCCTGTGGTTTTCTTTTTTGTGTCATCTTTGTCCCATTTGCGTATCAGGGTGATGGTGGCCTCACAGAATGAGTTTGGGAGTGTTCCTCCCTGTGCTATATTTTGGAAGAGTTTGAGAAGGATAGTTGTTAGCTCGCATCTTAATGTTTGATAGAATTCACCTGTGAAGCCATCTGGTCCTGAGCTCTTGCTGTTGGAATAGTTTTAATCACAGTCTCAATTTCAGTGCTTGTGATAGGTCTGTTTATATTTTCTATTTCTTCCTGGTTCAGTCTTGGAAGGTTTGCTTTTCTAAGAATTTGTCCATTTCTTCCAGGTTGTCCATTTTATTGGCATAGAGTTGCTTGTAGTAATCTCTCATGATCCATTGTATTTCTGCAGTGTCAGTTGTTACTTCTTTTTCATTTGTAATTTTATTGATTTGAGTCTTCTTCCTTTTTTTTTCTTGATGAGTCTGGCTAATGGTTTATCAATTTTGTTTATCTTCTCCAAGAACCAGCTTTTAGTTTTATTGATCTTTGGTATTGTTTCCTTCATTTCTTTTTCATTTATTTCTGATCTGATCTTTATGATTTCTTTCCTTCTGCTAACTTTGGGGTTTTTTTGTTCTTTGTTTATTTGCTTTAGGTGTAAGGTTAGGTTGTTTACTTGAGATGTTTATTGTTTCTTGAGGTAGGATTGTATTGCTATTAATTCCCCTCTTAGAACTACTTTTGCTGCAGCACATAGGTTTTGGATTGTTGTGTTTTCATTGTCATTTGTTTCTAGGTATTTTTTGATTTTCTCTTTGATTTCTTCAGTGATGTCTTCACTATTTAAAAGTTATTGTTTAGCCTCCATGTGTTTGTAATTTTTACAGATTTTTTCGTGTAAGTAATATCTAGTCTCATAGTGTTTTGGTCAGAAAAGATCCTTGATATGAATTCAATTTTCTTAAATTTACCATGGTGTTGATTTTTGACCCAAGATATGATCTATCCTGGAGAATGTTCCATGAGCACTTGAGAAGAAAGTGTATTGTGTTGTTTTTGAATGGAATGTCCTATAAATATTAACTAAGTAAATCTTGTTTAATGTATCATTGAAAGCTTGTGTTTCCTTATTTATTTTCATTTGGATGATCTGTCCATTGGTGAAAGTGGGGTGTTAAAATACCCTACTATGATTGTGTTACTGTTGATTTCCCCTTTTATGGCTGTTAGCATTTGCCTTATGTTTTTAGGTGCTCCTATGTTGGGTGCATAAATATTTACAGTTGTTATATCTTCTTATTTCAATCCCTTGATCATTATGTAGTGTCCTTCTTTGGCTCTTTTAATATTTTTTATTTTAAAGTCTATTTTTTCTGATATGACAATTGCTACTCCAGCTTTCTTTTGATTTCCATTTGCATGGAATATCTTTTTCCATCCCCTCATCGTCAATCTATATGTGTCCCTAGGTCTCAAGTGTCTCTTGTAGACAACATATATACAGGTCTTGTTTTTATATTCACTCTGGCAGTCTATATCTTTTGTTTGGAGCATTTAATCCATTTACATTTAAGGTAGTTGTTGATATTTATATTCCTATTACCATTTTCTTAATTGTTTTGGATTTGTTAATGTAGGTCCTTTCCTTCTCTTGTGTTTCCTGCCTAGAAAATTTCCTTTAGCATTTTTTGTAAAACTGGTTTTGTGGTGCAGAATTCTCTTAGCTTTTGCTTGTCTGTAAAGATTTTAATTTCTCCATTAAATCTGAATGAGTTCCTTGCTGGGTTGAGTAATCTTGGTTGTAGGTTTCTCCCTTTCATCACTTTAAATATTTCCTGCCACTGCCTTCTGGTTTGCACAGTTTCTGCTGAAAGAGTATTTGTTAACCTTATGTGGATTCCTTGTATGTTATTTGTTGTATTCCCCTTGCTGCTTTTAAAATTTGTTCTTTGTATTTAATTTTTAATAGTTTAATATGTGTCTTGGCATGTTTCTCCTTAGATTTACCCTGTATGGGACTCTCTGCCCTTCCTGGACTTGATTGACTATTTCCTTTCCTATATTAGGGAAGTTTTCAACTATAACCTCTTCAAATGTTTTCTCAGTCCCTTTCTTTTTCTCTTCTTCTTCTGGGACCCCTATAATTCGAACATGGGTGCATTTAATATTGTCCCAGACGTCTCTGAGTCTGTCCTCTATTCTTTTCATTATTTTTTCTTTATTCTGCTTTGTGGTATTTATTTCCACCATTTAATCTTCCAGGTCACTTATCCGTTCTTCTGCCTCAGTTATTCTGCTATTGATTGGTTCTAGAGAATTTTAAATTTCATTTATTGTGTTGTTCATCATAGTTTGTTTGCTCTTTAGTTCTTCTAGGTTCTTGTTAAATGTTTCTTGTATTTTCTCCATTCTATTTCCCAGATTTTGGATCATCTGTACTATCTTTACTCTGAATTCTTTTTCAGGTAGACTGCCTATTTCATCTTCTTTTTTTTTTTTTTTTTTGTCTGGTGGGGTTTTTAACTTGCTCCTTCACCTGATGTTTGTTTCTCTGTAGTCTCATTTTGCTTAACTTACTGTGTTTGGGGTCTCCTTTTTGCAGGCTGCAAGCTCCTAGTTCCCGCTGTTTTGATGTCTGCCCCTGTGGCTAATTTTGGTTTAGTGGGTTGTGTAGGCTTCCTATTGGATGGGACTGGTGCCTGTGTTCTGGTGGATGAGGCTGCATCTTGCCTTTTTTGTGGACAGAACTGCGTCCGGTAGTGTGTTTTGCAGTGTCTGTGACCTTATTATGATTTTTGGCAGCCTCTCTGCTAATGGTTGGTGTTGTTTTTATGCCTTGATAGTTGTTTGGCATAGGATGTCCAGCACTGTAGCTTGCTGGTCATTGAGTGGAGCTGGGTCTTAGCATTGAGATGGAGATCTCTGGGAGAGCTTTTGCTGTTTGATATTACATGGAGCTGGGAGCTCTGGTGGACCAATGTCCTGAACTTGGCTGTCGCATCTCAGAGGCACAGACCTGACACCCAGCCAGAGCACCAAGACCCTGTCAGCCACACAGCCATGTATGTGGAGAGTTGCTTGCCTTTGGGCAAGTCTGAGGTCTTCTGTCAGTGTTCAGTAGGTATTCTGTGGGAGTTGTTCCACATATAGATGTATTTCTGTTGTATTTTGGGGGAGGAAGGTGATTTCCACATCTTACTCCTCTGCCATCTTGAAGGTCTCTCCCCAAAACTAATTTTTAAATGAGATATTATTAGCTGGATTCTGTGCTCCTTCTCTTCCCATCTTCGCTCTTTTTTCATCAGGTCAGGGTAAATTTAGTATCAGAAAAGAGTTCCTTCTTCTTAGCAAATTGATCTGCAGATATTGCTATCTTATGGCACTTGAAAATATTTACCCCATTCATGGGTTTTAGGTATTAATGATGAGAATTATGTTGGTGAGGAAACTAGTACCTACTATTTGCATAGTGGTTTACGTGTTATAAAAATGACATATACTTTAACTAATTGGTAGATCAGGCAGATACATCTTGTCTCAATTTAGAGAAGAGTAAAGGTTAATAAATTTTATACGTCTTTCATCTTGGTGATTCATCTAAAGAGGCAAAAAATCCAATTAGCTGTCTTTTTTATTTTTAAAGTGTTATACTGAAAAGCATCAAGTTGCTTATGCTTGTAGTTTGAGGCCCAAAGATCTAGATTTGAAGTCCAATCTCACCATCTACTGTGTGACCTTGGGCTTTCACTTACTCTTTCTTAACCACAATCACCATCTCTGTAAAATGGGAGTGATACAACCCACATGACTTTGGTAAGAATTAAGAAACAGCAAATGTGAAAATATTTGAAAATTGTATAAATATAAGCTTTTACATTTCATGATATGAAGAGAATAAAAGCCCAGACTTACCATTTGTTCAAAGCTGTGCTCTGCAGTTAAAAAAAAAAAAAAAAAAACTCCCCAATTCTTGACTCTAGCTTTTAATTACTGCTTCTGGTTAAGGTACCTCTATAGCTTTCAGTATGCTTTTTCCTTGTTATTCACTAATTTAAAGTGGTTAGATTCATGTGCTGCTGCAGGCACCATTTACACAGACTAGTGTGATCAGTGCCTCTAGGAGTTGTGCAATTTGGTGGCCTGTTTGTATCTTGTGTTCTCAGTATAATTCTTATCTATTAGTTCCTTTACATCCTGGTTTAAGTTCCTGTCACTGCCTGAAGTCTACCTTCTCATTTAAGGTACAATTTTCAATCATATATGTCCTGGAAATAATAAAAATCAAACAAACACCACCTCCCCTCAAATCTTGCTCATGAAATGCATACAAGCTAAACAATTAGACTCGCCAAGTGCATTCACAGTTGGGGTTGATTCTGTCCACATAATTTATACTTGTAGGTGGAATTTTGGATGAATTTTTTTTTTTTTTTCAGTTGAAGGAAAAATGAGGTTAAAAAAACATGAAAACTGTTTGGCAAGTGTCCTATTATGGTTACAGTTCACATTTTTGGTTTTACTTTCTGTAGACATTAATGGATATATCTTCCCTTCATTCTGTATTATTTTATGAAAGTGGATAGATTTGAAAGTGTTCAAATCTAACATAAAAATTAATTTTTAAAAATAGCATAAATAATGGCTTATCCATGAACTGGATGTCTTCAAATTCTTTCAGATACACTGGTAGTGACAGCACAAAATGATCTAGTATACTGTCAAGATAATAACTCCTTTTTAAGATAAAACACGGTAACTTTTGATTGCACTTTGTATCTCACATATATTTTTATTATATATTTTTCATTTGTATAGATTGTATAAACTGCCTTTACAGATTATAATCTAATATTATATGCCTTCAGCTTTGCAGAATGGAAATCAGTTTGAGTTGTGGTCCTATTAAGAATATGTTTGCATTAAAAAAAGGAATAAAAACCTCTAAAAAATGAATAAGGAAGACAATTCCAACAGAAGAATGAGAAAAGTCTTAAGCAATAAAATTCAAATTCCCAATCAAAATATATGAAAAATGTTGAATACCACTGGATAAAAAAGAAATAAAATTAAAACACTGATGAAATACCATTTTTGTTGTGATTAAATTGGCAAAGATTCAAATAATAATAATGCCAAGTATTGACTAGGGTAACTGGAAACTCTCACAGATTGTTAGTGGAAATATAAATATAAACACTTCCTGGGGAGACATTTAGAAATACTAACAAAAAATCTTTAAGAGTTGCCATTTGACTAATTTTTTTAAGAAGCAACTTAAAAAACTAATCTAAACAACTCAGATTTCATGCTGGCTCCTCAAACTTTTTGGATGTAAGAACTTAAGCAAGGCCAGACAAGTCAGATCATTGACTTTTCATTATCCTGCATTCTAAACAGAGGCATAGACTTATTTATTTGCTTCTTCTTAGGAGTTGTATTTTTTTTAAAC
Organism: Kogia breviceps; assembly: GCF_026419965.1. Classification (NCBI taxonomy): domain Eukaryota; kingdom Metazoa; phylum Chordata; class Mammalia; order Artiodactyla; family Physeteridae; genus Kogia; species Kogia breviceps. Next base: position 25,636,739 of record NC_081321.1, read on the forward strand.
AATGACTCTAGGTACAGAGCATCTGTTTTATCAATGATTATGATTTCCTTTGATTTACTGCTGTATTGATTGCCTAAAAGTAGTTGCTGTATGTATGATCCTTATGAAAATATTTTTGAAAATCTGAGGTAACAAAATAACTGGTATTCCCAACTACTGAATCAGCTAAGTTATTTATAGGGAGTTTTTGCAGATGAAAAAAATGTAGCTAATATGTGTAAATGGCATTTACCTCTGTTAACACTTGACTAATGATTGTTTCATTATACCTTAATGGAAATAATCCAGGACCTTAAGTTTATAATTTTGTTAAAATAATGGTATGTATTAAGTGAGGTTTTTAAGGTATATTCAGTTGCTCCAGTTAATGAATTATTGATAAATGAATTACTCTGCTCTCTAATGAGTGCCAAAAATAATGACTATTTAAGAAAGACTTAGCAACTCAAAGGTCTCAAAATTAAATCTGAAAAAGATGTATTCTTCAAAGGCAAGAAAAAATAATTTATAATCACTTTATTTTTCAAAATACATATGAAACAGTAAAATTATATTTCAAGTGCTTTTCCTTTTTCTTTTACAAAAGTAATCTCATAAACTGTACACTTCACAACAGCTTTGAGGTTTCATTGTTTCATAATTCATCTGAACCTAACAAATATGTTCACACATTTTAAAGAAGACATTGTAAAAATACTGAAATGTGTAACATCTTTTAAAGGTGGTTGCAAAACATTTGTTCTAAGTAATACAATTATATGCTGTCAAATTTCACAAATGGCTGGTTACCATGTACAAAAGCCAGAAACATGAATTTCAAAAGATTAAAAAATTTTTGTTCTATAATACGGAAGTCAAAGATTTTGATTTGAACAAAGGCTACATATTATATCACAAACTTCAGTTAAAAAGCGACCTTATGAACAATGACTGAAGGATACAAAAAAAATCAAATATGATGGATCCAAATTATTCAATGTCATGTATGAAATGAATTTTCATGGATTCTGCCAGTTTAGAATAACTGGCAAATATCTTGGAATATTCATTAGTGGAATCATCATATTTACAGTGTGAGATATTTCTGTTTGACTTCTTCATTCTTCATTCTTCAATGAGGATCTCACTTCATGTGTTCCAAAATTTATTTATATTTTGCAGATGAACCCAATCATTTATCTCAATTGGAAGGGTCAATAAGAAGTTAATGACATAAACTTGAGTTGGACTTTTTGTTTATAAAAAACTATAAATGCAAATATTTTGTATATATAATTGAAATCCACCATCCTGTACAGTAAATAAGGGATCCTGTGCATATCAGATGCAAATCACAACAAAATTTCTGAAGAAAATGGTCTATTTTTACCCTTTTATGACAAAATCAGGCATAGTTTGTTCTTTGGAGAGGGTATTCATGACCCAGTTGAGCTTCGAAGAAATCATCATCAGTTTGAGATTAAAACATTTCCATATAAATACTATCTGCAGCTTTAGATCCATTAATGGCAAGTCATTTCCAGTGTTTCAGAATAGATAAAAATAGGACTACTGTAATCAATTCTCCTTATAGAGGTGTATTTAAATCATTTCAAGCATGAAGAAACCTATCTTTTCTCTTATATATCTTCTACTTATTTTTTCAATCACCATTTCTAATATCCAAAATGTTTGCATTCAATAAATCTTTAAATCCCACCTCAGCACTTAAGTTAGTGCTTTCTTTTTAAGGTCTCTACAGCATGATATTATCATGCTATTAAGTCAAACCCTGGTTACCAATCTTCATAATGAACAGGGTGGAAATAAAAACAATTTCTTGCTTTGATGAGAAAACCCTTGAACTGAATACTAATTAATTGCCACTGTTCAAATGCACATCCTTTTGGTTAACTGTAATTGCCAGATTACAGGTATTACCAATGCATCTTTAACTAAATTTCTATTCACTTTAATATAAGATGGAACAAATATAGGAAAAGTCTTTTAATGAAATAGAAAATTTTTACCTTAAAGAGTATCACTGAATAACATATTGGAAACATTTAGTTTAATTAGCTCTCTTTCCCATATAAAATAAAAACTCACTAGTTTCTTTTAAATAATGGGTCTTAGTAGGTTCATATGAATCACATGCTGAGCCATATCATTGAGTAACTATTAAAATGCTGTCATGGGTTTTTTGAACAGTGTTAGAGAATTTACTTTCTCCTAAAATTTAAAATACAAAGGTGGTTTTTGATTTTGCATTCAATATCTTTATTTCCGTATGCTTTAACATCTGCATTTAACTGCCATTTAGTTATATAGATTCTTAATTTAAATTATTTTAGTTTCCATGCTTTTGTATCATTTCTTTTTGGCAGCTCACAAACTACAAAAGTTTAAATCAATTAAAGTACATCAGAACAACCAGAGCTGCTTCAAGGACAGATTTAGTTGGAAGATGAATGATTTTCTTAAATCCTCATCACCTCTAGTTTTCTTTCTTTTTTTAAAAAAAATTATCAGGTAATTAAATTACTTGGTCATAATTGCAACTAAAGTGGCAAAAAAAATCATATGGAAATCCATTCCATGAAAATATATCTGAGATGATATCGAATATTTTTAAAGAGGTAAAGAAATATTAAGATTTTGTGTCCCTTTATTTGCAATAGTCTCTGGCTCTTTTGATAACTCATTCAGAAATGAGTTATATTTTGTTTCATGGATAGTAAAAGTTGAGAAAGAAGTGAAAGTTTGGATTTTTCATTTTTGAAGCAATTAATCATTAAATTAAAGCCTTAAGAGACTGATAGTTTTTATTGCATTTGCAATTTTAAAATAATAGACATTACAGAAGAATAAACGCAGGTGTCAATTAAATATCACAACCAAATAGGTTCAAATATATTTTGCTTTTATCTAATACCTGAGTCAGTAGCAATCAATTGTGAGCTCCCTCCAGTAACTAGAACATGCAATCACTCCCAAAAACTGCATAAGAAATTGGAGCTTGGTTCTGTGTTCCCATCTCTAGTTCCCTGGCATTATTCCTGATGATATTTTTTACTGAACTATGAATGTATTAACATCATCAGTTTTATATGTAAAATAAAGTACCAGAAACAGGGCTGGCCTGACAAAAAATTAAAATTGTCCGTAAAAATATTAAGAAACTAGGGTAAAAAAAGCATCAGCTGTTCAGATTTTTGTGAGAAGATTATATACCCACAAACATTAATATTTTTTCATACTCAATTTCCTCATTCACCTGATTACTTAGTGAATCGGGTAAAATAAATAAATAAACAAAACAATAAACAAAACCAAAAAGAACATCAGTGTTGTTAATGCTAATTAATCTACACGTGTTCCTTTTTCTTAGATTTATGTTTGGCAAGTCCCTGAATAAGTCCCTGGAATTAGTATTCATTATATACCTAAATTGTAATTTCATAATGTGTCAGTGCTGTCATTAAAATGTGGTGTTCCACACAAATTAGTGGACGATATCTGTAACATCAAACCTTATTTTGAATACTGAAATGAAAAACATTCCACCTTCAACCACAGGTAGGAAGAGGATAAGTTATGTTTGTATGGATGCACGGCTGTGCAGAGTGACAGCGTATTGTATTGAAAATGGTAGAATTACATTTTTGTAATATGAACTACCATTTTAAATGATGCATGAAATCTGAGTTACTAATTTTCTCTCAATCTCTCAAAGATGAACAAATGCTCAGTCATGGTGAGTTTATTCTAATCCCTAGGAAACATTTTTTAAAAATTACCTTAAACATTTAATCTACAATAGCCATATTAACGTCTCCTGTTTGGCTGATTGTTTGCATTTTTCATAAACATTGACTTTATCTCCATAGGAGGCAAAGAAAAGCATGAATATAAAGCCTTAAAATATATTTTCAGGTGAAAATAATTATTATACTAAGGAAATAGAGTTGCTAATTAATTGTAAGTTGCAGCAATGCCTATAAACAATTGTCTCCAAATATGTTATTTTATTAACTCTTCCCATTTGAAAATTTTATTTTCCAGTAAAACAAAGACTTACAAAATGGAAGTGCCATCCTCATTCTGTCTATAGCAAGTTGTTCTTTTAGGCTTGATAAGGTAACCAGGTATGTCCAACAGGTTTCTTTAGTTATTTTAAATTAGAAAATGTTAACCAGGAATACTTGTTTTCATTAAGATGGCACAAGCATTTTTGAAAAATTTTAGGGAACTGCGTTTGACTTTAAAATGTTAATGTGTAAAATAGTTACATCTTAATTAATAGTAATACCATCATAGAGATGCCAACATACAAAATGTCAAGATTTTTGAAACTTTGTATTTTTTAATATTTAAAAATAAAGGATTTTACTAAAATCAAAACTTTGTAATTGCTGATAAAATTTTCTCATTCTGATGAATATGTTTTTATAGCCTACCTGCAGATTTTCTTGCTTTCCGGTTTTTTTGGGGGGTGGGGTGGGGTTTAACCTTCTCTCTTGGGATAAGCTTGAAATATGCATTATCCATGGTACAAATCTCAAAAGTAAGGTTGGGGTCATTCAATATAGACACATTCCAATAGGGCCCAGAAACAAGACAATAAAAAGTTGACATGATTTAAAGGAAAGTTCTGTCATGTAAAAACATTTGCATAGTTTTTACGACTAGTGACCTGATCCTTGATCCTTATGAAGGCAAATGCCTTTCACAAAAGACTGTGGGTCTGGGCCTTAAGAATTATTTATTTATATTAAATGTTCAAGTTGTATTATTTATGGTACAGTTTTATAATTTGCTGAAAAATGTCATTTTTTTCTTTAAGAAAATACCCACTTCTGTTTGAGTTTAAAAGTCGCCATTACTGTGTACAATCCAAACGACAATGAGCACAGACATTTATTGTACCTTTGGTGTCAGTATGCCTATCAGAAATACAGGATCTATGTGATAGCTTTATGTCACAAAATAAACATGTCACAGTACTTGAGAACCTTACGAAGACTTATGAGTTCTGATTCTATTCACTTAGGAATGCTAATGCTACATTTGAGATTAAGACTAATAGAATTTTTAAAATATCAGTTAAATAGTGCTACAGATGTTTGAACTAATGTAACTTTAAGACAATATAAAATAGTAGCCCAAATAGCTCAATCTCCATTTTCCAGCTACTAAATATTACTTCTTAAATTTATACTCAAAGAGGTTCTTCAAATTATAGTTTTTTTCTCTATATATTAAAGAACAAGATTGAAAGAAAAAGTTTTGAGTTTAGCAGAGCCAAACTTCACCAAGAAAAGATTTTGTTGAGAATGAAACAATATATTATCAGATAAGTAACATTAATTTGATTATTCAAGGATTGAATGCTGTGAGTAAAGTTCAGAATTTCCCTTAAACTGTATATAGAACTATGTGCACAACGAGAAATGAACAGTTTTAATAATATCAAAACCATACTTATGTGACATGTGCTTCTTTATACAATAGCAGCATTAACTATTTAATTTCAGATAAGTATGGATTATTTTCAAAAAATGTATTCTTTGCTTATGCAGAGAATTTACAACTTAGTGAAAACATTCTTTGTGCTAATTGGCATATGACACAAAGAATAAAAAGCCTTATGTAAGGACCATTTATATTCAAGTAAAATACATCAAGATGTCCAAAGTTAATATACAGACAAAAAAGGTAAATAAAAATTGCACATCGTTTGTTCATTATGAGGATATATTTTAAATGAGTAGATCAAATATTCCAATTTTTTTTTTTTTTTTGATCTGATGAGTACACGGTCTTGGGTCCTTATTATAATGGTCTTATTTTGAAAGCATTATGGTGTGGAAGGTGGTTTGGGAGATGGACAGGATCCTTGACTATCAAAACTGGTTGCCCGGCCAGGTAACTGAAAGATAGTAATTTCATAATATATGATCTAGTGTAAAAAATAATAAAGTGGGTAATTGTTATTACCTTTTAATAGTGAATATTCACCCCTGATGTGCAAGCCTCTGAAGAGAAGATATATATAACTCCCCATGCCTTTCAGAACTTACCTTCTCAGGTATCATGAGGGGACACAAACATCTAACAAAGATGTAGGTAGAGCCTGGTACATAGACGGCATGCAGAGCAACTGCAGATTCATTTCACATTCTATCACAGGCTTTTAGTTCTTACTGTAAAATAGCTAATGGTTTACTACAGTCGGGGGCAACTGCTGGGTAAGAACAATAAGGTTCAAGACACAAGAGACTGCATTCCACTTGCTCTAAGGCAGGAGGTGATTTTTATAGGAGCAATTAATGAGATGAGAGGGACTGGGAAAATGGGGGCCACGAGTGATAAAGAATAATTTCCCATGGTCTTTAAATGTTATGTGTATTTTAAAAGTTTAATTACAACAAATAAACTTTTGTATCTAGGTAGAAGTAGCCAGATTTTCCAAATGATGCTTTAGTCTCCTCTTACCAACTTACTCAGCTCTTGAATAATTGTTCCCTTCTCATTTTAATCCCTGCTGTGGCAACAAAACATAATTACACGTGTACCACTTTCCCACAATTCAAAATCCAGCCAGTTGTTAGGTCTCCAGTCCCTATTTTCTGCTTGATCAGTGAATGTAGGTACAGGGGTTGGAAAAAAGGAGCTATTTGCTAGAGAAAGTATATTTACATAATCTTTTTGGCCCACTTGTCCTCTGATAGTCAGCTGCTGGAAAAATATATCTGGGATATTCTTCTGAGGCCCATATTGTAGCTTATTCTTCCTATATATTCTATGATGACTGAAAAGTATTCATATGCTCTCAGACACAAACACATGCCTATTCAAAGCTCCTCTTCATCATATAAATGTATAACTTCTTATTAAACAGTCATAAGTATAATATGCCTTGGGTCATACAACATCTGTCCTTTCATTAGTTAAAAGTTGTTGGTCACATTATCTCACTTCTCCCTACATCATTCCTGTGAACTCTGTAGGGGTGGGCATTTCTCTTTTCATTAAATATGGGAGAATGTAGCTGCAGACAGAGTACGTGGTCTGCCTAGGATTAGACAGCCAGAGGAGCAAGGGTTAGAATCCATGTCTCCCTTCAGTGTGATTCTCTGCCCAGAAAAATTTACTCTCATGTCTAGATTCTTAGATTTAATATTCACTTTTCAAACTTTACATGAAAACAAAGATGAGAATCAGGAAAAGGATAGTAAAGCAGTAGAGTATACTTTAGACAATACACATTGCTGAAATGAAACAACCTTCTCAGGACTCGCTGAGCTATTACTTAGGGGAAAATGCTGTGTGAATGTGCATTTGCATGTCTGTCTGTCTTTTATGATTTACATTAAATGATGAAGTGAGGTAAAGATTTAGAACATTAATATAATAAAGCAGATATCTTATCTATGGTGACAGTTCATCTCTGTTTGAGCATGTGCTGTTTATACAGTGTTCATCGAATTTTCCCTATAGTGTCTTGAGTAACACAGCCAAGGTCACTTTGTGACTAAGCTGAGCTTAGAGCCAGGGCTCACTGACATTTAATTACACTGCTCTGTCTCTCCTATTCAACCCTGTGCTTAGTGACAGAACAAGAAGCAGAATCTTATCCATGGGAGAGATGGCAATGTATCCTTCACTTACTATGTGGCTATCATAACTTTTTATTAAATTGCATAAATTCCACCCTCTACCATACATCCTTTTATCAACCTGCATTACCTCTCAGTTAATCAGGTCATATAAATGATTTATTTTGAGACTCTTCTCTATTTATTTATTTTGAGACTCTTCAAGAGACTCCCGCAGTCTCTGACAACTGCTTTCATGGCTAAAAATCCTGATAGAAACTGGTATTGATACTTCTTCTGGTTAATATAACTATTAATATTAGTTATAATTAGAGCAAACACTGTGCCATACTCTGTACTAAGCACTTAACATTCAGCATTTTATTTAGTTTTACCCTATGAGTTTACTGCTATTATAGAGTGTAATATGTAGTCACACAGCAGAGCCAGGCTTTCAACTCAAGCCAAAAACATTTTTAAAAATCTGTGATCCCTTTTACTTCCTGACCAGAGTCAGTGGATGTGTATCTGTCCCCTTACATAGATGAGCTGTATTAGGTGATAGCACCCCTATTTAGGGATTCTGGAGAAGTTTAGGTGAGGTAGCTGTTTTCACAAAAGAGAAGCAGGAAAATTCAGTTTCCAGTTAGTAATGAATTTACTTGATTGCTCTACCACTCACTGATATAAGTTTTCAGACAATGCAAAGAAAATAATAGGCTTGCAGTTTTTATGGGCTTACTGTAAAGGAATAGCAAACTCAGAAAGTTTAGTGGTTTTTAAAAACCAACAAGGCACACAGAACTTTTCATACTGGATAGTAGAGTCTGTGGGATAAAAGCAAGAACAATATCTGTTTAAAAAAATAGGTGAATATATAAAACATCAGTGAAGTGTTAGCAGATAAGTAATATTTAAGCAAGAGATAAAGAAGAGAGTAGATGTGAGAGAGTCCCAGAGCTTACCTCCAGCAAGGGGTGCCAATGTGTTATTGGTTTTCGGTGATAGGTCAGCATTTCATTCCAGTGGTCTCGCCCAAGACCCTCAGCGTCCAGTCCTGTTCTGCACACTCCTATGACTTCATTGTGTCCTACCCTATGATTTAGAGAATATTTTACTCTCATTCCAACATTCAAAGATAAGTTTCACACACCTTAAACAGAATTTTAAACTTATGATTAAAAGAGTAGATTTTGTGGTAGGTTCTAGATAATTTTACATATTAAACTACTTAAGATCAAATGAAAAGTCTTAAGTAGGCTAAAATTTACTAAACAGGATCAGCATTCAAAAATGAATCTGTAAAAGGATCACACACAAACCATTTTAGTGCTCTGTAAATTGAGAACATTTCACAATAATAAGAATAGTGTGAATGAGAAATTCCAGCTGGTCCTTACCTACATGATGAGTTTCTTTCTTGGTAGCAGACCTATTAACTTTAAGTGATGTGACTCTAATTTCCTTCTTTCCAAAAGGTTTAATGTTTTATAATGATGTCTACATTTCTTACCAAGAGCTCAATACCCACTTTCTTGTATGAATGACCATAATTAATTGATTCTAAATGATACGTCAGTGAACATTACTACTTGTATTACAATTAAACAGGGCAGGGTTACATTTTGAACAATGGCATTTGACTTATTATTGCATAGTACCAGAGCAGAGCATACTGAACAACATTCGTATTTTCTATTAATGACTTGTTTTCATAGCAACAAATCAAAATAATAATGATAGTTAATATTTTTAAGAGCTTGTTATGTGCCAGACACTGTTCTAAGTAATTTAAATGTACTGACTCACTTAATCCTCACACCATGACCATGAATATCATTATCATCATCTCATTTTACAGACAAAGAAATTAAACACCCAGAAGTTAAGGGACCTGCCTACCTTTGTACACTTAGTAAGAGACAGAGGCACGACTTGAATCAAGACAGTTGACTCAAGCATGCATATGGTAAGCTGCTTTTCAAGAATGGAATGGAATTTAAAAGCATTTTCTTGGACTCCCCTGGTGGCGCAGTGGTTGAGAATCCGCCTGCCGATGCAGGGGACACGGGTTCGTGCCCTAGTCCGGTAAGATCCCACATGCCGTGGAGTGGCTTGGGCCCGTGAGCCATGGCCGCTGCCCCTGCGCGTCCGGAGCCTGTGCTCCGCAACGGGAGAGGCCACAACAGTGAGAGACCCGCGTACCGCAAAAAAAAAGGATTTTCTTGAGGATTATTTTGACATACATCTATCTATAAGGAAAGTTTTGAGATGATTTTAGAACATTACTTTCTTCCTGTCACTGATGTATTAATAGATATGTAGGCTTAGTATCTTTTCTTTTAATATGAAGTTTCCCAAAAAAGCATATTTTAGAAATAACTTTTAATCTTTCTATTTTATATATTGTCAGGGTCCATTTCCCTAAAATTACTTGGGTGACGAATGCTCTATTATATCTACCTGCAGTCTATGCTGTGAGAAATCAATAGGAGTAATTTTTTGGTAAAGCAGAATAAGGGCTTCAGATGAAAACATTATAACATTTTTAGAGTTTTCCATTTCAACTAATTCAAGATTTTTCTCTCTCTCTCTTTAAATTGTGTCAACTTGTTTTATAAACTGTGATATAAATTAATTTCAAATAGATGGTATAAATCATTGTATTTTTCGGCGCTTCATTTTTCTAGCTCTCATCCAGAGGATACCATTTTTAATGTCTCTATGTTATAGGGTCTTGTTTACTGCCATTTGCATAATGATATAAAATAGATACTCTGAATATTTGTGTATCTGTATTCTGTCCCACTTGTGTTATCATTAGAACAAAATAAGACATTGTCTATGTGCTGATAATTTTGTAGGTTAAACATACAAGATTCCTTTCTGAAAGTCATGTAAGTATAAAAAGCAAAACAATAAAAAGAAGTATATAGCAAGGACCAAATAAGATATATAAACCTTTAGTGGGACAGAAGTTCAGAGGGAGAAGAGATTGGTTAGCCAAGAAAGACACAGAAGTGGTGCCTTAAGCAGGGCTATAAAGCATGGGTGAAATGAGATACACAGGTATCTCGTGTATACGAGATATCTCGCATACATGAGATACCTATATCTAAATGTTGATACAGGGCAACATTTCAGAAAAGGAAGGAGTGGGTGCTGCAGCAGGAAGAAGCTTCAGAGCTTCACTTGGGAGTTTGCCATTTATTTTGTGACAGGAGAAGTAATCAAAGTGTGTGAACTGGAAGTATCCACAAAGCAATGATTTAAGACTGGTGTGAAAGCCTCAAGGCATAAAGCTATGGACACTATTAACCTTCCACTGTTAATACTCACTGTTCACAGCTGCACATTACACTGATGTTTTACAAATGGAAAAGTGAATTTTTAAGAGATAACTTGCTCTTTCACACTGCTAGTTAATGATAGAGTTCAGTATCATGATATTCATATTCCAGCCCAGCTGGGAAAGCAAAATACGTTGATTGTAATTTACGTTGTTACTGTAAAAAAACTTCACAAAAGTGCTTCCTATAATGTATCCCATTCTTTCACCATCTGCAGGTATCCTGTCCTTCAACTTAAGAATGATGTCTTTTGGAAAAGAAAAAGGATAAATAATAACATAGAATAAAATTAATTTTGAATGAATAATTTTTATTCATTCCAGTTTAAATTAAAACTCTTGTAGCAGTAAATAACCTGAAAAGCTGAATTTGGTCTGCATATGACTAAATGTAGCTGTTATTCTGTAAGTACAGGGATGAACGTACCTGTCATAATCCATGACTGCAATGGAGAGGCTGACCTGGTCCACATTCTCCGGAGGGATATCAAAAATAATGGCCTCATTGTACACAGGGTTTAGAGTGTTTTTCTTTGTAGTCGTTTTCCTCTTTTTTAATCTTCGACCCTCACACATCAGAGACACTTTGACATAAGGATCTATCATGGGAAGGCAATTTTATTACAATGAAAGTAATAGTACAAAGCATAAATAAAACTGTGGTTAATTGTTACTAAATAAGAAAAGTGGTATATTAAGCCCTTTATTATTACCGGTTTTAAATTCAAATGGCATAATTGAGGGCAGTAGACTCTCTAGGACTTCTTACTGAATGAACTAGAAAATAATTAACTTGATCACTGTGTTTAATACAACAGAGAAAACTCACAAGTTTATCAAGAGCCAATTTAAACTATAATGTGTCTTTTTTTTCACAGCTATTTGAGGACATGTTTTGTCCCAAGTGATTTCTAGGGAATGTAATCCTAACAAGTAAAAATAATTGTATTAAAATTAATTTCCTTCAAAATGATTTTAGAATAAGAAGACTAAAATTTATGAAAGAACAACATTGTATCTAGATAAGTATATATAATCACAGTGAATTGAAATTAGCCAAAACTATGTGGGAATTGTCTTGAATTGTTGGAAAAGGTACTAAACTTAGAGGTACCATTTTAGTCACAGTGCTTGATAAAGAGTTTGGATTGAAGAAATGATCACTACAAATAATTTATTAAATGCTCAACAGTATACAATGAAAAGGTGATATTTAGTTTACAGATGTTCTCAAGGAAGTTTCCTCATATGAATTGTCTGTATAATGCCAACTGGAAAGTGAAAATTTTAGTCAGGCTATATTTTTATGGGCCAAAGAGGTCAAATAATTGTTAACAAGTTCTGCCCTAGCTGACTGATCTCTACTCTCTTACCCCTTAAGTAGAAAAACTGTTACAGTATTATAGAAAATTATACAATATTTATCAAAAGTTTCTTTAAAAAGCCTTACTTTTTGTATCTTTTTATAAAAAGGAGGCATGGTTTTGGGAGGGGGTATTGGCATTGGGGTGAGTATGCTAGGTGGTCAAAACAATCAGTGTCTGCTCTACCTTCATTTTTTTTTTTCATTATAGTTACCCTCCAACTGTAGCACCACAACCATTTTTTTCTCTCTTTCCATCAGTGTAACAAAGTAGCAAAACTTATTTCCTTAGAATAAGCCAAAAACATGGCAACATTAATTTATTTGAGCAAATGAATGAAGTCGATGATTTTTAGGCTCTAGAAAAATGTCTCTGTATATTTCCAAGCATACAAATCAAGGGGCAAAAACACATTTTATGGCTGGAAATAGGGTATATAGAGGAAAACAAGGTAAAAGGGAAATGTTCAATGGCTGTTTCCTATTTATTTATTTATTTTAACTTTCTGTTTTATATTGGAGTACAGTTGATTAACAATGTTGTGTTAGTCTCAGATGTACAGCAAAGTGATTCAGTTATACATATACCTGTATCTACTCTTTTTCAAATTCTTTTCCCATTTAGGTTTCCCATAATATTGAGCAGAGTTCTCTATGCTATACAGTAGGTCCTTGTTTGTTATCCATTTTAAATATAGCAGTGTGTACATGTCAATCCCCAAATCCCTAACTATCTGTCCCCCCACTACCCTTCCCCTCTGGTAACCATAAGTTCATTCTCTAAGTCTGTGAGTCTGTTTAAATAGAAATATAGATCAATGGAACAGGATAGAAAGCCCAGAAATAAACCCATGCACCTATGGTCAATTAATCTGGGACAAAAGAGGCAAGACTATACAATGGAGGAAAGACAGTCTCTTCAATAAATGTTGCTGGGAAAATTGGATAGCTACATGTAAAAAAATGAAATTAGAACATTCTTTAGAACCATACACAGAAATAAATTCAAAATGGATTAAAGACCTAAATGTGAGACTGGAAACTATAAAACTCTTAGAGAAAAACATAGGCAGAACACTATCTGACATATCACAGCAATATCATTTTGATCCATCTCCCAGAGTAATGGAAATAAAAACAAAAATAAACAAATGGGACCTAATTAAACTCACAAGCTTTTGCATAGCAAAGGAAACGATAAATAAAATGAAAATGAAAACAACCCCAGAATGGGAGAAATATATGCAAATGATGTGACCAACAAGGGATTACTTTCCAAAATTTACAAACAGCTCATGAAACTTAATATCATCAAAACAAACTGCCTGATCAAAAAACGGGCAGAAGAGCTAAATAGATATTTCTCCAAAGAAGACATACAGATGGCCAAAAGGCACATGAAAAGATGTTCAACATCATTAATTATTAGAGAAATGCAAATCAAAACTACAATGAGATATCACCTCACACCAGTCAGAATGGCTATCATCAAAAAATCCACAAACAACAAATGCTGGAGAGGGTGTGGAGAGAAGGGAACCCTCCTACACTGTTGGTGGGAATATAATTTGGTACAGCCACTATGGAGGACAGTATGGAGGTTCCTTAAAAAAACTAAAAATAGAGCTATCACATGATCCTCCAATCCCACTCCTGGGCATACATCCAAAGAAAAACATGGTCCAAAAGTATACATGCACCCCAGTGTTCATTGCAGCACTATTTACAATAGCCAAGACATGGAAGCAACCTAAATGTCCATCGACAGAGGAATGGATAAAGAAGATGTGGTTTATATATACAATGGAATAATACTCAAAAAAGAATGAAATAATGTCATTTGCAGCAACATAGATTGACCTAGAGATTATCATACTAAGAAGTGAAGTAAATCAGACAGAGAAAGAGAAATATCACATGATATCACTTATACGTAGAATCTAAAAAAAAGATACAAATTAACTTATTTATAAAATAGAATCAGACTCCTATTTACTTTTCAATGTTTTAATAATAGGAAGTATATTCTAAGGAAGAAGCTTATTTTCGGGATATAATTCTATGTATGAGCTTCCAGGCCTAGGCCTCTCATTAACAATGAGATGGAGTCCTAGTTTATTGTTTGCTACCACCATCATGTCTCTGATGACATTTCTCTACTAGTGACAAGGATAATTTACTGGCTCCTTAGTTGATTCACAAGGCTGTTGTGAGAATTAATGAGGTGATGTTCTCAAAACATGCACTCCCCTGATGAGAAGCTTCATATAAATAAAAAGTCTTGCACTTAATTACAACTTTGATGCTGTTTGCTTGTCTTGAAATTTGGTTCTCTTTTGATACATGGTAGAAAGAGTAAAATAAACAATAATTTGCAGAGTGTGCTGTTTAATTTCTTCAACATTTACTTACCTATGACGTTTTCACCAAAATGAATATGGAATTTATTTGCTTTCTTTCTATCTTTATATTTCAACTATGCATTGCAAATTTTAAAAAATGAATAGGAAATTCATGACATAGTACAAAAATGAGATAGAGAAAGATGTGCATTGAGAAGTCTCCCTCTCATCTGTCCCCATACCTCTCCACCACTCAGTTTTTGTGTATCACTCAAGTATTTCTTCACGCAAATATTAGCAACATGATATATATTCTAAGATACCTCATTCTTACATAAGAGGGAGCATGATATCCATATTTATGCTTTTACCTCATTTTTTATTCACTTAGTATATCCTGGAGTTCTCTCTACATTAGAACTGAGAGTTCCCTCATACTTTTTGTGATGTAAATTTAGTTTATTTCTTTGTTCTGAAGAACGAAAAAGTTATAGATTCTACTCCCCATGTCATCTTTTACTATATCTCCACTACTATTTCTTATTTGTTTAATTCAACAAATGCTACTGAACTCCCTACTCTGTCTTTATCATTTTTTCTTCCATAGAGCTGTGCCAGAGTTCACCTATTAACTTACAAATAACCTTCAGAACTGTGGTGATTTAAATGAAGGGATTAAAGAGAATGATGTGGTTTTACCTCTTTAACAAAGTTAGCACAAGAGAAATTTCCTTCAAGAATATCTTTAAGAAACTTCAAGGAGTATTCATTTACTTTATTATTTCTTTCAGTCCCTGTTGTCCAAATTTTTAGTTAGAAAGGTGGTAAGAAAGCAGATGCAAATGGTGGTCTTGGAATGTTGTTATTTCTTTGCAGATCAGGTGAGGGAGATAAATTCAGTCTAAATATGTCTTCCTAGGGCTCGTAGAGTAACACAAGTTTAAATTGAATGGCTTAAAGTCCAAGGATTATTCCTTTATAAGCAACTGACTAGTTGGAAGTAGGGAAGTGTATGGTAAATAATGCATTTTTTTTTTTTTTTTTTTTTTTTGCGGTATGCGGGCCTCTCACTGTTGTGGCCTCTCCCGTTGCGGAGCACAGGCTCCGGACGCACAGGCTCAGCGGCCATGGCTCACGGGCTTAGTTGCTCCGCGGCATGTGGGATCTTCCCGGACCAGGGCACGAACCCGTGTCTCCTGCATCGGCAGGCGGATTCTCAACCACTGCGCCACCAGGGAAGCCCAATAATGCATTTTTGAGAAAGAACTAAATCAGTAGAGAAACAAATAGAAATAAAAACCCAAGTTCAAAGTCTATTTGATAAGACTGTTTAAAATTTTCATAATGATAATGTAAACTAAAGAGGTGTTTGGAGCACTTTATTTGGTAATCTCTTTTTCTACTTTTATAGTGTCCCACGACAGACAAATGAACTCAGTAATTCAAGAGTCATATATAACTTTGGCTACGTGGAATATTTTATTTGGGAATGTACCCACTAGCCAATTGTGTGCATACCTGATGAGCCGGTGATATCCATAGCTTTCAGATTTCTGCACTTGATGACTGTCAATGTCATACGTCCAGCAGTTGGCAAATAACAAAGGGAAAACATGATTTCACCCAGGTCTATACTTTCCTAGAAAGGCAATTGGTAATGTTAGCAATTTCAAATACCAGATAGTGAAAACAATATAATAGAGTGAAAAATTGCTTTAGTGGAATATTTGAATGCCATTTTAAATTGTTTTATTGAGGATACATATTGCATTGCAAAAAAGCTGTAATAAACAGAGTAAGAAAAAAGAGTATATCCCAGTTGCTCATTTGATATATCCACTTGTATTTCCAACAGGAATCTCAAACTTAATACAGTCAAAATCAGACTGCTGATTCTACTCATTCCCAATCATTTTCTGAAACAAATTCCTCTGTCATCTTTCCAAAATCAGGAAATGATATCATAATTCACCCAAAGGCTGGAAGCAAAAACCTAGGAGTCACTTTCATTCTTTTTCTCTCACCCCTAACACATCGAACCCATGTCTTATCTACATTATCTACAAAACATATACGAAATTACTGATTTTCTTTTCAGCTCTATTACTATCATTGAAACCAATATCACTTCTTGCCAGGATTACTTCAGTAGTCTCTAAAACTGATCTCAGAAGCAAAGTGATCACTTACGAAATGTAAATCACATTATTTCACTTTCCTGCTTAAAACCATCTAAAGGCTCACAACTACATTGGAATAAAATTCAAATTCTTTACCTAGGCATATAAGTGGGGTAATTATAAATCCTGGTAATCTAGGAAATTCCAGATTTATACCTACTGTCCTGATATAATTATTAAGAATGTCTCTTTCCATTATTTAAATAAGTCTTTGTTTAGATAATGCATTACAAAGTCATACATATAAGGAGGCCCCATGTGATCTGGACCCACCTATCACTCTATTAATCTCTTGCCTCTCCCTCAGCTCACTCTTATGCAGGCACAAGAGCTTTTTTCTGTTATTCAATCGAATAACATTTGTTCCTGCTTTTGACCTTTGCATTTTCTTTTTCTCTCTCATATCTTTACATGGCTGACTCCTCCTCACCATGTAGCACTCAGCTCAAACAGCATCTCTTCAGTGAGGCCTTCTCTCTTCCTATCCTATACCCACCCCACTCATATATCCTTCACATTTTTTTTCATAGCACTTCTCATCACCAGAAATTATCTTTTACATTTATTTTTTGTTTTCCCAATTCCAATATATAAAGTCTAGGAGAGCACAGTTCTTATCTGTCTTATTTTAATATCTTAATGAAGGTACGTAGCTGGCTCTCAGTGCAGTTTTTGAAGAAACGAAAAGATTCTTAATTAATCTGGATTAACACTGACCTGCTTCATTTCATTTGTAAAGTAAAACTGTCCACAGTACCCTGGTATAGATAAATTTGCAGTCAGTGGCTGCATAGTGGTGGACAAATGAAAATGAGTGTGAACAATGCACATTTAGGATGCTTCTCAAAGAGTTGTTTACAATAATTAAATCAAATTATTCCTGGTAAGAGCTGGAGGAATTGGGCTCCTGGACTTCAGACTATACTACAAATCTACAGTAATCAAGACAGTATGGTACTAGCACAAAAACAAATATAGATCAATGAACAGCATTGAAAGCCCTGAGATAAACCCATGCACATATGGTCACCTTATTTTTGATAAAGGAGGCAAGAATATACAATGGAGAAAAGATAGCCTCGTCAATAAGTGGTACTGCGAAAACTGGACAGCTACATGTAAAAGAATGAAATTAGAACACTCCCTAACACTATACACAAAAATAAACTCAAAATGGATTAAAGACCTAAAGGTAAGGCCAGACACTATAAAACTCTTAGAGGAAATCATAAGCAGAACACTATGACATAAATCACAGCAAGATCCTTTTTGACCCACTTCCTAGAGAAATGGAAATAAAAACAAACATAAACAAATGGGACTTAATGAAACTTAAAAGCTTTTGCACAGCAAAGAAAAACATAAATAAGACAAAAAGACAACCCTCAGAATGGGAGAAAAATTTTGCAAACAAAGTAACTGACAAAGGATTAATCTCCAAAATATACAAGCAACTCATGCAGCTCAATATCAAACAAACAAACAACCCAATCCAAAAATGGGCAGAAGACCTAAACAGACATTTCTCCAAAGAAGATATACAGATTGCCAACAAACACATGAAAGGATGCTCAACATCACTAATCATTAGAGAAATGCAAATCAAAACTACAATGAGGTATCACCTCACACCGCTTAGAATGGCCATCATCAAAAAATCTACAAACAATAAATGCTGGAGAGGGTGTGGAGAAAAAGGAATCCTCTCGCACTGTTAGTGGGAATGTAAATTGATACAGCCACTATGGAGAACAGTATGGAGGTTCTTTAAAAAACTAAAAATAGAACTACCATAGAACCCACTAATCCCACCACTGGGCATATACCCTGAGAAAACCATAATTCAAAAGGACACATGTACCACAATGTTCATTGCAGCTCTATTTACAATAGCCAGGACATGGAAGCAACCTAAGTGTCCATTGACGGATGGATAA
This sequence comes from Kogia breviceps, assembly GCF_026419965.1. NCBI lineage: Eukaryota > Metazoa > Chordata > Mammalia > Artiodactyla > Physeteridae > Kogia > Kogia breviceps. The sequence continues at coordinate 25,655,490 of NC_081321.1, forward strand.
AGAAGATGTGGCACATATATACAATGGAATATTACTCAACCAAAAGAAGAAACAAAAGTGAGTTATTTGTAGTGAGGTGGATGGACCTAGAATCTGTCATACAGAGTGAATAAGTCAGAAAGAGAAAAACAAATACCGTATGCTAACACATATATATGGAATCTTAGAAAAAAAAAATGGTTCTGAAGAATCTAGAGGCAGGACAGGAATAAAGATGCAGACGTAGAGAATGGACTTGAGGACATGGGGAGGGGGAAGGGTAAGCTAGGACGAAGTGAGAGAGTGGCATGGACATATATACACTACCAAATATAAAATAGATAGCTAGTGGGAAGCAGCCGCATAGCACAGGGAGATCAGCTCAGTGCTTTGTGACCACCTAGAGGGGTGGGATAGGGAGGGTGGGAGGGAGACACAAGAGGGAGGAGATATGGGGATATATGTATACATATAGCTGATTCACTTTTTTATACAGCAGAAACTAACACACCATTGTAAAGCAATTATACTCCAATAAAGATGTTTTAAAAATAAATAAATAAAAGTGACATCCTTCAGATAAAAAAATATATATATATATTCCTGGTAAGACAAACTGGTAGATTTAATATGGAGGGAAATAAGTTTCTATGCATGCAGGTCCATAAAACTGGTTTTTAAAAATTCTTCATGAAGAACTATTAACATTTATTGGACTTATCCTTATAGTTTAGGTTCTGATTTATGTAATTTCCGTTTCTTTATTCATGGTCTAGAAGTAGTAGAGCCCAGTAATTAAGAGCATAAATTTTAGAGTCAGTTAAACTTGAGTTGATTCCTGTTTCCTACTTCTTGGCTGTGAGATCCTAGGAAATTTAATTAAGCTTTGAATCTCCGAAACTTCATTTTCAGATTGAGGAAAATGCTGTCTCCACAGGGGTTTTAATCATTAATTGAGATAACGTAAATAAAGTCCAAGGCACACAGTGTCTGGCATATGATAAGCCATGCTGTTTTGTTCATTGCTGTATTGCTATCACATGGAGCAGAGCGTTACACATATCAGATGCTCAGTAATACTGGACAAGTGAAAAAAAAATAAAAAGAAGCATTATTTTTTCAGAAAAAATAGTAAAAAAATAATTATTTCAAAACAAAAATATATCCAAATGGGTCTCCTCTGGGCTGTTTGATTGCTGCAGATCAAAAATAGCAAGAAAGATCCAAAAGGAGAAGAGGTCTGAGAAAAAACAGGAAAAGTACAACTTCCTTCTAGTACTCATTCTTTTCACCACCAAGTAAATACTGAGTATTATTTGTTAAGTGCACTGGTAGGTGCTATAGATACCAAAATAGAAATGGCATGATTCTGCCCTTGAAGATCTCAGTTGAGGAGGAAGAGAGTAGGCTATAAAGGGCTAAGAAAAGAAGTCTGAATTTTATTTGTATCTGATTCTTTATTTCTCTTTCTCTTTTTCCAAGTATTTCCTTAGGCTCAGTCAATGGACTGAAGTTCTCTGTCTGGTAGCCATCCTTCTTTCCCTTACTGGACATTTCACTTCCCTGGAACTATCAATCAGAGTAGGCATATTTTGTTGAAAGCTGGTAAAATTTAAGTGATCCCTTTATAAATGTAGAACAAGATACCAATTCCACCAAGAAACATGGTAGGGATGGTGATGGAGAAGCTAGGAAAGAAATAGGAGACATGATCTCAGAGATGAAATACTTAGAATTCAACAGGAAATGAACTACGTATAAGCAGAAAAAAGTACACAAACAGAGACATCTAAAGGGATTGGTAAATACAACATTTTCACATGTCTGACTGATATGGATTTATTTTTACACATCACACCATCTGTAGAAGTAATTTTTCTGTTTCTTTAGATGTATCACATGTTTACTGGCTGGAACAAAGAAAGTTTGCTGTCTTTGGTCTCATCTCTCAAAGATCCTTTCTATGAATTCAGTTGTAACATAATTTTGACTATTAATGAGTATTGGCAAATATAAAGAGGTTAAACTGGGGAGTGACCAAAGAACTAGCCCAAATAAACTGAAAGCAAAGAGCATGACTAAAGGACATCTCTGAGCAACTTCGTATGACAAGCTAGTTGGCTTTTTGTTACTGCAGTAGTAAGAAATCTACTTAAATATTTAAATTCCATATAGTCAGGAGTTTTAAGGAAACTAGAATGAACTGAGTAGGGAAAATTAATGTATCTTATGCATGCATAATAACTGCACAAAAATTTGACTCTTCATTAGAATAATTTTTTTCCTTCAGGAAGTATGAATGTGAAAGAACTAAAACTGCCTACATATGGAAAAGGGCAAAATACTCTGTAGGATAAATACCAATATTCTTCAACTTTTTAAATCTGGAAGAAATGTAAGAGATAATTATCAGAAATGAACCTAACGAAGGTAAATGGCTGTATGACCTTTAAAAAGGTCCCATCACAAAAGTAACATCAGAACTCCAGATTTTGGTGACAGTTTTCTGAGCTAAAATGTGCACTAATTTCAGTACCCACCACTGAATCTGTCCGTATGTTTATAGCCCACTTCCAAGGATGAGGTTGAGTTTTATTTGCCTCTGTCTGCCCCAGATCACTGCAGTTTATAAGGAAAGTCTTAGTTTTAACAATCTGAACGCACTAATGCACAGCAAAGAACCAGGAAATAAATTGAAAGGTCTCTGAACATAGAGCATAAATATAACAAAGTTATGCAATAAAATTATCTTATATAAGGAGGCTACATCTCTTATTCAACACCCATTTACTATTAATTTAGAGAAAATTCTAAGAAGAATGTTTACTTGGTATATCAGTCTATAGCAGTTCAAAACACACATGTGAAATGTAAAGATGGGGAAACTAACAGCACTAAGTCTAGCAAAGGCAGAGGTAAATGATAGCTGCAAAGACACAAAGCATACAAAAAAGAAAATACTGTATTCTAAAAAGGATAGCAATCTAGAATCATTTTGTATCAAGGGTAACTAACACTAATAACTCCTTAGTAACTTAAAAACGACATTTTATTACAGACTTGAAGAGTAATTGATGTTCAAAATGATGACTGAGTCATCAAGCTAGGGAAAATTATCCTATATGTTTTGTTTAAGGAGGTAGAGAAGTGTACACTATTTTTTAGAGTTATTTTTATCCAAAACCCTTAAAATGTTTGAAGTGATAATTTTGGCTTAAAATGAGAAAGGCTTTGAGTTTCTGAAATTTTTTTTTTTTTTTTTTTCCCGCGGTACGCGGGCGTCTCACTGCTGTGGCCTCTCCCGTTGCGGAGCACGGGCTCCGGACGCGCAGGCTCAGCGGCCGTGGCTCACGGGCCCAGCCGCTCCGTGGCATGTGGGATCCTCCTGGACCGGAGCATGAACACACATCCCCTGAATCGGAAGGCGGACTCTCAACCACTGCGCCATCAGGGAAGCCCTGAAAATTTTATTTATGGGTAATCTCATTTACTGTAAATCGATATAAAAATGGAATTCCCATATTAACCTTTGAACAACTTTTGTGCCTTTGGGCAAGTGATTATTTGAAAGCCTACTATAAAGTCTAGGATATCATGTTTCATAAAATTTCTTTCAAGTAGGACGACTTTTATTTCATTCTTATACACACCATTGTAATTGGTGAAACATTCACAGTGACAATCTTCTGAATCCATACTTGGAAAAAGGGCTCATGAAAAAAAGCTAACACTGAGGTTAGGTCAGGGACTATATATTTGATTTCTTCAACCTGGTTCCACAGACATAGAGCTGGGGAGATAAAGATCATTTTCTGATGACTGGCTACAGTCAGCTTCACAAACATATTCACAGTTATAAAGTTTTTGCATGTACTGTCTCTCCAAAATTAAATGAAAAACATTGGAAAGATAAATTGATATGCAAATAGTTGTATTACATATCTTATTTCAGGACTAACTGAACAAATAGCTCAAGATATGGAGAGGAGGCAGTTTAAAGGCTCAAAAACTAATGATTATAATAACCAAGGGAAGCATTCCTAGAGGGAAATAATCATTACATCGGGGTTTGAAGGATTAAAGAGATTTGGTTTTACAGGGAAAAAGAGGAATAAAGCTCTATGTGTGTACTATGATTAATACTCAGAAATAAGAATCGGCAATTTATGTTGAGAAATATGGAGTTTGGTGACCTGTTGGGGGAGGTTTAAGGCTACATGCAGTTGGCTTGGTGACTTCTCTGGGCAATGGGGATCCAAAGACTTTGGTAACATGAAAAACTGGGAGCTTGGCAGAATGGAAAGGGCATAGGTTCCTGAGTTAGAAAAGCCAGAATTGAAACCCTATATCTTCCATGTGCTACTTCTCAAGCACATGGCAAAAATACATGACCTCCTTTAACTTCAGTTTGATCACAAGTAAAATGGGAATAACATCTGCCTCGCAAGGTAGGTATCATGCATCTAAAGTGCCTGGCATGAATAGACACTCAAAAAAAAAATAATGATGCTAATGAAAAGAATAGTTTAAAAAACATTTATTTTGAGTAGGCTAGATTAGGATGGAAAAAGACAGAAGAGAGGGACCATTGAAATAAACAGGCATAGGGGGCTTCCCTGGTGGCGCAGTGGTTGAGAGTCCTCCTGCCGATGCAGGGGACACGGGTTCGTGCCCCGGTCCAGGAGAGTCCCACATGCCGCGGAGCGGCTGGGCCCGTGGGCTGTGGCTGTTGAACCTGCGCATCCGGAGCCTGTGCTCCACGGCGGGAGAGGCCACAGCAGTGAGAGGCCCGCGTACCGCAAAACAAAACAAAACAAACAAACAAACAAAACAAAAACAGGCATAGGAAGGCGTTGGCTGAAGACAGGTTTGAATTCGGAGATATAGTAGGAAGAATCACCAAGACTTATTTAAAAATCTTTAAATGAACAATTGGTTGCCATGGTGACAGCAGTCACCACATCCACCTAGCACCCTAAATGCAGGCTGCCTTCCTCATTTCCTGGTTGGTAAGAAAACAGATAGTTTTCCTCACATTGTTAAATGATACGTTATTGGCTAAACTGAGCCTCTTCATTAAGTTACTAAATGACTTCATGAAATGAAGCTACAGTGAAATGAAGACCCAAAGTGGGTCTGCTGAATTCAAGCTACAGTAAAATACTTATTTCTCTCTGACCCACACCTCCCATCCACCTGAGAAAATCATGGAACTTAACCTCAATCAATCCATTTAACCCCACTTGGCCTCAGTTTCTTTGGTATAAAATGAGGGTGTTCAAAGAGATAAACTAGTTTATTTTCCAGCTCTAAAACTTTGTAGTCTTAAACACCAGTAAAATGAGGACTAAATAGTATACATAGCTCAGATATGTTCAGGAATGTATGGACAGGCCCTTTTAGTCTTTGCGTGCTACACAGCTGGCAAAGCCTCATTGGAAAGACCAGAAAGGATCAACTGGTGCTAATAGCTTGATTTCAAGTTCAAGAATTAAGTGGTCATAAAACATGGCTATCAATTAAATTTCCAGACAATGTGGCTTAGATGAGGAAGGATCCAATCCTTAAGGCAGAGAGCATAGGGTTGATTTGGTTGGGGATTCGTGAGAAAAGACCATACTGGACAATGAATGTGCAGTGTCATTGATATTGTCCCCTGGCTCTGCTAAAAATTTCGATAGGATTGTGTTTGACTCTCTGATACGTGTTGGTCACACAGGACCTACAATACAGTCCATATTCCTCGACACGACACATGTGCTCCCTAACAATTTGGTCCCTATGTTTTTTCTACCTTCATTTTACAAATTTCTTGTTATACACAACAAACCCCCAAACTCTGCACTCCAGCTGTATCAAATACCTATCTGTAAACATTCATTCATTTATTAGCATGCTTGTGTTTATTGAGAACATCCAAAATGGCACACACTCTTCTAGTCATTGAGGGAACACTGACGATCAAGACAAAATTTTCCTCCTCATAGGGCTTACATGGGATTTTAGACAAGTCACATAACCTCTCAGAACACCACACAATTAACTAGGGGACAAAATGTAATAAAAACATAGGTCTGCGTGATTTTAAAGTACATTTTTAAAAATCAGTGTTGTAAGCATTTTTAAGAGGGATTCTTAGGTTCTAATTGAGAATAGAGATGAAAAATACTTCATTCTTCCCATGAGGATCTAGGAGGACTTCAGAGGTGCATGACTTTTAATCTGAATCTTGAGGAATGACTAATGGTAAAGGGAATTAAAAATAGAGGGAGCAGCATATAAAGAAGCTGTGGGGTGAGGCTTTGAAGTGTCTAAGCAAGACCAGAAGGTAAACAGAGATCAATGGCTCAGGATTCCTTCTCAGGAATACTTACTCAGATCAACACAGATTTTCTCTGCAGTCAGGATGAGATCCACTTTCATGGCTATTAACAATTACCTGGAGAGGTTGCATTTAGATTTAAAGGGGATAATATAAGAAGATAATGTATGCCACGGGTCCAGTTTGCAGGCTGACACAGAGTAGATGCTCAAAAAATACTATTTTTTCTTGTTTATAACAATCTTTCTAGGGTCAGTGACTGGTATAAGGTTGATGCTCAATAAAAGAGCATATTGAATGCATAAGTCATAAAAGTATCAGGCCAGGTCATGACTTCAGGGACAGCAGGGACATCTACTGTTTGAAGAACTGAAGACTACTCAGTAATCAGAGATCAACTGAGCAAAGACACTGTTCAGGAATGTTGAGGGCTTTGTGAGTGAAACCCCTAGCAGTGTGCAAGGGCATGTCCATTTTGAGCCATTTAAAGGTACACTAAGGTTTGGGGGGGCTGAAGTTACATGATACTTATCTACTAGCTTTATTGAACTTATTTCTTTGTAGATCCCTCTACGCTAGTGTGATCTGGTATTATGTTTGCTATAATTCTATACTGCATTGGAATTTCAGAATTAAATGTATCCCTAGGGTGGACAAATTGCTTCTTTTCTGTACATCTGGCCATCTCTTCCACTCATCCAGCACAAGCAGTCTACTGACTATGAGAAGCAAAGGAGAAGGAGGAAGAAGCTGTTTGAAAGAATACAATTAGGGAATGTAATTAACATCATAATCCTTTCCAAGTTTCTAGCCCACTTCCCTCCTTTTCCTCCAAAGAACCAAAATTTTCACACAGCACTTCCTCCCTGCCCTCTCTCTTTCTCCCAGTGATGCTGATTAAACCAGATTTCATCATGTTCAATGAAGGTGGGGAAGAAACAGCCAGAGGAGGGTCCTATCACAAAACCTAGTTACATTCCTGGATTTTCCCCATCATCTCCACTTACAAATAGAGAAAATGCTCACTGGGTGTCCTTTAGCAGGACCTGCTAGTATTTCTGCAAGAAGGAAGGAATGCCTTTGTATTAAGCATATAATATTAAGCACTGTGTTTGGCCATGGCACAAAGATAAGGTGAAATGTTGCTGATGTCAGGGCAGGAATGCGAAGAGAGCATGGCAGTGTTAGAGATGGGACCATTAGGAACCCTACTGAGCATTAAGTGCTTAATGGTCACAACCAAGAGCTATTATTGCCAGGGATGCTATTTAATCGTGCCCTTGTTTCTTCTCAGTGGGAGAATTATTTTCAGCCCTCAATCTAAGCAGGAAATAACTCTACCTGACACACTGGTTTAACTCTTATCCTATCCAACACAGCCATAGACTTAGCTACCAGGAGTCATTAAGTGCTCAGGTTGAAGAGACAGAGCTGAGGCCTTAAAACAACCTTTCCTGGGTTTAACAAATCAAGCCTCCTAACCACCTGCATAATAAGGACCCTGAAGCAAACAGGCGATAGCCTAATATAGACACTGGGACAGGAAGAACTTGGGACACAATAAGAGGATACAAATTTGATAACTCCTCATTGTACTGGTTAAGAGATATCATAAGTTTCTTGCTGAGAGGAACTGGAGACTTATTCTCAAACCTTAATTACCATTTATAGATGGGGCATAGAAACTTGTGTAGTAAACTGTGTACAGCAGTCCTTAGAGTGTTTGATATTTTAAATATCATTACAAAATTCCTAACTGAAGGAATTCCTCTCAGTATTGCTGTATGTAGATACTTGAACTGGATGAATTTTAAAGAATAAGAAATTGGTTTACTTGGTTCCTCCCCTCCCCCACAAAGTCTATTCCCCACATAGTAGCCAGAAATCTTATTGATAATAAATGAAGCCTCTAATCAAAAGCCATCAATGGTCTCACATGTCACTCAGAATAAAACTCAAAGTTCTTTCCATGACTTAAAGTCTCTAGATGATCTGACCCTCATCTATCACTCTCATCAGAGAGGCCTTATCTGACCACCCTATGAAGAGTGGCCCCACCTCACTGCCACTTCTTGTCTTTTACTCTGCCTCATGTTCCATATAGCACTTCCATTCATTGGACATATTAATATTTCATTCATTATTACCTGTCTCCTTTTTCTAAAAATAAGCCTTATTAGATTGGGGACATTTTATGTCCTAAAACATCCAGAAAAGTGCTTGGTAAATAGGAGAACTAAATAGAAATTTGTTGAATTGATAGATTTAAGATCCTTGGTCTACAAATAGGCATAGCAGGTAACCAGCCTGTGTTACAAAAATGTTCTCCTAGTCATTATTTTTCCCTGGATGGGCAATATATCATACTTGTTTCTCTATAAATAAATAGATTATAAATTAAAACATTTGCAGTATACTTGGTATGATAACAGCCCGTTTGGACATCATTTTCTCCTTCTGGTTATCTAAGCTCTTCTCTAGACTGTTATTTCATAGGTGCCTACACTTGTAAAGGATCCCTTTACTTACCATGGGGTGTGGAGTTATTCACAAAATATATAAAAAATTAAAAGTACTCCAAAAACATAAATACAATTGGTATTCAGTCAGGAAGATCCTTGGTTTAGTGAACTAATTAAATTTTAGAAAGACTTAATGCAGTGTATGCCATAGCACAGTCTTTTTAACTTGTCATGTTTTATTCAATTTAAGATTGAGGATAACAGTAAAAAATATCTCATTCATTTAAAAAACCGTGATGGTAATACATTTAAGAAAGTTAAATATTAAGGTAAGAAATTTAAGACATGGAAGGAATTGGGATATTAGTAACCAAGTGGATAACAAATAGCTGTTTTCTTTGTTTGCAAAATTACAGCATGTTGGGGATAACTGACACTTAACTTAGCAACTTTAAATTTTACAGGAACTGCATATTTATTATTTTATTTGTAAAATTATTCCTGTGGGGTTGATATTATTATAAACCTCTTCTTTTGGTTGTGGAAACAAGTTCAGAAATGGTAAGCAATTTCCCCAAAATGATATGACTTGACGGTAGCAAATCCAGGATTCTAAAGGGCACTCAAATCCAGGATTCTAAAGGGCACTCACTTTGGGTTCCTGTGGTTTTCTGCTTTCCTCTGTGACTTTCCCAAATGGAAATACTGCTTCCCATTTTACTAGCCAGAAGAACAAACTCAAATTAGCTTTCATAGCCTTAGATTTCAAAGCTAGCAAATGAAGTACTATATTTCTTTCAAAATTTTGTTTAAAATTAGAAAATCAGTTACCTGAATTTTAGTAAGCTATTTAATGCAGTCTAACATAGAGGAAGAGGAGAAGATTTTGAACATTCACATTTAAAAATCAACTGCTTATCCTTTTCACTATGTAAGAGAATGTTAAAAATTAAACTAGTTAAATGCAAGAGAGAAAGGAACAGTTTTAACTCAACACTACCTGTAGAATTACACTAAATTCCTAAAACTTGCAACAGACTCACGTATATTGCTAGAACATCATGGGGATAAAAAGTTTCTCTCTATCTCCTATAACCTCCAAGCATTACAATACAAAAAGATACAACTGACAATTAAATTATATTTCTAATATGGATTTTTCACCAATTACATCTAAGAAAGAAAAATAGCCTAGAAATTTCCTGAAATAACACTGATTCTGACTGCTGTTTTGAATAAGGCCAAGAGTCATTGCTTAGTTCTTCATGCATTTTTGATAAAAGTTGTTAATAAGATGGATCTGACAGGATTATAAATGTTAAAGGTTTCATACATATAATATCTCCCACCTGTAAGGTGGGAGAGCTGAGTTCAGGACATTAGACCACCAGAGACTTCCCAGCCCCACATAATATCAACTGGCGAGAGCTCTCCCAGAGATCTCCGTCTCAGCGCTAAGACCCAGCTCCACCCAATGGCCAGCAAGCTCCAGTGCTGGATGGCCCATGCCAAACAACTAGCAAGACAGGAACACAACCCCACCCATTAGCAGAGAGGCTGCCTAAAATCATACTAAGTTCACAGTCACCCTAAAACATACCACCAGATGCAGCCGTGCTCACCAGAAAGACAAGATCCAGCCCCACACACCAGAACACAGGCACCAGTAACCTCCACCAGGAAGCCTACACAACCCATTGAACCAAAATCAACCACTAGGGGCAGACACCAAAAACAATGGGAACTATGAACCTGCAGCCTGTGAAAAGGGGACCACAAACACAGTCAGTTAAGCAAAATGAGAAGACAGAGAAACATACAGCACATGAAGGAGCAAAGTAAAAACCCACCAGACCAAACAAATGAAGAGGAAATAGGCAGTCTACCTGAAAAACAATTCAGAGTAATAATAGTAAAGTTTGATCCAGAATCTTGGAAACAGAATGAAGAAAATAAAAGAAACATTAACAAGGACCTAGAAGAACTAAAGAGCAAACAAATAATGATGAACCACACAATAAATGAAATTAAAAATTCTCTAAAAAGAATCCACAGCAGAATAACTGAGCAGAAGAACGGAAAAGTGAACTGGAAGATAAAATAGTGGAAATAACTACTGCAGAGCACAATAAAGAAAAAAGAATGAAGAGAATTAAGGACAGTCTCAGAGACCTCTGTGACAACATTAAACACACCAACATCAAATTATAGGAACCCCAGAAGAAGAGAAAAAGAAAGAGTCTGAGAAAATATTTTAAAAGATTATAGCTGGGGCTTCCCTGGTGGCACAGTGGTTGAGAGTCCGCCTACCGATGCAGGGGACACGGGTTCGTGCCCCGGTCCGGGAAGATCCCACATGCCGCGGAGCGGCTGGGCCCGTGAGCCATGGCCGCTGAGCCTGTGCGTCCGGAGCCTGCGCTCCACAACGGGAGAGGCCACAACTGTGAGAGGCCCGTGTACCACAAAAAAAAAAAAAAAAAAAAAAAAAGATTATAGCTGAATATTTCCCTAATATGGGAAAGGACATAGACAAGTCCAGGAAAAGCAGAAAGTCCCATACAGGATAAATCCAAGGAAAAACACACCAAAACACATATTAATGAAAGTATCAAAAATTAAATACAAAGAAAAAATTTTAAACCAGCAAGGGAAAAGGAACAAATAACATACAAGGGAATCCCCCTGAGGTTAAGAGCTGATCTTTGAGCAGAAATTTTGCAAGCAAGAAGGGAGTGGCAGGACATGTTTAAAGTGATGAAAGGGAAATACCTACAACAAAGATTACTCTACCTAGCAAGGATCTCATTCAGATTTGATAGAGAAATTAAAATTTTACAGACAAGCAAAAGTTAAGAGAATTCATCACCACCAAACCAGCTTTACAAAAAATGCTAAAGGAACTTCTCTAGGCAGGAAAAACAAGAGAAGGAAAAGACCTACAATAATAAACCCACAACAATTAAGAAAATGGTAATAGGAACATACATATCGATAACTACCTTAATTTTAAATGGATTAAATGCTCCAACCAAAAGATACACACTGGCTGAATGGATACAAAAACAAGACCCATATATATGTTGTCTACAAGGGACCCACTTCAGAGCTAGGAATACATAAAGACTGAAAATGAGGGGATGGAAAAAGATATTCCATGCAAATGGAAATCAAAAGAAAGCTTGAGTAGCAATTCTCATATCAGACAAAATAGACTTTAAAATAAAGACTATTACAAGAGAAAAAGGATGCTACATAATGATCAAGGGATGAATCCAAGAAGAAGATATAACAATTGTAAATATTTATGCACCCAACATAGGAGCACCTCAATACATAAGGCAAATGCTAACAGGCATAAAAGGGGAAATCAACAGTAACACAATCATAGTAGGGGACTCTAACACCCGACTTTCACCAATGGACAGATAAAGTAAAATGAAAATAAATAAGGAAACACAAACTTTAAATGATATATTAAATGACAGATCTAATTGATATTTATAGGATATTCCATCCAAAACAACAGAATACAATTTCTTCTCAAGTGTTCATGGAACATTCTCCAGGATAGATCATATCTTGGGTCACAAGTCTTGGTAAATTTAAGAAAATTGAAATTGTATCAAGTATCTTTTCTGACCACAACACTATGAGACTAGATATAAATTACAGGAAAAGATCTGTAAAAAATACAAACACATGGAGGCTAAACAATACACTACTTAATAACGAAGTGATCACTGAAGAAATCAAAGAGGAAATCAAAAAATACTTAGAAACAAATGACAATGGAGACACGATGACCCAAAACTTATGGGATGTAGCAAAAGCAGTTCTAAGAGGGAAGTTTATAGCAATACAATCCTACCTCAAGAAACAAAAAACAAGAAACATCTCAAATAAACAACCTAACCTTATACCTAAAGCAATTACAGAAAGAACAAAAAAAAGTGTGAAGACACAAATCAATAAAAAGAAATGAAAAAGTAGCAGCTGACACTACAGAAATACAAACGATCACGAGAGATTACTACAAGCAAATATATGCCAATAAAATGGACAAACTGGAAGAAATGGACAAATTCTTAGAAAAGAACAACGTTCCGAGACTGAACCAGGAAGAAGTAGAAAATACAAACAGAGCAAACCCAAGCACTGAAATTGAAACTGTGATAAAAATCGTCCAACAAAAAAAAGCCCAGGACCAGATGGCTTCAGGGGTGAATTCTATCAAACATTTAGAGAAGAGCAATGACATATTCTTCTCAAATTCGTCCAAAATATAGCAGAGGGAGGAACACTCCCAAACTCATTCTATGATGCCACCATCACCCTGATGCCAAAACCAGACAAAGATGTCACACACAAAAAAAACTATAGACCAATATTACTCATGAACATAGATGCAAAAATCCTCAACAAAATACTAGCAAACAGCATCCAACAGCACATTAACAGGATCATACACCATGATCAACTGGGGTTTATCCCAGGAATGCAAGGATTCTTCAGTATATGCAAGTCAATCAATATGGTACACCATATTAACAAACTGAAGGATAGAAACCATATGATAATCTCAATAGATGCAGATAAAACTTTTGACAAAATTCAACACCCATTTATGATAAAAACCCTCCAGAACGTAGGCATACTGGGAACTTACCTCAACATAATAAAGGCCATATATGACAAACGCACAGCCAACATCGTTCTCAATGGTGAAAAACGGAAACCCCTTCCTCTAAGATCAGGAACAAGAAAAAGATGCCCATTCTCACCCCTATTATTCAACATAGCTTTGGAAGTTTTAGCTACAGCAATCAGAGGAGAAAAAGAAATAAAAAGAATCCAAATCAGAAAACAAGAAATAAAGCTGTCACTGTTTGCAGGTGACATGATACTATACATAGAGAATCCTAAAGATGCTACCAGAAAACTACTAGAGCTAGCCAATGAGTTTGGTAAAAGAGCAGGATACAAAATTAATGCACAGAAATCTCTTGCATTCCTATACACTAATGATGAAAAATCTGAAAGAGATATTAAGGAAACACTCCCATTTACCATTGCAACAAAAATAATAAAATACCTAGGAAAAAACCTACCTAAGGAGACAAAATACCTGTATGCAGAAAACTATAAGACACTGATGAAAGCAATTAAAGATGATACAAACAGATGGAGAGATATGCCATGTTCTTGGATTGGAAGAATCAATATTGTGAAAATGTCTATACTACTTAAAGCAAACTACAAATTCAGTGAAATCCATGTCAAACTACCAATGGCATTTTTCCCATAACTAGAACAAAAAAATTTACAATTTGTATGGAAACACAAAAGACCCCAAATAGCCAAAGCAATCTTTTTTTTTTTTTTTTTTTTTTTTTTTTTGTGGTAGGCGGGCCTCTCACTGTTGTGGCCTCTCCTTTTGCGGAGCACAGGCTCCAGACGCGCAGGCTCAGCAGCCGTGGCTCACGGGCCCAGCCGCTCCGCGGCATGTGGGATCTTCCCGGACCGGGGCACGAACCCGTGTCCCCTGCATTGGCAGGCGGACTCTCAACCACTGCGCCACCAGGGAAGACCGCCAAAGCAATCTTGAGAAAGAAGAATGGAGCTGGAGGAATCAGGCTCCCTGACTTCAGACTAACCTCTAAAGCTACAATAATCAAGACAGTATGGTACTGACACAAAAACAAATATAGATCAATGAACAGAATAGAAAACCCAGAGATAAACCCACACACATATGGTCACCTTACCTTTGATAAAGGAGGCAATAATATACAATAGAGAAAAGACACCCTCTTCAATAAGTGGTGCTGGGAAAACTGGAGAGCTACAGGTAAAAGATTGAAATTAGACCACTCCCTAACACCATATACAAAAATAAACTCAAAATGGATTAAAGACCTAAATGTAAGGCCAGACACTATCAAAATCTTAGAGGAAAACATAGGCAGAACACTCTATGACATAAATCACAGCAAGATCCTTTTTGACCCACCTCCTAGAGAAATGGAAATAAAAACAAAAATAAACAAATGGGACCTAATGAAACTTAAAAGCTTTTGCACAGCAAAGTATACCATAAACAAGACCAAAAGACAACCCTCAGAATGGGAGAAAATATTTGCAAATGAAGCAAATGACAAAGGATTAATCTCCAAAATATATAAGCAGTTCATGCAGCTCAATATCAAAAATACAAAGAACCCAATCCAAAAATGGGCAGAAGACCTAAATAGACATTTCTCCAAAGAAGATATACAGATTGCCAACAAACACATGAAAGGATGCTCAACATCACTAATCATTAGAAATGCAAATCAAAACTGTAATGAGGTATCACCTCACACCCATCAGAATGGCCATCATCCAGAAATCTACAAACAATAAATGCTGGAGAGGGTGTGGAGAAAAGGGAACCCTCTTGTACTGTTGGTGGGAATGTAAATTGATACAGCCACTATGGAGAACTGTATGGTGGTTCTTTAAAAAATGAAATATACAACTTCCATGCAACCTAGTAATCCCACTACTGGGCATATACCCTGAGAAAACCATAGTTCAGAAGGACACAAGTACCACAATGTTCATTGCAGCTGTATTTACAATAACCAGGACATGGAAGCAACCTAATCGTCCATCAACAGATGCATGGAAAAAGAAGATGTGGCATATATATACAATGGAACATTACTCAGCCATAAGAGGAAACAAAACTGAGTTATTTGTAGTGAGGTGGATGGACCTAGAGTCTGTCATACAGAGTGAAGTAAGTCAGAAAGAGAAAAACAAATACCATATTCTAACACATATATATGGAATCTAAAGAAAAAAAATGGTTCTGAAGAACCTAGGGACAGGACAGGAATAAAGACGCAGACCTAAAGAATGGACTTGATGACACTGGGAGGGGGAAGGTTAAGCTGGGACAAAGTAAGAGAGAAGCACTCACATATATACACTACCAAATGTAAAATAGATAGCTAGTGGAAAGCAGCTGCATTGCACAGGGAGATCAGCTTGATGCTTTGTGACCACTTAGAGAGGTGGGATAAGGAGGGTGGGAGAGAGATGCAAGAGGGAGGGTATATGGGGATATATGTATACATATAGCCGATTCAGTTTGTTATACAGCAGAAACGAATACAACAGTGTAAAGAAAGTATACTCCAATAATGGTGTTTAAAAAAAGAAAAGAAAAAGGTTAGAAAATTTTAACAATGTAATGGTTGCTTTTGTGGTTGAAGGCCTTGTCTTATTATCAGGAATTTAATGGAGTAATTTAGCTTCCCTAAAGGTAATAAACACACAAAACATCTTAGACACATGGCATGGTCTAAGAAGGTTACAGGAAATTAAACTGTTTGTAATCAGTTATCATTTTCTTTCTTTGTGGTATCATTCAGGGATACAAGAAGAAACAAATGACACACACAAATTAAGAGTAATTCCAGAGGGCTTAATGATGGGCCCATCTACAGTGAGCAGGAAGTAGAGAAACCACAAGAGATGATGTGGTGCCCTGGTGCAGGTAATAGTAGAGGTGGTAATGACTCCTACGTCTGAAAGGGCAAGGGGGTGGGGACATTTACCTGAATTCAGAAAGAAGTGGTAATAAGAATAGCCTACTTTGAGAGGAATGGTACCCTACGATAAAGGACATAGCCATCTTGAGTCAATCTCTCAGAGAAAGATCTAAAGAGAATACATATCCAAATGTCATTCTCCTTCTGTCCTAACAGCTCTTGCCAGAACTCAGAGAGCAGAGAGTTTGCAGACAAACAGGTCAGCCACTTAAGGCACCAAACAGAGTGAAGAATATTGGAAAGGAACATGCAGAAGATAACCAGCATCATTAACTCTTGAGGTTTTATAAGATACATTTTATAAGTGCATGCAGAGGTTGGTGAGGGAAAAAAGAGGAGGAGACGTGCCCAGTGGAAAAGGAAGAGTCAAGTCAGGTGGGAGATGAGGGGCATGCTAGGTATCAGTGTGAGTATATATATCATAAAAGAAGAAATAATATCTACTCACTGAATCACAGCATACAGTAACGAAGATTTAAATTATCTCTCTCACAAAACTTTCTGACCTAAATAGAAAAGCATACCACCTAAAACTATCTTCACTATTATAATAGGACATAGCCATTTTTAGCACCAAGATCTTTCCTGTTTAATATGTTAACTACAACAACCAAAACCATGTCCCAGTGATATCATTCTGTTTATACTTCTTGGCTGCTAATGTATACTGAGCATTTGCAAATGTCTGGCTCTATGCTAGGCACCTATTTAGTCTATTCAACAAACTATGGTTCACCTTCTCATAATCCTCATTTTGCAGATAAGATAATTAAGACTTAGATCTAGTAACTTGCTCAAAGACATACAGATAAATGACACAGCAAGGATGCAAAGCCATGGTCAGTTTGTTCCAGAGTCCACAACAATGATTATATTAGCCTTTTATTAGCAGTTTACAGTAGTACATTACTGTAATATTCATTACAGCATTCTGCTGCACAAAACAAAAATTCAAAGTTAATGCATATCTAAAAGTTAAAGTTTGAATCATAATATTTGAGGTTGTTTAAAAAGCAAGATTTTTTTTTTTGCCTATATTCATAGCATCTACATAATTTCCAATTTAAAGTCCTACATTGTTCTAAATGTAAAGAGTGCAATTGCCATATAGCTTGTCTGTCATTCATGGGCCTCTATCTCTCTCTGTCTTTCTCTGTCTCTGGCTGTAGTTAAGAGGAAGTGAAGTGTAGTCACTAAAGAATTTAGGCTTTTGTGATTTATTGAATATAAAATATTTATGAGACAAAGTCCCTTTTAACAAACAGTCTATTGTTAAAAGTTGAGTAGGTGTTGGGGTGAAGGGCAAAATGGCCGGATAAGAAGACCGTTAGCTCACCTTCTCCCAGACACACTGAATCTACACTTTACATATACAGTATTTCCTCCAGAAGACCTGAGGACTGATTGAACAGCTACTGAACATAGAAGGACCATATAGAAATGGGTAGGAAAGACAGAGACATGGTATCTATGGGAACCAAACCCTCATTGCAGTAACCTGCAGTAGGGAGGGATATTGCTGAGGGGCCCGGGCACAGACTCACCTGTTCTGGGATACCGTGAAAAAAATGGCAGTTTAAAGAGCATCTAAACTATATGAGAAGAAAATCCATTTACTAATCCTAGAGATTCTGCCAAATGAGCAGGGCACTACTGGACCCCTCTCTGGGGTCAGAGGTACCAGGGACTCACCATTGTTTGAGTCCCTCTGGGACTCTTCCCAGCCCATGCCCACTCCAGCGCCAGCCCCAGTCATCCTGCCAAGGTGACATCCAGTGTAGCACTCCCAAAGTACTGCCCTCCAGACTGGCCCGAACCAGCTTCAGTGCCCCACCAAGGTGGCCTCAGGCACAGCACTACCCAGAAACCACAATTGGCCTGGACTGCTCCCACTCCAGCCAGCCTGCCAAAGCCACTAGGCACAAGCAATCTACACAGGAGATTCAGCCACACAGGCAGCTCCATCAAGACTGTAGAGAATTAGCTGTTTTGCCTAATTCACAGAAACAAAAACTAAAGTCAAAGAAAATGAAGAGACAGAAGAATATGTTCTAAACAAAAGAATAAAATAAAACTCCAGGAAAAACCCTAATGAAATGGGAACAAGTAATTTAACTGAAAGAGTTCACAGAAACAGTCACAAGAATGCCCACCCAACTCAGGAAAAGAATGGAAAAATTCAGTGAGAACTTCATAAAAACTTAGAAAATATAATAATGAATTAATCAGAAATGAAGAGTACAATAACTGAAATAAAAATACACTAGAGGAAATCAACAGCAGATTATATGACAAAGAAAAACAAGCAATATAAAAGATAGAATAGTAAAATCACCCAATCAAAACAGCAACTAGAAGAAAGGATTTTCTTTTTTAAATGACGAGAGTTTAGGGGACCTTACCTCTAGGATAAAAATCAAGCATTATAATATTTACAGAGTTCCCAGAAAAAGGAGAGAAAGACAAAGAGATGGAACATGTATTTGAAGAAATAATGGTTGAAAACTTCCCTAACCTGTGCACATCCAGGTATAGGAAGCACTGACAGTCCCAAACAAGATGAACCTAAAGATATCCACACCAAGGCATATTATAAGTAAAATGGCAAAAGTTAAAGATAAAGAGAGAATGATCAAGTTGAATTTATTCCAGGGATGTAAAGATGGTACAATATACACAAATTAATCAATGTGATACACCATATTAACAAAACAAAGGATAAAAATCATATGATCATCTTAATAGATGCTGAAAACCATTTGATAAAATTCAACATTAATTTATGATAAAAACTCTTATCAAAGTGGTCCTAGAAGGAGTATACCTCAACATACTAAAGGCCATATATGATAAACCCATAGCTAATATCATACTCAATGGTGAAAAGTTGAAAGCATTTCCTTTAAGATCAGGAACAAGACAAAGATGCCCATTCTTGCCACTTTTATGCAACATAGTACTGGAATTTCTAGCCACAGTAATTAGTCAAGAAAAAGAAATAAAAGTCATCCAAATTGGAAAGTAAGAAGTAAAACTGTCACTGTTTTCAGATGACCGGACACTATATATAGTGTCAAAGACTCCACCAACAAAGTAGTAGGACTAATAAAAGAATTCAGTAACATTGAAGGATAAAAAAAATAATATACAGAAATCTGTTGCATTTTATACACTAATAACAAACTGCCAGAAAGAGAAATAAAGAAAAGCATCCCATTTAAAACTGCATCAAAATGGATAAAATATCTAGGAATAAATTTAACCAAGAAGGTGAAAGATCTTTACTCTGAAAACTCTAAGACTTTGAGGAAAGAAATTGAAGACAATAGAAATAAATGGAAAAATATACTGTGCTCATGAATTGGATGAATCAATACAATTAAAATGTCCATACTACCCAAAGCAATCTACAGACCCAGTGCAATACCTATGAAAATACCAATGACATTTTTTACAGAACTAGGACTAATAACACTAAAATTTGTATGGAACTACAAAAACTCTTGAATAGCCAAAGCAATTTTAGGAAAGAAGAACAAAGCTGGAGGTATCATGCTCTTTGACTTCAAACTATTCTACAAGGCTACAGTAATCAAAACTATATGGTACTGGCACAAAAACAATCAATGGAACAGAATAGAGAGTTCAGAAATGAACTCACACTTAGCTAGGCAATTAATCTACATCAAAGGAGTCAATACAATGGGAAAAAGCTTCTTCAATAAATGGTGTTGGAAACCTGGACAGCTACATTCAAAAGAATCAAATTGATTACTCTCTCATACCATATAAAGAAATAAACTCCAAATGGATTAAGGACCTAAATGTAAGAAACAAAATCATACAATTCCTAGAAGAAAACAGGCAGTAACTTCTTTGATATTGGTTTAGCAATATTTTTTTGGATGTGTCTCCTCAGGCAAGGAAACCAAAAGCATAAATAAACCAATGGGACTAGATCAAACTAAAAAAGCTTTTGCACAGGGAAGGAAACTACCAACGAAACAAAAAGGCTGCCTACTGAGTGGGAGAAGATATTTGCAAATCATATATGATGAGGTTAATAGCCAAAATATACAAAGAATTCATATAACTCAACATTGAAAAAGCAAACAACCTGATTAAAAAATGGGAAGAGGACCTGAATAGACATTTTTCAAAAGAAAACATACTGATGGCCAATAAACACATGTAAAGGTGTTCAACATCACTAATCATTAGGGAAATGCAAGTCAAAAACCACAATGAGATACCACCTCACACCTGTCAGAATGGCAGTTATCAAAAGACAAGAAACAATTTTTGGTGAGGATGTGGAGAAAAGAGAAGACAATGCTAGTGGAAATTGTAACTTGGTGCAATCACTATAGAAATCAGTGTGGAGTTTCCTTTAAAAAATGAAAAAATAGAACTACCATATGGGTCAGCAATTACACTTCTGGGTATCTGTCTGGAGAAAACAAAAACACTCTTTTGAAAATATATATGCACCTCTATGTTCATTGCAGCATTATTTACAGTAGCCAAGATATGGATGCCACCTGTTTCCATTGATAGATAACTGGATAAAGAAGATGTGGTATATATGTATACAGTGGAATACTACTCAGTCATAGAAAAAGAATAAAATCTTATCATTTGCAATAATATGGATAGAACTTGAGGGTATTATGCTAAGTGAAATAAATCAGAAAGAGAAAGACAAATACCATGTAATTTCACTCATATTTGGAATCTGAAAAACAAAACAAACACAATAAAACAGAAATAGAATCACAAAGAACAAACTGGTGCTTGCCAGAAGGGAGGGATAAATAACCCTAAAATTTATATGGAACCACAAAAGACCCAGAATTGCCAAAGCAATGTTGAGGAAAAAGAACAAAGCTGGAGGCATAACCCTTCCAGACTTCAGACAATACTACAAAGCTACAGTAATCAGAACAGCATGATATTGGCACAAAACCAGACAAAGATCAATGGAACAGAATAGAGAGCCCAGAAATAAACCCACATGCTTATGGTCAATCTTCAACAAAGGAGGCAAGAATATACAGTGGAGAAAAGACAGTCTCTTCAGCAAATGGTATTGGGAAAGCTGGACAGCCTCTTGTGAATAAGTGAAGTTAGAACACTCCCCCACATCATACACAAAAATGAACTCAAAATGGCTCAAAGACTTAAATATAAGACATGACACCATAAAACTCCTAGAAGAGAACATAGGCAAAACATTCTCTGACATAAGTTGTAGCAATGTTTTCTTAGGTCAGTCTCCCAATGCAATAGAAATAAAAGCAAAAATAAACAAATGGGACCTAATCAAACTTATAAGCTTTTGCAGAGCAAAGGAAACCATAAGCAAAATGAAAAGACAACCTACGTACTGGGAGAAAATATTTGCAAAGATGCAACTGACAAGGGCTTAATTTCCAAAATACACAAACAGCTCATACAACTCAAAAACAAAAACAAAAAAACAATCCACTCAAAAATTGGGCAAGAGACCTAAATAGACATTTTTCCAAAGAAGACAACAGGCATGTGAAAAGATGCTCAATATCGCTAATTATCAGAGAAATGCAAATCAAAACTACAATGAGGTATTGTGTCCCATCAGTCAGAATGGCCATTATTAAAATGTCTACAAACAAATGCTGGTGAGGGTGTGGAGAAAAGAGAATCCTCCTACACTGTTGGTGGGAATGTAAATTGCTGCAGCCACTATGGAAAACAGTATGGAGTTTCCTTAAAAAACTAAAAATAGAGTCACCATATGATCCAGCAATCTCACTCCTGGGCACAAATCCAGAAAAGAGGAAAGCTCTAATTTTAAGAGTTACATGCACCTCAATGTTTGTAGTGGCACTATTTACAATAGCCAAGACATGGAAGCAATGTAAATATCCATCAACAGATGAATGGATAAAGAAGATGTGATATATATATATAGATATATAAATACACACACACATATATACACATACAGTGAAATAGGAATACTTAGCCATAATAAAGAATGAAATAAATTGTCATACTAAATGAAGTAAGTCACACACAGAAAGACAAATATTATATGCTATCACTGATAAGTGGGATCTAAAATAGTATAAATGAACTTATTCACAAAACAAATATTCAAAAAAATAATATTTGATAGACCCTTAGTTAGAAGACAACAGATTCAAGCATTTTATAGCTATAAACCAGGTCAATGTGGTTACACACACACACACACACACACACACACACAAACACACACTTCCTCCCTTGGGAATTCCTAGGTGTATAGAACATAGTGGTGCTGAAAAAAATGTTATTTGAATAGATGAGTAAATAAATAAATATGCAAAATGAAGTGGTTCTGTTCATAAGAAGGAAAGCTTTTCCTTATCTATGTAAACTTTCAATGGATTCTTGAGTGTGTATAAGAAAACTACATTTATATATTCAAAATACATTAGTCTTTATTACACAGGACTTTTTGAAAAAAGTTAATTAAAATCTGAATAATATTATTATCACATAGTTTAAGCATAAAATGTATATAAAGGAATATGTTGCAAATCATTCCTTCTCCATATCATCCAGCTTCTACTGTTTTTGCCAATAGGTAACAACTATTATTAAATTCTTGTGTCTCCTCATATAGAACTTTTTTTGTATATACAACTGAATATGAATATATATTTCTCTTTCTCATTATAGAAGTAGAGGTATAGGGTACACACTGTCCTCCAATGTGATTTTTCCCTATGTTGAAGATATTTCTGTTAGTTGAAGAGCTGACTGGCTTGCCATATTTGTAATATACAGCTCTAAAGTGAAAACTAATTTTTTGCACAGAATAAAGACATGCCTTTATTGTTCTCTTTTCATTCAACCTGAAATTTTAAAAAAACCCTGCTAATTCCTGATAAAAATATTAACCCTTTTTGCATAGAAATAATTTATTGGTAATAAAATTATAGATACATGATACATGCCTCTTGTTTCAACCATTTAGGATTTTAAACAATAAATTTAAAATATTTCTGGTTTATTTTACATATGAAATTGTGCTACACACTGAATAATTTTTAATTTGTGCTACACACTGAATAATTTTTGCCTACAGAAAGTAGTTAATGTTAACAAATAGAACCAAGCATATCAAAAGGTACATCATTGCACTGTTGTTTTTTTCTTCTGGGAGATTTGTACTAACATACATTCTTTCACTTGACCTTATATGCAAATATGCTAAGTTATTTATTCAACGATTATTTAGTGAGGGCATATGACTACATTACTTTCTTTCCTTTCTCCTTCTTTCTAGAACATTCTATAATTTCTGTGTGAAATTACTTAAAATTAAAGATGTCTGAGTAGGAAAAGACAGTTTCTTAAGCAAATTTCAACTCACATTATTTTTTTCATTTTTATTAGTCTGAGAATGTAAAGTTGTTTAATAATTTTTTGAAAGCTTAAGAAAAGTTTTAATTAAATACTACATTAACCATAAAGATGATACTAGTGTATACTGTGAACTTTGGTCC
This sequence comes from Kogia breviceps, assembly GCF_026419965.1. NCBI lineage: Eukaryota > Metazoa > Chordata > Mammalia > Artiodactyla > Physeteridae > Kogia > Kogia breviceps. The sequence goes on from NC_081321.1 coordinate 25,679,389, forward strand.
CATAGTCAAGAAATTTAGGTTTCATCACTATCTTTGCAACAAAAAAGTCATAAACAGTATCTAGAACAGTGTGTGGCTCAGTGTTCCAGTTAAAGAGAAATGTCATTTGACTAGAATAATTTAATAATATATTTTATTATCGGCATACTTCCTTTCATATCCAGAATACTGAAATGAAAATGTCTATGCTGTGGTAGGCAGGATAAAGACATCCCTAAAGATGGCTGCTTCCTAATATCCTGACCTGAGTATGCTACCTACATGGCAAAAAGGACTTTGCAGATGTAATTAAGATTATAAACCTTGAGATGGGAAGCTTATCCTAGATTGCTCATGTGGGCTAAATCTAAACCAAGAAATGCCCATGACTGCTAGAATCTGGAAAAGGCAAGGAAATGGACCACCCCTAGAGGCTCCAGAAAGGAACAGAGCCCTGCCAATACCTTGATTTTCATCCAATAAGACCTATGTTGGACTTCTAACCTACAGAAGTATGAGGTGATAAACTTGTTATTTTAAGACACTACATTTGTGGTAATTTTTACAGCAGAAATAAAAAATTAATACTTCAAGCACATGGGAGAGTTGAAAATAAAATTGAAGTATTCACTAATATTTACCAAAAAAACAGTTTATGTTCTATTAGCAGTCAAAAATTGAAGCTTCCACAAGGGATTCTTACTGTTTTCCAAGAACCAGAATGGAATACAAAAACTTATGAATGTAAAAAGATAATCCACTGTCAATCACCTATAAAATTATGTTAATTTTTAGACTTCATCTAGGGGTTACTTACCTGAACCCAAATATATGAAAAGAACAGTTTTTTATGGTAACGTTTGTTGCATCCCTAGTACTTACAGTACGTCAAACACAGAGTAGGTAATCAGCAAATATTTGTTGAATGAATAAAAGAAGGATTAATATAAGATTGGCGAATCAAGAGAAATAATGTAACAATTAATTATTATCTGCATTTGTAATATTCTACAGAAGGTATCATATATTTAAAACAGTAAAATTCATTCTGCACCACTTTTATCCCTGTAGGAATATAAGTAATAAAGTGAAAAACAATATGAAATCAAAAGAGCCCCAATGTGCCTTTGAAATATAATCCAGTTTGTTCCCTAATAGATTATCACAGTGGAGACCATGAAATAAAAACCCAATAATGAAAATTTAATAACCCTAAATACTGGTTGTGCTTAGTAAAACATTAATAAGGGGAAAATACAAAAGGAGCTATTTTGAATTAAACAGTTTTCTTATTTTTTAAATAATCCCTGTCACTGTCCAAAACTTCAACATTTCTAGTTTATAATTTGTGGTAAAACTTAGACAAAAGATGTTAAGACAACATGGTAGTAAAAATTTAAATGCCTTCATTTAAAAACTAATAAATGAAAAAAAATTAGCAATCTAACCTCCAAAGAGACCAGTTCCCTAATTCTGTTTCTACAATTCTATTCTGGACAAATAATCTTGAATAAAAAAGAGATTTATGTGTAGAGAATGCAACAAATTTTTAGTCTAACAAAATGTATCCCTAATTCAAATGTCCAACAATAAAAGAATGGTTAGGAAAATGGATCATATATTTAAACATCATGTACTAAAACATATATAGCATGAGAAAAATGAGTGTGAAAAAATTTAAACTTAGTTTGATCTTAATTATTTTAAAACATTCATAGAAAAAAAAGTAGAAAACAATATGCCAAGTTTTTACATTTAATTCATGGCATTATGGATTATTTAATTTTATGTTTTTTACCCTGTTTCTAAAATTTTCAATATTAAATTATTTTATAATCAGAAAATGAATTTTGTAATGAAAAGGAAAAGTTCTAATGTAAACAATTACTTCTTGATCATTCGGCATTTCAAATGTTATAATCGTATCAATTCCACAACAGCTCCTGAAGGAATGGGCTGTTTTAGACCTAATCAAGGAGTTTCCAGTGGCATCAAAGTACATTTTAGGTTTAATCTGAGGAACAAAATTATCTTAAATAATGAAAGTCAATAATAACTATGAGGAAATTGAGTTCTGATAATAGGTTACAGATAAATATTTTACAAGAGAAAAGGCCTACTACTTTTGGAAAATTACAAGAAATGTCCAATACAGTGAAGTAATGAATATCCCCAAACAAACAGGAAGTGTAGAAACAAAGGTTAGATGTTGAAGGAAAATATTTTTTGTTTATACAATCACTAATGTTACCTACATAGTGTTAAGTGTCTGAATTATTATGTATGTATGTAATCACATACTCTGTTTGCAGGTCTTTAGGACATAAATTCCCTAATTTGTAGAACTAATGTGGGTAGAAATTAGTTTTATATATCACTGCAGGTCAAATAAAAATGAATACATTGGTGGAATTATAACTTACTGTGGTAGCACAATGAATATCTTTCCATACTGTGGCTTCCCTGGAGAGATCAGAGGCTTCAAACAAATTATCAAAAATCACTTCCCCAATCATGTCATGTCTAGAAAATCTGTCAAAATCATACACACCGAAATGTAGTTTTCGGTTGCTTAGTTGATCATATGCTACAGGAAACTGAAAAGTTTCATCAAACACAGGATTTAAAGTTTTTCTGTGCACACGGGTCTGAAATTTCTTTTTCCTATCTGGAAGAAGATACATCTTCACGTAAGGGTCAGAAGTTCCTGTGAAGTCTTTAGCAGGGAGATCTAAGGCTTTGATAATTTTAACAACTAGAAGTTCATTTTCATAATCATACTGGAGGGTGAAGTTAAGCTTCCCACAGGTTTTGACATCTTCTTTCTTGTTGCCCTCAGAGTCAACTGATTTCTGTTTGTAGAGCTCTGGTTTTATTCTCCCAATGCTGGTTGTTGTTTCTCCTCTTTGTAAAATGGGTTCTGTGCCCATGCCAAAATCAACACTGGAAACCTGCGTTTGCCTTGGTAGGTGTCTTCTGAAGGAATTGTGTCTGTACACACACACGTACACACAAAATCGTTTAAGTAGATCATTTTGATGATAATGTTATATACAGTGGCATTTAAACTCTCCCCCACACCCAGGATAATGGGAGCATTATATCTACAGCAATAAACAGATGGATACACACACACACACACACACACACACACACACACACACACAGAGTTACTTCTGAAAAACCAGGAATGCAATATTCAAAGAAAAAGTCTCCTAAAATTATAGAAACACCTAAAACACACATATGTACATTTTTATGAGCTTTTCTTTTTTTATGTACCATAATAAGCACAAAACTTTTAAACACAATTGTAAAGAAAGATGATTACCAAAAAAGTTCAATATTCTACAAAATGTTACCTGGGTGTATCTAGATGTAAACATTATGTAAACAAATCATTCAGATGGCTGGTTTCTTTTCATCTGGATATTTTGGTCTTATGAATTTCCCATTTGAGTGATGACAAAATTAAAAAACATAAGTCCACATATTCTTATGCTGTGTTATTTCTAATACTTAAGATAACTAAATGAATGTGTATTTTTCAAAAGAATATATAGTTATGACAGAAAAAATGAGTACATTTTCCTTTTTTCAAAATGGAGTGGGCTTCAGAAACTCTTAAGGACTAAAAGACTGTAAAATTTGAGTTTGGGGCTAAATAATAGTTCTTAAAATTCAAACTGAATTTCCTATACTCACTGCTACTATTTATCTCTCCAACATTTCCAGAACATTAGGTATATCAGCTTACTAATGGCTCATAAATGTGAATTGCATTAAGATCTGCTTTTCATACTTTCTCCATGATTTCTAGCGTGAGCTATGTCAACTTATTTGTTTCCTCAAGGTGTGGTTCCAGGTCTTTTGTTCTTTTCTCTTCTCAGTCACTCCATCAGACTAATAATCAGTTTGGGGGCTATAATTACTACCTTTAATCTGATGATTCCCTAGATATATCTCAGATAGACAAAATTCTAGTTCCATCTCTTTGTCTTGAAGGGGGATTTCTAAACAAATGTCCTAATTTTGCCCCAAACTCAAGCAAACTCATTATTTTCTCTATTTTGCTTTCAAACCAGTTCACTCTTCCACAATCTCTGATGAAAGCTCTAACATTTTTATCAGTCACTTATGCTTGGAATCCTGCAGTATGCTTGTTTGAATCACTTTTCCTTCATTTCATGGGATTTGCTTAATTTTCTAAGTCCTGTTGATTTTTTGCTTTGAGACATCTCATGTAATTGTCCATTCTGCTCTATTTCCATTGCTATTTGGTCCATATCCTCATCATCTCATACTTTGCTTTCTACAGTAGCCTTCAGCTTGGCTTTCCTTCTTTCATCTCTCTCTTAAATTCAATGTCTCTCCAGCACTTACTTAAAAATCCTTTCTATGCTTGTTGTTATACCTTTTTCCACTTGATCATAATTGAAAAATTATTTCTATATAAAGAAACAAACTAGGATAACTTTATCTAAGATGAGGGAATAAGCTCCTAATTAACACTATACTGAATTTAAGACCCAATATTTTAGTTTCAGTATCTAAGTGAGTATATATGTAAAAGTCTTTACTAAGTTACTTAAAGCTTGAAGTGATCTGTTTCCTCAGATTGATCCTCAGATTGATCCCATTTTAATGCACTGAACATGCTATGAAATGTATTTTGATCCTGAATCTATTCCAGAAATACAAGATCAGGGGCTTAAATTAGGGTCAGGGAACCATCGGGGAGCATTTAAGAAATAATAAGAATTTAAAAAGGAATACAAGTAGTATGTGTTGTTGTGAATTATTAAAGAGGTCTAGTATAATCCAGTTAATATATTCAATATTCTTAAGAGATTTAGAATATTTTACTAAACAATCCAATATTTCTGCCAAAATCACTTTCACTTATGCAACAATTTTAAATTACTTTTTAATTTCTGTGAGCAAAAAGCCCCCAAGAAATTAATTCCTTTTTTTTTTTTTTTTTGCTGTACGCGGGCCTCTCACTGTTGTGGCCTCTCCCGTTGCGGAGCACAGGCTCTGGACGCACAGGCTCAGCGGCCATGTCTCAGGGGCCCAGCCGCTCTGCGGCATGTGGGATCTTCCCGGACCGGGGCACGAACCCGTGTCCCCTGCATCGGCAGGCGGACTCTCAACCACTGCGCCACCAGGGAAGCATCTAATTCCTTTTTTAAATAAATTGATCCATAATTTCACCTCCCTTATGCTTTTCAACGTAATAAAATTTAAGCTTCTATCCTCTCCCTAAAAATTCAATAATTTATTCTTATGCCACTGAATATAATTGGGCAGCTGTAAAGCCCCTTCTAACAGGAATCAAAAAGTAGTAACATTTTTGTTCTAGTAAGCCAGTGTCCTAATTATAGAGTAAATAGTTCATGTTTTAAGTCACAGTTTAGCTAGTCAGTTAAGAGAAGCTTTAATTATTACAATGTTAAACTATTGCCATGACAACACAGATCCTCTTTATCTTCTTGAATTTTTTTTCTCTTTTGGAATGACAGTGGTGTCTATTTAGTCTCACACAAATACAGGCCATTTGACTGTTACTGACCCCACTCTTACCCTTCAAACCTAGGAAGGCACCGCATAAGTACTCTTCCAGATGGAGAAGGAAAAACTTTTCCCACCTTACCTGAAACATCTGAGAGTAACTACTAGATATAGTCAATATTACCTGATGCCATAGGAATAAAATGTATTAATATGGTAATTTTCAAATATTTTTTTCACCAACAGATCCTTTCTTCAAACAAAATCAGAGACCAGAAGTTCAACACGTACGGACAGAGCTGCTTTGGTTAATGTGAGTAGAGTCCTGGAATCTCAGTGGAAACCATGCCAATTTTTCCACACTACCCTGGAGAAAGCACTTGAAGAGCATTACATTGAGATGAGATTTAAAAAATGCTGGACTGAAATCAGACTATGGTTTGGTCCCAGCCTCCCTATGGAGTAACAGCAACTTTGGGCAAGTCACTTCACTTTTTTGATGTTTACTTTCCTCATCCATAAAACTGTCCTTTCATAGTTGTGAAGGTCAAATGAGATATTACAGATAACTTTGAAACCTACCATTTTTCATACTGCTAATAATTATCATTAACGTTTAGGACACGTGGAGCTGAAGGGCAAATGCCATAATGAACTCTCTGGTTCTGACAGTCTCAAATCTAGGTTTCCTGTTTGGGGATACAGAGTTGGCACAAAGTCATTCTTGTGTGAGCATGTCCTAGACTACCACCCTGGACAACAGATTCCCTCTGACTCACTTCTCAGCTGCAGCAGTTCTTTCTTCCTTAAGTGGGAAACCTATATCCTCCTACTCTTACTTGCAGTGTCTTTACTAACTATTAAATTTATCTTAGGTACTGCTTGAGAAATAAGAGGTGAAAAGCAAAAATATATTTAGCAGCGTTTCATTTGTTTATTCTGTATATTTACAAGGAGTTCATCTCTCTTTGTTTTAATATTGATATTTATATAGGAAACTATCACCATATATTAAAAGTTGTAACCCTGTTTTATAGCAAAGGAGGCTCAAATAATAAGGCTAAATTAATTTTCTGGCAAACAAAGTTTTCATCTTTATTTGTTTCCTATTTTTTCCATTCAATTTGAAACAATGACAAGAGTGACTCATTCAGCACAAAATGTCTGAGCATATACCATGCAGGGCACTATATATATATGAAGGCAGACTAAGTTGTATAATATATCACAAAGAATTTTTGAAACTAATTCATTGTCTGATGTCAGCACAATCCTCTATATCTTTAATCTCTTCTTTAAATGTTCTTCTCACGTTATTGCTCAGTAGAAGCCTGATTCTTCCCCAAGGGCACTGTTTGCTCTGTGCCCCTCTCATGTGGTGGTTGATACTTTTGTGATAATCCTTGTTCCACTGGTTCTAGAAGTGAAGGGGTTGTCCATTCCTCTTGTCCTTCATTACCATATTCACATCATTCTCCCTGAATACACCACTCCAGGCTCTAAAGCTCAAGTCAACTGATCATATCCCCATTACCACTTATTGTAAGTCATTTACTAATACTCAAATCACTCCCTTTAAAGTGATTTTAATCACTTGGTTCACTAACTCTCTTTGACAATGTTTTTGTTTTGATTCCTAGCAGTGAACAAGTTTCTTCCAACTACCTGGCCTCTAGGTTCTTTTAATTTCTCTCCTCCAATGATGTTCTCTATTTACCTCAGTTACTATCATGTGCATAGCCAGATTTTGTCATTATTATTAGCTGCAAACTCTCCACAACCCCAATTTCATGCATGCTTCTCTCTGCAACACCTCTTTCCAGCTCACACCCTCTTATACTCCAATTCAAATAACTTTTCCAACTCGCAAGAACCTCCAATACATTGATTCTATCACTATTTCATAATCCCTAGTTCCTTGATATCACTTTTCCTTCTTTATCCAGTTTCAATTCCATTGTTAATCAATAGAGCCACTCTCACACATACATTCCCAATTCTCTTGTTGCTCTCTACCTTCTTAGTTGCAGGGCAAAACCACAGTCCTTGTTGAATTCAACTTTCCATCATTTCTATACCTGTGAATGTGCAAGTGAATACAACTAGAGAAAAACATAAAAGAACTCTCAATGTTCCATTTTAAATTCATGACCACATTCCTCATTAAACCCTAACACTGAACGGCAAACCATTCTCCCTCTCAATCTCCTAGATTCACAAGACTATTTCACACCTTTTCACCTTCCTTCAAACCTCTAACACCTTCCTCATTCCCAATCTCAATTAATGACCTTACTTGCTATTTCACTAATGAAGTTGAAGCAAAGAGCAGAAACCTTCCACCTCCTCAACCCTGTTATCAGCATCTGTATCCATATTTTTTACCTTTCTGATATGATTAATTACCCATGCTATTATCTAAAGCCAATCCCTCCACTTGTATATTAAATCCTATTTTCTCTCATGTCACCTTCAAGACTGCTCCTCTTTGTTTCCTGCATGATTAATTCTGCCTCTTTGCTGGATTATTACCATCAGCACAAGAGGATACTGTTATTTCTGCTATCTTAAAGGAACCTTTCATTCACTCTACTTCCTCTCTCTCTACTGCTATTTCCCTAACACATTTGCAGCAAAACTCCTTGAAAGAGTTGAGGATAGTACATCCACTGTTCAATTTATCTTCTCCCATTCTATATAAACTCACTCTAGTTTTTCACATACCAATTCTGACATAATAGCTCTTGAAAAATGTCAATAATGTCCCCCTGACATTGCTAAACTCAGGGGTCAATCCATGGTCCTCACCCCACTTGACCTTACAATAGTCACCTGACAGTTAATCACTCCTGATTGTTTACATAGTCTCTTCACTTGGCTTTCAGGTTATACACTCCTGGTTTTCCTTCTACTTTACTAGTCTCGACTTCTCAGTCTACAATGCTGTTCCTGATGTCTTAATATTGGAGTACTTCTGGGATTCATCTCTGGTTTTCTCTTTCTTATCTACATTCACCTCTCTGATGATATCATCTCCTGGCTTTGAACACCATCTCTATGTGGACTCCAAGTTTACATATGTTTCACAGATTCTCTCCAGAATTCCAGAGTTATTATCTGGTTGCCTACTCAATTTTTTTCCACTAAGATTTCTAACAAAATCCTTAAACACAACAGTTCCATATCTCCTGTTTTTGGCTCTCAAATTCACTCCATTCACAGCCTCATGTTTATCAATTTTATCTTTCCAGATGCTCAGGCCAAAACATGCAGTCATTCTTGACTCCTCTTTTCTTACTCATATGCCCAAGCTAATGTGTCCTAGTCTGTTTGTTCTATCTTCAAAGTATATCCTGAATCCAGCCAGGATATAGATATATATATCCATCATTAACTACCATCTCCTTGGTCTGAACCACCATCACTTCTGGCCTGGATTACAGCCTCCGTAGTGGTCTTTCTGCTTCTGTCCTTTTGCCTCCTTCTTTATACTCAAAACAACAGAGTAATCCTTTCAAAACAAGTTAGATCATGGCACTTCTCTGATTAAAAACTCTCTGGTGGCTTCCCATGTTACTCAGAGTAAAAGCCAAAAGTGGTTTGGGTCCTACTACCTCTCTGATTTTTCTCCTAGCATTCTCCACATGGCTCTCTCTGCTACACCTACACTGGCTTCCTTGCTGTGGTTGGGACACAAAAGGCAGATTCCACCTTCAGGATGTCTGCAGTGGTTGCCTCCTCCACAAGGAAAGTTCTCCCCAAACACCCGCATGGACCACCCTTCCATCTCCTCATTGAGACCTACCAACCCCTTTATTTTGCACTATTATTTTCTACAGAATTTATTATCTTCTAAAATATCATGTAACTGACTTAGTTATGTTGTTTGGTTCCTCTCCACAAGAATGCAGGTAGGGAATTTTGAGTTTTGTTCCCTAATGTGTATCAAATGTCTAGAAAAATGCCTGGCACATAACAAGTGTTCTATAAATACTGTTGAATAAATAAGTTAAAAATTTTCCCTGAAAAATTTAGCCATATGACTAACAATCCAATCATAATAAAAGCTGTTTGGAGAAAAAAAACTGGTTTTCTTCTCAATTATGCAACACAATGCTTAAAATTAATTTAAGTAACATCTTTATTCTGTTCAAAGAATTTACAGGAAACTTGTTTTTAATAGTAATGAAGGAAATGAATGTTCTTATTCTGTAAATACTTGTCCCTTGGCCTTTCACCATGTTAAAAAAAAAAGTTTACAAATCATAACAAGAGATGATAAGCAATTGCTTTTGATCCAGCTTATATTTAAAGGAATAGAGTATGAAGTAATTAGTCTGGTAGTTTTTGATCTACAAATAAAGATCTGAGAACATAATATTTTATATTAAAGAAAAGAATATAAAATGAAGCCTAAATTTAAAAAAAAACTCACAATAACTACTTGTCAGAATAATAAATCCAAGAATATTCTGTTTGGTATTGCTAGGTCCCTATAAGGTCTTTTGACCTTAATTATGTATTCTAGCTCTAAATTTCTATGCTCAATTTATCATTGAGGACTTCCCTTGCTTGGAAGTATGTTGCTGGCTATCATGAGCCTCTCTCCTAGACAGGTCAGCTAGGATTTGAAGAAAAATGTTGTAGTTCTCCAACTGAGTTGAGCTACCACTCTGGGTCCCTCCTTCTGTTCCTCCACATCTCCTTGAGCATACTGCAAAGAGTGTATTGAAATCACTTGTTTCAGATGTGTCTTCCATTCCCCAACCCTTCTATTAGTAGTCTTTATAATGGCAGAACTAAATATTATTAATCTTTTCATGAATTTCATAATAAACACATGCTGGGATTCAAGAAATGTCTGTCGGAATTTATATGAAATAATTTACTACAAGATTCTTGTGACTAATAAAAGTCAACTTCCCAAGAATTATTTGTACTATGAAGAAGAAAGGCCTAATCAATTTATGATTAGTGCTTGTAAAGAGGAGATAATATTTATCAGTGCCAGAAAACAAACTCTCCAAGTTTGAATACATTTTATAAGGTTTTTATCTCTGACCTTGGTTCAAAGAGCCACCCCATTTCAGAAGTTAGTTTATATACCAAATACATACGTTTCATAGCAGAGATTATTTAACCACCTCAAGCACCAGCACAGCACGTTTTATGAACTTTTATTTCAAGGAATTAGATCTCAGGTTCTCTATTGTTCTGGCCAAGCCCTGCTTCTTGATATCCTAGCTGGTTAAATACCATTTAAATTCTTCCTTTGTGTAACATCTTGTCTTCCACTCCTTACAGTATCTTGGAATGAAAATTGCAATTTTTGCTATCTTTTGAGAAGGACTTAACTTTTTAAGAAATCTCTTAAAACTATGCACTCCAGTATTACATATTTTTATGTAATTCTTCATATCTCTTTTAACAATCTACAGTGTTCTTTCTGACTTTATGTGTGATGATATTAAGAATTACTTTTCTAAGCAACCATAGCTAATTGTAAATCCATCAGCACATATGAGTCAATGATTTCTTTCCATGTCGTGCTTTTTGTTCATGTTCAAATGGATCTGTCACTAGGTTTCCAAATTATTTTCAGTAGGTACTTAGAATCCTCCCTAACAGTGGCTAACCTACATAATTTCTCATCCTCAACAAAATAATTTGCCACTTACAATTCACCTCATTTCACACTGTTAATGAATGCACAGAAAATTGGTCCTCATACTCATCCTTGGGAGTATACCATCATTAACCTTCTCCTAATATTAGCACTGTTTATCTCACCATCTGATGCTGTCTTTAAAGGAGCAAAGCAAAGTGGAGAGATAATCAGTCAATCCAAATCATTCACTTGATGCTTATTATGCCCCTACCCAGTGAGGATATTAGGAGCACATTAAAGTGGGTTATACAGACTTGTTCTTTGAGAACTTAGCATCTCAGATCTAGCAAACAGCTAGAGCTCAACATTAAGACAATAAATGTTAGACTGTAGCTATGGCTTTAGAGGACAATAGCTTATAATTGGACAGAAAAAGATGCATTTTCCTTAAAGATCTTATAGTGGATAAAAAAGAGGTTATCAGTCTCGACGAGGGAAGCAGCATAAGCAAAAGCACAGAGGCAGAGAGTTTAGGTCTACAGGATGATAAAAAGAACAAGCACCCTTCTAACTGGTAACCATGAAAGATCCATTTGGATAGATACAATGTAGTCATCAAATTCACTGACTGATTTTTTAAATTCAACAAATATATCCTGAGTTCCTACAGTGCCTTGTCTAGGTATCAAGATCAGTACAGAGAGTCGCAGCTGCTTTCCGAGGAACCGGTGTGGCCGAGATTGCCAAAATGCTTTGGAGTTTTTAACTGATTTGAAGAAAAGCCCAAAATAGATCTGAGACTGTAAAAACTGAAGCCGCAGCAAGGGGGATTCGGTGCCAATGCATCAACAAAAATGACAGCCAGAGTTAGTGGAAGGAAATCTTCCTATCTGTGTTTCCCACAGAGCTGATACTTTAAGCAGATGACCAGTCAACGCATAAGCAAGTGTTGACGCTGTGTAATCCCTGTGAGTTTGCCTTAAAGTTCAAAGTTTTATGTACTGCTCCAAATAAGTATGTTGTCGCTGACGCTGCAGGTGCAGTAAAGCCTCAGTGTTGTGTGGATATTGTGATTCGTCATAGAGATGTTCGATCCTATCAGTATAGCGTAATAGACAAATTCCGTCTCCAAGTTTCCGAGCAAAGCCAGAGGAAGGCTTTAGGAAGGAAAGAGGTCATGGCTACTCTTCTCCCGTCGGCAAAAGAACAACAAAAGGAAGAAGAGGAAAAAAGAATAAAGGAACATTTAACTGAAAGTTTATTTTTTGAGCAGTCGTTTCAACCAGAAAACAGAACTGTCTCCTCAGGACCTAGTTTACTGTCTTCCTGGGAGTGGTGTGTATTGCAGCTCTGATGCTTCCAACGCTGGGGGAGGTGGACTCGCTGGTGCCTCTCTACTCCACTTAAGTGTCAATCAAAAATTAGTGGCTGCTTGTATCTTAGGTCTTATCACAATGGCTATACTTAGAACATGAGCAAGGAATTCACTTGACTTCTGAAGTAAATTTATCTTGAAAATATGAATGTGGACTGCCTTTTATCTCTATTTCACCCCATTAACATGCTACAAACTACTGATTGATTTACAATCATTGCAAATGTATAATATATATTTTAAATTACTCTATAATTTTATTCCAAGGACTCCAGCACATTATGTTACAGACAGCAAGGAAGCTTCTGAGTGACACTTAGGATAGTTTTCGAAGAAATTCTTTTTATATCTAAGCCGACCATGCAAAAGACTTTAATTAAGACACTTGTTATTTTCTCATCTTTTTTTCTAATTCACTTTGATTGTTGAGGTCATGTATCCTTCAAAGTTAAAGGCCTAAAAGAGCAAACTGACCAGCCTGAAAATAAAATTACATTTATTTCCCAGCTACGAACATCAATGTTACTATATAAATTATGTCTTGTCCTCTATCATTATATACAGTCGCCATGGTGTTTCTAAAATAAGAGTTTTACAGTTAATGTGTAGAAGGTAAAAAAATGAAAAAGCATGAAGTATTGAGGGATCATGTTTATCTTAGGGTCTCACAGAAGACAGGACATATTTAATTCATCTGGTGAACTACAGGATAGGTTGTGGTCCAGCCACCAAGACATAGGGTGACCATTCTGTTTGGTCTAAGAATTCTGAAGGAAGGTAGGCATTTGTTTAGTTAGCTGGTACACCTGGCTTTACCTCTGGATAATGCTTTATATTAATAGGAGGAAAAATCACTTTATCTTTTCTCCCCAGCCCTTTGCCTGACTGTAAGCTACTGGCCCAGATTGGGACTACCAATGCCAGGTGGTTTATGTGGAGATGATTTTTCACCTTTAAACTCTAAGCCAAGTATAAAAAAATCCTTAATATCTGTGTCTATTTTTTATCAGTCACTGAGACATTTTTTTAAGTTTATATTTATTATTAAAGTAACTTTACCAAAAAAAGTCCCCAAAGCACAACTGTGTACATTTCTTTATAGCCTCTTCTGATCTCTAACATATATATGCAGTTTTAACTGTTATTGTTATAGTATCTAATCTTTTGACTTAGGATTTTTATCTGAGAGCACAATGTATTGAGTCTCTTGAAAATCATCTTCCAGATCTTTTTACAGAATGAACTTATGCACTGCTACTGTATTCTCAAGGAATATATGTAAACACGAGATGTATGCCTGAGGTTGGGTTTTGCAGGAAACAGTACTTTGCTTCTAAAGTAGAAGCTTTTATGTATACTCTTTCATAGAAAATCCTCATTGTTTAACCATTTGGGGAGCATAAAACATTAAATGGATCATGTCTGTACGTTGTGTAATGACTAAAAAGCACATAAATGTAATCTATTTTTGAACTTTGTAAAAAAAAATTAGTACAGAAATAAAATTGGCAGGTTTTCTGCCTAAGAAGGCAGTGTGGGGCTATATGTGTGGGGCAGTATGGACTCAAAATGTTATAAGATTTTTATCACGCCTGAGCTACTATATTACTTTCAAAATAGATGCCTTTTTCTATGGTCTGTCCTACAAACTGTTGTCAAATTAATTTTCCTAAAACACAGCTCTTTATCCAAGGGACTCTTTTGCTGCAAGTATTTTTGACAGGACAGACCTTGAACAACTTTGGCCATGATTCCAAGGCCTCCTCAGACTTTAATTCCAGCTGACTTTATCTTCCATTATTCCTCCACTGACCTCTATTTTCTGATCAAGGTAACTTACCTGCTGTTTTCATAACAAGATTTCCCGTTCTGTGTCTTCTCACATAAAATGTTTCCATCTGGAATGCATACCCTCTTCCAATTGTCTTTATGTGAATTCCTAGTTTCCTTTGGCCTCAGTTTAATGGGACTTCTCCATGCCTCAGCTAAAAATGATTTTTCTAATTATCTTAATTCCACATTCTCCACCACACAGTTTGCACTTGTAGTTCCTTCTATTGAAGTTGGTATCTTATCTCTCTGTATTATGTTGTGGATTTTTTTTCCAGTTCACTAGAGTTTGCAGAGTGGACAGACACTGACTATACCTAAAAGTTATATCTGCTGACTGTATCTACTGAGTAAGGCTATTGGATGAATCAACAGTCAATCAAGACAGATGTGAGAATAATGTTAATAATAAGAAATACACAGATGTCTGTTGGTTTGTTTGGCTGCCAGCAGGCTGATGGGGCCAAATGTCTGGGTATTTGAAAAGGAAGATGAGAACTTGGGAAACGTGGCAGTTTCCTGCAATGCTGTTAACTAATCAAGATGCCACTTAAGAACAGTGACAAATAAAACTTGAGAGGATATGTCATCTATTGTCTGAGCCAAATAAAAGGGAGTCCCAACACCAGACTAGAGCTGGGATATCTTAATAAGGTTGAGGAAACCAAGCATTAAAGTTAAATTTACTTTGTGTGTGCATGTGTGAGTGGTGGTGTGGGGGGCAGGGGGAGGTTCTGATTTACTAGACCTCAATGAAAAGTGAGTATTTGAGCAGAATAATCTGATTTATAATGATGTGCCCTGGATCCCTCTGTCTGCGTAATAAACTCAGAAATTTCCCCTTCCTCTCTATATAAATGTAATTTTTAGTATGATGAAGTAATTATATAGATGAGGGGTTTTGAGAACTAGGAATAATCAAGTTTTCTGCAAGAAATTCATCCCAAGGCCAAACAGATTAGACTCATGACTCTTGTTATTCATAATAACCACATATAATTCCACATTTCTAACTGAGCAGAATGAGCAGGAAGAGGCCCTCATTCTCCAACCTCCAAACTACCTGTCCGCAGTAGACTTTAACCATCTTTGGTTGCAAAAAACCATATTCCCTTGGCTTTAACTCTTAAAGCATGTTCCATCAATCTGGATAAATCTGAATTCTAACTTTCACCAGCTGCATGGCTTTAGGCAATTTTTTAAATCTCTCTGGGCTTCAGTTAACTCACAAGTAATGGGGATAATTAATAATACTTCATACAGGCTGGCAGAGGATTAGCAGGAAGGATGCCTGGCATAGTGACTAAATTGCAGGCACTCAAAAACAATACTTTTTTTTCTTCCTTCTTCAGCCACTCATAAACAAGGAAATTCAAAGAGGTCAATGAAATTATATCAAAGTTCTAGCAGAATTATTAATTTGTATTCCACTTTTTCTCTTAAGAGAAAAACAAATACCGTATGCTAACACATATATATGGACTCTAAGGGAAAAAAAAGGTCATGAAGAGATTAGTGGTAGGACGGGAATAAAACACAGACCTACTAGAGCATGGACTTGAGGATATGGGGAGGGGGAAGAGTAAGCTGTGACGAAGTGAGAGAGGGGCAGGGACATATATACACTACCAAATGTAAATTAGATAGCTAGTGGGAAGCTGCTGCATAGCACAGGGAGATCACCTCTGTGCTTTGTGACCACCTAGAGGGGTGGGATAGGGAGGGTGGGAGAGAGGGTGACCCAAGAGGGAAGGGATATGGGAACATATGTATAAAAAAAAAAAAAGAAAAAAGAAAATAGGAGATGTACATGTACAATCCAATTTTTATGTTTTTTAAGATTGAGAGAAAAAGGATTTTTTCTGATTTCTTCAATTTCATGTAATAACTGAGAAATCCAGGGCTAAAATGACCTGTTGTCATTCCCTATTGCATTTTATTTCTAGAAACCAATTCTGCATCCAAAACCAAGTCTTCACACATGTGTTCTCAGTATGTATTCTTTCATTCTCCCCTAGCTAGAGATAATCGGATAAGCTGTATGTTTACATTCAGCAGATAATATTTTGGAGATAGTCCTTCATTTTTCTGAGGTTTCCAAAAAAAAATCTGCACAAAGAAAGGCAAGCTATTTTCATAGCTTACCTCAATTTGTCTTCATTAATTGACTGTCCTTATGTAGGGTGCACTTATCAACTAAAAGAGTTGAATAATTCTGAATACTAAGTTGATACATTGTCATAGCCATTATCAATATTTTTTAAAAAATGTTTTGTAGGTTAATTGAACATTTTTACCCTGAAATTTCTGGGTATGTTAAGGCTTTATTAAATATCATAGCTGGCCACAGTTTGCAGTTGTGATAGTAACGACAATCAAGTAACCAACCACGTGAGATAATTTTGAAGCAGTTTTTCCTATAAAGAAGTGGCACATGGGATAATTATTTTATAGTTAAATAACCGTAAATAAATTTAAATGAATGTATACTGGATTATAAAAATGAACCCAAATGCGGTGCTCAGGAAAAGTTGTCAACATAATAACTAAATATGAGGCATACCTTGGTTATAAAATTTAAATAGCTCAGAAGAGTATAACACCTCCATCCATCCTCCTTACCCCAAAGTTTCTCATTGCCAAAGTAACAATTATTCTTACTCATCCCTCTGGAATTTATTTCAGAAAGAAGATAATTTATGTATAGATACAATCCTTTTTTATTTTATAAAAGATATATTGAATATTCTTTCAATCCTAGTAGCAAGCATGACCCATGCAGTTTTTCAACTTGATAGATTTCCAAACCCACAAAAAGTATGTCATGTCAGAAAGCATGGATGCATCTTTGATTTAGAGAAGTAGGAAGGTAAGATTAGGAAGTCAATCAGTTAGCAGAAAACAGCACTGCCCCCCACTACTATTCATTTTTACCCTGTCCTAGGGTAAAACTAGTTGCTGCTTCTGGGAATCAGAGAAACACTGCTACTAACATGTTTTTTGTGTTAAAGATTGAAGACCACACTTAGTAGGAAAAAATGGCTTTTCACAAGAATCTTTTTCCCTTTACAGTTAACACAATTCAATACACACCACAGTAAATTATTTTCCTTCACGCAAACTTCTTATTTTTCCAGGCTGAGTTAAAATGCACTTCCTTAAAATGTATCTCCTTAAGGAGGTCTCCCTCTTCCTTCCTTTCGTGTATACTCCTTGCTATGCTCATGATATTCACCAAAGCTCTTGTGGAACTTAGCATACGCTAACCAGTATAAGAGTTTGGTCTATGTGAGTTCAAATAAGCAATGAAAATTTCCAGCAATTTATGGGGTAGGTGCTAAACAACTGTAGACTAAACATTAGTCTCTGTTACTCAGTTTTGACTGTGAACTTGTGGATGATTTCATGAAACGCATTGCAAATGGCTGTTTTCTTGATATTTATTGGTTGTTTTAAACTAAATTGAAAGACTGCAAATAGCAATGATTAAACAATGATATTTCAAAGGAAAAAGTCAATAAATAATAGTCTCTAATTAAATGATTTTAATGAGACCTCAAATTCCAGTAAGCCCCTTTCATGGTACTGCTCTCTGTTTGGCTTCTTTGTCCTTAATTTCTCTCTCTTCATCCCTATTTATTCTGTCCTGCCAATTCCCTCCTTATTCTATTATCTGTTTCCTGTGTCTTTCTCACTTCTCCTGTTTGTCTTTTCTTTTCTCCTTTCCCACCTCAGTTTTTCTCTCTTAGAAAATCACATACAACACACACACACACACACACACACACACACACACACACACACCACAAATAGTTTTATATATTTGATCTTTCCTTACCGGGATGAAGATGTAGGCTCAGTAGTTTGTCTTTGCACACGTGCATGTTTAATTAAATGTTCTGTTAAAGCAGTTTGGACTTCTGCTGGGATATCAGGGGAAGTGTGGCTGATTTTTATTGCAGGCTCAATAGCTTTTAGTGCTGGTTCTCCATTTTCTTTAACCTCTTTTTTCTCTTCAGTCTCAAAAACTTCAGTGGGAGCGCTTGACATGCTCTGTGGAAGGGTACTGACATTGGAAGTCACAGGTTTGCTCTTCCAGCAAGGCCAGCACAACTTCCAGAAGACAAAAAGTGAAACAACCAACAAGGCTAGGCCACAAAAGCTGACAACAACTGCTAACAGGCTGACTGAAATATCTGGAAAAAATTACAAGGTAAAGAAATATTAAGTCATTGATAGTGTATGTAACAGGGCAGCAACGGTGGGATAATTTGATATTATAGTTATTATTAATAGTTTGCTGATTTAGAGTTTCAAAATTTTACTTTTAAGTATCTCTGTAGGGAGGAAGTATTAATAATTATGTTTGGAAATTCTCAAAGGAGACAAAAATTTCTTTCCCAGGAAGTTTCCAAATGTATACAAGAAAAGCATGATATGTACATATCATTTCCAAGTATAGTACAAAGGTTCCAAGAGTTTGCAAAATGAAGGTTAGCTACATGCAACCTGCCTTGAAGTCATGAAGCTTAAGATGCTCTGAAACTGTACACAACTAGAGAGGCTTCTGTTTGTTTCATCTTTGATCTAAAGATGCAACCTTCTTACTCTCTAAGCAGGTAATGTTAAATATTTGTATAAACTGCTTTTTATGGTGTAAATGAGAATAACACATTACTAATAGAGAATGGGTACACAATTATTTGTATTTTCAAACTCCATAGGTCCTTTCTAATAAGCTTTCACGCTCCTAATTTCTAAAGTCCAAAACTGGTTGATGACTTCTTATCTAAGTATCTTTAAAATATTCTTATTTAAAAATAATTACAGGGGAGGCTCGGGAGAAGATGGCGGAAGAGTAAGACGCGGAGATCACCTTCCTCCCCACAGATACATCAGAAATACATCTACATGTGGAACAGCTCCTACAGAACACCTAAACGCTGGCAGAAGACCTCAGACCTCCCAAAAGGCAAGAAACTCCCCACGTACCTGGGTAGGGCAAAAGAAAAAAGAAAAAACAGACAAAGAATAGGGACGGGACCTGCACCAATGGGAGGGAGCTGTGAAGGAGGAAAGGTTTCCACTCACTTGAAGCCCCTTCGCGGGCGGAGACTGCGGGTGGCGGACAGGGGAAGCTTCGGAGCCACGGAGGAGAGCGTAGTAACAGGGGTGCAGAGGGCAAAGCGGAGAGATTCTCGCACAGAGTATCGGTGCCGACCGGCACTCACCAGCCCGAGAGGCTTGTCTGCTTACCCGCCGGGGCGGGCGGGGCTGGGAGCTGAGGCTCGGGCTTCGGTCAGGTCCCAGGGAGAGACCTGGGGTTGGCGGCGTGAACACAGCCTGAAGGGGTTAGTGCACCACGGCTGGCCGGGAGGGAGTCCGGGAAAAGGTCTGGAGCTGCCGAAGAGGCAAGAGACTTTTTCTTCCATCTTTGCTTCCTGGGGCGTGAGGAGAGGGGTTTAAGCGCACCACATAAAGGAGCTCTAGAAATGGGCACGAGCCACAGGTATCAGCGTGGACCCCAGAGACGGGCATGAGACGCTAGCGCTGCTGCTGCCGCCACCAAGACGCCTGTGTGCGAGCACAGGTCACTCTCCACACCTCCCCTCCCGGGAGCCTGTGCAGCCCACCACTGCCAGGGTCCCGGGATCCAGGGACAGCTTCCCCGGGAGAAAGCACGGCGCGCCTCAGGCTGGTGCAACGTCACGTTGGTCTCTGCCGCCGCAGGCTCGCCCCGCATCCGTGCCCCTCCCTCCCCCCAGCCTGAGTGAACCAGAGCCCCCGAATCAGCGGCTCCTTTAACCCTGTCCTGTCTGAGCGAAGAGCAGACGCCCTTGGGCGACCTACGCACAGAGGCGTGGGCAAGTCCAAAGCTGAACCCCAGGAGCTGTGCGAACAAAGAAGAGAAAGGGAAATTTCTCCCAGCAGCCTCAGGAGCAGCAGATTAAATCTCCACAATCAACTTGAAGTGCCCTGCACCTGTGGAATACCTGAATAGCGAATCATCTCAAGTTGAGGAGGTGGACTTTGGGAGCAAGATATATGATTTTGCCCCCCTTTTTCTCTTTTTGTGAGTGTGTATGTGTGTGCTTATGTGTGAGATTTTGTCTGTATAGCTTTGCTTTCACATTTGTCCTAGGGTTCTGACCGTTCCGTTGTTTTTTGTTGTTGTTGTTTTTTACTTTCTAAAATTTTTCATCTTAATAATTATTTTTTATTTTAATAACGTTATTTTATCCAACTTTATTTTATCTTCTTTCTTTCTTCCTTTCTCCCTTCCTTACTTCTTTCCTTTCTTCCTTCCTTCCTTGCTTCCTTCCTTTCTTCCTTCCTTCCTTTCTTTCATTCCTTTCTATTTTTTCTCCCTTTTTTTCTGAGCCGTGTGGATTAAAGGCTCTTGATACTCCAGCCAGGCGTCAGGGCTGTGTCTCTGAGGTGGGAGAACCAACTTCAGGACACTGGTCCACAAGAGACCTCCCAGCTCCACGTAATATCAAACGGCAAAAATCTCCCAGAGATCTCCATCTCAGCACCAAGACCCAGCTTCACTCAACGACGAGCAAGTTACACTGCTGGACACCCTATGCCCAACAACTAGCAAGAAAGGAACACAGCCCCATCATTAGCAGAGAGGCTGCCTAAAATCATAATAAGGCTACAGACACGCCAAAACACACCAACAGACGTGGACCTGCCCACCAGAAAGACAAGATCCAGCCTCATCCACCAAAACACAGGCACTAGTCCCCTCCACCAGGAAACCTACTCAACCCACTGAACCAACCTTAGCCACTGGGGACAGACACCAAAAACAACGGGAACTATGAACCTGCAGCCTGCAAAAAGGAGACCCCAAACGCAGTAAGATAAGCAAAATGAAAAGACAGAAAAACACACAGCAGATGAAGGAGCAAGGTAAAAACCCACCAGACCTAATAAATGAAGAGGAAATAGGCAGTCTACCTGAAAAAGAATTGAGAATAATGATAGTAAAGATTATCCAAAATCATGGAAATAGAATAGACAGGCGGTCTGAGGAATGTCAACTATTCAACATGGAGGCGGAGGTCGATAAGCTGGAACTGATGTTCCAGAAGGCTGACTCTGATCTGGATTACATTCAGTACAGGCTGGAATATGAAATCAAGACTAATTATCCTGATTCAGCAGGCAAGAAAAATCCTGTTACACTCTTAAAGGAATTGTCAGCAATAAAGTCTCGATATCAAACTTTGCATGCACGCTTTAAACCAATTGCTGTCGAGCATAAAGAGACTAAGAGCCGCATTTGTGCTACTTTCAATAAGACTATGACCTTGATACAAGAACTACAAAAGCAAACAGACCTGAAGCTGTTACCACTGACTGAAGAAGAGAAAACTGCGGCAGAGCAATTAAGAGCTCACATGTCAGACTTATGATGAAGAAATGGACTTGCAAAAGGGAACTCTAATGGGGAAGAGATCAATTCCAGAGAGATTTAGGAAGCTGTCTTGTTAGCACTTGATGACTGTGGTGGGGGGATGACAAAGGAGATTTGGCTTGGGTTACTGGATAGTGATGCCTTCCACAGAGAGGGGAATACAAGAAGAAGGGCAGATATTGTACTCATAATGTTCAGCCAAAGGGATGGAATGGAAATAAAGAGATTTTAAAATATATATGCATATACACTTAGTCTTGTAATTTCAGGCAAGTAAGTCTCAACACCATTTTGTATGGTTTTGTATAATCAGGATAACACAGATGTCCTGGCCTACTGTAAAAGAAAATTATGTACTATCAGTTAGTCAAATGTGAATGAACATGCTTTGGAAATTAAAGGATAGAAAAAAATTTGTATTATGTTATACATATGTATATAATTTTATTATTGAAAATTCTGATTGCCGATGTGGTCACATTATTGGTGAGACTGCTAATGTGTGACTTAACAGTCTCGCATAAAATCTAATTTAGTAATAAGCTGGCTTTTCTGTGACAGCCTTTTATTTTTGTCTTATTCCTTCTTCCTGCTAATGTTGAGCAGCATGAGCTCTGCTTTCAAACGCTGTTTTAGATTGTCCCTGTTATACTTCAATACTACCTTTGTTCTCCTCTGGTCTATATTACTGTAATTGTTCATTCTACTGTATATGAAAGCTAAGAAACTGAAATGAGAGGATCACTGGCAACCACTACTTGCCAGTTTGTTTTGTGTGTGCGTGCACACGTCAACTTCCCTATTTATTAAAAAAAGAAAAAAACTAATGGCAAGTAAATATGAAAGTAAATCATGGTATATCTATACAACAGAAGGTCAAGTTACCAGTAAATTATTACTGTTAATGTTCTGGGAAATGCTAAAGCTATGCTAAATAGGTAAGAGGAGAAGCAGATATTGTAGCTTTGTCATCAAGATTGGGCTTTGGACTCATACCGGATATGTAAACACAGGTGTTAAATTCTAGCTGTACAACCCTGAGCAAACCACTTGACTTGTGTGTGTCAGGATGGCTGGAAGCACAATAAGATGGTAACGTATTAGGGTTTGATATTTAGTAATCCTTCAGTAAATATTTCTATATGTCATAAAAACAAGGCATTGAAAGATTAGGAAAAGTGTATCAAATGTTAGTTTTACAGGGTATAGAATTATACTTTAATGTAATTTTAAAAGAATTTTTTTCTGTTATGTTATTAACAAACTTATAATAGCTGACAGGGTTGGAAGAGTAGTGTCAGTTAAAATTGTCTTGTCTCTTCTGAATATCTGGAGAAGAGACAGTAACCCTCCTGCCTTTTAAATTACAGATAAATAAGTCACACCTTAGTAACAGATATTATTTTTCTTCAGTACTCAGGCAATTAATATTGAGGAAGTTCCTGTCATGGTATGGCTCTGGGATATGATGGTGATGGTGGAATTGAAAAATGGTGGTATCATGAACAGGTCTTAACAAGTTACTGGTGTTAAAGGGTTTTGCTTTCAATCAGAAAAAATACTAGATTGTACTGTTTTTCCTCTGTGACTTCCTTCACAAGTTACCTTCTAAATGTTGGTTCTTCCCCTCATCCCTCTTAAAATTGCTCTTGTTTATATATTCATTTATTTCCCAAGGTTCATTTATTGCCCTTTTGGGGAATGATTCCCAAGTATAACTTATTTCACTAGACCTAGATCCAAATTTCCAATAAAAACCTCTACCTGAATATTCAAACTGAACATGTCCAGAATATTTAACTGATTTTCTTATTTTGTTAACAGCAACTATTCTGTTAGCTGGAATTAAAGTTTGGATCCCTTTATCCTCTTAGTTAATAAAATCTATAATACTATAATCTAAAAAAAAAAAAAAAATAGACAAAATGCAGGAAACATTTAACAAGGACCTAGCCTAGAAGAAATAAAGAGGAAGCAAGCAACGATGAGCAACACAATAAATGAAATTAAAAATACTCTAGATGGGATCAATAGCAGAATAACTGAGGCAGAAGAATGGATAAGTGACCTAGAAGATAAAATAGTGGAAATAACTACTGCTGAGCAGAATAAAGAAAAAAGAATGAAAAGAATTGAGAACATTCTCAGAGACCTCTGGTCTCTGGACATTCTCAGAGACCATTAAACGCACCAACATTCGAATTATAGGGGTTCCAGAAGAAGAAGAGAAAAAGAAAGGGACAGAGAAAATATTTGAATAGATTATAGTTGAAGAGTTTCCTAATATGGGAAAGGAAATAGTTAATCAACTCCAGGAAGCACAGAGAGCCCCATACGGGATAAATCCAAGGAGAAAAATGCCAAGACACATATTAATGAAACTATCAAAAATTAAATACAAAGAAAACATATTAAAAGCAGCAAGGGAAAAAGAACAAATAACACACAAGGGAATCCCCATAAGGTTAACATCTGATCTTTCAGCAGAAACTCTGCAAGCCAGAAGGGAGTAGCAGGACATATTTAAAGTGACGAAGGAGAAAAACCTACAACCAAGATTACTCTACCCAGGAAGGATGTCATTCAGATTTGATGGAGAAATTAAAACCTTTACAGACAAGCAAAAGGTGAGAGAGTTCAGCACTACCAAACCAGCTTTTCAGCACATGCTAAAGGAACTTCTCTAGGCAAGAAACACAAGAGAAGGAAAAGACCTACAAGAACAAACTCGAAACAATTACGTAAATGGTAATAGGAACATACATATCGATAATTACCTTAAATATAAATGGATTAAATGCTTCCACCAAAAGACACAGGCTGGCTGAGTGGATACAAAAACAAGACCCATATATATGCTGTATACAAGAGACCCACTTCAGACCTAGGCACACATACAGACTGAAAGTGAGGGGATGGAAAAAGATATTCCATAATGGAAATCAGAAGAAAGCTGGAGTAGCAATTTTCATATCAGAAAAAACAGACTTTAAAATAAAGACTATTACAAGAGACAAAGAAGGACACTACATAATGATCAAGGGATCGATCCATGAAGAAGATATAACAATTGTAAACATTTATGCACCCAACATAGGAGCATCTCAATACATAAGGCAAATAGTAACACAATCATAATAGGAGACTTTAACTCCCCACTTTCACCAATGGACAGATCATCCAAAATGAAAATAAATAAGGAAACACAAGTTTTAAATGATACATTAAACAAGATGGACTTAATTGATATTTATAGGACATTCCATCCAAAAACAACTGAATACATATTTTTCTCAAGTGCTCATGGAACATTCTCTAGGATAGACCATATCTTGGGCCACAAATCTAGCCCTGGTAAACTTAAGAAAATTGAAATTGTATCAAGTATCTTTTCTGACCACAACACTATGAGACTAGATATCAATTACAGGAAAAGATCTGTAAAAAATACAAACACATGGAGGCTAAACAATACACTACTTAATAACGAAGTGATCACTGAAGAAATCAAAGAGGAAATCAAAAAATACTTAGAAACAAATGACAATGGAGACACGATGACCCAAAACTTATGGGATGTAGCAAAAGCAGTTCTAAGAGGGAAGTTTATAGCAATACAGTCCTACCTTAAGAAACAGGAAACATCTCGAATAAACAACCTAAACTTGCACCTAAAGCAAGTAGAGAAAGAAGAACAAAAAAAAACCCGCCAAACTTAGCAGAAGGAAAGAAATCATAAAGATCTGATCAAAAATAAATGAAGGAAACGATAGCAAAGATCAATAAAACTAAAAGCTGATTCTTTGAGAAGATAAAAAATATTGACAGACCATTAGCCAGACTCATCAAGAAAAAAAGAGAGAAGACTCAAATCAGTAGAATTAGAAATGAAAAAGGAGAAGTAACAACGGACACTGAAGAAATACAAAAGATTATTAGAGATTACTACAAGCAACTGTATGCTAATAAAATGGATAACCTGGAAGATATGCACAAATTCTTAGAA
This sequence comes from Kogia breviceps, assembly GCF_026419965.1. NCBI lineage: Eukaryota > Metazoa > Chordata > Mammalia > Artiodactyla > Physeteridae > Kogia > Kogia breviceps. The sequence goes on from NC_081321.1 coordinate 25,705,124, forward strand.
ATGCACAAGCTGCTGAGACTGAACCAGGAAGAAATAGAAAATATGAACAGATCAATCACAAGCACTGAAATTGAAACTGATTAAAAATCTTCCAACAAACAAAAGCCCAGGATCAGATGGCTTCACAGGTGAATTCTATCAAACATTTAGAGAAGAGTTAACACCTGTACTTCCAAAAGATCGCAGAGGGAGGAACACTCCCAAACTCATTCTATGAGGCCACCATCATGCTGATACCAAAACCAGACAAAGCTGTCACAAAGAAAGAAAACTACAGGCCAATATCACTGATGAACATAGATGCAAAAATCCTCAACATAATACTAGCAAAAGAATCGAACATCACATTAAAAAGATCATACACCATGACCAAGTCTGGTTTATTCCAGAAATGCAAGGATTCTTCAATATATGCAAATCAATCAATGTGATACACCATATCAACAAACTGAAGGAGAAAAACCATATGATCAACTCAATAGATGCAGAGAAAGCTTTTGACAATATTCAACACCCATTTATGATAAAAACCCTGCAGAGAGTAGGTATAGAGGGAACTTTCCTAAACATATTAAAGGCCATATATGACAAACCCAAAGCCAACATCATCCTCAATGGTGAAAAACTGAAACCATTTCCACTAAGATCAGGAACAAGACAAGGTTGCCCACTCTCACCACTTTTATTCAACATAGTTTTGGAAGTTCTAGCCACAGCAGTCAGAGAAGAAGAAGAAATAAAAGGAACCCAAATCAGAAAAGAAGAAATAAATTTGTCACTGTTTGCAAATGACATGATACTATACATACAGAATCCTAAAGATTCTACCAGAAAACTACTAGAGCTAATGAATTTGGTAAAGTAGCAGGATACAAAATTAATGCACAGAAATCTCTTGCATTCTTATACACTAATGATGAAAAATCTGAGAGTGAAATTAAGGAAACACTCCCATTTACCACTGCGACAAAAAGAATAAAACACCTAGGAATAAACCTACCTAAGGAGACAAAAGACGTTTACTCAACAAACTATAAGACACTGATGAAAGAAATTAAAGATGCTAAAAAAGACGTTTACTCAACAAACTACAAGACACTGATGAAAGAAATTAAAGTTGCTACAAATAGATGGAGAGATATGCCATGTTCTTGGATTGAAGAATCAACATTGTGAAAATGACTCTACTACCCAAAGCAATCTACAGATTAAATGCAATCCCTATCAAACTACCACTTGCATTTTTTACAGAACTAGAACAAAAAATTTCACAATTTGTATGGAAACACAAAAGACCCCGAATAGCCAAAGCAATCTTGAGAACGAAAAATGGAGCTGGAGGAATCAGGCTCCCTGACTTCAGACTATACTACAAAGCCACAGTAATCAAGACAGTATGGTACTGGCACAAGAACAGAAATATAGATCAATGGAACAGGATAGAAAGCCCAGAGATAAACCCACACACATATGGTCACCTTATCTTTGATAAAGGAGGCAAGAAAATAAAGTGGTGAAAAGACAGCCTCTTCAATAAGTGGTGCTGGGAAAACTGGACAGGTACATGTAAATGTATGAAATTAGAACACGCCCTAACACCATACACAAAAATAAACTCAAAACGGATTAAAGACCTAAATGTAAGGCCAGACACTATCAAACTCTCAGAGGAAAACATAGGCAGAACACTCTATGACATGAATCACAGCAAGATCCGTTTTGACCCACCTCCTAGAGAAATGGAAATAAAAACAAAAATAAACAAATGGGACCTAATGAAACTTAAAAGCTTTTGCACAGCAAAGAATACCATATACAAGACCAAAAGACAACCCTCAGAATGGGAGAAAATAGTTGCAAATGAAACAACTGACTAAGGATTAATCTCCAAAATTTACAAGCAACTCATGTAGCTCAAAAACAAAAAAACAAACAACCCAATCCAAAAATGGGCAGAAGACCTAAATAGAGATTTCTCCAAAGAAGATCTACAGATTACCAACAAACAAATGAAAGAATGCTCAACATCATTAATCATTAGAGAAATGCAAATCAAAACTACAATATGATATCATCTCACACCGGTCAGAATGGCCATCATCAAAACATCTAGAAACAATAAATGCTGGAAAGGGTGTGGAGAAAAGGGAACACTCTTGCACTGTTGGTGGGAATGTAAATTGATACAGCTGCTATGGAGAACAGAATGGAGGTTCCTTAAAAAACTACAAATAGAACTACCATATGACCCAGCAATCCCACTACTGGGCATATACCCTGAGAAAACCATAATTCAAAAAGAATCATGTACCATAATGTTCATTGCAGCTTTATTTACAATAGCCAGGACATGGAAGCAACCTAAGTGTCCATCAACAGATGAATGGATAAAGAAAATGTGGCACATATATATAATGGAATATTATTCAGCCATAAAAAGAAATGAAACTGAGTTATTTGTAGTGATGTGGATGGACCTGGAGTCTGTCATACAGAGTGAAGTAAGTCAGAAGGAGAAAAACAAATACCGTATGCTTACATATATATATGGAATCTAAGAAAAAAAAATGTCATGAAGAGACTAGGGGTAGGACGGGAATAAAACAAAGACCTACTAGAACATGGACTTGACGATATGGGGAGGGGGAAGCGTAAGCTGTGACGAAGTGCGAGAGTGGCATGGACATATATACACTACCAAACATAGGGTGTATAGCTAGTGGGAAGCAGCCGTATGGCACAGGGAGATCAGCTAGGTGGTTTGTGACCACCTAGACGGGTGGGATAGGGAGGGTGGGAGGGAGGGAGACACAAGAGGGAAGAGATATGGGAACATATGTATACGTATAACTGATTCACTTTGTTGTAAGGCAGAAACTAACACACCATTGGAAAGTAATTATACTCCAATAAAGATGTTAAAAAAAAAAAAAAGAAAACATGGCCCTTTAGATAAGGTGATGAAAGCAACCTTTAGGAAAAAAAATTAAAAAGTCATGTACCACAATGTTAATTGCAGCTCTATTTACTATAGCCAGGACATGGAAGCAACCTAAGTATCCATCAACAGATGAATGGATAAAGTAGATGTGGCACATATATACAATGGAATTTAACTCAGTCATAAAAAGAAATGAAATTGAGTTATTTGTAGTGAGGTGGATGAACCTAGCGACTGTCATACAGAATGAAATAAGTCAGAAAGAGAAAAATAAATACTGTATGCTAACACATATATATGGAATCTAAAAAAAAAATAAAACAGGTTCTGAAGAACCTAGGGAAAGGGCATGAATAAAGACGCAGACGTAGAGAATGGACTTGAGGATACGGGGATGGGGAAGGGTAAGCTGTGATGAAGTGAGAGAGTGGCATGGACGTATATAAAGTAACACATCTTAAATAGATAGTGGGAAGCAGCCCTATAGCACAGGGAGATCAGCTTGGTGCTTTGTGACCACATAGAGGGGTGCGATAACAAGTGTGGGAGGGAGACGCAAGAGGGAGGAGATATGGGGATACATGTATATGTATAGCTGATTCACTTTGTTATAAAGCAGAAACTAACACACCATTGTAAAGCAATTATACTCCAATAGAGATGTTAAAAAAAAGAAAAAGAAAAGGAGGATGGTTCTGGAATCAGGTAAGTTTATAGGTATAGGCAGAAAGACAAGGGAATTCTTATTTGTAAGTACAATTTTCTCTGCAAAATAGGAGTCAGGGTCAACTGCCTGTTATTTTGGGATACTGGGCAATAATTTGGAATATTTAAACAGTGCAGAAAATCTGATATATGAACTTTAGAGAACAGGAGAAAATTGAATAGGAAAACAAAGGATGTCTGGTCAGAATTGAGGGTTCTTTTGAAATTGGAGACTAAGAGTGATACTCGTCTGCCTGGTTTTAAAACCTCCTTAATATTCAGTTTCTTTGGTGTAGGAATAGAGAAGCAGATGCATTTACCCATGAATGAGCACCCCCTACCCTCCCAGGAGAACTTGATAAACCTCAAAGGAGAAAATGATTGCGATGATGAAATGATGTATCGTAAGTATGATGCAATATTTGTTGACAGGTAATTCACACAGAGGTAGAAAACTGATTGGAGTTTCCAAATGAGAAAGATAAAAGCATAGGAGCTCTTCGTTGGGGCTCAGAATATTTGAATTTATAATTCTAAAATAGTACTCTTTAACATAATGACTAGTGTTTGAGCATGATCATAAAAGAAATGAGGTAAGGTGGAGAGGAGGAGAAGATCACTGGAGCAAAGGGGCCAACCATTCTGAGTCCAGGGTGATGAATATGAATGGTTTCCCTTCTCCACACAGACTTTGAAATTGCCCATTTTAATGAGCAAGCTTGATGAGTAGGATCTCTTTAGCTCAAAATTTTAATGTCTCTGGATAATTAAAAAGAATCCATTATATGCCATTCATCAAATTATATCTTGGTAAGAATTAGAGTAAATAAAATTTCAAAAATTAGATTAGACTCAAAGATAATCAGGTTTAAAATTGCTCGAACTCTGATTTGACTACATATGCACAACTATTGCTTCCACTGGTATGTATCTACTTATCTGTCTGTCTGTCTGGTTGGCTGACTCTATAAAGATCTTACTCTTATCATGTCTTAATATCTCAAAATAAAGTGACACTGTTCTGAAAAAAACAGGAAAGACCACTCTCATCAGAAAACAGAATAAGCCAAAAAATGCTAATTCCTCAGAATCTTTTAGTAAAACAGAACTTTGCTAAGTCTAACATTTGCATGGTCTTAATTACTATGGACTGTAAATACTGTTAGGTCTAATTACCTATTAACCATGCAGATGGCTATGATGCAGAAAAGCATAGGCCAATTTGTATGCTCTCAATTCCAATTACTACTGCCTTAGTTGAAAATTTTATGTGTCTTTCTGCATCATTTTTTTTAATTTTAAAATTCTAGTTTTTTAATTTCTCAAAATGTACAAAGAAGTAATTTCTCAATTAATCAGAAATTATAATTTCTTATATATTCCAAGTCTTTTGTTTCTTTGGTTGTCCTCATTGTTGCCTTATGACAGACCAGGTTTATGGCAACATTCTGCAGAGACCAAGAGGTAATAAAACTCAAACCAGCAACTCTTATTCAGAGAAAGCTGAGGAAAGCTGCCTCTAAAATGAAATTTGGAATTATCTTTGGAGTTAACTTATTTATACTCTTCATATGGTGTTATTATTATAATGGGGCATAATTCTGATTTCTACAATAAGGGACCAAATAAATAGTGACTTAAACAAGATAGAAGTTTATTTCTCTCTCATTTAATTAATTGGCTCAGCATAAGAAAGCAGGGCAAATACATCAGCTTCAGGTGTTTGGAATCCTGGTTTCTTCCATATTTTTGCTTTTCTATTCAAAGGTTTTTGCTTTCTCCTTAAAGTCCAAGATGACAAGCTTAATGTCTACGTTCCAGGCAGCTGGATGAAGAATAACAAGCTTGTTACAATTGCTAATAGCCATTAGGTAAGTGTGTCATAGTTTTCTCTGTGTATGTGCTAAAGCAAATATATCAGCATCAGAAGTTGCAGAATGAGTCTAAATTGGCTTGGAAGAAAATACTGGAGAAAATAGCAAAGCAGACCCATAACCCTCATAAGCCAAACTTTTGTTGGGTCAGATGAGTTTGGCAACATTGCCAACATTGGACAGAACTGTACAGCTAGCTTTGGAGCACAGCAACACTAGATTTTATATCTCTTATGAATTCCTGCAAGGAAAAAAAAATGCATCATTACTAGTCTTGACAACATTCTTGATGGCAAAGAGTCCAATAATGAGTGGATAAACAAAGGTATCACCAATTCTCAATCAAAAAGCCATTCAGAAGAATCAGACTCAAAACTTTAATTTTTAAATTATTTTAACCTATTTGTCTTTTATGCTTTCCTTTTTATACTTGTACAATATATTAAAAATTTATGTCTTTTAGAAGTTTTTAGAAGTTTTCCCATAAGTATAAGATAAAAATTCTATGTGATAAGAAAGCATAATTTAATTTGCATCCTTCTTTTTCCTTCATCCAGCTGCCCAAATATCATATTAAATTAGCCAAATTTATTTTTTAATCTTTACATATATTCATAATTGAGTAAATGATTTATAACCTGTGATTGTATATTAATTGTATATATTAATTCTACATTTACATTAACTTGAGGAACTGTGCACAACATTTAATTAATGGTACGAGTACCATTCTTATTGGTCAAGTAACTTCAGTGAAAGTGTTTGCCATATAAATACCTACTTGCTCCCACATCTAAGAAATTGAAGAACACACATATGAATTTAGAATAATTTTTTTAAATGTTTATTTTAGAATTTTTAGTACTAAAAGTGTAAAAATGCAAATTTATAACATTAATGAATTAAATGTTTAAAATATTTAATATGGTTAGGTCTATACAGTTGTGATGTGACCATGATCTTAAGTGGGTTTGATTAGCTGCATTTATGAGGTCTGCTTTTCAAGCAACAAAGTTTCCTAAAACCTCATAGGGATTTGGATATGGAGAAGCAATTAAAGACTGACCAGAAATGAACTCAAATGCAGTTCAAAAACTCTTATATATATTCAATCACAGTATGTATGAAAAATCACATTTAAGGCCAATATATTGTTTTGTATTTTCCCTAAGCATGATAGCATTAAGTCCTATTATATCAATAAATTAATGAATTTAGTGGGTGATCTATCTATTTAGGGGGACAGGGAGAATCAGTGGCAAAAAGACTGCAAAAATCTGATTTTCTAAAAAAAATAGCACATGATGAACTTTCCAGTGTACTAGTAATGTTGGCGTCAATAATGTCTCTAAAAAAACTATTCCAGGGCTTCCCTGGTGGCGCAGTGGTTGAGAGTCCGCCTGCCGATGCAGGGGACACAGGTTCATGCCCCGGTCCGGGAAGGTCCCACATGCCGCTGATCGGCTGGGCCCGTGAGCCATGGCCGCTGAGCCTGCGCGTCCGGAGCCTGTGCTCCGCAACGGGAGAGGCCACAACAGTGAGAGGCCCGCGTACCGAAAAAAAAAAAAAAAAAAAACCACTATTCCAAAAGAATAGATTAACTAGTGTTGCCATCTGCAGTTAAGTTTTTGTAAAGTTTACTAAAATACAGGATCTGTCAACTTAATTGCTTGATCCTCAAGTCAATAACAGTGCTACTGCTTCTGCTACTGCTGTAGTAGTAAATGGTAAAGAGAATGGTGAAACTGCTCCTTACTGGCATTAAAAAAAACAGTAGGAGAATATCTTATTTATATATATATGATTCATGACTTCCTTAAGGCAGAAAAACTTTAGGATTATAGTCAACCCTCCGTATCCATGTTCCGTATCCATGGGATCAACCAAACACAGGTTGAAAATATTAAAAAAAAAAAAAAAATTCCAGGAAGTTCAAAAAAACAAAACTTGAATTTGTTACACAGGCTACTATTTACATTACATTTACATTGTATTTACAACTATTTACATAATCATTTACATTGATTTAGGTATTTAAAGTAATCTAGAGATGATGTAAAGTATATGGGAGGAAGCGCTGTAGGTTACATACAAATACTACATCATTTTATATAAGGAACTTGAGCATCACAAATTTTGTTATCTGTGGGGGCTCCTAGAACAAATCCCCCATGGAGACCAAAGGAGGACTATACCTGAACTTCTCTGCCTCTACACCTACTTATATGAAGGAATCTAAAAATATACACAATCTGGAAGCTTGCAATTGTCACTGCAACCTTGGAATAACTGACACCATCTGGGCAGTGCTGAAAGTAAAAAACCACTGTGCTATTCAATGTCCATGTCCTCCTACCAATAATGTGTCTCATTAAACAAACAGTGAGTAGAAGGATCGCCTACTGGAAGTGTGTTTACGTAGGGATCTTTAATAAAGGACACAAGTACATAAGTTATAAGAAAATTTACTTTAAAGAACAAAGTGAAGCTGAGTGGCTAATTAATATAATTAGAGATTTGGTAAATAATCTTTGATCCGTTTCATAGATATATATTGGTATTGGGAGTTTATTTGCAGATTAAAGTATTGTACTTCTAATTGTTGCATAGATTTACAAATGGAAAATGTAAAGCAGTCTTGTGCATCTTTATATCTCATACACAACCTAGTAGGATGTCTTTTCTAGTGACAGCCATTCAATAAATATTCATATATTAAAGTGAATACCCCATTTGAATAGTATATATATTTCCCCTAAGGGCAGAAAAATATCCATGTAATTGTTTTAGACTATGTTTTGTCCACTTTTTGTTCCCAAGGGAAAGTCTAAAAGGAATTAGGATTACAACTACTTCTTGTAGTGCTTAGGACGAGCTCAGAACCCTTTCTACAATTCATTTACTGTGGTTTACCTTAAGCTGATAATTGTGTATTTATAAAGATTTAAGAGCTAGTGTTTGTTTTCCAACCTTCAAATTTTCCTCATTATCAATCAATTTGAGACCCAGGAAACCACTATTTGGTGTATGATCACAAGGAGTGGTGGTGGGGTGGTGGTGGAAATCAGTAGTTTTATCCACAGTATCAACTGTTAAATGATGAAAGTACAGGTCTTTAAACTTAAATACTCTCTTTCACTTCACCTCCTTCTCTTAGTCTTATCTTTAGCAAGTGTATCATCAAAGACATTTCAGGGCAACTTAACCAATCACCACACAGGCTTTTAAGTTCACTCTATTTTGAGTGTTTATCTCTTGCTTAGATACCATACACAAGACAAGCATATACACAATGTTCACCCAGTGCCTTCCACTAGTAGTTGAGTTTCATACATTCCTAGAAATTTAACACCTGATGAACAAATGGAAAAGACTCTGCTGTGTTTATAAAAATTCACAAAATGTCTACGTTTCCAGAATATGTACAGAAGCAATTATGTATCATTCCGCTCCAGGGCCCAAAGAGCAACATCTCAGGTTCTGCCAAGTGCATACAGAAGCCTCTCATGGTTCCTATTGCCAAGATCAGAGAATTTTAAGAGTGCAAATATTCCACTTAAATAATGGTATGCAAAGACTAAACCACATCTCTCCTCCACCTCCATCCCCTCTCCCTTTGTCTTTGGTGGCAGTGGATGAGGGGATCACTAACTGCGCCCTCTTTGCCTCCTCCCCAGCACAGACTTATCCACCCTCTCGTTCCACACTGAGCTACGGTCCAGCCCTTACCTGCTGCCTTGGCTACCCTCAACCCACAAAGCCCCGCCAGGTAACTAAAATGACGGGAAAGTAAGGGGAAAGAAACAAGACCCTACAGAAGGAATGATAACCTTCCAGCCCGAGAACGAAAATCCCCAACCAGTGTTCGTCTCCCAAAGCAACAAGTGACATTCTCACAAGGGACTCTTACAAACACGCGGCCAGCAACTCCCGGAATCCATCTCGCCCGCGTCAACAGCACAACAGGCTGCACATAGCGCAGGCGGTAAAAAAACCCTTTCCCCCAGGCATGACCAAAACAGTGGCTCTGATACGCTCCCCACCCCCCTTTGAGAAAAATCTGTCACCTGAGACTTCTTTCCACCTCCAGATTTCTGAAGGTCGATGTGTTTCCTCCAACCCACCCCGTTTTTTCCCCCCAAGTTTCTTGAAGGGGCAGAGGGTGCCTGTGTTGGGGGGGTGTAGGAGCACGTGTGTAGAAAGGATTTATAACCCTTTGCCTCTGTTCCCCGTAAATCTGTATGTGCGCTGAGCCTTACCTGTCGCGTCAAAACATGGGATCCATAATCCCTGCTGTTGGGCCAACGTTGTCATGAAGCCCTATAAAGTCATATGTATTAAAGGGCTTTGCACACGGTCAAGTGCTAGACAGCTTGCGGCCGCGGGTTATCCCTACGGGGATCCTTTCTGCTCTCGGAGGCCAAGGCGGCCCCATTTCCAACGCGGTTCTTTGCGTCCACGCCCGGATTCTAACGCCCGGCCCCTTCCCCAAGCCGCGACCCACCACCCGTGGGACAAGCTAGGGCAGCCAGGGTCCGGGTGGCGAATGGCCCCCGCGGGCAGCGCTCGGCTAATGGTCGGACGCCGCCACTCGCGCTCGTCCCTCCAGTCCGGGAGGGAGATCGGAGGCGTGCGAGAGCTCGGAGAGAGGGGGTGCAGGCGCCTGCGAGCCGGAGACGGAGCCGGCGGGTCCGGAGTGGACCGGAGAAGTGGAAGAAACCGGGCAGACGGAGGCGAGGAGACAAAACCCGAACAGTGCGCGCTGGAAGTCGCCAGGAGCTGCCCAGAAGGAGTGAGCGAGGTATGATCGGAAAGCGCGGCGTCCCAAAGGTGCGCCGGCGCCGCACCGAGGGCTCAGGACCCGGGAGCTTAGAGCCGAGAGGACGCGGGTCCCAGACGACTGGGAGGTCGCGAGCGGAGCCCTCCCCCAATTACCTGTGCTGTTTCCGCCCCGGCTGCCCCTGTCCGGGGGGAAGATGCTCGAGCATTTCTCCCACTCCACCTGGCCCGCGAAGCACAGCTCGGTGACGATATGCAGCGCCTTCTGGCACAGGCTGCTCACTCCGTCCTCCTTTTGGAAACTCATCGTTTGGCCTTGTTTCCCCCCCGTTAGCCGTCCTTTCCCCTTCCCGTTACCTCTGCGCTGGCCCCTCTAGCGCCCTAAACCATAACCGGCCCTCGAGGGCTTGGGCCGGAGAGCGCGCAGCTAAAAGGCGGCAATTTAGGAGCCCCAAGTTGGCCCCATGGCGGGAGCGGAGGGCTCGGGGGAAGGGGGAGAGGCTGGGGCGGTAACCCGGGCGAGGCGGAGGCGGCAGCGGCGGCTGCGAGGTTTTTGCCAACTCTCACGCGGCGCGAAGCAGCCCAAGCGAGCTGGCGAGAGACCCGGCGTGGAGTGCGGAGGGGAGGGGGCGGGGGACGTAAATAAACTACAGCCCTCGACTGCTGCAGCGCTTGTGTTTCTGGCGGGTGCCTGACGGGGGCGCGTCCAATCGCAGCCTGGCGCAGGCCCGGTGACCCCCAACGGAGCGCGCCGTCCCCCTTCTTTAGTCCCCGGGGGAAGGGGGAGACCATGGGGGAGGGGCGGCCCGGCTCCCCTGCTGGGTCGTCCTGCTGAGGCAGGGGGTGCTCTTCTGGGGGCACAGGAGGGCGAAAGGTCTTGGTTTTCTCTGTACCTTTTCCATCCTCCGTACCCCAATCCCCTCTTCCCTCCAACGTGACTACGGATGTGTTCTATCCGTGATGGTTCTACTTTTCCGAAAAGTCATTCCAACTGAAAACAAACTGAAAAAGTTAAATTGAAAAATCGAGTAGATGAGTAATAAAACTAGATGTCTATAGAAAGAAGACATCCCAGGAAAGCATTTTAAAAATGATTTCTAACTATGATTGTTTAGAGACAGAATAGTCAACCCAAGAGGTCTTTTTATTACTAGTAGTGAAATTCACCATGAGGTACATTTACTGATTACCCAGTTCAGTTTTTCTTTATGCATAAACAAACTGAATAGTCAAACTTTAATTTATTGCCTTTTTGATTTTTTCTTTATTAAACTTAAGAGATTCCAAAACAATATATGTTATTTGTATTCATATTCAGTTAGGATTCTGTCCACTAATCTGGAATTGCCAATTGAGACTGCATAACTTGAACCCGTTTATCACCCTTTCAAGTGACAGTTGTTAAAGGGGAGGAGGGTTAATTTCAACTCTGTCACACACACTACTGCTTAACCTGAGGAAATTGTTTTCGGGTGTTTATCTCAGTCAAGGAGATGACTGAGGGGCTTGGACTCATAATTCTCTAATGCAAATGAGTGATGGAGCTAAAGCTAAAGCTTTAGCTTTAGCTAAAGTGTGATGGAGTGTGATGGAGCTCCATCACTAAAGAGTGATGGAGCTAAAGCTACAAAATAATGTTAATAAACATGTGCCACAAGTTTACAGGAAATGCATTTACATTACTTTTAAATTGTTTTCAGGCAGAGTTTGATCCCATATTATAACCTGAAGATTGATTTAACCTTTGTTAGGTAAGGATTCTTTACTTTAGAAGTGGAATCTCCTGAATTTGTTCTTGTTGAGGAGGAAGAAATTTCCCCCTACCCATCTTGATTCTTCAGACTGGTCTAAGAATTAAATTGATTTGAAGCAAATCGACAGGAGAAAAAAAAAATATATAGCATGTATACAGTGGGAGAGACTCAGGGAAAATGAGTAACTCACCGAAATGGCTGCAGCCCTCACCTTAAAAAGCCCTCTTCAGCTAAAGTCAGAAAAGGGTGTTGGGGGTAGTGGTTTGGTGCCTCGAAGGGGAGGAAGGCAATTCACATGGAGATGGGAAAGCAAATGCTTGGTAAACAAATGTGTGGCCATATGGAGACAAGAGAAATTTTAACAAACAGACCTTGCTAGGTTTCTCCCAGTCTACATATCTAGTTCATACAATAGTTACCTATGAAGATAGCTCCCTTCCTGGACAGCTCTATCTACATTTTTTTAGGCAGCTAGGAGGAAGGTTGAAGTTTCTTCCAGAGTCTTTTTGGTACTGTTGTCTTCAGCTCAAAATAATCTACATGCCAAAGAGACATTTTGGGGCAGCAGGTTTTGCTCCTGTAGAATAGGTTGTTTCATTTTTAACTGTTTGACAGTTCGTGATAAATTATTTCCTCTGTAAGAACACTGGTAAAGCTTACTATAAATATTCAGCATAACATCCCAGTAGGGAGCATTTATTAGTTGAATCATTTTGACCTGCTTCATAGAACAATTGGTATAACTAGGACTATTTTTATCATGAATTAAGAGAAAGTAAAATCTGCAGGCTTCATTTGCTTTTTTTTTTTTAAATGCACATCGATTTGGGGTTTTTTTAGATCAGATTGACTAAAGAAATAATTTCACTGTCATTTTAAAAAATCTTGAATATCCACTATGTTTCAAGATGTTACTGAACATGGGCTCCTGTGCCCATGTTACAGAAAGTCAAACTCTGACAGTGGGTGTTTGCAGCAAAGTAAGGATTTATTTGCAGGGCACCAAGCAAGAAGAACAGGCAGCTTATGTTCAAATGGCTTTCAGGCAAGGGTTTTTAAAGACAGTGTTAGGAAAGAAGGTCATAGGTTGTGTGATCAGCTTGTGGACATTCTTCTGATTGGTTGGTGGTGAGGTAATAGGGTGATGTTTTGGAAACCTCAACCTTCTGGTTCCAACCGGTCTGGGGCCTACATGCTTGTGGTCAGCATGTAGTCACCATCCTCCACCTAGGTGGGGGGGTCTTAGTTTCTACAGAATAACTCAAAGATACACATCAGGTTGTATATCTGTCTTCAGGAGGAACTAGCAGTCCTGTGACTCTATTGTCCTAATCATTACCTGCTTAAGCCTTCTCTTTGGAACTCAGTGAAGACCTTGAAGACTAATGCCTTTTTTTTCTACAATCAAGAAATGGGGGGCAGAGAGGAGATTCTGTACTCAGGAAGGCCCCTCAGGGTCCTGTTCAGTTTCATAAGTAACAGATTTTAGTAAGGCCCCTTCCAATTGTCCTTGCCCTCCAGTCCTCCACACTCTAGACAGACCCATATGAAACAACTTGTAATGTAATGCTGTGTTTTCATACTTACTATATGAGCTCTTGTGTGGGATGACCAAATCAGTGATTTTATACTACTTACTTGCTTATGTGGAGTAAGGTAGAATGCCTCTCTAATGACCCTCTTATGTTTGATTTCAGTGTTAAATATTATTTAGTAAGCAAACTGTGAAAATAACTTTCCTGGTATTTGTTTATGCTGTGCCTACTATTTGGTTGTTTATTACTATTCCTACTTCTGTGTTTCCACAACAAGCAGAGTTAATTTCACTTGGATATTCATTTTTCTGAATTCATTTGTCTTAAATATTTTTGCTTTCTTCTAAAATTAATACCATAAAGAATTGATTTATTTTAGGCCATCTAGAGACGGCATCTTTAGGCCATCTCACAGTTCATTAACAGGTGGGTCAAGTCAGGATTTTATGTCACTTATTAAAGCTCAGGTAAGAGTTTTGGGAAAGTAGAAACTGCATTGAAAGTCATTTTTTTTCAATGGTGAAGGATAAGATGACAAGAATTTAAACTCACAGTCTTTAAATTTCTTTGCCAACTATATTTTATTTTATTTATTTATTTATTTATTTTTCCAGTACGCGGGCCTCTCACTGTTGTGGCCTCTCCCGTTGCGGAGCACAGGCTCCGGACGCGCAGGCTCAGCGGCCATGGCTCACGGGCCCAGGCGCTCCGCGGCACGTGGGATCTTCCCGGACCGGGGCACGAACCCGTGTCCCCTGCATCGGCAGGCGGACTCTCAACCACTGCGCCACCAGGGAAGCCCCGCCAACTATATTTTAATAAGAGCCTAATAAACCATGCAATACAGATTTTCATATACCTCCTCACCAACACTCTGAAGGAGGTGCTAAAGTAGTAAGGAATGGGAGAATAGGTTAGGCTGACACTTACTGAACACCATTTGCTGTGCGAATGTGAGGCATTGATAGTCAAAAAATACAGGCTGTAAGGGTCTTTGTCACAGCTTCATTCTGAGTGACCTTTGCATTAAGTAGAGGAGGAATTTGTTTTGGGGGGAAGATCCTATGAGAATTCCTGTGTGAGCTAAACTAGCCTCTTGAGTGGTAACTTTGGACATTCAGTACTCCCTGATTTCCCTGCTTGCTTAATGCTTTTCCAATTCTTTCTTTTTCCTCTTCTCATACCCCTTTCAAAATATGGAGGAGAGGGAGTTATCTTCTTAGGTAAAGATCTACCTGAGGTAAGGGAAACTTGTGAATCATTCCTGAAGCTATCATCGACTGAAAAAAAAAAAGCACAACCTAGAAGTTGAGAGTTAAGTTTTATTTGGTGGATTTTCTGAAGAATTCAAGCCCAAGCCTGGGAGACAGGAATCTTAGATCACTCTGAGGGACCACTCCGAAAGGGTAAGGGAGGATCCAGGATATATAGGAGTTTTTGCAACAAAAACCAGGTAGTCTGAACATAAAAAGATTACTGTTAAAGAAAACCAGATAGCTTAAGTTAAAGAATGTAGCACTTTTCTATATATGGGAAGATGCAAGAGTCTGGGCTCATTGAAATCATACCTTTGATATGCACCTTAATTATGTGGGGCCAATATCCTGTGCTTTCCCATCCTGAGTTTCCTCAGGGTGCACCTTTGGGAGGATTGCTGCAGTGATTGACTGCTTGATAGCAGGCATCCTGTTTCTATCCCGAGTTCCCTCAAAGGCTCACCTTTGGGGTGGCTGCAATGTGATGGCTTGATGGCTGCAACACCCTTTGTTTACTGATATGTCAGTCAACATGTTTTTTCATTCAAGTAATTTAAAATATTACTTGACCCCAAAGACAGGAAGTAAGAGAATGAGTAAATGAGGAAATATCAGAACAGCTGAGCTCACTCTGAAAATGAAGATCAGAGGCAAATATTACATTTTAGTTTACTTAAAGCTTTACCACATTCCTTTTCTGTGTTCTATAGTAGCTCAGGTTCATAAGGGCCCAATTCTAACTTCCTGTACATGCTTGAGCCTTATCCATATTTCTTAATTTGGAGAATGGCATTGTCATTCACACCCAAGTGGTAATGATTATGACCAGATTTCTGGCTTGCAGGCATGGGTATTGCTACTGAGAAGTCCTTTCCTATTCTGGCTCCAGATCCTTTTAATCAATCTGATTCATAACTCTGGAAGGTTTGGTGTCTTCTCTTTTTTCATTGTGTTCACTTGTTCATTTATCCTGACAGATATTCAGTGAGCATTTCAGAGACTCAATTTTGAGAAATTCTATTGATTTATTCCTTTGATAATCCTTTGCTTTCTATTTTTCTATTTCTTACATCTGTCTAGAACTCTTTTATGTTGGATTTCAGACCACCAGTATTGAATCTTTTATTTTGTTATTCTTCTGCTTTCCATCTCTACCACCTCCTACTCTTTGCAGTTGAAATTTTGGGAAATTTCCTTGACTTTATTTTCTTTTTTTAAGGAAAATTGAAGTATAGTTGATTTACAATGTTATGTTAGTTTCTGGTGTACAACAAAGTGATTCATATATATGTATGTGTATATATATTCTTTTTCATATTCTTTTCTATTATAGGTTATTACAAGTTATTAAATGTAGTTCCCTGTAGTATATAGTAGGACCTTGTTGTTTATATATTTTATATATAGTAGTTCATATCTACAAATCCCAAACTCCTAATTTATCCTCCCCCTTTCCACTTTGGTAACCATAAATTTGTTTTCTATATCTGGGAGTCTGATTCTGTTTTATAAACAAGTTCATTTGTATCATACTTTAGATTCCACATATAAGTGATATCATATGAAGTTTGTCTTTCTCTGTCTGATTTACTTCATTTAGTATGATAATCTCTAGGTCCATCCATGTGGCTGAAAATGGCATTATCTCATTCTTTTTTCATGGCTGAGTAGTAGTCTATTGTAGACATGTACCGCATATTCTTTACCCATTCATCTGTTGATGGACATTTGGGTTACTTCCATGTCCTGGCTATTATAAATAGTGCTGCTATGAACACTGCAGCACTTGTATTTTTTGAATTAGAGATTTATCTGGATATATGCCCAGGATTGGGATTGCTGGATCATATGGTAACTCTATTTTTACTTTTTTAAGGAACCTCCATACTGTTCTCTATAGAGGCTACACTAATTTACATTCCCACCAACAGTGTAGGAGGGGGTTTTTTTCTTCACACCCTCTCCAGCATTTATTATTTGCAGACTTTCTGATGATGGGCATTCTTACCTATGTGGGGTGATAACTCATTGTAATTTTGATTTGCATTTCTCTGGTAGTTAGTGATATTGAGCATATTTTCATGTACCTATTGGCTATCTGTATGCTTGACTTTCTTTTATGAACTTTCTATTAAATTTCTACAATTTCAGCTATTATGGTTTTAAGATATGCATACTTTTTATTGATTGGGTTTTTTTTTAACATCTTTATTGGAGTATAACTGTTTTACAATAGTGTGTTAGTTTTTCCTTTACAACAAAGTGAATCAGTTATACATATACATATGTTCCCATATCTCTTCCCTCTTGCGTCACCCTCTCTCCCACCCTCCCTATCCCACCTCTCAAGGTGGTCACAAAGCACAGATGTAAATCAGAAGAAAGCTGGAGTGGCAATTCTCATATCAGAAAAAATAGACTTTAAAATAGACTATTACAAGAGACAAAGAAGGACACTACATAATGATCAAGGGATCGATCCATGAAGAAGATATAACAGTTGTAAACATTTATGCACCCAACATAGGAGCATCTCAATATAACGCAAATACTAACAGCCATAAAGGGGGAAATCGACAGTAACACAATCATAGTAGGGGACTTTAACACCCCACTTTCACCAAAGAACAGATCATCCAAAATGAAAATAAATAAGGAAACAAAAGTTTTAAATGATACATTAATCAAGATGGACTTAATTGATATTTATAGGACATTCCATCCAAAAACAACAGAATACACATTTTTCTCAAATGCTCATGGAACATTCTCTAGGATAGACCATATCATGGGTCACAAATCTAGCCTTGGTAAACTTAAGAAAATTGAAATTGTATCAAGTATCTTTTCCGAACACAGCGCTATGAGACTAGCTATCAATTACAGGTAAAGATCTGTAAAAAATACAAACACATGGAGGCTAAACAATACACTACTTAATAACGAAGTGATCACTGAAGAAATCAAAGAGGAAATAAAAAAATACCTAGAAACAAATGACAATGGAGACACAAAGAGCTAAAACCTATGGGATGTAGCAAAAGCAGTTCTAAATGGGAAGTTTATAGCAATATAATCCTACCTTAAGAAACAGGAAACATCTCGAATAAACAACCTAAACTTGCACCTAAAGCAATCAGAGAAAGAAAAACAAAAAACCCCCAAATTTAGCAGAAGGAAAGAAATCAAAAAGATCAGATCAGAAATAAATGAAAAAGAAATGAAGGAAACGATAGCAAAGATCAATAAAATTAAAAGATGGCTCTTTGAGAAGATAAACAAAATTGATAAACTATTAGCCAGACTCATCAAGAAGAAAGGGAGAAGACTCAAATCAATAGAATTAGAAATGAAAAAGGAAAAGTAACAATGGACACTGCAGAAATACAAAAGATCATGAGAGATTACTACAAGCAACTCTATGCCAATAAAATGGACAACCTGGAAGAAATGGACAAATTCTTAGAAATGCACAACCTGCCGAGACTGAACCAGGAAGAAATAGAAAATATGGACAGACCAATCACAAGCACTGAAATTGAAACTGTGATTAAAAATCTTCCAACAAACAAAAGCCCAGGACCAGATGGTCTCACAGGTGAATTCTATCAAACATTTAGAGAAGAGCTAACACCTGTCCTTCTCAAACTCTTCCAAAAGATAGCAGAGGGAGGAACACTCTCAAACACATTCTATGAGGCCTTCATCACGCTGATACCAAAATCAGACAAAGACGTCACAAAGAAAGAAAACTACAGGCCAATATCACTGATGAACATAGATGCAAAAATCCTAAACAAAATACTAGCAAACAGAGTCCAACAGCACATTAAAAGGATCATACACCATGATCAAGTGGGGTTTATTCCAGGAATGCAAGGATTCTTCAATATATGCAAATCAATCATTGTGATACACCATATCAACAAACTGAATGAGAAAAAACATATGATCAACTCAATAGATGCAGAGAAAGCTTTTGACAATATTCAACACCCATTTATGATAAAAAAAAAAAAAAACCCTGCAGAAAGTAGGCATAGAGGGAACTTTCCTCAATATAATAAAGGCCATGTATGACAAACCCACAGCCAACATCATCCCCAATGGTGAAAAACTGAAACCATTTCCACTAAAATCAGGAACAAGACAAGGTTGCCCACTCTCACCACTCTTATTCAACATAGCTTTGGAAGTTCTAGCCACAGCAATCAGAGAAGAAAAAGAAATAAAAGGAATCCAAATTAGAAAAGAAGAATAAAGCTGTCACTTTTTGCAGATGACATGATACTATACATAGAGAATCCGAACGATGCTACCAGAAAACTACTGGAGCTAATCAATGAATTTGGTTAGGTAGCAGGATACAAAATTAATGCACAGAAATCTCTTGCATTCTTATACACTAATGATGAAAAATCTGAGAGTGGGGCTTCCCTGGTGGCGCAGTGGTTGAGAGTCCGCCTGCCGATGCAGGGGACACGGGTTCGTGCCCTGGTCCGGGAAGATCCCACATGCCGCGGAGCAGCTGGGCCCGTGAGCCGTGGCCGCTGGGCCTGTGCGTCCGGAGCCTGTGCTCCGCAACGGGAGAGGCCACAGCAGTGAGAGGCCCGCATACCGAAAAAAAAAAAAAAAAAAAAAAAAGAAAAATCTGAGAGTGAAATTAAGGAAACACTCCCATTTACCACTGCAACAAAAAGAATAAAATATCTAGGAATAAACATACCTAAGGAGACAAAAGAGACCTATGTGCAGAAAATTATAAGACACTGATGAAAGAAATTAAAGATGATACAAATAGATGGAGAGATATACCATGTTCTTGGATTGGAAGAATCAACACTGTGAAAATGACTCTACTATCCAAAGCAATCTACAGATTCAATGCAATCCCTATCAAACTACCAATGGCATTTTTCACAGAACTAGAACAAAAAATTTCACAATTTGTATGGAAACACAAAAGACCCCAAATAGCCAAAGCAATCTTGAGAACGAAAAATGGACCTGGAGGAATCAGGCTCCCTGACTTAAGACTATACTACAAGGCTACAGTAATCAAGACAGTATGGTACTGGCACAAGAACAGAAATAGAGATCAATGGAACAGGATAGAAAGCCCAGAGATAAACCCACACACATATGGTCACCTTATCTTTGATAAAGGAGGGAAGGATATACAGTGGAGAAAAGACAGCCTCTTTAATAAGTGGTGCTGGGAATACTGGACAGGTACATGTAAAAGTATGAAATTAGACCACTCCCTAACACCATCCACAAAAATAAACTGAAAATGGGTTAAAGACCTAAATGTAAAGTCAGATACTATCAAACTCTTAGAGGAAAACATAGGCAGAACACTCTATGACATGAATCACAGCAAGATCCTTTTTGACCCACCTCCTAGAGAAATGGAAATAAAAACAAAAATAAACAAATGGAACCTAATGAAACTTAAAAGCTTTTGCACAGCAAAGGATACCATAAACAAGACCAAAAGACAACCCTCAGAATGGGAGAAAATAGTTGCAAATGGAGCAACTGACTAAGGATTTATCTCTAAAATTTATAAGCAACTCATGCCACTCAATAACAAAAAAAACAAACAACCTAATCCAAAAATGGGCCGAAGACCTAAATAGGCATTTCTCCAAAGAAGATATACAGATTGCCAACAAACACATGAAAGGATGCTCAACATCATTAATCATTAGAGAAATGCAAATCAAAACTACAATGAGATATCATCTCACAGTGGTCAGAATGGACGTCATCAAAAACTCTAGAAACAATAAAAGGGTGTGGAGAAAAGGGAACACTCTTGCACTGTTGATGGGAATGTAAATGATACAGCCACTATGGAGAACAGTATGGAGGTTCCTTAAGAAACTACAAGTATGACCCAGCAATCCCACTACTGGGGATATACCCTGAGAAAACCATAATTCAAAAAAAGTCATGTACCAAAATGTTCATTGCAGCTCTATTTACAATAGCCAGGACATGGAAGCAACCTAAGTGTCCATCAAAAGATGAATAGATAAAGATGTGACACATATATACAATGGAATATTACTCAGCCATAAAAAGAAATGAAACTGAGTTATTTGTAGTGAGGTGGATGGACCTGGAGTCTGTCATACAGAGTGAAGTCAGAAGGAGAAAAACAAGTACCGTATGCTAACAAATATATATGGAATCTAAGAAAAAAAAAGTCATGAAGAGCCTAGGGGTAGGCTGGGAATAAAACACAGACCTACTAGAGCATGGACTTGAGGATATGGGGAGGGGGAGGGGTGGTCTATGACAAAGTAAGAGAGTGGTATGGACATATGTACACTACCAAACTTGGGGTCAATAGATGGTGAGAGGGAGCTGCATGACACAGGGAGATCAGGTGGGTGGTTTGTGACCACCTAGAGGGGTGGGATGGGGAGGGTGGGAGGGAGGGAGATGAAGGAGGGAAGAGATATGGGAACGTATGTATATGTATAACTGATTCACTTTCTTGTAAAGCAGAAACTGACACACCATTGTAAAGCAATTATACTCCAATAAAGATGTTAAAAAAAACAGTAAGATATCCCCTCACACCTGTTAGAATGGTATTATAAATAAATAAATAAATAAATAATTTGCTGAGGATGTAGAGGATAGGATACCCTTTGCAGTGCTGGTAGGAATGTCAACTGGTGAAGCCACTATGGAAAACAATGTGGAGGTTTCACCAAAAAATAAAAATAGAGCTATAGAAAATTAAATAGATCTATATGTATGATCTAGCAAATCCTCTCCTGGGTATTTATCCAAAGAAAATGAAAATAGTAATTAGAAAATATATATACACCCCTATGTGAATTGCACATTATTTACAGTAGCCAAGATATGGGAGCAACCTAAGTGCACATCAATCATTGAATATATCTATATCTATATCTATATCTATATCTGTATCTATATCTATATCTATATAGTTAAGTTACTTAGCCATGAAAAAGAATGAAATCTTGCCATTTGCACAACATGGATGGATCTAGGTGGTATTATACTAAGTATAATAAGTCAGACTCAGAAAGACAAATACTGTATGACTTCACTTATATGTGGAATCTAAAAAACAAAACAAATGAACAAGCATAACTAAACAGAAACAGAACTACAGTTAGAGAGAAGAAACATTGGTTGCCAGAGGGGAGGGGTATGGAGAAAGGAGAGAAATAAGTGAAGGAGATCAAGAGGTACAAACTTTACCAGCTACCAGAAAAATGAGTGACAAGTATGAAATGTGCAGTGTGGGGAATATAATCAATAATTATGTAATATCTTTGTGTGGTGACATATGACAACTAGACTTATTATGGTGATCATTTAAAAATGTACAGAAATATTGATCGCTACGTTATGGGCTAGGAACAAACAGTGTTGAAGATCAGTTAAAATTCAGAAACAAAGTGTAACCAACTAACTAACTAACTCAAAGAAAAAAAGCAGATTTGTGGCTAGCAGAGGCAGAGGGTGAGGGGAAGAGGAGTTGGAGGAAGACAGTTCGAAAGTACAAACTTCCAGTTACAAGATAAATAAGTACTAAAGATGTACTGCACATTATAAAGATAATTAATACTGCTGTAAGTTATAAATGAAAGCTATTAAGAGAGTAAATCCTAGGGTTCTCAACATAAGGAAAAACATATATTTTTTCTATTTCTTTAATTCTGTATCTATATGAGATGATGGAAGTTCACTAAACCAATTGTGGTAATTATTTCATCACGTATGTAAGTCAAATCATTATGTCATACATTTAAAACTTATACAGTGCTGTATGGCAATTACATAGCCATAAAACTGAAAGAAAAAAGGAGCGAAACACCAGAGTATAGCAGAAACTGATAAACTTATTTTCCCAGGGAAGTTGAGAGAATAGGTGTTAGAAGAAAGAGCATGTGATAGTAGTGGAATATGTCCTTTGAGAAGAAAGAAGGTGGTCACTTGCATTTTAGGATCAATTCTAACTTTTGAGCACCTGCTTTGTGTCATGACTGTTATATATTTTATTTTTTAATTTAAAAATTATAATGTTAAATAAATTATCTAATAATTTATAAATAAATAAATAAATAAAACTAAACACTTTGTAAGCAAATAGTAACTCATATATTAACTCATTTAGAACAGTGACAGGCATAGTTTAATCTTTTCACATATATTAACTTAAATCTCACAACAAACTTATGAGATGGGTGCTATTTTCCACTTTACAGATGAGAAAACTGAGCCACAGAGAGTTGAAGTTGCTTTCCTTAGGCGATATAGCCATTAGTAGTTGAGCCTAGATTTGGAGTAAGTCCTTAAGATTGCAGAATTTGGGTTCTTAACTATTGTAGTATGCTGCTCTTTCTCGCCTATCCTCGTGAGATGCTTATAGGGTAGGAAAATGAGATTAAAAGACTATTAAACCAGGCAGGTGTATTGATAAAAGCATATAATGATAACTGTATGACCTTTCTCTACCTCTCCATTCACATTAGCAACCAATACTACCCCCAATAGTTATACAATTTAAGAACTTAGCATACATCTTGTCACTTTCTTCTCCTCTCTCATATGATTTAACAAGTATATGGATAGACATGTATAAATAGATGTTCTATCATTGTCTATTTCCCAGAAAGGTAGAGTTCTTACCCAACTGTAATTAATGAAAATTCCTTCAGTTCAACTGGGTAGCTTTAATTATTTTAAGTGACAATAAATTTTTCAATGTGATGATATACCATAATTTATTCAGCAATTTCCCTACTGATGGAAATTCACTTTATTTTCAGTCATTCACTATGGATCCCTCTATAATGCAGGGACACATATTGTAGCAGTGCGTGGTGTATGTTGCAGTGCACTTCCTAGATCCTTACATACTGAAAATTTCATTTATATTACCTAGGTTCCCAAAGAAGAGAATTCTGCTATATGAAATCAAATTTAAAATCACATTTCTACCAGAAACATATAAGAATATAATTTTCTTTGTATCTCTTGCTTACAAAAATAGAGGTTACTACTTTAAAATTCTTGCCATTATTTTGAGTGTATTTTTTCAAAGACTTCACTAAAAATAAAGAATGATATGGTCAGGGCTTCTCTGGTGGCGCAGTGGTTGAGAATCTGCCTGCCGATGCAGGGGACACGGGTTCGTGCCCCGGTCTGGGAGGATCCCACATGCCGCGGAGCGGCTGGGCCCGTGAGCCATGGCCGCTGAGCCTGCGCATCCGGAGCCTGTGCTCCGCAACGGGAGAGGCCACAACAGTGAGGCCCGCATACCACACACACACAAAAAAAGAATGATATGGTCATATTTGTATATTTTTGTAAATTTTTATATAATATGTGTATAAATGAATTTAAATTTAAGTGTAAAACATTTTTAATTTAAAAATGGATGTAGGAGTAGCCATTATTTATCTTTTAAATTAGTGATCTCAAAGCTTAGCATGTATCAGAGTCATCTGGAGGGTTTGTTAAAACACAAATCCTGGCCTACACTCTCAGAGTTTCTGAATCAGTAGGTCTGAGGTGGGGGTATAAAAATGTGCATTTCTAAGTTCCTGCTGGTCCAGGGACCACACTTTGAGAACCGTTGTTTTTTGTGGCCTCTTTAAAACCAAGAATTATTTCTAAGACTTTATACCAGAAGTAAGCCCCAGAATAGTCCCATCTAATTAATAGTCAAATAACTACAAAATTTAGTAATATGATAATCTTTTTTAAAAAGTGATAAGACCCAATGTAGGCCAGATTTGGGGGGGGGGAAATGGGTAATTGTGTACATTGCTAGTAAGAAAATAAATTGATAAATATTTCTCTAAAATTAGTGTTGCATACTTTACTTAGAAATTCACTTCTAAGGGTTTATCCTAAGGAAAATATCATAAATGTGTTCACTGATTTAGCAACAAAAATATTTATTGAAACATTGTAATATTAAAAATGTTAGAACTATCTGCATTTCTAAATAGGGGATTTATTAGATCAATTGTGGTATATCCATAAAATTGAATACCACTCCGCTATTCAATAAAAAATAATCAGATTATAGAGATGTACAAACTTACTGATTTATAAATATTAAGAAAAAGCAACAAATACTCACAGTGGTTATGTCAGATGGGCTTCGCAGCTATGATGGCTGGAGCTCAACATGTCTTCCAACCTCTTCTCAGATGCTTTCCTATTCTGTAGAGACTAGAAAGTTAGAAATTCCATTCCTTAGGCTCCATTGCAGCTTGGGCTCTGTATCTGTTTAACACCCACAAACCCCATGTTATTGCAGGAAATTTGGAATGTGCAAGTGAGGCAGTAGATATACTTTTGTTACTCCCATTTCTTCTCACAAGCATAGTCATAGAATCATTTGATTTTTTGCTACATCATCAAAGGGGTCCCAGTGTTGAGTCACTTGTAATGTCATTGTCAAGAAGCTGACCATGGGACATCCATTTTGCCGTTGTGTAGTATAGCATGAACAGAGTAGATTGTGGAGCAGTTTCCTAGTCCTGGCAGTGATGGCATGCTTTTGAATTTTAACTTCTAATCATTTAAGAATCAGTAATTCCCTGTGGTATGGCTCTGGCATTCTTTCTGACAGCACAACCTAGAAACTGTCTCTTTACTCTTTACAATAATTGTGTAAGCCATTTAGTATTTAGTAAAATTTCTTTTGGTTTAGAGTGGTGGAAAAGATTCTGTTCTCTGTAATTGAACACTGAGCACTGATAAGATTAGATAATTTCATTCTGTATTA
Organism: Kogia breviceps; assembly: GCF_026419965.1. Lineage (NCBI taxonomy): Eukaryota > Metazoa > Chordata > Mammalia > Artiodactyla > Physeteridae > Kogia > Kogia breviceps. The sequence goes on from NC_081321.1 coordinate 25,730,766, forward strand.
TCTAATTATTTAACAACCATGTATTACTATTGAATATGAAAAAGCTATTTATATAATAATAATAATATTTAGAATGAATCTAAAGTTTACAAAGGGGCTTATTTTAAAATTACAATAATATTTTGAACAAAGTATGATAGTTTAGTAGTTAAGGGTTTAAATTCCAGCACTGCGGGCTTCCCTGGTGGCGCAGTGGTTGAGAATCCGCCTGCCGATGCAGGGGATACAGGTTCGTGCCCCGGTCCGGGAAGATCCCACATGCCGCGGAGCGGCTGGGCCCGTGAGCCATGGTCGCTGAGCCTGCGCGTCCAGAGCCTGTGCTCCGCAGGGGGAGAGGCCACAAGAGTGAGAGGCCCGCATACCACACTCACACACACACACACACACACAAAACAAATAAATAAATAACAGCACTGCCACTTCCTCCTTTAGCATTCTTGATCAATAAAGCTTCTAAAATCTCAGAATCATTTGCTATAAACCTGAGGATTATAATACTTTATCTATGGTGTGATGATTAAATGAGATAATGTATGTAAAGCTGAGATCCCAATGCTTAATGTTTTACAGGAATTAAATAAATGGTGGCAGCCTCGCTGTCTCCCTTAAACTTTCATAGAGTTCACATTTTTCCATCCTGATTGTAAGAACATCCAAGAATCTCTTTTTTTCAATGCTTTGCTCTGAACTGCATTTCATTATACAGCATCAAAATAAATTTAGATAAATGTCCTACTCTCGTTTAAATTAGATGCAAGAAACATGAAAATATTAAATGAAAATGATTTCTCCATGTGAGCTTATATTTCATTATCATTGACATTATTTAAGAAAACAAATTCTACTTTATAGTTAAGTGGTTTTAGGATTCTTTCAGCTCACCGATTGTTTCAAGGTGAAACAAGTGCTGGCCTGATATTCAAAATACAGCAACACATCAATATCTGATAATTAAGGAATTATTGTTTCCTTGGATTCACATGCATAACCCTTTGTAGCGTTAATAGTGAATGAGAACACAATGAATTTCCTTGGAATTTAATATAGGAACATGCTTCTACGTTGTTTTTACTCAAGTATCTGGAGTACATATGGCAAATATTACCTTTAAATGTACACCCATATATTGTGTGATTACAGATAGAACTCTGAAACTGTCAACAAGCTTGAAGCACCTTGTCTAGTGGAGCTAATTGTTTCTGCTAATGTAGTTGCAATCACTTTATTCTTTTGCAGTGTTCAGTTGCCTAGAGAGAGGAATGCAGTATGTGCCCACTGCATAAACAAATAGAAAACCACCTTTTATGAGGTTCAATCTTATCACCTTGTTTTTTTTTCTTTTCTTTCTTTCTTTCTTATTATTGTTATTATTATTATTTGGCTGTGTTGGGTCTTTGTTGCTGTGCACCGGCTTTCTCTCATTGTGGCAAGTGGGGGCTACTCTTCCTTGAGGTGCACAGGCTTCTCATTGAGGTGGTTTCTCTTGTTGTGGAACATGGGCTCTAGGCATATGGGCTTCAGTAGTTGCGGCTCGTGGGCTCAGTAGTTGTGGCACATAGGCTCAGTAGTTGCGGTACACGGGCTTAGTGGCGCACAGGCTTAGTTGCCCCGCGGCATGTGGGATCTTCCTGGACCAGGGATCAAACCTGTGTCCCCTGAATTGGCAGGCATATTTTTAACCACTGCACCACCAGGGAAGTCCCTCACCTTGTTTTTATTAGTATATACACTAACAAACTGAAATGATATTAGTAAGTTTTAATTATGAATAAATGATAATATATGTCATATATATACTTTTGTTACTCCCATCATTTCTTCTCATGTTACTTTGAATGTGTAATTCCTGTATTCTTAAGTGATGCTCATGAGGATTATTTCTTGAGAAAACATGTGCTCCTGAGTTGTAGGTAACTATCTGAGATTCTTTTCTGCTTTAGCTAAAGAGAATGAGATTAGGAATGCCTCTTTAAAACCTCTTCTTTTAAATAAGAGCTTGTCACTAATTTGAGAGAAAACTTGTTAATAAATACAAGAACTATGTTCGTTCATTCATTCACTCATTCAGTATTTATTTATTGAGACCTACTATGTAATAGTCTGAGTGTTGGAGACACAGCAGTGAACAAAATAAAAAAAGGATATAAATGATGCAGCCCCTTTGGATAACATTTTGGAAGTTCCTAAAAATGTTTACCATATGACCAGAAATTCCATTCCTAGGAATACACCACCACAGAACTGAAAACATATGTTCACACACAAAAATTGTATATTGATATTCATAGCATCATTATAGTAGCCAAAAAGTGGTAACATCCATCAACTGAGGAATGGATAAACAAATGTGGTACCTCCTTATAGCATAAACAAAACTGGAATTGACTCTAAAGACTTATTACAAAATAAGTTCTCTTCTTCAGTTAATTTCTCATTTTTAACTGAAATGAAATGTAGAGGGGAAAAATTATCTGGTATGTTAGTCTGTGCAGTGTGATAACACTGTTCCTCAGGTGGGTTTCTCACATCTTCTGGGGAGCAGTATGATTCTTTAGGGGAGAATTTAGATGTTTACAATCACTTGTAGCCTAAAAAATTTAAGATGTTCAGTCTTGGTTTAACCCATTCATGATTATATTAAAAGAAAAGGGTAAATCCCTTTAAAATTTTTTACAATTTTTATATAATTAAAAATACCTTAGAGATACTGTACTACTATATGCTTGACTTCCAATAAAATGTACTAGAATGCATAGAATAAGATCCCTTTAAAAGACATTTGCTTAAGAAATTTTACTACTTTTTAAATTCTACTAAATGGATTTTGAGAAAACATAAAGACCATTGTTAAAAGGACAAGCTTGGGAAATAATTTGATTACATTATAGAATTCAAAGGTTTAGCAGAACTTGTCAATAGTCTAGATCCTATAGAGAATATCTTCATAAGTAAGTTGTAAATACAAGTAAGAGAATTATTTCCATCTGTAATTCATGTATTCTGTCTTAATTGTTTGTTATTTGTTTGGTATAAATCATTTAAAAAATACATTACAAGAGTGACAACATGGAAAATGGCAAAGCAGGGAGCTCACTCCACTGAAACAATCATTAAGCTGGCAAAACTGACAAAGAGGGTTGGAACAAGGTGGCAGAATAGAAGTATATGGAGCTCACCTCCTACCTTAAAAACATCAAAAATATATCTACGTGTTGAAAAGTTCTCACTGGAAACTGGCAGAAGAATACCTATACAACCAAAGCTGAAAAGAGACTTCCACATAACCAGGTAGGATGGAAAAAAGATATATCATCAGAACCTCCACCCCCAGAAAAGATCTGAAAGGAAAAGACGGTCTACATGGGTGGACCCTCATTCTGGGTAGTGAGCAGGTCAAGCCACAGACTGAGCATCCCATTTGCCACATGGTATTCCAGAGATCTACACAGAGGAGACATGGCTACTAGGAGAACCACTGGGAAAGATTCAAGGGCTGGAGAAGACTAGACCCCACTTACAAAGAGGGTGCAAGTGCTGGCTTGCCAACAAATAGGATGGATAAAGCTCCACACTAGTGGCTGCTGCCTTGCCACACTCTCCAATCCAAGTGGGTCAAACACCTCAGCCTGCTCATTCCACAAGACAGCTTGGCACGGGATCTGGGCCAATTGGGCCCAGGAAAAGATTTGGTTTAGCTTTGCAGAAGCAGCCCGGGTGCCTGGGGTGTGGTCTGGGTGGGGCAGCAGCAGACATTTTTGGCATTTACTGAAGAGGCACCATGACCAGTAAGCTATGGTCCCCACTCCCAGTCAAGTAAATGCTCCAGTATCACCCACTCAATGCCATACAGCACTGGGTCTGAAGCAGACAGGTTCTGGAAGAAGACTATCTAGGGACACAGATAGGAAGAATGGGGTGTGTGCGGTCTGTGTGGGGCAATGGTGGCCATTGTTGGCTCTTACTCAAGCCACATCTTGGGAACCTCCTCAATCAGCACCACATTGCTGTACTGTTCCCAGCTGAGTGAATGCTCTGGTCCTGCCCACTTATTGCTACAGCTTGGTGCTGCATCTGGGGCAGACGGGCCCTGGGAGAAGACCTGATTTAAGGATGCAGAGGAGGCTCAGGGGCCTGGTATGTGGTTCAGGTGGGGCAATGGCAGCCAGTATTAGTGCTAGCTCAATCAGCACCCCAGAAACAGCCCAAATCCGTGACAGCAGGGCAGCTAATTCAATTCCTATTGCCACAACACCCTGATCCCCAGCCTTAGCCTGGTGAACACTGTGGCCCCACCTACTCCATGCCATAGCACTTGCAGTAGCTCTGGGACAACCAAAACAGGTGAAAGTATGTGACCTTGGGCTGTGTTTGAGCAGAGCTGTGGATGTCTACATACGTGGTGCATCAGATGTCTGTGAACACATGAACCTCACTTACTTCAGCACTCCCCTGCTTTGGGGCAAAACACAAACTCAAAAGGAAAAGAGCCTGCTCAAACCTGACCCTCAGGGCTTCTGCTATAGCAACTAGGGAGTAGGCCTCACCCCTAAGAGGGTAGCAACAGCCATGGAGCAAAAAGGAAGTCCCACTTCACACACTGTGCAAGCTTTAGGTTTTCCAACACCAACCACATCCACTGTCAAAGTGATAGAGGCCAGCATACCTTGAGGAAAGACATGGCTGGTGTCCACATCAAAACCAGCCCTGATACCAAAGACATACAACACATGCTGTCTACACAGGGGTGCTCCCACATAAAAATACCTTTTCAAGATCACAATAGATAACTGTAACTCCTAAATTCATAGAGATAGAGAAAGATAGGTAAAATAAAAAAGTAGAGGATATACTCCCAATCGAAAGGGCAAGAGAAATCCCCTGAAAAAATAGAGATAATTAGTCTACCAGACACTGAATTAAAAAGGTGGTAGTAAAAATGTTAACTAAATTAAGAGAGATTATTGATATAAAAGCAGATCTTTTTAACAAGGAAATAGAAAATATAAAGATAACTCAAACAAAAATTGATAATTAAATCATTCAAGAAGCAATGAATAGCCAACTAAATGACACAGAACCATGAATAAGTGATCTGGAAGACAGAATAATGGAAATCACCCAATCAGAACAGCAGACAGAAGACAAATGAAAGAAAATGAAAGTAGCACATGTGATCTATGGAATAATAAAAAACATGCCCACGTACATGTAATAGGGATTCTAGAAGGAGAAGATACAGAAAAGGGAGCTGAAAATGTATTTTAAGAAATTATGACTGAAAACTTCCCAAACCTAAAGAAGGAAACAGATATCCAGGTACCAGAAGCACAGAGGGTCCCACATCAAGACATATCATAATTAAAATGGCAAAAAGAAAAACTGATACCTACAGTCACTACATCCAAAAAAACAGAATACACATTCTCATCAAGCATGCATGGAATGTTCACTAGGACAGACCACATACTAGGTCACAAAAGAAGCCTCAACAAATTTAAGAGGATAGAAATTATAGCAAGCATCTTTTCTGACCCTAGCTGTATTAAACTGGAAATCAACTACAGAAAGAAAAAAAGGAAAGGAAAGAACATATGGAAAATTAACAACGTGCTACTAAAAAAAAATAGGTCAATGATAAAATCAAAAGAGAAATCAGAAAATAGAGACAAACAACAATGAAGACACAAATTTACAAAACCTATGGGATGCAACAAAAACAGTTTTAAGAGAGAACTTCTTTGCAATACAGTCCTTCCTCAAGAAATGAGAAAAATATCAAATAAACATCCTACCCTGCCACTTAAAAGAATTAGGAAAAGAAAAACAAACAAAATCCAAAGTCAGCAGAGGGAAGGAAATGATAAAGATGAGAGAGATAAGAAATAGAATAGAGATAGAAAATAAGCAGAGATCAATAAAACCAAGAGCTTTCTTTTTTTAAAGGTTAAAAAAAAGTTAACACACCTCTAGCTAGACTCACCAAGAAACAAAGAGACAGAACCTACATAAACAAATTAAGACATGAATTAGGAGAAATAACAACTGATACCACAGAAATACAAAAAAAAAAAAATCATAAAATAATACTATAAACTGTTATGCCAAGAAATTGGTCAACCTGGAAGAAATGGACAAATTTCAAGGAACACACAGCTTCTCAAGACTGAGTGAAGAAGAAAAAGATAAATTGAACAGACCAATCACTAGAAGTGAAATAGAATCTGTAATTTGACCAAAAAAAAAAAAAAAATCACTGCAAACAGATGAGCAGGACTGGATGGCTTCACTGGGGAATTCTACCAAATATACAAAGAACTTATACCTACCCTTCTCAAGCTATTCCAAAAAATTGAAGAGGAGGGAACACTTGCAAATTCATTCTATGAGGCCACCATCATCTTGATACCAAAGACAGATATAGACACTACAAAAGAAGAAAATTACAGGCCTACATCTTTGATGAATATAGATGCAACAATTCTCAACAAAATATTAGCAAACTTAATCTAACAATACATAAAATTATCATACATTATGGTCAAGTTGGATTTATTCCAGGGTCACAAGAATGGTTCAACATATGCAAATCAATCAATGTGATACACTATATTACAAAAGGAAAGACAAAATTACATGATCATCTCAATAGATCTAGGAAAACATTTGACAAAATCCAAAATCCCACAAGTCTCTAATGATAAAGACTTTCATCAATGTGGGTATAGAGGAAACATAATAAAGGCCATTTATGACAAACTCACAACCAACAAGATACTCAACAGTGAAAAGCTGAAAATCTTCCTGTGAAATTCAGGAACAAAACAAGGATTCCCACTCTCACTACTTCTATATAACATAGTATTAGGAGTCCTAGTCACAGCAATCAAACAAGAAAAAGAAATAAAAGTTATCCAAAGGGATATGAAGAGGTAAAACTGTCAGTATTTGGGAATGACATGATACTCTATATAGAGTATTCTAAAGTCTCCACTCAAAAACTATTAGAATTATTAAGTAAATTCAGCAAGGTTGAAGGATACACAATTAATATACAGAAATCTGTTACATTTCTCTTAAATACTCTAATAATGAAATATCAGAAAGAGAAAGTTAAAAAAAATCCTGGTTAAAATCTCATCCAAAAACAAAAACAAATGAACAAAAACAAACAAAGAAACCTAGGAATAAACTTAAGCAAGGAGGTGAAAGACATACGTATGGAAAATTATAAAATATTGATAAAGGAAATTGAAGATGATTCAAAGAAATGGAAGATACCCTGTGCTCTTGGATTCAAAGTATCAATGCTATTAAAATAGACTGTACTACAAAAAGCAATCTACAGATTTAATGCAATGCTTATCAAAATACTGAGGACATTTTCTCTGAACTAGAACAAATAATCCTAAAATTTATATGGAATCACAAAAGACTCTGAATTGCCAAAGCAATCCTGATAAAAAAAAGAACAAAGCTGGAGATATAACCATCCCATACCTCTGAGAAAGTTATGCTTTGGTATCCCATACTACAAAGACATAGTAATCAAAGAAACATGGTATTGGCACAAAATCAGATATATAGATCAGTGAAACAGAATAGTGCCCTGAGAAATAAACCAACACATCTACAGTTAATTTATCCAGACAGGTGGCAAGAATATCCATGGAGAAAAGACACTGATGCTGGGAAAACTGGACAGACGCCATGTAAAACAATGAGTTTAGAAGATTATCTCACACCACATACAAAAATAAACTCAAAATATTTTAAAGACCTAAACATAGGACATGATACCTTAAAGCTCCTAGAAGAGAACATAGGCAGAACACTTTTTTACTTAAATTGTAGCCATATATTCTTAGGTCAGTGTCCTGAGGCAAAAGAAATAAAAGCAAAAATAAACAAATGGGACCTAATCAAACTTAAAGCTTTTGCACAGCAAAGTAAGCCATCAACAAACAAAAGGACAACTTATATAATGGAAGAAAATATTTGTAAATGATGTAACCAATAAAGGATTAATATCTAAAATATATGAACAGTTCATACTCAATATTTAAAAACCAAACAATACAATTAAAAAATGGGCAGAAGACTTGAATAGATATTTTTCCAAAGAAGACATACAGGTCACTGAGAAGCACATGAAAAGTTGCCCAGCATTGCAAATTATTAGAGAAATGCAAATCAAAACCACAAGTTATCATCTCATATCTGTCAGAATGGCTATCATCAAAGTCTACAAATAATATGTTGGAGAGGATATGGAGAGAAGGGAACTCCTATACTGCTGGTGTGAATGTAAATTTGTGCAGCCACTGTGGAAAACAGTATGGAGGTTACTTTAAAAATTAATATAGAACTACCATATGATTCAGCAATTCCAATCCTGAATATATATCTGGAAATAATGCAAACACTCATTTGAAAATATACATGCACCCAACGCAACAGATGATTGGATTAAGAAGATATATAGATACAGATATAGATATAGATATCTATCAATCTATATATATATATAAAGATATATATATATCTTCTTAATATATATGTATTAATATACATATATATACACATACATATATTATTCAGTGATTAAAAAGTGAAATATTGCATTTTCAGCAATGTGGATGTACCTAGTGAATATTATGCTTAGTGAAATAATTCATACCAAGAAAGACAAATACTGTATGATATCACTTATATGTGGAATCTAAAAAATAATACAAATGAATTGCAATACAAAACAGAAACATAGACAGACATAGAAATTAAACTCATGGCTATCAAATGGGAGGAGAAGGGTGAGGGACAAACTAGCATTATGATATTAACAGATTCAAACTACTATAGATAAAATAAATAAGCCACAAGGATTTACTGTATAGCACTATACCCAATACCTTATAATAACCTATAATGGAATGTAGTCTTCAAAAACTGAATCACTATGCTGTATACCTGAAACTAATACAATCTTGTTAATCAACTATACTTCAACTAAAAAAAATATCCTTGACAGAATAAACTTTTTTAGAACCCTAGAAACTAATGAAAATTTTATAGGAACTAGAGAAATGCTTAGTGGAGGAAAACTTTGCTAAATTTCAGCATTTAAGGAAACCTTTGTCAGGTCACTAGCTGAATGTTGAGATAATGGAACAGAGAATTCAGTGACTATATACAACAAGAAAAACAAGTTTTTGCTAAAGTAGCTTCAAGAAGTCACACAACAAATGGACAACTGCACCCCTCAACAGACAACAGCAGAAAACCTTAGGGAGGGAGAAAATCTGACTTCCGGAGCTTCCACATTGTAATATTCAAAATATTGTTTTTAACAAAAAAATTACAAGGCATATAAATAAACAGGAAAGTATGGCCCATTCATAGGAAAAAAACATTGATATAAACCACCACTGAAGAAGCCCAGACATTGGACTTACTAGATAAAACTTTAAATTGACTGTTTTAAATTTGCTTAAAGATCTAAAAGAAACCACTGACAAAAAACTAAATGAAACCAGGAGACTGATGCCTTATGAAATAGAGAATATACATAAAGACATAGAACTACCATATGATTCAGCAATTCCACCCCTGGAATTTTAATTATTAAAAGGAATCCAAAATTTTGGAGTTAAAAAAATAAAACAGCTGTAATAAGAGATTTACTCGAGGGATAAACAGTATACTTGAATAGGCGGAAGAATGAATCAATTAACTTAAAGATGCCACAGTTTCTCAGAGGTACCATCTACATTCTTCTGGGAAGCAGTGATGGCAAGGACTGTGATCATGCGTCCCTCCACAATGCCAACATTGTCATAAATGACCTTGACCAAGAGGGCCAAGGAGATTGTGGTGCAGGAGGCATTGTTGACAATCTTGAGAGAGCTGTCATACTTTCCATGGTTCATGCCCATCACAAACATGGGGGCATTAGCAGAAGAAGCAGAGGTGATGACCCTTAGGTTCAACGTGAGCCCAAGTCTTCTCCAAGCTAGTGAAGACACCAGTGGACTCTACATAATCAGCACCAGAATCACTTCATTTGATGTTGGCAGAATCTTGCTCTTGGAAGATGGAGGTTATCTGTCCATTGGAGACATGCTTCCAGTTCTCAGCCTTGACTCTACCACTGACATTGCCATGGGTGGAATCATACTGGAACATGTAGAATATGTAGTTGAGGTAATGAAGGGGCCATGGATGGCAAACAATATTCACTTTGCCAGAGTTAAAAGTGCCCTGGTGACCGGGTGCCCTATTGATCAAATCCATTTACTCCAACCTTCATCATTTTGTCTCAGGGTCATGGCTTGACATGCAGAAAGATGTGGCTGCCTCTTGAAAAGAGCAGCACATAGAGCCTCAATCACTTTAACTATTTTTCTCAAACAAACTTAAGTGATATTATATCCTATGATAAATCCCAGTTATCTTTTATTTATTCATTCATCCATTCACATAACATGTTACCTGCTATCTAGTATTTACATGATAATTTTTCACTGATAAATAATTTTAGCAACACGGTAAGTGCACTATATTACATAGCTTTACAGCAATAACAACCTCAAACAACCTTTATTTTCCATTCATATTACCTGTAGGTAGTTGTGGTTTGGCTACTGTGACTCTCATTATTCTCATTATTCGCAGTAGTTACATTCTACAAAGTCACCATGAATGCTGAGTTAGCACTTACTGAACTATTGTTTCAAGGGGACCTGCAAGCCTCTGGTCACAGAATTTTTGACAACCAAAATGCCATTTGAGTTATGTATGTTTGCCAAAATCCTTGTAAAATAAGTCAGCGTCACCATCTTTGGAAATCTGCTCTTCCACATAGCCTTCTCCTATATAAGAGTTAGCAGGTATTTTTTAACCTTCGTATTCTGCAAGATTATTTTTCATGCTGTATCTCCTTTTGAAAAGTATGAGCCATAACATCTATTTTTAGAGGCAACAGCCCTTTCCTTCTGAATAAAAAGTAGTCTTTCAGGTATTGACAGGGGATCAGGACACGCTAGTCCAAAATGTGGCACTTTAGCATATTGAATATTTCAGGTGTAAGGAATTTGAGAAATAGATGCGCAGGAAGGACTATCTGACCTTCCAATGCAGCAGATAATAAAACCTAGGAAAGACATTCTTACCTTCCCCTGAAGTAGGTCATAGAACCTTCACATGAAAGGTGACCTTCCTATACCCAGAAGAAAGAAGCATTGTTATTTCTGAAGACGAAGGTGAAACTGCAGAAATGCACCTGGGGTGGGGGGCCTCTGAGGAACTCCAGTTCTTTATGTCTCAGCACAGAAAGAATTCGGCAAGAGGCAAAGTGATAAATAAGAAGTGATTAATGAGAATAGGATGCTTGTGAGGCTTACAAGTGGGCAGGGGAGAGGGTGCAACGCCCCAAGAACTTAGTGAACTACAGTTTTGTAATCAAAGGAAAAGTGAGGCGTGGGGGGGGAGGGAAGACCACTTTCTTTCTCATTCTTGAATAGGCGTCACGCTTCCATCATCAGTTCCTTCTCCATGTCAGGTGGGGGAGTTTTCTTGTCCCTACGTGGTCAAGCCAGGACTGTCCTGGCACAATGGAAATGAACAAAAAGGCAGTAACATACACTAAAAATGGTAAATCATCTCAGGTTTCAGTATAATGTCACCCTTTCCTTATATTTTTGTTTTTAGTTTGCCTGGAGGAGCATGTACTAGGAATCATTAACTTACTGAACTCACTGGGCAGAATATAAGTCTAATGCCACCATTGTTTTATTATTTGGGGGCATGTCTCATGCTTCTGTTGCATGGTTTTGTTGCTAAGCAAGCCTGCTTGGTTTTGTTGTTACGCAAACCTGCTTTCTCGAGTGATCGTTAACTTACAGGGGTATCCCATATTTTTTCTCTACTTATGATCCCCTAGTGGGATTAACTATTTAGTCACCCACTTTTTCCCTTTACTCTGTCCCTATCAAAGGGACACAGAGGAATCTGAATGAGCTGGCATTGCTGTTTCCTTCAGCTTAATACACTTACCTCATATTCTTTGCCTTATCATATCCTTCCATGATTTTCTGCTCTCCATCAAGCCTAGCACAAAAATGTTCAGGTTTAAACTATTCCTTGAGATCTTCACTTCCTTATGAAGGCTCCCATATCACATAAAATTTATATTAAATAAATATGTATGCTTTTTTATTCTCAATCTGTCTTTTGTTACAGATGTCCCAGTTGAGAACTTAGAAGAGTGTAAGCAGCTTTTGTCAGGAAGGAGCTCTCTGCAGGAGCCCCCTTTTGTCTTAACATTAACTATAAAGCAGGCACCCCCATATTTTACTCATCTCTGGCCCTAGCACACCTTTCAAATCTTTTGATCACACAATACCTTGCTAAGATGTTGGTTCTTTCCATAGATCAAAGAAGTGGAAATGAAGAATAAGTAATTAACAGACGACCAGCTCTCTTCCCTAGCTTCCCTTTTAGTAAACTCGTGAACAAACTGTGTGAACAAGATAGCATTTAAAGAAAAATCACAAGAAGTCGACAAACCTGCACCTTAACCTGTACACAGTGGGGGATGGCGATGACTCTGACCCCGGATCTCAATGATAAATGAGTTTACTTCCTTTTATCCCTCTAAAAACTTTAATGGCCAAGCACAATCTTTGGAGATTCTTTTGGGGGGACACTGAGGCCACCATCTCCCCAGACTGGCACCATTCTGATTAAAAACAGCTTTCTTTTCTACCAGCATTTGTCTCTCTCTCTCAAGTATTGATCTGGGGGCTGCAAGAAGCCGGACCTGAGTTCAGTAACAAGAGTAGAGGAAAAAGATATTTTTTCTGCCCCTACAGTATGTATATCATAATTGAGAAAGTCATGGGTTCTGGAGTCAGTTACTTGTAGATCATATCAACCTCTTGAAGCCTAGATCATCTGAACATGAATTCAAATAGATTAAGTACAGCATGGACTAAATAATAAAATGGGAGAGAATAGGGAAAGCAAAACTATGTATCACAGTAGGATCCTGACATGATTTTATTCCAGTGGTTTATATATGTTCTTATCCCACCACATGTTCACTTCATACCCCTCTTATTAATAAGGAAATTGCAGAGACTGAATAGAGAGGCAGTCAGCTTAATTTGAGAAAGTTGCTTAAATTGGAGAGTGTGAATTAGCTTTGACCCAGAGAAAGAGTTGAACTGAAAACCCTGAGGCTTGCAACTCTAAAAATACCCTGACTCATTTTTTATTTATTCCCACTAAAGACAACAGTGACTGAGATTATCCAAGAGATCATTTTTCTACAAAATATTGCCTGGTAGCACAAGGTAAAACTACAAAACATAATTTATCTCCAGCATTCTTCAAATACTTTCTCTCACCTCCAGCCTCCAACCCCCAATACTGGAATTGTGTGACGTCAACGCAAACTATAAAAGTCTTCGAATTTAAGTGTCTAATATGTGAAAGCCATTCTGGGGACTACAAATATAAATGATACATAGTGCCACCCATTAAGATGCTCGTGCTTATTATTTAGTAGGAAAAACAGAACGCTGCAATAGAGATGTTAAGAACAATCAAACTTACAGGCACAAAGACGCCTTCCTTAACTAAAACACCCCAATTTCTAAAATTGCTTTCCCCAGCTCCCGTAGAGTACTGTGATCTGCCTATCCGAATGCACTATGAGTGATGATGTAAATAAATCCTCGTTCAGAGTACCGACATTTTGAAAGAGCTCTCTTTTAATCTAAAAATGACTTAGTAAAGTTCATTCAGCAGTAAAGGGTCTCTCTGGACCTTCAAGTTTTAATCTGAAACTCCCACAACCAACGATCCCCCTCCCACCCTCCAAAGTTGATGAAATCAAATGCTTTGGAACTGAATGTTTTAGTAATTCAGATCACTTGAGAGGAAAAAAAAAATAACCTGGGCCGGAGAATGTGAAAATTTTTAGAGCTTGGGAATTGCAAACGTGCGGGAAATGCCGCCACCTTCTGGTGAGAAATGGGAACAGCAGGAAAAAAGCTAACAAAGACCTTCAGGATAAGCAGCTGCTTTCATTTCAAAGCTACAAGCTGCGCAACTCCAGCGCCCTCAGATCCCCCGAGGTCTGCCCCTTCCGGCTGCTCTGACCACTCAGTGCGCCCTGCGCAACGTGATTGACAGGGCAACGGTCTGGTGCGTTACCTAAACTCCTCGCTCGGAAAACAGTGACCCGACCCTTCCGGAAGCTCAGGGTCCTCTCTTCCCAGCATCCTTTGCCTTCCGGCTATGCTCAGTTCCCTCCGGCCAGTCCCTCCTTGCGCGCCCATTTCGAGCCCGAATGTCAAGCTCGACTCTGGGGACCTGAGAATCCCGCACATATTTTCCAGGACTACATTCTTGGCTATGCGGGCAGGAATGGCGCAGCTGGAGGGTTACTATTTCTCGGCAGCCCTGAGCTGTACCTTTTTAGTGTCCTGCCTCCTTTTCTCTGCTTTCAGCCGGGCGCTGCGAGAGCCCTACATGGACGAGATCTTCCACCTGCCGCAGGCACAGCGCTACTGTGAGGGCCATTTCTCCCTCTCGCAGGTGGGGTCCCCAACCTGTCTGCACCCTCGAACAGGCTAGAAAGGGGAGAGCTGGCCCCAGTTCTAATTTCTCCTCCCTTTATTCTTAGCTCCCTCCACTCCAAACAGGAAAGGAACTGGGCAATCTTTTGTTCCTGTCTCTGAGATCTGTAAAATATTTGCTAAATGAATGAATAAACAGCATGTCTGTCTCCTAGCAAGAAAAGCTCTGGGAGATTAACTAATGGGGAACTGAGTTACTGCCCCTCTTTTTGGCTAATGAGAAAAGCTATCCTAGTTTTTCTTTGCCAATCCCGGGATTAGAGGCATTGGATTGCTCCTAGGAAATGCCAGAAAATTTCACTTTAGCTCACCTGTCAAGCATCTCACTGTGTATTTTGGGAGTCGGATAGGAGGGGGAGGGGGGAATCTTCAGCTACTAAGAAGTGACAAGTTACATTAATTCCATCCTTGGTGTTTTTAGCAACCTTCTGTTAACTGGATAAACTGGCAACCAGTGAAGTGCCAGCATGTTTGAGTATATATTTGGCTACATAGTTGTGTAGATATGGATACAAAAACAGACATTTTATCCTTCTCTTCTGGTGAAGTCATTGTAGAGTAGTGGTTAGAAATATAAAGTCTATAGTTAGAGAAAGACCTGATTTTAAATCTTGGCACTGCTATTTACTAGTCATGTCGCTAGGAAATTTTCTGAGTTTCAGGTTACTCATCTGAAAATGACAGTAAAATAGTGTCTACTATAGGGCTTGTTGCAGGATCATATACAGAGGATTTGGCACAATTCATGGCTCTCTACACTGTAGTTGTCATTATGGATCCTGTGCTTTAATCTCTTTAAGCATTTTTTTCTCCAAATCCATCCGAGTTCGAGTTCCAGCGGATGATTCCAGGCTTTTTTAAAACTGGAGCATTTGCAATTCAATCACCAAATTACAGGCCCTCCAAAGAGTATATCTTGGAAAACAGAAACTGAGTTTAAGTTGTTGTCTACTGGTTGCTTGTACCTTAACAGTCAGAAAGCAGGTACAGGGACAAAACATAAGATAAACTTTTCTTTAGAGGAGGCATCTGATTTGCTCATTTAACTGTGACTTAGGATAACTTCCCCAAATGCCTGATTATTGGTAAAGATGACATCTCTGTGTCAGTCCTATCAGTATTACCTCTTGCTTTTGCTTCATTGTTGACCTTTTTTTTTTTAAGTGGGACCCCATGATTACTACATTACCTGGCTTATACCTGCTGTCAGTTGGAGTGGTCAAACCTGCGAGTTGGATCTTTGGATGGTCGGAACATGTTGTCTGCTCCATTGGAATGCTCAGATTTGTTAATCTTCTTTTCAGTGTTGGCAACTTCTATTTACTATATTTGCTTCTCCGCAAGGTGCAACCCAGGCATAAGGTTTGTTTTCAAAATAATTTTTTATATTTAAGTTTATGTACAGTCAATTCCACAATTATGGTGAATTTGTTTTATGAAATTTGGTGAAAATGTATTTAATATTTAATATTTGTGTATCTTTTGTAAAGATAAAGCAAGTCCCTTACCCCCATTTTAGAAGATATTTGTGTTTAAATACTTGAATTACTCTATTTATAAAATCTGTAAATGTTCATGAATTAAACCAGTTCAGTAAATATCTCAATATGCTAAGCACTGAGATTACAGAGGTAAATGACACAGTCTTTATCTTATGAAACTTATATCTTTATTAGGGGAAACAGACGTTACCAAGCAATTTTTTATGATTTAAGAATGCAGACCTTGGAGGTGGATTACCTGGGTTTGAATTCTATCCACTTATTAATTGTGTTACTTTGCAGGTTACCCCTTAGTGATTCCTTGTTTTTGTCTGTTAAATGGGAAAAAATAGAGACTCTACCTCATAGGACTGTTCTGAAGAGTAGAAGAGCTTAATAAATGGAAGGTGCTTAGAATATTGCCTGGTATATAGTAAGGAATCAATAAATATTAATTATAATAGTTACTTTCAGCTTAAAGAGATGATTTCAATAGTGTAAATTATAAGAGAGCAATAGCTATAAAACGCTATGAGGATACAGAGAAGGAGCAGAGGAGCACTTGTTGCACCCTGACTGGGAGGAAGAGGTGTGGGTGGCATTGGGTAAGGCTTCACAGAGAAGATGGTACCTGAGCTGAATCTTGATGACAGATAGGACTGTAGGATGGGAATGAATCCTGACAGGATTAATAGCATAAGCAAAAGTAGAAAGGCATTGAACAACAAGATGCAGGGAATTGCTATTTGGAATGATAAGATTATAAAGTACAGGGTTGTGAGGCTGCAGAAGGCTGTAGAAGAAGGTAGGGGAGAAGTCACGAATATCTTTTTCTGTCATGGAAAGCATTTTAAACTTTATCTAATAGGCGATGGACAGCCCTTAATTTTAATCAAGGTAATGGCATGGTCTGGCTTGGTGATTTAGATTAACTGGATGATAGAATTCAAGAAGATAAGAATACTTTCAAATTCTGCCTGAGACTATCAGCCCAAAAGAAGATGTTTACAACTTTAGACTAGGCCCACTATTTTCAGGAAGATCCCTGTGATTTCATCATAAAATAGTAAGATCATTGTGTGTGGTGATATAAATGTTATATACATATTTATATTCTCTCTAGTGCAAAGTTATGAAGGGATATCTTTAAAAGAAATCGGTGATGATGGCTAAGTGAATGATTATGGAAGGCACGAAGATAAGCTCACTGAAATGGAACCACCTGCACTGTGTCCCATTTGTCTCTGTGTTCCCCATAGAACTGAGGTCATTGTCTTGCACACAATAATTCCTTAACTATTTGTTGAATGATTCAAAGTATTTTAGGCTTTGACACACACATGTGTTGTCTTACTGGTTTCCAAACTGCTAGGTGTAACTAAAAAGTATCAGAAAGTGCCCTTTTTGCAAAGCCAGAAATAACATTAATGTTGAATAATTTTTCTAAATAAGACTCAGGCAGTTTTTTGTTTTTTAGTTCATTAGCTCAGCAGAAACAGCCTATTTGTTTTATTGTGAACTGTGTTTTCTCTTCTTGTAGGCTGCCTCAAGTATCCAGAGAATCTTGTCAACATTAACATTAGCAGTATTTCCCACACTCTATTTTTTTAACTTCCTTTATTATACAGAAGCAGGATCCATGTTTTTTACTCTTTTTGCCTACTTGATGTGTCTTTATGGAAATCATAAAACTTCAGCCTTGCTTGGATTTTGTGGCTTCATGTTTCGTCAGACAAATATCATCTGGACTATCTTCTGCGCAGGAAATGTCATTGCACAAAAGTTGACTGAAGCTTGGAAAACCGAGCTACAAAAGAAGAAAGAAGAGAGGCTTCCCTCTATTAAAGGACCATTTTCAGAATTCAGGAAAATTCTTCAGTTCCTTTTGGCTTATTCCATGTCCTTTAAGAACTTGAGTATGCTTTTCCTTTTGACTTGGCCCTACGTCCTTCTAATGTTTCTGTTTTGTGCTTTTGTGGTAGTTAATGGTGGAATTGTTATTGGTGACCGGAGTAGTCATGAAGCCTGCCTACACTTTCCTCAGCTATTCTACTTTTTCTCTTTTACTCTCTTTTTTTCCTTTCCTCACCTACTGTCTCTTAAGAAAATCAGGTCTTTTCTTTGCTTAGTTTGGAAACGGAGAATTCAGTTTTTTGTGATTACTTTAGTCTCCATAGTTTTAGTTTGGAAATTTACTTATGCTCATAAATACTTGCTAGCAGATAATAGACATTATACATTCTATGTGTGGAAAAGAGTTTTTCAAAGATATGAGATTGTGAAATATTTGTTAGTTCCAGTTTATATATTTGCCGGTTGGAGTATCGCTGACTCATTGAAATCAAAGTCGATATTCTGGAATTTAATGTTTTTCATATGCTTATTCACTGTTATAGTACCTCAGAAACTGCTAGAATTTCGTTACTTCATTTTACCCTATGTTATTTATAGGCTTAACATACCTCTGCCACCTACATCCAGACTTGTTTGTGAGCTGGGTTGCTATGCAGTCGTGAATTTCCTAACTTTTTATATCTTTCTGAATAAGACTTTTCAGTGGCCGAATAGTCAGGACATTCAGAGGTTTATGTGGTAATATCAGAAATATCTTGAACTCTAAAAATAGACTTATTATTTAGACTATTTCCGTAATGAAAACTAAGTAGAAATTTTGAAATTTCTTTTAGGCACCATGGTGATCCGCAGATCACATCAGATTTTTTGTGCTTTAAATATCAGAAATATGTATTTTAAATATATATATGTGAAATATGTATGTATATATGTGTGTATATATGTATATATATACATATATATACATATATACATATATATATATATATATATATATATATGACCCAAGGAAGTTAAATGGTAAAGAACTGAGAAAAGTTTAAGACTTGCTCCAAAAGCCTGAATAAGGATGGGAAAGTAAAATTATTCATAGCTATCTCATGATATTTCTTTGATACTGTTGGCCACTCAAAAATCTTGGAAACTTTTTTGTATACAAGTTTATTTATTAATTCTCTTCAGAAAAAGTAGCAAAGTCTTTGGAAAATATTTACAAATGATTAGGTAATATTATTGATTGAAAAGTTGTTTAACATTTTAGTAAATATAATTTCAATCATAAGGTAAAATAGACTCACATAGATAGTAAATGTTATAAAATAGAGGCTCTTCTGTGTTTATCTAGGAATCAAGTTGTTGATTTTTGTTAAAAATCTAGAAATGATGAAGTCTTTTCACTGCTCCTAATATGAAATATATCATGGGCAAAGATAACTTGTGTTGATGACAATACCTTTTAAAAGGGGTTTTCTTTCTGAAATACACTACTCTATCAGTTAACTTTGGCTGCCGTAACAAATTACCACAAATCTGGTGGCTTAAAAAAAATTTCAGAATTCTGGAGGCTAGAAGCCTAAAATTAAGATGTCTGCAGTGTTAGTTGCTTTTGGAGGCTGTAAAAGAGAATCCATTCCATGCTTCTCTCCTACCTTCTGCAGTCCATGGTGTTCCTTGGTTTATAGATGTATCACTTCAGTGTCTGCCTTTGTCTTCACATGGACTTCCTCTCATCTTCTTTCTCTTGTATACAAGGACAATGTTTGTGGATTTAGGGCCCACCCTTATCCAGGATAATTGCGTGTCCAGATCTTTAACTTAATTATGTCTACAAAGACTCTTTTTCCATATAAGGTCATATTTACAGGTTCCAAGTTGACCTATCTTTTTGTGGGGCACTTTTTAACCCGCCAAAGTTACCAAAGGAGATTTTACAATAAATTTCATAAAACTTGTAGGAAATAACTTTTTGCTGAAATACTTTAAATACAATTGCATCTTTTCAGAGAGGATTAAAAACAAGTGACTTGCAGGGTCACATAATTATAAAACTAAAAGTAACTGGTATTTGATTCCATTATCCAAAAAACGTTAGAATTTAAAGGAAGTTTAGAAATTATTTGATCTAGTCTTATTTTGTAGATTAGGGAACAAATGCTTGGTAGGATTTGGGGGGATTAATTTTGGATTCTGTGTCTGCTATTTGGAGTGCATTCATTGGGTTGTCATTCCCTTACAGAGGAGTATTATTTGGATATGCTAACGTTGACATGCAAACTTAGAACTGTGACTAGAATTCATTTTTCAATGCTATTTTACATTTGTAAACTTTTCAATAACTGTGTGAACTGTCTTAAGTGTTGGATTATGCTTTCTCTGGGTTTTAAATAATGAGTGGATTTGGAAGGTACTGTTCATTTGCAAATATAAAATTATGCACAGGTAAAAATACAAGTGTAGTCTTGAGTAATAAATGCAAAGTCTTTGGTTGTACACACTCTTTGGGGCCAAGCTGTACTCTATTTAGTGCCTAGAAAGTAGATTGACTCTTTAGTTATAACAGTGACTGTAGGACAAATGTTTTTACAGAAATTTTTTTTTAATTAGGCAAGAAAGCACAATCATTTAAATAATCATTTTATAATGGAGATATGAAGTCAAAATTCTTCCCAAAATGTGCAATTTAGGAAAAACATATTTCTTATACCATTGGTGCAAGGCTTTTGTTTTTTAGGCATATTTCTGAGACAAAAAAACCCTTTTTCTCTCTAGTCTGGCAAGAAGGAGGAAACTATTCTACTCCATTTATTAAAGGAATCATTATTCTAATTCATTTTTAAATGTTGAGTCCCTGCCCTTTTAAGAGATCTTTTGGAATGCTGTGAATTAAAAGGTGCTCTACAGAGCTGCTTTTAGAAACATCCGGAAGTTATATGTGTTTTGAATATTTTTCAAGAGTTACCAAATACATATGTTTGATAGTATTTTTTTAAAAATTAGACTTAACTGAATTTCTTGATTAGAAGGTAATTCTTAAAAAAAAAAAAAAAAAAAGACCCAAGTATTGATAAGATAGAGACCCTGTGGGGCCTTGCAGTTATTGTTATTAAAGTCTGTAAATGGGGTTATTTTAAAGAATATCATAAAAAGATTTGGTCCATAAGTTTTTTAGGCCCAGTAATACATCTTTTTGAACTTTTTCTACTGTATATGAAATTCTGTAGATACAGAGTATTATCTTTATATAGCATTAGGAAGGTTCCAGTGTGTTGTGTTTCCTCACATATTATTTATATTTTCTTTTAGTGGATACCTAGAAATCTTTTCTAATGCATCTATGTATGTAAATTATTTGGAAATATTGATACAGTCATTCCTCATTTTAAGCATAGCATGTCATTTTGGCAAGAGAAATTATGTTAGCTTTGTGGTCTCTTCCTCCTTCTTCTTAAAGTTATTTCAGGAATGTGCTTAGCCTGTCACAACGTACCTAAATAAAAATGGCTTAATTCCGTTTATTTCTAATAAATAAATAATGTAGTGTATTTCTAGTTTAAATTCAACCGCCACTGGGCTTGACATTTTTTTTCTTTATAATTGTCTGACGACCAGGAAAGGAGAAGAAAAGAGATACTCAATTTTTATCTGTACCTTCTAAATAGTGGACTATTATTTTAGGCTCACTTTCAAGTAAATATTTCTATAAAGAAATCAATTCAAGTTCATTAGGTTAGAGAGCATTTATTATTTTAAAAATAATTAGAATTTCATTAAAAAGTAAAACAAGAAAGAAGCATCATGCAAATAATATGAATGTTTTTTTAAATGGAAATTTAAATATGACTTAGGAACCATGGACTAGAAAAAGCATACGAGTTCTGTATTTGATTGTGGTTTTGGAATTAATAAGGCAAGTGGTTTAATCTTTGGTCCTCCCTTCAAATGAGAATACTATTTGTCTTAAGTCAGTGCCGTCTAGCCTTATTTCAAAAAGAATTCAACCCCTGCTGTATATCCATAAAGTTCATAAATATGTCATATAATAAATATTGAGTAAGTGTATGCTGAATGAAGTTATTTTAGTATGGAATGAAGTGAACATCCTAGAAGAAGTATATATAATCATAAACTAATTTCAGGAAATAAATCACGTATTTGATAATGAGACATTCTAACCCTTTTGTGCCTGAGTTTCCTGACTTAGTCTTTTTTTTTTTTTTTTTTTTGCGTTAGGCGGGCCTCTCACTGTTGCGGCCTCTCCCATTGCGGAGCACAGGCTCTGGACGCGCAGGCTCAGCGGCCATGGCTCACGGGCCTAGCCGCTCCGTGGCATGTGGGATCTTCCCGGACGGGGGCACGAACCCGTGTCCCCTGCATCGGCAGGCGGACTCTCAACCACTGCGCCACCAGGGAAGCCCTCCTGACCTAGTTTTAAAATTTTTAATTTACTCTAGTGTTTAGTACTTACACACGTATTTAGTTGAAAATATGTGTTGTTTTTATAATAGGATGTGATTTCAAAGCTATTGCTGTTTATTTAAAATAAGAAAAAATTGGGCTTCCCTGGTGGCGCAGTGGTTGAGAGTCCGCCTGCCGATGCAGGAGACACGGGTTCGTGCCCTGGTCCGGGAGGATCCCACATGCCGCGGAGCACCTGGGCCCGTGAGCCATGGCCGCTGGGCCTGCGCGTCCGGAGCCTGTGCTCTGCAACGGGAGAGGCCACAACAGTGAGAGGCCCGCATACCGCAAAAAAAAATAAATAAATAAATAAAAAATAAAATAAGAAAAATAAGTTACTATCGACCATTATAATAGCAGCAGAATTCTTCATCATTATCAAACTTTTAAGGGCAAAGAGATTTCAACGAATTATGAATAGTTTATGTTGTTTTACTTAAGCTGCATTTTGCTACTTAGGGATAATTGTTATTTAGGGTACTTTTTAATGTATTTAAATGTTGACAACAAGACAACATTTCCAATATACTAAAACCTGTATAGCTGAGAAAATTATAAAAAATGGATAAATGGAGGATATATTTGTTAACACGTAGTCCTAAGTCCAACACTAAATTCTTTACTATTTGGAAATTATTTCTAGGATAAGAAATTTTGTCACAGTGAAGTAATCTAAAATATCATTATATTGTGCTTTTAAAAAAATGAGCATCTGATGAATTTAATATTACTTTAATTTGAACTCTGCACCACCATCAGACCAATAGAGATACTGTATTTTTATGATGAGAAAAATATTACACATTGCATTGATTTTTCACTGAAACTTAAGTCATTTCAGTTCAGTTGAACAATATATGTGTGTGTATGGAATATGCAAAATGAAGAAGAGGGAGGAAAAATTAATAATAATTGCTATTATTTATTGAGCACCTATAGTGTGCTAGGCATTATACTGGCGGATTTACAAATACTGTCTCATTTGATCTTATTTATATGAGGCAGATGTTGATTTCTGTTTGACTGCTGGAGAAACTGAAAGTCAAGCACATCAGGTAACTTGCATCAGTCAACTACTAAAGAACATAGATTGGTCTGACTTCCGAGCCTGTGAGTTTTTGGCTGCTACTCTGCCTCACCATGAAAGTTTTTCCTTAAGAGAAGTAGAATATGGAGAGAGAGGTGGTAATCTGTCCTTGCTCTGCATTAGCCAGACCATTCATGGCATATTATTTTTTATATTGGATGCAGTCATTTTTAGAAATGATAGAACTGTTTAAAGGAGCATGAACAGATGATGAGTGTTTATAGTTCTGTTGAAGAGAAATAGCTAAAAGAATATATAGGATGTTTAACTTGGAAGAGCAGAGATCCCATAACTTCGTAAGATCTCATAGTTGAGGAATAATTCTTTGGAAGGATAGGACTATTCACACCTGTACATCAAAGGCCAACAGATTTCAACTCATGAAAAACATACATTTTCTAATTGTTTAGTCTCTGCAGGGGAACGGACCCAGAAAAAAGGAAGTTTACCTATACTCTCTGGAGCCAAGATTCTGTTTATCAAGGATGCTTCAGAAGAGATTCAGATAGCAAGTAGGTTGAATAAAATGGCTTTTTAAGATAACTTACAATGTGATTTGAAGTTCCTAAGTTTTTTATGGCTAATATTTTCTGCATTAATTGCTAAGTCATGGTGTAGTCTGGTGGCTTGTATTACAGGTGACTGACATTTTAAATTTCTGAGAAAAACCTACTTTTAACTCTTCACTTGTTTTAGAAACAAATTCGAGATACAGACTTAGTAGGAGGTATTTTAGCTATAGTGCTGGACAGTACTGCTATTAAAATAATTTATTTTCTATTTTGAAATCCCCGTTACATTCGTGAAGAGAATGTGCTTTTATTTGAAAAGGCTTTTCTCCTTACAAATAAGTAGGGCAAGCACCATCTGTAAGATTTTTTAATGCAGTATCCACTAGGTGGTGATACTGTGCTACATTTCCAGGTGTTTTTGTACTTAAACTTACTGTCTGAGTTAATTTTTCTCTATAGTTTTAAGTTTGGTCCACAAAGTGTTTTATAGCATCCATGTCTGTTTATTAAAATATCTTTTAAAATGTTTCCTGAATTGTATGAAGCTAAGGTAAATGTTTAAAAAGTCATTTTTGTGTTTTGTACTCATATATTTGGTGATTTAACCTAATATATCTTCCAATATGACATTCTTTTCTTCATATGGCATAGTCAAGATCTCTTCCCATAAGCAGTGAATGATGGTGATGACAAATTTGAAAACTCATATACATTGTATCAGTCACTGTTTTAAGTGCTTTACCCATATTATCTTATTTCTGCCTCATAACAACTGTGTGGATCAGTACTGTTGTTAATATCCCCACTGTACACATTAGGAAACTGAGTAGAGTTTTAAGTATTTTGTCCAAGTTCACAAAATAACTGGCTGAGCTGGGATTCAAACCTAGGCAAGCCGACTCCAGAATCCATGTTAATTACTATCAATTGGTGGGGGGATGTAGGGGACGGGAGGAAGGGCACAAAGTCTGCCTTCAAATGTGTAGCATTTTAGAAAGAGACGTAATCATGGAGAATGTGGTTATACTTTATAGATCGGGAAAATGAAGTCTACGTTACTTTTGGCTCTTCCAGAGGCAGATAATCTTCCATCTGTTATGGTGTCTTCCATTTCTGTTTTTGATGGTGCTTCAAAGTGATATGTATGTGTATTAGTGAATTTAATGGAGAAAAAAGAAAACAACTCAGGATTGGCGTCCTTAGCCATATTAATTTACATTGAAGTAAAGATCTTTGTTTTAATCGTCATGATTCCAGCAACCAAATGGGGGAACATAGTTGTTTGAAAATTGATACTTAGTTTCTCCAAGGAGACTCCTATTTGGAAGCAAACTGTTGGTTAAACATGGCATACTGTGGAATTTTTCAAAACAATTTGACTGGAAAAGTTTGATCTTTAAAAAAAATCTATAAATATATATTCTAGATGCTTTTAAGGTTTGTTTTTGTCAGATACCATTCTGTAAATATTTTTTACTTCTAAAATTATGTTGTGGTTCATGTCATTTGAAACTGATTTTTAAGTAATCCTGTTCTTTATAAGAATGGAAGGTAGACCTTTTAAAAAAGTTTGTTCAAATATAGTTTCATTTTGTTTGTAAATAAATTCATGTTTTATAATATTTTGTAACTTATTATGTCTGTTTAACACATTCTCTCTTTTTTTTTTTTTTTTTTTTTTTTTTTTTTTTTGCGGTACGTGGGCCTCTCACTGTTGTGGCCTCTCCCGTTGCGGAGCACAGGCTCCGGACGCGCAGGCTCAGCGGCCATGGCTCACGGGCCCAGTCGCTCCGTGGCATGTGGGATCTTCCCGGACCAGGGCACGAACCCGCGTCCCCTGCATCGGCAGGCGGACTCCCAACCACTGCGCCACCAGGGAAGCCCCTAACACATTCTCTTATTCTAGACTGGGTGCCAGTGGCTTTTTTCTTTCATTCACTCTGTGCTAGTAGCCATTTTACCCTGTCTACCATCTACCAATTCTACACTTTATCAGTCTTTTTTTTGGTTTTAATTGTATTGGTGTATACTTGATTTACCATGTTGTGTTAGTTTCAGGTGTACAGCAAAATGATTCAGTTATACATATATTCATTCTTTTTTAGATTCTTTTCACAATTTATAAGTTTTCTTGAAATAATAGAACTGAATTATATATGTGTGTATGTGTGTGTATGTGTGTGGTACGCGGGCCTCTCACTGCTGTGGCCTCTCCCGTTGCGGAGCACAGGCTCCAGACGCACAGGCTCAGCGGCCATGGCCCACGGGCCCAGCCGCTCCGCGACATGTGGGATCTTCCCAGACCGGGGCACGAACCCGTGTCCCCTGCATCGGCAGGCGGACTCCCAACCACTGCGCCACCAGGGAAGCCCTGAATAATATTTTTAAGTATCTATAATAAGTGCCCATCATTAACCTGGATGACTATCTTCATTTTATTCTAATAATAGTGGAAGGCAGTTAAATTACTGGCTGATCATCTTGAAAATGTGGAGGCATGTGTTTCTTCTAGTCCAGGTCTGTAGAAAGCTCAAAGTGTTTGCCAAACACTTTTAACTTGGCAGGACTGAAATCCCAAATTTTGATCCCTTCTGTTAAGGAGAAGAGATCCCTGCTCTGTTTTCAGGCTTCCAGCTCTTGCTTTCCACTGGGCTTCTTGGAGTTTCCACTGCTTATATGCATCTCAGAGATCAGCCAAGGACTTACACACAGATTTGGGAGTTTCTTCTCTTTGACTCCCTCCTTCTTGGGATTTACCTTCTTAATTTATAACTACTCTAACAGCCCTAAACTCCATTCTCTCGCACCTCAAGTCAATGATATTGCAATTTTCTGACTAGGGTGTGTCCTCAGGGGAAAAGTCATTATAAATGTGGATCACATGCAGTGAGATCTTTCAATGATCAAATCCTGTCCAGTTCTTGACTCCTTTTGTTCATTCTTCAGTGCCTTTAAATAGATTTTTTTTTCTTTTTAAGTTAAACAATCTGTGGAACAGTTAATATGATAAAAATTCCTCTGCCATTACCTGCCTAGGAATCATCTTGATTATAGTTGTAGAGTCTCTCTGTTTATGTATAGGAAGTTGAGGTGGTTACTTTTGAAGAGCTAAAAAAGCGTTCCTAACATTAGTTTAGATGGGGGCAGTACGTTTTTAGAATATTGACTTCTAATATGGTCCTCTAATATAGTAAATCTTAGAATTTGTAATTAAATCCAATGGCCTTTTAAGGGTCTCTTACGTGAAAATGTTATCAAGAAATACAAAAGAAACAGACTTCCAGGCAAGAAGAGCTCAACTTCCAATTGAGAAGGCTTTGGAAAGAAAAGCTTTCCCATGTCAAGTGGAATGATGGATGGTTGCTCTGTGTTCAACGGCCAAATAGGAAGGAATGGCCTGTCAGATTGCATGGAAAGGCTGGTTTCCCTTTTAGGAAATGAAAGTGTTTATCACAAGATTGATGAGAGCACAGGGTTGTTTCCATGTCTGGAACTTAACCCAAGGACCTGAAGCAGGTCGTGGTTTACTTCACAGACTAAAACCACTAGAGCTGGGGTAGGCTACGTTGAGTCTTTTTTCAAGAATGAGTCGCTAACGGAGAGTAGTAGCAAAATCCTCATTAAAATGGATAAGGAAGATGTGGCACATATATACAATGGAATATTACTCAGCCATAAAAAGAAAGGAAATTGAGTTATTTGTAGTGAGGTGGATGGACCTAGAGTCTGTCATACAGAGTGAAGTAAGTCAGAAAGAGAAAAACAAATATCGTATGCTAACACATATATATGGAATCTAAGGAAAAAAATGGTCATGAAGAACCTAGGAGTAAGACGGGAATAAAGACACAGACCTACTAGAGAATGGACTTGAGGATATGGGGAGGGGGAAGGGTAAACTGACAGAGTGAGAGAGTGGCATGGACATATATACACTACCAAACGTAAAATAGATAGCTAGTGGGGGGCGGCTGCATAGCACAGGGAGATCAGCTCGGTGCTTTGTGACCACCTAGAGGGGTGGGATAGGGAGGATGGGAGGGAGATGCAAGAGGGAGGAAATATGGGGATATATGTATATGTATAGCTGATTCACTTTGTTATAAAGCAGAAACTAACACACAATTGTAAAACAATTATACTCCAATAAAGATGTTAAAAAAAAAGCTGCCCACAAAACACTGACGTTGCCCATCTTCTATTCACTGCAGGAATGATTTTGTGAAGAAAAGTGAGTTTATTTGAGAGAAACCAAGTGCTTGCAATTCTGTGCTAAGAGCTCATCGAACAACACTCTTAAGCTAATGTACAAATGAAACATGACCTGTAACCTCAAGGTAAGGTGCAGTATTTACCATCAACAAAGTTACGTGTGCAGCAGTGTCCATGTAGCATCAGGCAATGCAGTGCTTTAGATCTCGTATGCCTCTATGGACTCATAAGAGACTCGCATAGACACTAATTTCCCTGGAACAACACTATGTACTGTAAGTTACTTCTGTGGCTTCTGAGCAACATCAAGCGAAATAAACTCTTGGGATCAACTCTTTGTGTGCAGAATGAAGGGCCATGAACTGTTTTCTTCATAGATAACTCACTTTCTACAGCTCGATAACAGCCTCAGGAACCCAGTTCTAGCCAGTCTTACATTCAATGCGGGTTTACATCAGTGATGAAATCTAAGCTGCATCGAATAAAACAATGTGCCTATAATTAATTCTGGGAATTTTTACCTGATTTATCTATAACACAGTCAGAAACTAGACTTACGTCCAGCCTGAAAGAAAGTACAGATTTAACCTTAACACTGCTGGGCATTTGGAATATCCAAAGTCATCTAGGCCTACCTAGGGCATTGAGATGATTATGCAATTCAACAATGCAGAACTCCCAGCATCCAAAAGTTTTTTCATGGAAGGGCACTGTGTGTACCAAATGTCTCTTTCAGCTAGTCAGGAACTACAGGTAAATAGGCTGCGTGAACAGGCTTGAAATTGGGGACTACTGGAAACCAGTATTGTCCCCTTTGGAAAGCCAGTTAGTTGCTACCCAGAGTTGCCTGAAATGCACTGATGTTGTCCATCTTCTATTCACTGCAGGAATGCCTCTGTGAAGAAAAGTGTGTTTTCTCATAAGAAACAGGGTGGTCTCAATTCCTTGCTAGTAGCTCCTCCCAAAGCACACTTTAGCTAATGGGCAAACTAAACATGACCTCTACCCTCAAGGTAAGGTCCAGGTTTTCCAATCAGCAAAGTTTGGTGTGCAGCTGTTTCCATGAAGCCTGAGTCAACGGAGTGCTTTAGTTCTAGTATGCCTCTCAGGACTAAGGACTCTCACGTATTCACTAATTACCGTGGAAAAACATTGTGGACTGGAAGTCTCTTCTGCGGCTTTGCAGCAACGTCAAGTGAAATAGATTGTTGGGAACACCCGTATGTAGACTGAAGGACCATGAACTGCTTTCTTCGTTGGATACCTAGTGTTCCACAGCTTTATAACAGCCTCAAGAACACAGTTCTCGCCATTCCTTCCTACAATGTGGGTCTTCCACAGTGAGGAAAACTGAGCAGCACTGAAGAAAACACTGTACATACAATTCATTCTGGAAACTCATACCTAGTGTATCCCTAAGTCAGTTGGAAACTAGTCTTGAGGTCCAGCCTGAATTAGTGTACAGATTTACCCTTAACATTGCTAAGCATTTTGAGGATCCAAGCCACCTATGCTTACCTACGACATTGAGACAGTTACCACCAAATTCACCCCGTGCAGAACACTCTGGGTCCAAAAGTTTCTTCTTGGAAGGAAACAGTGTGTCCCAAGTGTCTCTTTTAGCTAGTCAAAAACTACAGGTAAATATGCTGGGTCATCCAGTTCGAAATTCACACCTGCTGGGAAAACCAGAGTTTTCCCCATTTGAGAGATAGATAGTTGCGGCCTCCAAGCTACCTGAAAAACGCTGAAGTTGCCCATCTTCTATTCAGTGCAAGAATGTCTCTATGAGGAAAAGTGAGTTTTCTTGTAAGAAACTGGGTGGCCTCAATTCCTTGCAAGTAGCTCCTCCCTCTGCACTCTTTAGCTAATGGGCAAACTAAACATGATCTAGCCTCAAGGTGAGGTCCAGTTATTCCCATCAGCAAAGTTTGGTGTGCAGCTGTTTCCATGAAGCCTTAGTCAATGGAGTGCTTTAACTCTAGTCTGCCTTTCAGGACATAGAAGACACTCTCTTATGCACTAATTTCCGTGGAAGGTCACTGTGTACCAGGAGTCACTTCTGGGGCTTCTGAGCATCACCAAGCGAAGTAGAAAGTTGGGGTCAACTCTTTATATGCAGAGAGAATGGCAATAAATGGTTTTCTTCAGTGGATAGCTGGATTTCTACAGTCATAAAACAGCCTAAGGAAAACACTTCAAGCCAGTCTTATTCACTGCAGGTCACCGTATGAGTGGAAATCTGAGCTGCACTGAAAAAATTCAGTGCACCTAAAAACTAATCTAGGAACTCATAGCTGACATCTATCACTACAAGCGAAAACTAGACTTGAGGTCTAGCCTGAAAAAAAGTACAGCTTACCATTAACATTGCTGAGCATTTGGAAGATCCAAAGTGCCCTCTGACTAACTAGGGCATTACGTGAGTAATGCAATTCACCACATGCAGAAGTCCCCGCATCAAATGTTTACTCAGGGAAGGGTGCAGTGTACCCCATGTGTCTCTTTTAGCTAGTCCAAAACTACAGTTAACTATGCTGTGTGATCCAGTTTAAAATGGGGAATGCTAGGAAAACCAGTATTTTCCCCATTTGACAGCTAGATAGTTGTAGCCTCCAAGCTGCCTGAAAAATACTGATGTTGCCCATCTTCTAATCTCTGCAGGAATGTCTCTGTGAAGAAAAGTGGCTATTCTCTTAAGAAACTAGTAGTCTCAATTCCTTGCTAGTAGTTCCTCCCACCACATTCTTTAGATAATGGGCAAAAAAATACATGACCTCTAGCTCAAGATAAGGTAAAGTTTTTCCCATCAGCAAAGTTTGGTGTGCAGCTGTTTCCATGAAACCTTAGGCAATGGAGTGCTTTAATTCTAGTCTGCCCCTCAGGACTCAAAAAAACACTTGCGTGTGCACTCACTTCCCTGGAAGAAGACTGTACCATGAGTCTTTTCTGTGCCTTCTGAGCAACCTCAAGCCCAGTAGAAAGTTGTGGTCAACTCTTTATTTGCAGACCAAAGGGCAAGTACTTGCTATGTTGGTTGGATAGCTCGCTTTCTACAGATTTAAAACAACCTCAGGAACTCAGTTCAAGTCAGTCTTACCTATACGGCAGGTCACCCTCTGTGCAGAATCTGAGCTGCATTGAAAACAACACTATGCCTAAAGTGAAACCTGCGTACTCATACCTAATGTCTCCCTACCGCAAGAGAAAACTAGACTTCAGATCCAGCCCGAAAAAAGTACAGTGATACGGTCAGTGTTGCTGGTTAACTAGAAGATCCAAAGTCACCTAGGACTAACTAGGGGTAATTACCGAGTTAGTGATTACCTAATTACCAGGAATTGCATTACCTGGGTAACGCAATTCAACACATGCAGAAATCCCTGACTCCAAAAATTTCATCACGGAAGAGTCCGGTGTGTCCCATGTGTCTATTTAGCTCTTCAGGAACTGCAGCCAACTATTCTGTGTGATCAACTTTGAAACTGGGGACAGTTGGGAAAACCCGGCATTTTTCCCACTTGAAAAAACTATATTGTTGCAGCTTAAAAGTTGCCTGAAAAACAATGAAGTTGCCCATGTTCTATACACTGCAAGAATGCCTCTGTGAGGAAAAGTGAGTTTTCTTGAACGAAACAAGTTGCTTGCAATTCCGTGCTGGGAGCTCATCCCACTGCACTCTTTAGCTAAGGTGCAAATTAAACATGATCTCCAGCCTCCAGGTAAGGTGCAGTTTTTACATCCACAGAGGTAAGTGGGCAGAAATTTCCATTAAGCCTGAGTCAATGGAGTACTTTAGCTCTAGTATGGCTCTCAGGACTCAGGCCTCTCGTGTATTCACTAATTTCCATGGAAGAACATTGAGAACCGGGAGTATCTTCTGTGGCTTTGGAGCAACATCAAGCAAAATAGATTGTTGGGAACAATACTTACGTAGATTGAAGGGCCATGAACTGTTTTCTTTGTTGAATACCTAGCATTCCACAGCTTTACAACAGCCTCAGGAACACAGTTCTCGCCATTCTTTCCTACAAAGTGGGTGTGCCACAGTGAGGTCACCTGAGCAGCACTGAACAAAACACTGTGCTTGCAATTCATTCTGGGAACTCATACCTGATGTATCTCTAACTCAATTGGAAAGTAGACTTCAGGTCCAGCCTTAACTAATGTACAGATTTACCCTTAGCACTACTAGTCATTTTGAGGATCCAAGTCACCTACACCAATGAAGGGCATGGAGACAGTTATCCAATCCATCCCATGCAAAACACCATTCATCCAAATGTTTCTTCTTGGAAGGGCATAGTGTGGCCCATGTGTCCCTTTTAACTAGTCAGAAACTACAGCTAAATATTCTGGGTGATCCAGTTTGAAATTGGCACCTGCAGGAAACTGAATTTTCCCCATTTGAAAGCTAGATAGTTGTGGCCTCCAAGCAACCTGAAAAACACTGAAGTTGCCCATCTTCTATACACTGAAAGAAAGCCTCTGTGAGGAAAAGTGAGTTCTCTCATAAGAAACTGGGTGGCCTCAATTCCTTGCTAGTAGATTCTCCCATTGCAATCTTTTGCTAATGGGCAAACTAAACGTGATCTAGCCTCAAGGTAAGGTCCAGTTTTTCCCATCAGCAAAGTTTGGTGTGCAGCTATTTCCATGAAGCCTTAGTTAATGGAGTGCTTTAACTCTAGTATGCCTTTCAGGACATAGAAGACACTCTCCTATGCACTAATTTCCGTGAAAGGTCACTGTGTACCAGGAGTCACTTCTGGGGCTTCTGAGCATCATCAAGCGAAGTAGAAAGTTAGGGTCAACTCTTTATATGCAGAGCAAAGGACAATGAACTCTTTTCTTGATTGGACAGCTCGCTTTCTACAGCCATAAAACAGCCTCAGGAAAACACTTCAGACCAGTTTTACATTCACTGCAGGTCATGGTCTGAGTGGAAATCTGAGCTGCACAGAAATAATTCAGTGTGCCTAAAAAGCAATCTAGGAACTCATTCCTGGCATCTATCACCTCAAGCAAAAACTAGACTTGAGGTCCAGCCCCCCAAAAAGTAGAGTTTACCGGTAAAATTGCTGGGTATTTGGAAGATCAACATAACCTCGGCCTAAATAGGGCATTACGTTGGTAATGCAATTCACCACATTCAGAAATCCCTGCATCAAATGTTTCTTCATGGGAGGGCTCAACGTGTCCCACATTTCTCTTTAGCTAGTCCAAAACTATGGTTAACTATGCTCTGTGATTCTATTTAAAATTGGGGTATGCTGGGAAAACCAGTATTTTCCCCATTTGACATCTAGATAGTTGTAGCTTCCAAGCTTCCTAAAAACACTGATGTTATCCAACCTCTGATCTCTGCAGGAATGCCTTTATGAAGACAGTGACTATACTCGTAAGGAGCCAGGTGGTCTCAATTCCTTGTTAGTAGCCCTTCTCACTGCACTCTTTAGCTAATGGGGAAAGTAAATGTGACCTCTAACTCAAAGTAAGGTCCAGTTTTTCCCATCAGCAAAGTTTGCTGTGCGGCTGTTTCCATGATGCCTTAGTCAGTGCAGTGCTTTAATGCTAGTATGCCTTTTAGGACTCAACAAAATCACTTGTGGATGCAATAATTTCCCTGGGAGAAGACTGTGTATTTGAGTCTTTTTTGTGGTCTCTGAGCCACATCAAGCACATTAGAAAGTTGTGGTCAACTCTTTATATGCAGACTGAAGGACAAGGATTTGCTATCTTCGTTGGATAGCTCTCTTTCCTCATATTTAAAACAGCCTCAGGAACACAGTTCAAGCCAGTCTTATCTTCATTGCAGCTCACCCTCTGTGCAGAATCTGAGCTACATTGAAGAAAATCACTATGCCAAAATGTAATCTGCGTACTCATACCTGACATCTATCTACCACAAGTGAAAACAAGACTTCAGGTCCAGTCCAAAAAAACCTACAGTAGTACTGTTAATATTACAGGTCAACTAGAAGATCCAAAGTCACTTAGGCCTAACTAGGGCATTATCTGGGTGATGCAACTCTCCACATGCAGAAATCCCTGCATCCAAATGTTTCTTCATTGAAAGGCCCAGTGGGTCCATGTGTCTATTTAGCTAGTCAGAAACTGCAGCCAACTATGTTGTGTGATCATGTTTGAAACTGAGGAGTGCTGGGAAAATCTGGCATTTTCCCCATTTGAAAGCTACATTGTTGCCGCTTCCAAGCTGCCTGAGAAACACACTACCCATCTGCTCTTTACTCCACAAATGCCACTGTGAGGAACAGTGATTTTTCACAAAAGAAACCAGATGCTTGCAATTCCTTTCTGGGAGCTCACCCCACAGCATTGTGTAGCTAAAATGCCAACTAAATGTGACCTCTAGTCTCGAGGTAAGGTGCACGTTAACCCATCACCAAAGACAGGGGTGCAGCAGTCTCCAGGAAGCCTTAGTCAATGGACGGCTTTAGCTCTAGTACCCCTCACAGTGCTCAGGACACTCGTGTGTGCACTTTGTTTAGTTCAAGTACACTGTGTACCAAAAGCCTTCTGAGCACTATCAAGGGAAACACAGCCCTAGGAACAACCCTTGCTATGCAGTTTGAAGGGCCAGGAACTGCTTGCTTCCTTGGATATCTAGTGATCCACAGCTTTCAAACAGCCTCAGGAAGGTGGTTCTAGAAAGGGTTTCTTTCAATGCAGGTCTGCCAAAGTGAGGAAACCTAGGCTGCACTGAAAAAAATCACAGGGCCTCCAATTCATTTTGGGGACTCGTGCCCAACGTCTCTCTAATTGAAGCAGAAACTAGATTTTAGGTCCAGCCCGAAATACAGTAAAGATTTACCCTGAGCATTGCTAGACATTTGGAGCATCCAAGGTCACCTAGGCCTACTGAGGGTGTTCAGATGGCTATGCAATTCATCACAGGCAGAAGATGCTGCATCCAAAAGTTTCATCATGGAAGGGCAGAGTGTGTTCCAAGGGTCTCTCTCTTTTTTTCCCCCCCAAAGATCTCTTTTAATTTGTCAGAAAAGATAGGTAAATGTGCTGTGTGATCCAGTTTGAAATTTGGCACCTGGGCAAAGGCAGAATTTTCCCCAATTCAAAGCTAGATAGTGGCGGTCTCAAGGGTGCCTGAAAAACACTGAAGTTGCCCATCTTTAACTCATTTATAGGAATGCCCTCTCTGAAGAAAAGTGAATTTTCTCATAAGAAGGCAGGTGGTCTCCATTGCTTGCTAGGAGCTCATCCCTTAGCACGCCTTACATAAAGTGAAAACTAAATATGACCCCTAGCCTCAAGGTAAGCACGAGTGTTTCCTAACAGCAAAGTTTTGTGTGCAGCCATCTCCATGAACCCTGACTTGATAGAGTGCTTCAACTCCTCTATGGCTTTCTGTAGGCCTAAGAGAGTCACGTATGAATTCCCTTCTGAGGGAGAATGTGTGTCCTGTGAGTCCCTTTTTTGTTTTCCAAGCAACATAACACAGAACAGACTGTTGGGATCAACTCTTTCTATGCAGAGGGAAGGACAATGAACTGCTTCTTGCTTGCCTACTTGATTTCTACAGCTTTAAAGCAACCCCAGGACAAAGTTTTTGCCTGTCTTACGTTCAATGTGGCTCTCCCTCTGTGAGGCCCTCCGAGCTGCACAAAGAATCCATGAGCCTAAAGTGCATCCTGGGAACTCTTACCTGTCACCTCTCTACTGTGACGGCAAGGTAGACTTTAGTTCCAGCCTGACAGAAAGTACAGAAAAACTGGTAAAATTGTGAGGCATTTGGATGATCCAAAGTCACTTAGGCCTGACTAGATCATTAAGTGGGTAATGCTATTCAGAGCATGCAAAACACCCCACGTCCAAAGTGTGATCATAGAAGGGCCCAGTGTGTCTGAAAGTCTCCAGTAGTCAGTCAGAGAGTGCTGGTAAATGCGCTGTGGGGTCAAGTTGGAAATTGGAGAATGTGAGAAAAGCCTGAATTTCCCCCTTTGGAAAGCAACTTTGTTGCAGCTTCCAAACTGCCTGAAAACCACACTGCCAGGATACTCTTCACTCCACAAATGCCTCTGAGGAACGGTGAGTTTTTCCAAAAGAACCCAGGTGCTTGCAATTCCTTCCTGGGAACTCATCCCAGAGCATACTGTGGCTAAAGTGCCAACTAAATGTGACCTCTAGTCTCGAGGTAAGGTGCACATTTTCCCACTACCAAAGATAGGGGTGCACCAGTTTCCAGGAAGCCTTAGTCAATAGACTGCTTTAGCTTTAGTATGCCTCACAGCGCTCAAGACTCTCGCATGATATTTCTTTCCGGGGAAGTACACTGTGTACCAAAAGCCTTCTGAGCACAATTAAAGGATACACAGCTCTGGGAACATCCCTCACTATGCAGTTGGAAGGGCCAGGAACTTCTTTGTTCTATATGGCTAGCGTTCCACAGCTTTGAAACAGCCTCAGGAA
The DNA here is from genome assembly GCF_026419965.1 of Kogia breviceps. Taxonomy (NCBI): domain Eukaryota; kingdom Metazoa; phylum Chordata; class Mammalia; order Artiodactyla; family Physeteridae; genus Kogia; species Kogia breviceps. The sequence goes on from NC_081321.1 coordinate 25,767,454, forward strand.
GACGGTTCTTGGCAGGCTTTCTTTCAATGAGGGTCTGCCACATTGAGGAAACCTAAGCTGCCCTGATAAAAACCACTGGGGCTCCAACTCATTTTGGGGACTCCTGCTCGACGTCTCTCTAACTGATGCGGAAACTAGACTTTAGGTCCAGCCCGAAATAAAGTAGAGATTTACCCTGAGCATTGCTAGGCATTTGAATATCCAAAGTCACCTAGGCCTACCAAGGGCAGTTAGATGATTATGAAATTCACGACATGCAGAACACACTGCATCTAAAAATTTCATCGTGGAAGGGCGAAGTGTGTTCCAAGGGTGTCTTTTAGCTCATCAGAGAAGATAGGTAAATGTGCTGTGTGATCCAATTTGCAATTGGGAAGCCTGGCAAAGGCAGTGTTTTCCCCAGTTGAATGCTAGGTAGTGGCTGCCACAAGTTTGCCTGAAAAACATTGATGTTGCCCTGTTTTATTCACTTCTAGGAATGCCTCAGTGAAGAAAAGTGACTTTTCTCATACGAAATTGTGTGGTCTCCACTGCTTGCTAGGAGCTCATCCTAAGGCCCGCTCTACCTAAAATGAGAAGTCAACATGACCCCTAACCTCAAGGTAAGCCCCATTTTTTTCCCATCAGCAAAGATTGGTGTGCAGCCGTCTCCATGAACCCTAAGTCAAAAGAGTGCTTTAACTCCTCTATGGCTTTCTGTAGGCCTAAGACTGTCACATATGATTCACTACTGAGGGAGAACATGTAGCCTGTGAGTCTAGTCTCTTGTTTGTTTTCCAAGGAAGAAAACTTTGAACAGACTGTCGGGATCAACTCTTTCTATGCAGAGAGAAGGGCAATGAAGTGCCTTCTTGCTTGCATAGCTTACTTTCTACAGCTTTAGAACAGCCCCAGGGAAACAGTTCTAGCCAGTCTTACTTTCAGCGTGACTTTCCCTCTGTGAGTGCCTCTGAGCTGCACCGAAACAATCCCTGTGCCTCAAGTGCCTCCTGGAAACTCATACCTGTCATCTTTCTACCTGACTGGAAGGTAGACATTAGGTCCAGCCTGAAAGAAATTACTGAAATACCGGTAAAATTGTGAGGCATTTGGATGATCCCAAGTCACCTAGGCCTGACTAGGTCATTAAATGGGTAACGCCTTCACTGCATGCAGAATTCCCTGCATCCAAAGTGTCATCATTGTAGGGTCCCGTGTGTCCCCAAAGTATCCAGGAGTCAGTTAGAGAGTGCTGGTGAATGCGCTGTGGGTCAAGTTGGAAATTGGAGAATGTTCGGAAAGCCCACATTGCCTGCTTTGGAAAGCGACTTTGTTGTGGCTTCCATGCTCTCTGAAAAACACACTCTGCCCATCTACTCTTACTCCACAAATGCCTCTGTGAGGAACAGTGAGTTTTCCCGAAAGAAATCAGCTGCTTGTGATTCCTTGCTGGGGGCTTATCCCACAGCATTCTGTAGCTAAAATCCCAATTAAATGTGCCTTCTAGTCTCAAAGTAATGTGCACTTTTTCTCATCACCAAAGGTAGGTGTGCAACAGTTTCTAGGAAACATTAGTCAGTGGACTGCTTTAGCTCTAGTATCCCACACAGTGCTCAGGGCTCTTATGTGTGCACTTATTTCCTGTGGAAGTGCTGTGTGTACTGTGGAAGTCCACTGTACTGTGGAAATACAGTGTGTAGCAAAAGCCTCCTGAGCACCATCAAGTGAAACACAGGTCTGGGAACAAGGCTTTCTATGCAGTTTGAAAAGCCAGGACCGGCTTTCTTCTTTGGATGGCTAGCATCCCGCAGCTTTCAAACAACCTCAGGAAGAGGGTTCTAGGCAGACTTTCTTTCATTGAGGGTCTGTCAAAGTGAAGAAACCTGAGCTGCACTGCAAAAAAACCACAGGGCCTCCAATTTAGTTTGGGGACGCATGCCTGACATCTCTATAATTGAAGCAGAAAGAAGACTTTAGGTCCAGTCTGAATAAAGTAGAGATTTACCCTGAGCATTGCTAGCCATTTTGAACATCCAAAGTCACCTAGGCCTCCCAGGGGCATTCAGATGATTGTGCAATTCACCACACGGAGAACACGCTGCGTCCAAAAGTTTCATCGTGGATGGGCGAAGTGTGTTCCAAAAGGGTCTATTTTATCTTGTCAGAAAAGAAAGGTAAATGAGCTGTGTGATCCACTTTGAAACTGGGAAAGGCGGTGTTTCCCCCATTTGAAAGCTAGATAGTGGTGGCTTCAAGGCTGCCTAAGATTAACTGATGTTGCCCACCTTTTATTCATTTATAAGAATGCCTCTGTGAGAAAAGTGAGTTTTCTCATAAGAAGCCGGGAGGTTTCCAATGCTTGCTAGGAGATCATCCCACGGCGCACGCAACCTAAAGTGTGAAGTAAACATAATCCCTAACATCAAGGTAAGCCCCGGTGTTTCCCATCAGCAAAAAATTGGTGTACCTCCGTCTCCATGACCCCTGAGTTGACCGAATGCCTTAACTCCTCTATGTCTTTTCGTAGGCTTAAGGCAGTCGCGTATGAATTCACTTCCAATGGAGAACGTGTGTCCTGTGAGTCCCTTGAGTGTCTTCCAAGCAACATAACGTGAAACAGACTGTTGGCATCAAGTCTTTCTATGCACAGGGTAGGGCAATGAAGTGCTTTCTTACAGCATATCTCTCTTTCTACAGCATTAAAACAGCCCAAGGGACATATTTCTAGCCAGTCTTATATTCAATGTGGCTTTCCCTTTGTGAGAGCCTCTGAGATTCTCTGAAACAATCCCTGTGGCTAAAGTACATCCTGGGAAGTTATACCTGTTGTCTCTCTACCATGACACGAAGGTATACTTTTGGCCAAGCCTGAAAATATTTACCGAAATACTGGGAACTGAGAGGCATTTGGAAGATCCAAAGCCACCTAGGCCTGACTAGGTCATTAAATGGGTAATGCTATTCACTGCCTAAAATACTCCCGGCATCCAAAGTGTCATCATGGAAAGGGCCCAGTGTTTCTCAAAAGGTTCCAGTAGTCAGGTAGAGATGAAGATCAATGCGTGGTGGGGTCAAGTTGGTAATTGCAGTATGTTGGGAATCCCGCATTTCCCCGTTTGGAAAGTGACGTGGTCTTAGCTTCCAAGCTGTCAGTAAAACACACTGCCCATCTACTCTTCACTACACAAAAACTTCTGTGAGGAACAGTGAGTTTTCCCTATAGAAACCAGGTGTTTTCGACTCATTACATGGTGCTTATTACACAGTCTTCAGTAGCTAAAGTGACAACTAAATGTGACCTCTAGTCTCCAGGTAAGGTGCACGTTTTCCCATCACTAAAGATAGGGTGCAGCAGTTTCCAGGAAGCTTTCGTCAATGGAATTCTCTAGCTCTCGTATGCCCCACAGTGCTCAGGACTCTCATGTGTGCACTTCTTTCCGTGGAAGTACACTGTGTAACAAAACCCTTCTGAGCACCATCATGGGAAACACTGCACTGCGAACAAGACTTTCTATGCGGTTTGAAGGAGCAGGACTGACATTTTTTCACTGGATGGCTAGCGTTCTCCAGCCTTCAAACAACCTCAGGAAGACGGTTCTAGACAGACTTTCTTTCAATGCGGGTCTGCCAGGTGAGGAAACCTGAGCTGCACTGCTGAAAACCACCGGGCCTCCAATTCTTTTGGGGGGCTCATGCCTGACGTCTCTCTAATTGAAGCAGAAACTACATTTCAGGTCCCACCCGAAATAAGGTAGACATTTACGTCGAGCAGTGGTAGGCATATGGAACATCCAAAGTCACCTAGGCCCACCGAGGGCATACAGACAATTATGCAATTCACCACACGCAGAAAATCCTGCATAGTAAAATTTCACGGTGGCAGTATGAAGTGTGTTGCAAGGGTATCTTTTATGTAGTCAGAACAGATAGGTAAATGTGCTGTGTGAATCACTTTGTTATTGGGAAGACTCAGAAAGGTGGTATTATCCCAATTTCAAAGCTAGATAGTGGAGGACTCAAGGCTGCCTGAAAAACACTGATGTTACCCGTCTTTTATTCACTTCTAGGAATGCCTAAGTGAAAAATGTTGAGTTATCTCGTAAGAAGCCTGGAGGTCTCCACTGTTAGCTGGTAGCTTATCCCATGGCCCGCCCTCCCTAAAATGTGAAGTAAACATGACCCCTAGCCTCAAGGTAAGCCCCAGTGTTTCCCATCTGCAAAGTTTGATACGCAGCCACTTCCATGAACCCTGATTCGATCGAGTGCTTTAACTCTTTTATGCCATTTCGTAGGCTTATGACAGTTGGGTACGAATTCAATTCTGAGGGAGAACGTGTGTCCTGTGAATCCTTTGTGTGTCTTCCAAGCAACATAACATGAAACAGACTTTTGGGATCAACTATCTCTATGCAGAGGGAAAGGTAATGAATTTCTTTCTTACTGGCATAGCTACGTTTCTACATCTTAAACAGCCCCAGTGACACAACACTAGCCAGTCTTATGTACAACGTGGTTCTCCTTTTCTGAGGGCCACTAAGCTGAAGTGAAACATTCTGTGTGACTAGCGTACCTCCTGGGAACTCATACCTGTTGTCTTGCTACCACAATGGGTAGGTAGACTTTTGGCCCAGCCTGAAAAAATGTACCGAAATACCACTAACATTGCGATCATTTGGACGATTCAAAGTCAACTACACCTGATTAGGTCTTTAAACGGGTAATGCTATTCACCACATACGGAACTCCTGACATCCTAAGTGTCTTCATGAAAGGGCCCAGTGTGTCCCCAAAGGCTCCAGTAGTCAGGCAGAGTGTGACGGTAAAAGGGCTGTGGGTTCAAGATGGTAATTGGAGAATGTTGGGAATCCGGCATTTCCCCTTTGGAAAGTGACATGGTTTGGGCTTTCAAGCTGCCTGTAAAACACACTGCCCATCTACTCTTCACTCCACAAATGGTTCTTTGAGGAACAGTGAGTTTTTCCGATACAGGTGCTTTCGATTCCTTTCTGGCTGTTCATCTCAAAGAATTCTGTAGCTCAAGTGCCAAAAAATGTGACCTCTTGTCCCGAGTTAAGGTGTATTTTTTGCCCATCTCTAAACGATGGGTGCAGCACTTCCCCCAAAACCGTAGTCAATGGAATGCTTTACCTCAAGTATGCCTCACAGAGCTCATAACTCTCACATGTGCACTTATTTCCATGGAAGTACGATGTGTAACAAAAACCTTCTGAGCACAATCATGGGAAATACAGCACTGGGAACAAACGTTTCTATGCAGTTTGAAGGATCAGAACTAGCTTCCTCATTGGATGGTTAGGGTTCCACAGCTTTCAAACAACCTCAGGAAGACAGTTCTAGGCAGGCTTTCTTTCAATGTGCGTCTGCCAAATTGTGGAAACAAGAGCTGCACTGCAAAACACCACTGGTCCTCCAATTCTTTTGGGGGGCTCATGTCCGACACCTCTCTAATTGAAGCAGAACCTAGACTTTAGGTCCCACCATAAATAAAGTAGACATTTACCCTGAGCATTGCTATGCATATGGAACATCAAATTCCCTTAGGCCTACCAAGGTCATTCAGGTGATTATGCAATTCAACACACGCAGAACACGCTGTGTCGTAAAATTTCATCATGGAAGTGCAAAATGTGTTCCAAGGGTCTCTTTTAGCTAGTCAGAAAAGATAGGTAAATGTTCTGTGTGATCCACTTTGTACTTGGGAAGACTAAGAAAGTGATATTTCCCCCTTTTGAAAGATAGATAGTAGCGGCCTCAAGGCTGTCTGATGTTGCCCAAACTTTTATTCACTTCTAGGATTGCCGGTGTGAAAAAAGTGAGTTTTCTCATATGTAACAAGGAGGTCTTCACTGCTTGCTCAGAGCTCATGCCACTGCACCCCTTAACTAAAGTGCTAAGTAAACGTAACCCCTAGCCTCAAGGTAAGCCCCAGTGTTGCCCATAAGCAACGTTTGTTGTGCAGCCATCTCCATGGACCCTGATTCGATCGAGTGCTTTAACTCCTCGATTTCCATTCATTAGCTTAAGACAGTCATACATGAATTCACTTATGAGGGAGAACATGTGTTCTGTGAGTCCCTTGTGTGTTTTCCAAGCAACTAACATGAAACAGGCTGTTGGGATCAACGCTATCTACGCAAAGGGAAGGTCAATGAAGTGCTTTTTCACTTGCATAGCTCTCTTTCTACAGCTTTAAAACAACCTCGGGAACAAAGATCTAGCCAGTCTTAACTTAATGTTGCTCTCCCTTTTTTTTTTTTTTTCTATATGCGGGCCTCTCACTGTTGTGGCCTCTCCCTTTGCGGAGCGCAGGCTCCAGATGTGCAGGCTCAGCAGCCATGGCTCATGGGCCCAGCCGCTCCGTGGTATGTGGGATCTTCCCAGACCGGGGCACGAACCCGTGTCCCCTGCATCGGCAGGCGGATTCTCAACCACTGCGCCACCAGGGAAGCCCCTGTTGCTCTCCCTTTGGAGATCATCTGAGGTGCACTGAAACAATCCCTGTGACTAAAGTACATCCTGGGAAGTTCTACGTGTAGTCACTCTACTATGATGTGATCTTAGACTTTTGGACAAGCCTGAAAAAATTATCAACATACCAGTTACATTGCAAGGCATTTGAACCATCCAAATTCATCTAGGCTTGCCTAGGTCATTAAATGGGTAACGCTATTCACCTCATGCAGACCTCCTGGAGTCCAAACTGTCATCACGGAAGGGCCAAGTGTGTCCCAAAGGCTACATTAGTCAGGAAGAGAGTGCTGGTAAATGACCTGTGGGATCAAGATAATAACTGGAGAATGTGGGGAAAGACCACAATTCTCCCTTTGGAAAGCGACATGGTTGTGGCTTCCATGGTGTCTCTAACACACACTGCCCATCTACTCATCACTCTACAAGTGGTTCTGTGAGGAACAGTGAGTTATCCTGAAAGAAACCAGGTGCTTTTGATTCCTTTCTGAGAGCTCAACCCACAGCATTCTGTAGCTAAAGTGCCAACCAAATGAGACTTCTACTTTAGAAGTAAGTTGCACATTTACCCATCACAAAAGATAGGATGCAGCAGTTTCCAAGAAACCTTAGTCAATAGAGTGCATTAGCTCCAGTATTCCTCACAGTGCTCAGGACTCTCGCGTGTGTACATTTGCCGTGGAAGTACACTGTGGACCAAAAGCCTTCTTAGCACCATCCTGCGAAACACATCTCTGAAAACCACCCTTTCTGTGCAGTTTGAAGGACTAGGACCAGCTTTCTTCATTCAATGGCTAGCGTTCCTCAGCTTTAAAACAAACTCAGGAAAACGGTTCTTGGAAGGCTTTCTTTCAATGTGTGTCCGCCAAAGTGAGGAAAGCTGAGCTGCAATGTAAAAACAGCAGGTCTCCAATTCATTTTGAGAACTCATGACTGACGTCTCTCTAAGTGAAGAAGAAACCAGACATTAGGTCCAGCCAAAAATAAAGTAGAGATTTACCTTGAGCATTGCTCAGTATCTCGATCATACAAAGACACCTAGGCCGACTCAGGGCAGTAAGAAGATTGTACAATTCATCGCTCACATTATACGTAGCATCCAAAAGGTTCATCGTGCAAGGACAATCTATGTTCAAAAGTCTCATTTAGCTAGTCAGAAATGATAAGTAAATGTGCTGTGTAAACTACTTTGTAATTGGTAGGACTAGGAAAGTCCATATTTTTCCCTTTTTAAAGACAGATAGTGGCGATTTCAAGGCTGTCTGATAGTAACCATCTTTTATTCACTTCTGGAATGCCTCTGTGAATAAAAGTGAGTTTTCTAATAAGTAGCTGGGAGATCTTCCCTGCTTGCTCAGGGGTCATGCCAATGCCCACCCTAGATAAAGTGCAAAGTAAACGGAACCCCCAGCATCAAGGTAAGCCGCAGTGTTTCCCATAAGCAAAGATTGTTGTGCAGCAGTCTCCATGAACCCTGAGTCATTCGAGTGCTTGAACTCCTCAATGCCTTTTTCTAGGCTTAAGACCGTAATGTGTGAATTCACGTCTTTGGGAGAAAGTTTTCACCTGTCAATTCCTTGGATATCTTCTAAGCACAAAAACACGAGACAGACTGTTGAGATCAACTATTTCTATGCAGTGGGAAGAGCAATTAATTGATCTCTTGCTTGCATAGCTTGCTTTCTACAGCTTTAAAACATCCCTGGGGAAATAATTCGACCAATTCTTAAGTTCAACATTTCTCTCCCTTTTTGAGGGCCACTGAGCTGCAAAGAATCAATCCCCGTGACTAAAGTACATCTTGGGAACTTATACCTGTCATCCCTCTTCGATGATGGGAAGGAAGACATTGGGTCCAGCCAGATAAACGTACCAAAATACCGGGAACATTGTGAGGCATTTGGACGATACAAAGACACCTAGGGGTGCCTAGATCATTACATGGGTAATGCTGTTCACCGTATGCCAGAATCTTGGCGTCCTATGTGTCATCATGTAAGGGCCTAGTCTGTCACAAAAAGCTCCAGTAGTCAGGCAGAGAGGGATGGAAAATGCGCTGTGAGGTCAAATTTATAATTGCAGAATGTCGGGATATTCAGGAAGAAACGCATACGCCATTTTTTTGCCAACCATGCAAGCCAGGAGAGCAAATCAGCACTACAAAGAAGTCTCACTTCCACCCAGTCAAAAGGGCCATCCGAAAAAAGTGTAAAAACCAGAAAGGCAGGACAGGCCATGGAGACAAGGGAGGCTTGTTAAGCTGATGGGCGAGATGTAAATAGCCAACAGCCACTCTGGAGAAGTATATGGTGTTTCCTACAACATCTAAAAAACAGAGCCACAGAGCATAGGGCATTTCCACACATGGGTGTATATGTTGGGAAAACTAAAAATCAACCACACACAACCTCCCCAAAGTTTAGGGCTGCTCTCCTTACGAGAACCTTGACTTCGGTACACCTTACATATCCCAGGGAAGAGAAAAATGGACAAAGAAGTTATGCTACTTAGGTACAATGGAATATCACTCAGCCATGAAATCAAGGTCCTAAGGCTAGTAGCAGCATAATGAGTGGATTTAGGTATGAGGATCCTAAGTGAAATAAGTCACACAGAAAAAGAAACTTATGATAAGATATCACTTATAGCGGGAATGTAAAAATCGCTACACATGAACTGAATTACAAAACAGAATAGAGTCACACTTTACGAAAACACACTTATGCCTGCTTAAGGGGAAAGGTGGAGTGATGCATAAAACAAGAGTTTGAAATTAGCACAGATACTGTTCCATTAACCAAATATGTAATGGACACGACCTGCTCCTTGCTCAATGAACTGGACTCAACATCCCCTATTCACCACAGAAGAATCTATCAGACTAGTAAGCATCTTAAGTATTGATATCTCTCTGTAAGTGAATCAAATGTGTGTAAAGCGGCATAAACACAGCAGTGAAAATCAGCTAATCCCCATTATAAAAACACATTTCAAAAAGAAAAAGAAAAACAAGCACAGTGAAAGAGAGAGAAATTCTTCCAATATGCGTTCATGGGCTGTGATGAAACCAGGATTGAACACATCTACAGCCACAGCTGCAGAAGACATAAGGCTGGATACTCTTGGGGCTGAGAGGATTGGTGAGGTTGGGGGAGCAAATGCAGACCCCTTAAAGTACTACTGCGTGCTACCCTTTCCATGGGTCCCAACTATCCAGGTTCAAGGGAATCTTCCTATAGCAAAAACACTCATGGGAAACCCAGCGGATGGTACACCGTGTGATCGGGAAAGCTCTCTAAAACGCACCTCATTTTTCATCTCCTGGTGCTCGGCTTCGCCATTCCAGCCGCTTTACTAACAATCTCCCCAACTGGAGAATCAGCGCCTTCAAACTCCCGTTTCTTACAGTCTGCAATTTGTCCGGAGGATGAACTGGAAGAGGGGGAACCAATGGGAGACTAGCTGTAGATGTTTGGACAGGCACATGTCACTCTAATTTCCCATCATGAAGAAGAATTAATGAAGGGCTCAGCCTGCCCCCCCGGAACCACAATAGGGTCTGAAGCCATCCTGCGGTTTTGCGGCCACCTCACAAAAAATCGTGTTGGAAAATGGAGCTCAGGGGCACTGCACTTCACTAACCTGCAGAGTTCTAAATGACAACTACCATCCAAAAATATATTGAGTTAAGGCAACGAAGAGGATTTGGACGCAAGGCAGAATTGCAGGAAACAGATTTCAAGAAGTAGATCGGACTGGCCTTTACAGCACATGAAAAGCGGCAGAACTTCAACAAGGATGCAGTTGGCCAAAAAGGGCATATGCGTTTTTTCCTGAATTCAGGAAAAAACGCATACGCCCTTTTTTGCCAAACAAGCAAACAGGGAGAGCAAATCAGCACTACAAAGAAGTCTCACTTCCCCCAGTCAAAATGGCCATCCGAAAAAAGTGTAAAAACCAGAAAGGCAGGACAGGCCCTGGAGACAAGGGAGCCTGGTTAAGCTAATGGGTGGGATGTAAATTGCCCACAGCCACACTGGAGAAGTGTATGGTGTTTCCTAAAACATCTAAAAAACAGAGCCACAGAGCATAGGGCACTTCCACACATGGGCGTATATCCTGGGAAAACTAAAAATCAACCAGACACAGGTACCCCAAAGTTTACCAATACATACCAACCTATGTATTGATATCTCTCTGTAAGTGAATCTAGTCAGTGTAAAGGCACATAAACACAGCATTGGAAATCAGCTAAACCCATTTATAAACATAAATATATGGGCTTCCCTGGTGGCGCAGTGTTTGAGAGTTCGCCTGCTGATTCAGGGTACACTGGTTCGTGCCTCTGTCCTGGAAGATCGCACATGCCACGGAGCAGCTAGGCCCGTGAGCCGTGGCCTCTGAGCCTGCGCGTCCGGAGCCTGTGCTCCGCAATGGGGGCCACGGCAGTGAGAGGCCCGCGTACCGCAAAATAAATAAATAAATAAATATGTATATATATTCATGAAAAATGCATACGCCCTTTTTGGCCATCTAAAGAAGCACGGAATGCAAATCAGCACTACAAAGAAGTCTCAGTTCGCATTCGTTAAAAGGGCCATCCTTTAAAAGTGTAAAACCAGAAATGCAGCACAGGCCATGGAGAAAAGAGAGCCTTTTTACGCTGATGGGGGGGATGTAAAAAGCCAACGGCCACTCTGGAGAAGTGTATGGTGTTTCCTGAAACATCTAAAAAACACAGCTACAGAACATACGGCACTTCCACTCTTGGGCGTATATATTGGGAAAACCAAAAATCGACAGGACACAGGCACCCATACGTTTAGTGCTGCTCTGTTTAGAAATGCCTCGACTGGGCTTCCCTGGTGGCGCAGTGGTTGAGAGTCCGCCTGCCGATGCAGGGGACACGGGTTCGTGCACCCTGTCCGGGAAGATCCCACATGCCGCGGAGTGGCTGGGCCCGTGAGCTATGGCCGCTGGGCCTGCACGTCTGGAGCCTGTGCTCCGTTCCGCATCGGGAGAGGCCGCAACAGTGAGAGGCCCACGTACCACCAAAAAAAAAAAACCAAAAAAACCCAAAACACGAAGTGCCTCGACTTTGGTACTACTTACGTGTCCTTGGAAGGAAAAAATGGATAAAGAAGATGTGGTACTATGTACAATGGAATATTCCTGAGTCATTAAATCAATGAAATAAGGCCAGTTGCAGCAACTTGTGGAGATTGAGGTATGATCATTCTAAGTGACATAAGTTAGACATAAAAAGAGACTTATCATAAGGTAACACTTATACATGATATTTAAATATGGCTACACATGAACTCAATTACAAAACAGAAACGGTGTCACACATTTAGAAAACACACTTATGGCTGCTAAAGGAGAAAGGTTGGGTGTGGTGATGCATAAACCAGGAGGTTGGGATTAGCATAGATATGGTTCCATAAACGAAATAGGTAATCAACAGGTCCTACTGTATAGCTCAAAGGGCTGGACTCAACACACTGTTGTCACCGGATAAGGATATATAAGACTGGTAAGAATCTGTAAAATAATTTATTTATGTCTCTCTTTAAGTGAATCAAGTGGATAGGTTTAGAGCAGGAAGAAACATAGTATTGAAAATCAGCTATACCCCATTATAAAATTAAATAACAAGAACAAATTTTTTAAAAGACAGTGAGAGAGAGATTGATTCTTACAAAATTTGTTCAAGGGCTGTGATGCAACCTGGACTGAACACATCTAGACACACAGCTGGATGGGATCTAAGGCTCTACACTCGTGGGTCTGAGAGGCTTGGTGAGGATGGGACAGCAAATGCAGCACTTTTAGAGTAATTGCCTGGCCCCCATTCCAGGGGTCCCATATCTCCAGGTGCAGGAGATCCTTCCTACAGCTAAAACATGAATCGGACATCCAGAGGATGGTACACCGTCTGTTCGGGAAGAGTTTGGAAAAGTCACCTCATCTCCACTTCTCCTGGTATTCCAGTTCCCTAGCTCCTTTCCTTAGAGTCTGCCCACTTTGGGAAGGCAGCACACTCAACAGCTGGTTTTGCACAGCTTGGAATTTTCCGTGAGAAGAAGGGGAATGGGGGGATGGAATGAGACACAAGCCCTAGATGTCTGGACAGGCATATGCCCTGTAGTTTCCTAATTTGGAAGAATTTCCCTATCCTTCAGGTGCCCCAGTAACCGGAATGGGTCTGTAGAAATCCCGCCCCTCTGTGGCTGCTTCCCTAAACAAGTTGAAAACTGGTGCTCAGGGGCACTGCAGTTCACAAACATGCAGGGTTGTAATTGACACCTCTAATGGAGTCATTGCTGAAGCCAAGTATTCGTAAAGGTCTTGTAAGCAAGGCAGAACTGCAGGAAAGGGATTTCAAGAGGTAGTTTGCACTCGCTGTTAAAGCACATGCAAAGCTGCTGAACATCGCCAATGATGCAGTTGGCCAAAAAGGCCGTATGCGTTATTCCTTAATATATTCAGGAAAAACCCTTACTCCATTTTTGGCCAACAAAACAGGCGGGCAATGTAAATTAATACTACAAAGAGGTATCACTTCGCACCCGTCAGAATGGCCAACCTCACAAAGTGTAAAACCTGAAATGCAGGACAGGGTGTCTAGAAAAGGGAACCCTGACAAGCTGATGGTGGGAATGTAAATTGCTAACAGCCACTCTGGAGAAGTGGGTGGTGATTGCTTAAAAATCTGAAAAACAGAGCTTCAGAGCATATGGTGTTTCCACTCTTGGGCCTGTATCTTGGAAAAAACGTAAATTGACAGGATCCAGGCACTCCAAAATTTATGCAGACCTGTTTACAAGAGCCTCTACTTAGAAGCTACCTAAACGTCCTTGGAAGGAAGACTGGATAAAGAAATTATGGTAGATATGTACAATGGAATATTACTCAGCCATGAAATGAATGAAATAAGGCCATTTGCAGCCACTCGGAAGGACCTAGATACATTCATACTAAGTGGCATAAAGCAGACAATGATAAATATCATATGATATTGCTTATCTGTGGAATCTAAAAATTGATACAAAGGTACTATCTTACAACACAGAAACAGAGTCCCAGGCTTAGAACACAAACTTATGGTTACCAAACTTGAAAGGTGTGTTGGAGGCATAAATCATGAGGTTGGAGTTAGTATATACATATTTACAGAGAGAAAACTTGTAATCAACATGGACCTGCTATAGAGCACTTGGAACTCTTCTCAACACTCTTTAGTAACCTCAATGGGAAAATAATTCCTAAAAGAATATATAGTCATCTCTGTATAAATGAATCATGTTGGTGTATATCAAAAATGAACACAACATGGTAAATCAACTCTACTCCATTATAAATTTAAAATTAAATTATAGAAAAGAAAAATGATCACTAAATTCATTTAGTCACGGTGAACGTGCTAGTGTCACATCCTTGGACACAGACACAATGTGGTCCCAAAGCTGGACTGTTGTGGGCCTGAGGACCTCGGGAGGATATGCCAGCTAATTCACCCCCCTTGAACATGTAGTACCTGGTCCCCTCTGCATGGGATCACAATCTCCAGATCTAAGTGTGCCCTCATACTACTAAACCAACCCTCTGACACCCAAAGGATGGTGGACTCTCTGGGCTGCATGACATTTGGAAAATCACCTGGTCTCAACATATCCTGGTGTTTGGGTTCCGACCTCCCGACTCCTTCGTTAGGGTCATCGCACTCTACAAGACAGCCCCCTCAACAGGTGACTGTGCAGGGGGTTATGCTTGTCCGGGGGATGAAGGGTAAGGGGGAAGGAGGAATGGGACGGAAGCCCTTACCTGTTTGGTCAGGCACATCCCACTCTAATATAAAAGCCAGGAACAGGATTTTCCCTACATCTAAGGTTGTGTCAGTAACCAGAGAGGGACAGGAGAAATCCTGCCGCCTTCTCTTTCCCATAACAAAATTCTAAAACCGGACCTTATAGGCATTTCATATTCACAATGCCTGGGGAGCTGTAAATGACAATAGCCCTCAAAAATGTCTTGGGGGGCTTCCCTGGTGGCGCAGTGGTTGAGAGTCCTCCTACCCATGAAGAGGACAAGGGTTCATGCCCCGGTCTGGGAGGATCCCACGTGCCATGGAGCGGCTGGGCCCGTGAGCCATAGCCACTGAGGCTGCGTGTCCAGAGCCTATGCTCGGCAATGGGAGAGGCCACAGCAGTGAGAGGCCCACGTACCGAAAAAAAAAAAAAGTCTCGGGGTAGGTAATCGAAATAGACTTCAAAACAAGGCAACCCTTCAATAACCCTTTTTCAAGGGGTAAATTTTATTCACACTGTTCAAAAAATACACATATGAAGATGCTCATCATTGCTTTACGTTAGACAAATGCAAATCAGATGTACAAAAAAGTATCATCTGGAACCACTCAGAATAGCCATTCTCACAATGTCTAGAAACAAGAAATGCTTCAGAAGTTGTGGAAAAAAGAGAAACCTACTACTTCTTATTATTATTTTTTAATCTGCTTTGGGTCTTCACTGCTGTGCGCAGATTTTCTATAGTTGCAGCAAGCGGGGGTTACTCATTGTTGTGGTACGCAGCCTTCTCTTTGCGGTGGCTTCTCTTGTTGTAGAGCACAGGCTCTAGGCACAGAGGCTTCAGTAGTTGTGGCACGTGAGCTCAGTAGTTGTGTCTCGTGGGCTCTAGAGCACAGACTCAGTAGTTGTGATGCACAGGCTTAGTTGCTCTGCATCGTGTGGGATCTTCCTGGGCCCGGGCTCGAACCTGTGTCCCCTGCACTGGCAGGCAGATTCTTAACCACTGCGCCGCCAATACTACACTATTGGTGGCAATGCCAATTGGTAACAGCCACTATGGAGCACAGAATGGAGGTTACCAGAGTAAGGGAAGGTGGGAGGGATAAATTGGGATTGACATATACACACCACTATATATAAAAGAGATAAGAAATAAGGGTCTACTGTATAGCACTTGAGGAACTCTACTCAATACTCTTTAATGACCTGTATGGGAAAGGAATCCAAAAAGGATTGGATATATGTATAACTGCTTCACTCTGCTGTGCAACAGAAAGTAACACAACATTGTAAATCAACTATACTCCAAAAAATTGAAATTGAAATGAAATGAAATAAAATAAAATAGTTACCAGATGATTCAGCAAGTTCACTCCTGTGTGCATATCTGGAGGAAAGCATAAATCGAAAAGACACATCTTCCCCAATGTTCACTGCAACACTCTTTACAATAGCGAAGACATGGAAGCAACCAAAATGTCCATCAACATACGAATATAGGTAAAGAATATGTGATACATATATATAATGGAATATGACTCAGCCATAAAATAGAAGAAAATAGGGGCTTCCCTGGTGGCACAGTGGTTGAGAGTCCACCTGCAGATGCAGGGGACACGGGTTCATGCCCCAGTCCGGGAAGATCCCACATGCCATGGAGCTACTAGGCCTGTGAGCTATGGCTGCTGAGCCTGCGCGTCCGGAGCCTGCACATCCTGAGCCTGTGCTCCACAATAAGAGAGGCCACAACAGTGAGAGGCCCGTGTACTGCAAAAGAAAAAAAAAATAGAAGAAAATAATGCTAATTGCAGTAACACGGATGGACCTAGAGATGATCATACTAAGTGAAGCAAGTCAGACAGAGTAAGACAAATATTGTGTGATATCACTTCTAGGTGGAAACTAAAAATTGATACAAATGAACTAACTTACAAAACAGAGGCAGACTCACAGACTTGGAAAACAAACTTATGGTTACCAAGGGGGAAAGGTGGGGGGTAGGGATCAATCAGGAACTTGGGGTAAACATACAAATACTACTATATATAGTATAGATAAGCAACAAGGACCTACTGTATAGCACAGGGAACTCTACTCAATATTCTGGGAATACCTTTAGCAGAAAAGACTCTGAAAAAGAATGAATATATGCATATGTGTAACTGAATCACTTGCTGTGCAGCTGAAATGAACACAACATTGTAAATCAACTATACTCCAATAAAATTTAAATTAAAAAATAAAGGAAATCACCTATATTTCAAAAGAAAAAAAGAATTCCCATATATTTTTATGGCTTGATAGCTTACTTTCTTAGTGCTCAATATTATCCCATTCCCAGAATATATTAATACTATATCATTTCATTCACCTATTGGAGGACACCTTAGTTTCATTCACATTTTGGCAATATTGAATTAGGTGCTATAAATATCCATATGCAGGTTTTCATCTGGAAGTATGCTTTAAACTACTTTCAGTAAATATCCATGAGAACACTTGCTGGATTGTACAGTAAGAGAATGTTCAATATTATAGCAAGTGTCAATCAGACTACCAAAGTAGCTGTATTATTTTTCATTTCCACCAATAACAAATGACATTTCCTAATGTTCCATATCCCCTACAGAATTTGTTCTTGTCATTGTTCACATTTTAGCTATTCTAAGTGTTACATAGTGGTATGTAATTGTATTTTTAATTTGCTTTTTTTTTTTTTTTTTTTTTTTTTTGCGGTACGCGGACCTCTCACTGTTGTGGCCTCTCCCGTTGCGGAGCACAGGCTCCGGACATGCAGGCTCAGCGGCCATGGCTCACGGGCCCAGGCGCTCTGCGGCATGTGGGATCTTCCCATACCGGGGCACGAACCCGTGTCCCCTGCATCGGCAGGCAGACTCTCAACCACTGCACCACCAGGGAAGCCCTAATTTGCTTTTTTATGGCAGCATGTAATCTGGATTATTCTTCTGCATACTTATATGCATAGTGTCTATTTTCTTTGGTGAGGTGTCCACAAAATATATTGGTCCACATTTTATTTACGCTGCTTTCATTTTTTTTCTACCCTATCTGTATTGTTTTATTTATTTTCATGCCTTATTACATTAGTAAGGACTTGGATTAAATACGGAAAGGAGTCGTGAAAGGGGACATCCTTGCTTTTACCTGTACTTAGTGAAAAAGCTTCATGTTTTTGACCATTAATCATGATGTAAGATAAAAGTTTCCTGTAGATCTTTGTTATCAACTTGAGAAAGCTCCAGTCTATTTCTTTAACTGAGAGTCTTTAACTGAGAGTTTTTATGAAGAATGGGTTTTAGGTTTTTTCAAAGGTCTTCTGAATCTAGTGATATGCTAATGACTGTCTTTAGGGTGTTGATATGATGGATATAATTATTTGATTTTAGAATGTTGAACCAGCCTTGCATAACTGGAATTATTCCCTCTCATTCATGATATAAAATTCTCTCAAAATATTGTTGGATTTGATTATGGAATAATCAAATAAAAAACAATAATGGCAAATTGTTCTGAATTAAAGACTACTTTATCTAAGATGCTTATTATATGCTTATTATAAGCATGATATTATATGCTTATATATGCTTGTAAATTATATATTATATATGCTTATTATATGCTTATTATAGGCATGATATATGCTTATTGTTTTATTGTTTTTAAATACATTGAATGTTTTCTCCTTTGTAATGTAATTCTTTTATTTTACCTATATATTGTGAAATAAATTTAGTTGCACATAATATAAAAAATTATACTTTAATAGGAGATATTAATCCATTTACATTTACTATAGTACTGAAAATACTTAGGTTTAGAGTTACCATGCTATTGAGTGCTCTTATTTATTTAAAAATTATTTAACTTTGGGGGGGCATAAATTATGTATGTATGTATTTATTTATTTTTTGTCATTTTTATTGGACTATAATTGCTTTACAATGGTTTGTTAGTTTCTGCTTTACAACAAAGTGAACAAGCTCTACATATACATATATCTCCATATCTCCTCCCTCTTGTGTCTCCCTCCCACCCTCCCTATCCCAACCATCTAAATGATCACAAAGCACTGAGCTGATCTCCCTGTGGTATGCAGCTGTTTCCTACTAGCTATCTATTTTACAGTTGGTAGTATATATAAGTCCATGCCACTCTCTCACTTCATCCAAGCTTACCCTTCCCCCTCCCCATGTCCTCAAGTCCATTCTCTATGTCTGCATCTTTATTCCTGTCCTACCCCTAGGTTCTTCCCAACCATTTTTTTCCTTTTTTTTTTTTAGATTCCATATATGTGTGTTAGCATACAGTATTTGTTTTTCTCTTTCTGACTTACTTCCCTCTGTATGACAGACTCTAGGTCCATCCACCTCAGTACAAATAACTCAATTTCATTTCTTTTTATGGCTGAGTAATATTCCATTTTATATTGAAGATGTGCAACATCTTCTTTATCCATTCATCAGTTGATGGACACTTAGATTGCTTCCATGTCCTGGCTATTGCAAATAGAGCTGCAATGAACATTGTGGAACATGGCTCTTTTTGAATTATGGTTTTCTCTAGGTATATTCCCAGTAGTGGGATTGCTGTGTCATATGGTAGTTCTATTTTTAGGTTTTTAAGGAACCTCCATACTGTTCTCGATAGTGGCTGTATCAATTGACACTCCCACTAATGGGGCAAGAGGGTTCTCTTTTCTCCACAGCTCTGCAGCCTTTACTGTTTCTAGATTTTTTATTGATGGCCATTCTTACCTGTGTGTGGTGATACCTCATTGTAATTTTGATTTGCATTTCTCTGATGATCAGTGATGTTGAGCATTCTTTCAAGTGTTTGTTGGCAATCTGTAAATCTTCTTTGGAGAAATGTCTATTTAGGTCTTCTGCCCATTTATGGATTGGGTTGTTTGTTTTTTTGATATTGATCTGCATGGGCTGCTTGTAAAGTTTGGAGATTAATCCTTTGTCAGTTGCTTCATTGGCAAACATTTTCTCCCATTCTGAAGGTTGTCTTTTCATCTTGTTTTCATTTTCCTTTGCTGTGCAAAAGGTGTTAAGTCTCATTTGTTTGTTTTTGTTTTTATTTCCATTTCTCTCGGAGGTGGGTCAAAAAGGATCTTGCTGTGATTGATGTCATAGAGTGTTCTGTCTACGTTTTTCTCTAAGAGTTTTATAGTGTCTGGGCTTACATTTAGGTCTTTAATCCATTTTGAGTTTATTTTTGTGTATGGTGTTAGGGACTCTTCTAATTTCATTCTTTTACCTTTAGCTGTCCAGTTTTCAAAGCACCACTTATTGAAGAGGCTATGATTTCTCCATTGTGTATTCTTGCCTCCTTTCTCAAAAATAAGGTGACCATATATATGTACATGGGCTTATCTCTGGGCTTTCTCTCCTGTTCCATTGATCTATATTTCTGTTTTTGTGCCAGTACCATACTGTCTTGACTACTCTAGCTTTGTAGTATTGTCTGATGTCATGGAGCCTGATTCTTCCAGCTCTGTTTTCCTTCTCAAGATTGCTTTGGCGGTTCAGGATCTTTTGTGTTTCCATACAAATTGTGAAATATTTTGTTCCACTTCTCTGAAAAATGCCATTGGTAGTTTGATATGGATTGCATTGAATCTGTAGATTGCTTTGGGTAGTACAGTCATTTTCACAATGTTGATTCTTCCAATCTAAGAACATGGTATATCTATCTGTTTGTGTCATCTTTGATTTCTTTCCTCAGTGTCTTATAGTTTGTTGAGTAAACGTCTTTTGTCTCCTTAGGTAGGTTTATTCCTAGGTGTTTTATTCTTTTTGTTGCAGTGGCAAATGGGAGTGTTTCCTTAATTTCTCTTCCAGATTTTTCATCTTTAGTGTATAGGAATGAAAAAGAGAGATATCTGTACATTAATTTTGTATGCTGAAACCTTACCAGATTCATTGATTAACTCTAGTAGTTTTCTGGTAGCATCTTTAGGATTCTCTATGTATAGTATCATGTCATCTGCAAACAGTGAGAGCTTAACTTCTTTCTGATTTGGATTCCTTTTCTTTCTTTTTCCTTTTTGGTTGCTGTAGCTAAAAATTCCAAAAGTATTTTTAAATATAGTGGTGAGAGTGGGCAACCTTGTCTTGTTCCTGATCTTGGTGGAAATGGTTTCTTTCACTTTTTCACCATTGAGAACAATGTTGGCTGTGGGTTGTCACATATGGCCTTTATTATGTTGAGGAAAGCTCCCTCTATGCCTACTTTCTGGAGGTTTTTTTTTTTTTTTTTTTTTTTTTTTTTTTTTTTTTTTGTGGTATGCGGGCCTCACTGTTGTGGCCTCTCCCGTTGCGGAGCACAGGCTCCGGACGCACAGGCTCAGCGGCCATGGCTCACGGGCCCAGCCGCTCCGCGGCACGTGGGATCTTCCCGGACCGGGGCACGAACCCGCGTCCCCTGCATCGGCAGGCGGATTCTCAACCACTGCGCCACCAGGGAAGCCCTCTGGAGGGTTTTTATCATAAATTTTTGTTTAATATTGTTGAAAACATTTTCTGCATCGATGACCATATGGTTTTTATCTTTAAGCTTTTTAGTATGGTGTATCACATTGATTTGCATGTATTGAAGAATCCTTGCATCCCTGGGATAAACCCCACTTGATCTTGGTGTATGATCCTTTTAATGCGCTGTTGGATTCTGTTTGCTAGTATTTTGCTGTGGATTTTTGCATCTATGTTAATCAGTGATATTGGCCTGTAGTTTTCTTTCTTTGTGACATCTTTGTCTGGTTTTGGTATCAGGGAGTTGATGGTCTCATAGAATAAGTTTGGGAGAGTTCCTCCCTCTGCTCTATTTTGGAAGAGTTTGAGAAGGATAGGTGTTAACTCTTCTCTAAATGTTTTATAGAATTTGCCTGTGAAGCCATCTGGTACTGGGCTTTTGTTTGTTGGAAGATTATAACCACAGTCTCAATTTCAGTGCTTGGGATTGGTTTGTTTATAGTTTCTATTTCTTCCTGGTTCGGTCTTGGAAGGTTGTGCTTTTCTAAGAATTTGTCCATTTCTTCCAGGTTGTCCATTTTATTGGCATATTGTTGCTTGCAGTAATCTCTCATGATATTTTGTATTTCTGCAGTGACAGTTGTTACTTCTCCTTTTTCATTTGTAATTCTATTGATTTGAGTCTTCTCCCTTCTTTTCTTTTCTTGATGAGTCTGGCTAATGGTTTATCAATGTTGTCTATCTTCTCAGAGAACCAGCATTTAGTTTTTTTGATCTTTGCTGTTGTTTCCTTCATTTCTTTTTTATTTATTTCTGATCTGATCTTTATGATTCCTTTCCTCTGCTGACTTTGTTTTTTTTCTTTCTTTCTCTAATTGCTTTAGGTGTAAGGTTAGCTCGTTAATTTGAGATGTTTCTTGTTTCTTGAGGTAGAATTGTATTGCTATAAACTTCCCTCTTAGAACTACTTTTGCTGCATTCCATAAGTTTTGGGTCTTCATGTTTTCATTGTCATTTGTTTCTAGGTATTTTTTAATTTCCTCTTTGATTTCATCAGTGATGTCTTAGTTATTAAGTATAGTATTGTTTAGCGTCCATGTGTTTGTTATTTTTTACAGATTTTTTTCCTGTAATTGATATCTAGTCTGATAGCATTGTGGTTGCAAAAGATACTTGATAATGATTTAAATTTTCTTAAATTTACCAAGGCTTGATTTGTGACCCAAGATATGATCTGTCTTGGAGAATGCTCCACGAGCACTTGATAAAAAGTGTATTCTGTTGTTTTTGGATGGAATGTCCTGTGAATATCAATTAAGTCCATCTTGTTTAATGTATCATTTAAAGCTTGTGTTTCCTTATTTACTTTCATTTTGGATGATCTGTTCATTGGTGAAAGAGGGGTGCTAAAATCTCCTACTATGATTGTTTTACTATCAATTTCCCCTTTTATGGCTGTTAGCATTTGCCTTATGTATTGAGTTGCTCCTATGTTGGGTGCTTAAGTATATACAATTGTTATATCTTCTTCTTGGATTGATCCCTTGATCATTATGCAGTGTCCTTCCTTGTCTCCTGTAATAGTCTTTATTTTAAAGTCTTTTTTGTCTGATATGAGAATTGCTACTCTAGATTTCTTTTGGTTTCCATTTGCATGGATTATCTTATTCCATCCCCTAACTTTCAGTCTGCATGTATCCCTAGGTCTAAAGTGGGTCTCTTGTAGACCGCATATATACCAGTCATGTTTTCACATCCATTCAGCCAGTCTATGTCTTTTGGTTGGCGCATTTAATCCATTTACATTTAAGGTAATTATTGATATGTATGTTCTTATTACCATTTTCTTAATTGTTTGGGTTTGCTATTGTAGGTCTTTTCATTCTCTTGTGTTTCCTGCCTAGAGAAGTTCCTTTAGCATTTGTTGTAAAGATAGTTTGGTGGTCCTGAATTCTCTTAGTTTTGCTTGTCTGTAAAGTTTTAATTTCTCTGTCAAATCTGAATGAGATTTTTGCTGGGTCGAGTAATCTTGGTTGTAGCTTTTCCCCTTTCATCACTTTAAATATGTCCCACCAGTCTATTGTGGCTTGCAGATTTTCTGCTGAAAGATCAGCTGTTAAACTTATGGGGATTCCCTTGTATGTGATTTGTTGTTTTTCCCTTGCTGTTTTTAATATTTTTTCTTTGTATTTAATTTTGATAGTTTGATTAATATATGTTTTGGCATGTTTCTCCTTGTGTTTATCTTGTATGGGACTCTCTGTACTTCCTGGTCTTGATTAATGATTTTTTTTCCCATATTAGGGAAGTTTTCAACTATAATCTCTTCAAATATTTTCTCAGTCTCTTTCTTTTTCTCTTCTACTTCTGGGACCCTGATATTCGAATGTTGGTGTGTTTAATATTGTCCCAGAGTGTCTCAGATTGTCCTCAGTTCTTTTCCTTCTTTTTTCTTTAGTCAGCTATGCAGTGGTTATTTCCACTATTTTATCTTCCAGGTCATTTATCCATTCTTCTGCCTCAGTTATTCTGCTATTGTTTCCGTCTAGAGAATTTAAAATTCCGTTTATTGTGTTGTTCATCATTGTTTGTTTGCTCTTTAGTTCTTCTAGGACCTTGTTAAACGTTTCTTGTATATTCTCCATTCCAGTTCCAAGATTTGGGATCATCTTTACTACCATTACTCTGAATTCTTTTTCAGGTAGACTGCCTGTTTTCTCTACATTTGTTTGGTCTGGTGGGTTTTTACCTTGCTCCTCCATCTGCTGTGTGTTTCTCTGTCTTCTCATTTGGCTTTGGGGACTGTGTTTGGGGTCTCCTTTTCGCAGACTGCAGATTCGTACTTCCCATTGTTTTTGGTGTCTGCCCCCAGTGTCTAAGGTTGGTTCAGTGGGTTGTGTAGGCTTTCTGGTAGAGGAGACTAGTGCCTGTGTTCTGGTGGGTGTGTCTGGATCTTGTCTTTCTGGTGGACAGGTCCGCATCTGATGGTGTGTTTTGGGGTGTCTGTGGCCTTATTATGATTTTAGGCAGCCCCTCTGCTACTGGGTGGGCCTGCATTCCTGTTTTGCTAGTTGTTTGGCATGGGATGTCCAACACTGTATCTTGCTGGTCTCTGACTGGAACTGGGTCTTGGCACTGAGACAGATATCTCTGGGAGAGTTTTCGTCATTTGATATTATAAGGTGCCAGAGGTCTCTGGTAGACAAATGTCCTGAACTTGGCTCTCCCACCTCAGAGGCACAGGCCTGACACCCGGCCAGAGCAGCAAGACCCTGTCAGCCACACGGCTGGGGGTGAGAGCAAGAGGTAGCTTTGGTACATCTCAAAGACCACCAATGGGATTCACTGACCATTTTCTCTTCAGAAGTGAAGAAAACAAAATCCAGTCTTCGGCTAGTCAGCCACTTTGGTAGCCAGCCTCCAAGATGGCCCAATTATCCCCTAGTTATCTCCCAGTCTTCATGTACCTGTGAGGCTCCTCGCACTTGAAAAGGGCTCACTGTTTAACTAATAAGAAATTCCAGAAATGACAAATTGCAGCTTCCAAAGTTATCAAAGACATTGCAGCTTCTGCTTTGGTTTCTGCTAGATCACTCATCCGAGGGTAAGCCAGCTTCCATGTCATGAGGACACTCAAGCAGCCCTAAGGACAGATCCATGTGTCAAGGAACTGAGGCCTCTTACCTACAGCCATGTGAGTGAGTCATCTCAGAAGTCAAAAGATTTAATTTTATTTATTTTTCATTGCGTTGGGTCTTCGTTGCTGCACAGGGTTTCTCTAGTTATGTCAAGCAGGGGTTACTCATTGTTGTGGTGCACGGGCTTCTCCTTGCGGTGGTTTCTCTTGTGGATTATGGCCTCTAGGTGCATGGACTTCAGCAGCTGTGTCATGCAGGCTCAATAGTTATTGCTTGCAGGCTCTAGAGTGCAGGCTCAGTAGTTGTGGCACATGGGCTTAGTTGCTCTGCAGCATGTGGGATCTTCCCAGACCAGGTATTGAACCCCTGTCCCCTGAATTGGCAGGCAAATTCTTACCCACTGTGCCACTGGGGAAATCCAGTGTGCTCTTTTTTAAACCTAGTGTGTTTTCATTATTTTTCTATCTTAATGATTCTGTATTAAATAAAAAATAATAATACTCTTTTCTACCCCTCTTCTTTGAGGATTGTATATGAAGAAGTCTGTCTTATTTATTAATCTCAAATTTTCACTTTACTTTTAAGAAGTAATCACAATGTCAAGTATTTAATACCTTTTACTTCCACCTTGAAAAGCATGGATATTAAAGTGCTAATATAATTACCTTCCCTAGTCTATGTTTCTTACTTTTTGTTATGTATAAAAAACAACTAAAACCATGCATGGTTTGTAAGGAAATGACAAATTTCAGAAAATTCAGAATCCGAATACACTCTATACATAGCTTCTAGATAAAGACACAGAAAATTGCCAGATACTCAGAGGCCCCCTGGTTCCATTCTAGTGAGTCCCCTTAAGGTTTAATATTGTTCTTATATCTAACAAAAAGATTATGTTACCAGTATTTTGTATTTTATATAAATGTTATAGTACATAAAATCACTTTTGGATTGGGCTTTTTAATTTTATGTTGCTTGTGAATATGCCTATATGCTTGCCTGTTGTGATCATGCATTGTCACTGTTGTATAGGATTCCATAGTGTAAATATTTAACTATTAATTAATTTATTATAATGTGTATTACAGTATGAGTGATTTTCAGTTTGTGTCTTTTGAGAATAGCACTGGTATATAAATTCTAGAACTTGAGATTTGGTGGTGTGTGTATAAATTATTGTTCAGTATACATGTAGTAGTAAAATTTTCAAGTCATAGCTTTCATGTGTTTATCTTTTTAGGTATTTCTAAATATTTTCAAAACATTTGTATGATTTTTCATCCTCAGCAACAGTGAATGAGATTCAAGGATTATACACATTCTTGTGAAAGTTGATAGTACCTGTCATTTTCATTTGGACTTTCTGGTTGGTGAGTCATAATATCAGGTATCAGTTTTTTGCATTTAATTAACTACTAAGAAGCCAAGCATCTTTTGATATGTTTACTTAACATTCTGTATTCTCTTTTTTGAAATATCTTTTGGTATATTTTCCCCATTTTTGCTATTACATTTTCTTCTTATTGAAGACTTCTTTTTTTTAACATCTGAAGACTTCTTATTTAGGAGTTTTTAATATATGCTTGTTATGAGTTCTTCTCTCTTTCTGTCTCTCCTTCTCCTTCTTTAGATGAGTGTCAGTTTTTAATGTTAATAACATCTAATTTGTTATTTTCCTCTTTATTTATTTATTTAGTCATTTCTATTTATTTATGTAGTCTTCTTATCTGTAGCATAGTACATTATTTATCCTTAACCACAAAGATCTTTTCATTCCTTCAATAAATCTAATTATTAAGCTTTAAATTTAAGTTAACTTTCTAAACTAAATATGTTGTATCATAGTGAGTATTAATTTTTCTATGACAGCTGAAAGGTCACATTTATTCAGAAAATGTTGTATTCAGCTTTCTTTTCATTTGCTCCTATTCTCATTGATTCACAGAGGTAAACATCACTTCATCCATGGATCTGACTTTTCTCTGATTTCTCATGGCCATTCTCACTAATTCATCTCGCCTCCTGAAATCTTTAGCAATCCCATTATTCCACAGAAGCAAAAACCTTCCTTGGGTCTTTTTCCTCAGAAGATTGATTATTCCCACGTTTTAAATGGGAGATTGCAATAAGTTAGGAGAAAATGCCACAAGGGTCTCTCTTTTTTTCACATCTTGTATCAGCCTCTGCTTGCACTCTGTGTTCAAAGATTTTTGTACAGCACATTGATGGAAGATGCAAGTTGTTTCTCTCCTTGGGGCAAAAGATAGATTAATTACCTGACAAATAAAATAAAGACAGTGTCTTGCTCTGTTCAAATATTGGACAGGATTGCTTTCATCCTAATTTAAAAGTTTCAGGTGACTGAAGCTTAAGATTCCTAAGCTTTAATCCATACTTGCACCATGCACAGCACCCAACAGGACTGCTTTACATAACCCCATGAGACTTTTCTGTGCAAGTGGAACTGATAAAAATATAAAATTATTGCTGTCTTTTTGTATCATAAAAATGATTTTTTGTCTCATTTAAAATATTTCTTTTCTAAAATCCAAAAATGTGTCAGGCTAAAATATTGGAATTTCAAATATGGTAAAATCTAAGACCCTTCAAATTTCTTTCCAGTTTTGTTGATGATGGGATGCCGTCAGAGATATGACTTCATTAAACACAATGGGTAAGATTCCTTCATAGGCCTGATTGGGGAATATGAAAATAATCCCCGGAAAAATCTGGACATTTTCTAGTTCTCAAGTATTGGTTAAGATGGTAGAAATTGCCCTTCATTGTCCTATATGTGAATGCAGATCAACTGTGAGAGGTGGGGATAAAATAAACAGCCTAAATATCCTTTATGTTTGTTGTACTACTAGTAGAAAGAGGAAGGGTCAACATGTCACCATGGTTGATATAACAAATAAGCTGCTTGAAACTATACAGAAATGTACCTGCTTGTATTTTCTGTGCAGTTACCCTCTCTTTTGGTGTGCTCTGATACCTCCCACAACTTATGTACCAACTCCAGCAGCATTAAGCAGAAATCCAAAGAAATCTTTTGTTTGGAATTATGAGGACGGGAAGAGTCGAAAATTTTATAGCATGCTCTATACAAGTATACACCTCACCATCCTTATCTATGTCATGCCATGCATGGAGGGTCAGTAGGTTCAGGGCATTCTTGAGTCACCAAGGTCTGTGGGGTTAATCACAGCTGCATTCATGGGCAGTAAAAGAGAAGGGCCTTATCTTGGTCACTTTCTCAATGCTGGTAGCTACAAAAAGAAGAGGACAGCAGACATCTTAGGGAGAAGAGCCAACATTAAATGAAATGTCCTAATTACGCTAGGCAACCTCTCATGATAGCCTCCCATAGCTCCTTGAATCCCTACATACTTGCACAAGGGATAGTGTAATATTACTGGAGTGTGTGACTGCAGATTAACATTATTTTTGTTGAAAAAAATAAAAATAGGTTCAAGTGTTAGGATTTGAAAAGGGTTCACAGTGCGAGGGAAACTACTGTAACAATGTGGACAGAACCCTTTGAATGGATTCATCATGGTTTTTTTTGCTGCTTCAGAATCAGTGGTAGGGTTTGGTGTGTTCCATGATGCATTCCCGCTTCTTATAAGTTTTAGATGGAATACCCCATTAGGAAGAAGTGCATGTAAGGAAGATTAGTGAGTCAAACTCCTCTGCCCTCTGTCAGCAGTGGGTGCAAACGGATTTAGAAAAAGTACTTTCATCCTTTGATGTGCAAAGTTTTCACTATACGAATAATGTTTTGTTTGTTTGCAGGTCAGGAGGCTTGGTCTCAATATCCCTGTTTAAAAAGTGTTATCACATGTCTGCCAGAAAGAATTGCTGATGGTACTGGAAAAAACTGAGAGTTATCCTTAACAATTAAGGGTTTTGTAGAAACATGGATGGACTTAGAGATTGTTATACTGAGTGAAGGAAGTCAGACACAGAAAGACAGATATCATATGATATTGCTTATATGAGGAATCTAAAAAAGAAAAAAAAGGTACAAATGAACTTGTTTACACAACAG
Organism: Kogia breviceps; assembly: GCF_026419965.1. Classification (NCBI taxonomy): domain Eukaryota; kingdom Metazoa; phylum Chordata; class Mammalia; order Artiodactyla; family Physeteridae; genus Kogia; species Kogia breviceps. The sequence continues at coordinate 25,795,919 of NC_081321.1, forward strand.
AAATAGAGTCATAGATATATAAAACCAACTTATGGTTACCAGGGGATAAGTGGGGGAGGGATAAATTGGGAGATTGGGACTTACATATACACACTAGTATATACAAAATACAAAAGTATTGATAAGGACCTGCTTTATAGCACAGGGAACTCTACTCAATGGTGTGTACTGGCATATACGGGAAAAGAATCTTTAAAAAAACAACAAGGGGGCTTCCCTGGTGGCGCAGTGGTTGAGAATCCGCCTGCCGATTCAGCGGACACGGGTTCTTGCCCCGGTCTGGGAAGATCCCACATGCTGCAGAGCGGCTGGACCCATGAGCCATGGCCACTGAGCCTGCGCGTCCGGAGCCTGTGCTCCGCAATGGGAGAGGCCACAACAGTGAGAGGCTCGCGTACCACACACACACACACACACACACACACACACACACACACACACACAAAACAAAAACAAACAAACAAAAAAAAAGGGTTTGGGGATTATATAATAAATATAAATGTGCAAACCTTTAACATGAAAGGAAAAATCAGTTAACTCTGTTGTCCCTGTTATGGTGTAAACATTTTGTATCTCTAATTTTAAAATTTTGAAACCCAGCTTCCATTTTGATGGTATTAGGAGGTGGGGCTTTTGGGACGTGATTAGGTCATGAGGCCAGAGACCTCAAACATGGGATTAGTGACCTAATAAATGTAGCAAACAGATCTCATGCCCATTACATAATTTCAGTGCTGAGCGAGAAAACCCACATTATTGACCAGATATTTGTCTCTCACCAGACACTAAGTCAGCTGGCAATTTGTTCTTTTTTTCAATTAACTAATTAATTAATTAATTTTTTGGCTGCGTTGGGTCTTTGTTGCAGTGTGCAGGCTTCTCATTGGGTGGCTTCTCTTGTTGAAGAGCATGGGCTCTAGCCATGCTGGTTTCAGTAGTTGTGGCACACGGGCTCAGTAGTTGTGCCCTATGGGCTCTAGAGCACAGGCTCAGTATTTGTGGTGCATGGGCTTAGTTGTTCCATGGCATGTGGGATCTTCCGGGCCCAGGGCTCTAACCCGTGTCCCCTTTATTGGTAGGCAGATTGTTAACCACTGTGCCACCAGAGAAGCCCCTGGTAACTTGTTCTTGAACTTTTCAGCCTCAGCAATTATGAGAAAACAAAAATATTCTGTTGTTTATAAAATACCAAGTCTCTCGTATTTTGTTAACAGTCAAAGAGCTGGCTGAGGAGAAATATCTGTGAGCTTGAAGACATATCAAGAGAAACCTTTAAATCTCAAAAGAAAAGAGAAAATGGGCGGGAAAGAAATCAATAGAAAAGAGTAATCAATAATTGTGGAACAATGAAAATGCTGTGACTTATACATAATGGGTAGAGCAGGAGGAGAATAAAGATAACAAAGAACAGAAAATATTTTTAAAAAATGACTGAGAATCTCCCCAAATGAATGTCTGACACTAAATCCACAACATCCAAACTTAGAGGAACATATGACTAGTAAAAGAAACTGACCAATATCTCTCAGGAATATCAATGCAAAAATCCTCAATAAAATATTAACAAATCAAATCCAACAATATTTTGAGAGAATTTTATATCATGAATGAGAGGGAATAATCCCAGGTATGCAAAGCTGGTTCAACATTCTAAAATCAAATAATTATATCCATGATATCAACACCCTAAAGACAATCATTAGCATATCAATAGATTCAGAAAACCTTTGAAAAATCTAAAACCCATTCTTCATAAAAACTCTCAGTTAAAGAAATAGACTGGAGCTTTCTCAAGTTGATAACAAAGATCTACAGGAAACTTTTATCTTACATTATGACGAATGGTCAAAAACATGAAGTTTTCCACTAAGTTCAGGTAAAAGCAAGGATGTCACCTTTCATGATTCCTTTTCCATATTTTACTCCAAATCCTTGCTAATGCAACAAGGCATGAAAATAAATAAAACAAATACAGATTGGGTAGAAAAAAATGAAAGCAGCCTAAATAAAATGTGGACCAATATACTTTATGGACACCTCACCAAAGAAAATAGACACTATGTATATAAGTATGCAGAAGAATAATCCAGATTACATGCTGCCATGAAAAAGCAAATTAAAAATACAATTACATACAACTATATAACACTTAGAATGGCTAAAATGTGAACAATGACAAGAACAAATTCTGTAGGGGATGTGGAACAATAGGAAATGTCATTTGTTACTGGTGGAAATGAAAAATAATACAGCTACTTTGGTAGTCTGATTGACACTTGCTATAATATTGAATTTTCCCTTACTGTACAATCCAGCAAGTGTTCTCATGGATATTTACTGAAAGTAGATTAAAACTTAAAGTAGATTAAAACTTAATTCCAGATGAAAACCTGCATATGGATATTTATAGCACCTAATTCAATATTGCCAAAATGTGAATGAAACTAAGGTGTCCTCCAATAGGTGAATGAAATGATATAGTATTAATATATACTGGGAATGGGATAATATTGAGCACTAAGAAAGTAAGCTATCAAGCCAGAAAAATATATGGGAATTCCTTTTTTCTTTTGAAATATGGGTGATTTTCTTTATTTTATAATTTAAATTTTATTGGAGTATAGTTGATTTACAATGTTGTGTTCATTTCAGCTGCACAGCAAGCGATTCAGTTACACATATGCATATATTCATTCTTTTTCAGAGTCTTTTCTGCTAAAGGTATTCTCAGAATATTGAGTAGAGTTCCCTGTGCTATACAGTAGGTCCTTGTTGCTTATCTATATTATATATAGTAGTATTTGTATGTTTACCCCAAGTTCCTGATTGATCCCTACCCCCCACCTTTCCCCTTTGGTAACCCTAAGTTTGTTTTCCAAGTCTGTGAGTCTGCCTCTGTTTTGTAAGTTAGTTCATTTGTATCAGTTTTTAGTTTCCACCTAGAAGTGATATCATACAATATTTGTCTTACTCTGTCTGACTTACTTCACTTAGAACAATCATCTCTAGGTCCATCCATGTTACTGAAATTGGAATTATTTTCTTCTATTTTTTTTTTTTTTTTTTTTTTGCAGTACACGGGCCTCTCACTGTTGTGGCCTCTCCCATTGCAGAGCACAGGCTCAGGATGCGCAGGCTCTGCACGCGCAGGCTCAGCGGCCATGGCTCATGGGCCTAGCTGCTCTGCAGCATGTGGGATCTTCCTGGACCGGGGCACGAACCCATGTCCCCTGCATTGGCAGGCGGACTCTCAACCACTGTGCCACCAGGGAAGCCCCTATTTTCTTCTATTTTATGGCTGAGTCATATTCCATTATATATATGTATCACATATTCTTTACCTATATTCATATGTTGATGGACATTTTGGTTGCTTCCATGTCTTCGTTATTGTAAAGAGTGTTGCAGTGAACATTGGGGAAGATGTATCTTTTTGATTTATGCTTTCCTCCAGATATGTGCACAGGAGTGAACTTGCTGGATCATCTGGTAACTCTATTTTATTTTATTTCATTTCAATTTCAATTTTTTTAAACATCTTTATTGGAGTATAACTGCTTTACAATGGTGTGTTAGTTTCTGCTTTACAACAGAGTGAATCAGTTATACATATACATATGTTCCCATATCTCATCCGTCTTGCATCTCCCTCCCTCCCACCCTCCCTATCCCACCCCTCTAGGTGGTCATAAAGCACAGAGCTGATCTCCCTGTGCTATGTGGCTGCTTCTCACTAGCTACCTATTTTACATTTGGTATCAATTTCAATTTTTTTTGGAGTATAGTTGATTTACAATGTTGTGTTACTTTCTGCTGCACAGCAGAGTGAAGCAGTTATACATATATCCAATCCTTTTTGGATTTCTTTCCCATACAGGTCATTAAAGAGTATTGAGTAGAGTTCCTCAAGTGCTATACAGTAGACCCTTATTTCTTATCTCTTTTATATATAGTGGTGTGTATATGTCAATCCCAATTTATCCCTCCCACCTTCCCTTACTCTGGTAACCTCCATTCTGTGCTCCATAGTGGCTGTTACCAATTGGCATTGCCACCAATAGCATAGTATTTGTGGCGCAGTGGTTAAGAATCCACCTGCCAGTGCAGGGGACACAGATTCGAGCCCTGGCCCAAGAAGATCGCACATGCCGCAGAACAACTAAGCCTGTGCACTACAACTACTGTGTCTGCACTCTAGAGCCCACGAGCCACAACTACTGAGCTCACGTGCCACAACTACTGAAGCCTGTGTGCCTAGAGCCTGTGCTCCACAACAAGAGAAGCCACCGCAAAGAGAAGGCTGCGTACTGCAACGATGAGTAGCCTCCGCTTGCTGCAACTATAGAAAAGCCGCGCACCGCAACGAAGACCCAAAGCAGATTTAAAAAATAATAAGTAGTAGGTTTCTCTTTTTTCCACACCTTCTGAAGCATTTCTTGTTTCTGGACATTGTGAGGGCGGCTATTCTGAGTGGTTCCAGGTGATACTTCTTTGTACATCTGATTTGCATTTGTCTAACATAAAGCAATGGTGAGCATCTTTATATGTGCTTTTTTTTTTTAACAGTGAGAGTAAAATTTACCACTTGAAAAAGGGTTATTGAAAGGTTGCCTTGTTTTGAAGTCTATTTCGATTATCTACCCCAAGACATTTTTTGAGGGCTGTTGTCATTTACAGCTCCCCAGGCATTGTGAATATGAAGTGCCTATAAGGTCCTGTTTTAGAATTTTGTTATGGGAAAGAGAAGGCGGCAGGATTTCTCCTGTCCCTCTCTGGTTACTGACACAACCTTAGATGTAGGGAAAATCCTGTTCCTGGCTTTTATACTAGAGTGGGATGTGCCTGACCAAACAGGTAAGGGCTTCCGTCCCATTTCTCCTTCCCCCTTACCCTTCATCCCCCGGACAAGCATAACCCCCTGCACAGTCACCTGTTGAGGGGGCTGTCTTGTAGAGTGCGATGACCCTAACGAAGGAGTCGGGAGGTCAGAACCCAAACACCAGGATATGTTGAGACCAGGTGATTTTCCAAATGTCATGCAGCCCAGAGAGTCCACCATCCTTTGGGTGTCAGAGGGTTGGTTTAGTAGTATGAGGGCACACTTAGATCTGGAGATTGTGATCCCATGCAGAGGGGAGGACCAAGTACTACATGTTCAAGGGGGGTGAATTAGCTGGCATATCCTCCCGAGGTCCTCAGGCCCACAACAGTCCAGCCTTGGGATCAAATTGTGTCTGTGTCCAAGGATGTGACACTAGCACGTCCACCGTGACTAAATGAATTTAGTGATCATTTTTCTTTTCTATAATTTAATTTTAAATTTATAATGGAGTAGAGTTGATTTACCATGTTGTGTTCATTTTTGATATACACCAACATGATTCATTTATACAGAGATGACTATATTCTTTTTGGAATTATTTTCCCATTGAGGTTGCTAAAGGGTGTTGAGAAGAGTTCCAAGTGCTCTATAGCAGGTCCAGTTTGATTACAAGTTTTCTCTCTGTAAATATGTATATACTAACTCCAACCTCATGATTTATGCCTCCAACACACCTTTCAAGTTTGGTAACCATAAGTTTGTGTTCTAAGTCTGGGATTCTGTTTCTGTGTTGTAAGATAGTACCTTTGTATCAATTTTTAGATTCCACAGATAGGTAATATCATATGATATTTATCATTGTCTGCTTTATGCCACTTAGTATGAATGCATCTAGGTCCTTCCAAGTGGCTGCAAATGGCCTTATTTCATTCATTTCATGGCTGAGTAATATTCCATTGTACATATCTACCATAATTTCTTTATCCAGTCTTCCTTCCAAGGACGTTTAGGTAGCTTCCAAGTAGAGGCTCTTGTAAACAGGTCTGCATAAATTTTGGAGTGCCTGGATCCTGTCAATTTACGTTTTTTCCAAGATACAGGCCCAAGAGTGGAAACACCATATGCTCTGAAGCTCTGTTTTTCAGATTTTTAAGCAATCACCACCCACTTCTCCAGAGTGGCTGTTAGCAATTTACATTCCCACCATCAGCTTGTCAGGGTTCCCTTTTCTAGACACCCTGTCCTGCATTTCAGGTTTTACACTTTGTGAGGTTGGCCATTCTGACTGGTGCGAAGCGATACCTCTTCCAAACTCTTCCCGAACAGACGGTGTACCATCCTCTGGATGTCCCATTCATGTTTTAGCTCTAGGAAGGGTCCTCTGCACCTGGAGATAAGGGACCCATGGAATGGGGGCCAGGCAATTTCTGTAAAAGTGCTGCATTTGCTGTCTCATCCTCACCAAGCCTCTCAGACCCACGAGTGTAGAGCCTTAGGTCCCATCCAGCTGTGTGTCTAGATGTGGTCAGTCCAGGTTGCATCACAGCCCTTGAACGCATTTTGTAAGAATTTCTCTCTCTCTCGGTGTCTTTTTTTTGTTCTTGTAATTTAATTTTATAATGGGGTAGAGCTGATTTTCAATACTATGATTCTTCCTGCACTACATCTACCCACTTGATTCACTTAAAGAGAGACATCAATGAATTCTTTTACAGATTCTTACAGTCTTATATCATTTTCAATGGAAAAGCATTCAAAACAAGATTGAAGCTTCAGCCAAGATTATTAGATGTACATCCTTGGAAAGAAATCACTTCATTTCTCTAATGTTGACCTGACAAATAAGACAAACCCCTTCACTGAACTTGCTTATATTAAAGTGATGGAAATATCAAATGGAAGTGTTGGAAACATCTTATTTTACTCGAGCCTTATACACTGCTCTAGGTTAATTACAGTTTGGCTCACACATCTGTTCATTGAAGTTACAATGTTCTCAATTTCTGTCACTGATTCTGCAGAGTGGGCCCCAACAAGGGTCCCCCTACCCCGTGTCGTTAGAGCCAAGAGAACGAGACTGAGTTTGGTTCAGAAGCAAAGGAAACTTTATATTTTGATCAGAGAACGGGGAGAGGTGAGAGCGTGCGCTCCCCCCGAGGGCTGTGGGCAGGGCTTCTGTGTAGGGATCCCGGCAGCGTCAGCGGGACGGAAGGGGTGGAGCTCAGGCTCCATGTCGCGGAGTCTGCGTGGGGCCCCGCGAGCTGAGGTGTCGGCCCAGCCATTTTGCATCAGGAAATAGGTTCTGAAGTGCCGGGTGTGGGACCTCTGCATGTGGAAACCTAGGACCAAGTGAAATTAGACAAAGCACAAAGGAATAAACGTTAGACTTTATTTTATTGCCCAGATTCTATTTTTATCTCCCAGGAATTTTTAATGGGCTCTGCCAGTGACAAACCCCTCCTCTGCCTTTTGTCCCATTCCTCATTGTTGGGGCGCTGAGGGTGCAGACCCCGCTTCTGTAACTGCTTTGTGCTGGGTTGGGAGTCCTCATACCCGGGGAAAGAGGCAGAACTTCTCCCCAGCAGCCTCCAGGTGAGGTTGACTGTCCCCAGGGCTCTTCCCTCACTGCTCGTCCACCTGAGCCCCAGCATTTGAAGTGTTATAGATTCTAATGACCTTTAAGGGTGCAGGAAAGAGATGCGCAGAGACGCTGGGGGGGGCGGTTTTACCCCGGCCACATTTGTTCGGCCACCTTAGGCAGATGGTTTCTGCCAGCCTAGATGCTCTGACCAGTAGTCTGCGCTTTCTTCAATTAGGCCCCTGAATTAATGTACAAACGGTACCAGGTGTCAGAACTCTGCCTGCTCAACTCCCAGACAGTCCAGGGCCGGTGGTGATCCAGACCCATGATGGCCACTGAGTCAACGTTCTTTTCAAGTAGCCAGGAGTCCAGCCGGTCTCATCGGCCGCCGTCACCGCGGTGTCTGTAGGCTTTTCTATGGTGACAGCATTATTTACGGTTCCCTCGCCAGGCTTATTAGCTCTGCTCTGGGTGCAGTAAGTCCTGCAAGCAGTAGTCTGCTCTTTTGGGGCACGCTCTTGTTGTTTTCTGAGAGAAGATCCACGTCAAGTGATGGTCACACGGGTCATCATGGGGACCCGTTGCCCCCAGTTGTCCCTCTGGAGGTTGGAGTTGGAGGGCTTCCTCACTCGAGGTCAGTGTGCCCACGGAGCGACGCCTGCAACTTCAGGGCAATGTGGGTGGTTAGTATCACCACGTGGGTTCCTTTGCCCTTAGGAGGGAGCTGGCCTTGCGGGCTGCGGATTCCAGGTTTTTAGATACCCCCAGTATCCTGGCCAGATGGGGCGGTGGGCCAAGCCCTTGGTGACTGTACTTTCTCCTACCTGGAGGGCATTCTTGCATTGTTCCATTTCACGTGGTCCCAATTTTTGCACTAATACTCCAAGGGCGATTCACCTTCTACCGGGAATGTAAAGGTCAAAGGGTTTAGCTAAATTAGGGAGGTCCAGGGCAAGGGTCTGAATTAACTGCTCTTTCCATTCTTGAAAGACCGCTTCTGGATTCTATTCGAACGGATCATCATCTTTTCCTTTCAATGTTTCATATAGAGGCCCAACTATTAGACTGTAGTTAGGGATCCAGATGCAGCAAACCCTGACCCCCCCAGGAGCCCTTAAGCTGTCTTCTAGTTTTAGAAGGGGTAAGGCTGCAAGTGGCTTCTTCCCTTTCCTGGGATGGGCTTCTCCGACCTTCTGTGAGAATGAAGCCCAGGCAGGTCACCTTAGACTGTGATATTTGAGCCTTTTTCTTGGACACCTTCTATCCTTTATTGACTAGGTAGTTCAGAGGCCTCCGTAGTAGGGCTGGGGATCAGAATGTTGTCTGCATATTGAAGGAGGGTTCCCTTCTCCAGAGGTAGATCTTTGAGGTTTTAGTTAAGTTTCCCCAAAGGTGGTGCGGGAATTTTTGAACCCTTGGGGGAGGACGGCCCAGCAGTACTGTCTTCCTTGTATGTTGAGTCCTGCCAGTCACAAGCCAAAATTTCTGTGACTCTGGGATGAATGGAATACAGAAGAAGGCATCATGTAAGTATAATACAGAATAGCATGTCCTGGTGGATGGTAGAATGACCAGCAGGGTGTAGGAATTAGGAACTACTGGATGTATATCCTCGGTGGCTTCACTGACTGTCCTGATGTCCTTTACCAGATACCCAGTAGCCCACGGGGCTCTCGTGGTCAGGCCCCTCTTAGGATATAGAGCTCACCTGGGCAGGTACCCAGCAGCCCATGGGGCTCTTGTGGTCAGGCCCCTCCTTGGATACGGAAACCCCTGTGCAGGTACCCCAGCAAGGCTGGGCACACAGGAACCGTGCACATAGCCCTCATTGCAGAGCACCACCAGCTCACCTGTCGCTCAGAGCTGACACAGAGCACCTCAGAGCAGGACTTGAACTAACAATCAACAGCTCCGACAGGTCTGTGACCCTGGGCGTTACTCTGTGCAGCCTCCCTCCGCCTGGTCTTCCAGAGACTTCCACTGCAGCCGGGGCACCAGGCCTCTGTCTCCACCCACCACCCCTCCTCTCCCTGACTCCTGGGTTCCTCTCATTAGGAGAGGGTCTTCTTGAAGTTGTCTCCCCCTCATGGGCCAGATAAAATGGTTAGAAAACAAGCCAGGGCTGCAGCCCCTTGTCTATCCTGACCCTCAGGATGCCACACCTGTTCCTTGGAACTGGCCGGTGCATCAAGGCCCATTTTCTGCAACTGTGAGCCCCTGAGGGGCGAGGATTGGCTGACCTGGGCAGCCTGACCCGGCCGGCCAGCCCTCCCCAGGTGTGCCTGGTCTGAGGTCAATATAAACCCCGCTCCAGGCAGCAAGAGCCCCTGCAGCTGTGCCTGACGCCATATTCTCTGCCCCGTCAGCAGTCTCGGGGCTGGGCTGGTGGGAGGGAGTAGGGCCTAAGACTCTGTGTGTGGCCCGGTGTGAGTGGGGCTCTGCTGGACTTTCTGCAGGAGTTGCCAGGCTGACACCTGCTAAAGAAGAGGATGTGTCACCCATACCTGCCGCTGGAATTTCTCCCTGGACAGAGGTGAGGAAGGAAAAAAGCAGTGGAGGCCGGGACAGGAGGGGGTACGTCAGGCAGGGAAATGGAAAGCTTCCAGAAGAGCGCCCAGGGCCCGGACCATCGTGGCTGGCCTGCAGGCCCCAAGTCGGCCTGCGTGCTGTGGCTGGTGTAGCTCCACGGCCCTTCCTCTAGGCTTTCAAGTCCTTGCACACATTCAGGTGCTTTACCTGGGAAGGGTGGGAACAGTTCAGCAGCAGCTGGCCTGGGGGTCAGCTCATGTTTACTCAGATATGCCTGGGCACGGTCCCCCAGCTTTGCAATGGGGACACTCCTTGCGGGGATGATGCTGGCTGCATGGGAGACGATTCTGCACCTCTGATCAACTTCAGAATTGTTTACCACTGGAGCAAGGGCCCTAATAGGGTTTTCCTCTGTATGACTGGTGGGTTCTGTTCTTTTTTCTTTTTTGGTTCAAAAAAAAGGTAGGTTTTATTCCTCTTTTTTGTATTTATAGACATAAGCATGGAAATAATTCATTCATATAAATACATCTATGGGAAGGGAAGAACGTTTTTTCTGTTTTATTTTTTAAAATTTTATTTAAATTTTTTAATGTTTGAATTTTACTTTATTACTTTATACAACAGGTTCTTGTTGGTTATTTATTTTATTTTATTTATTTATTTATACATATAAGTTTATTTATTTTATACATATAAGTTTATACATGTCACTCCCAGTCTCCCAATTCATCCCCCCTCCCCCACGGCTTTCCCCCCTTGGTGTCCATATGCTTGTTCTCTACATCTGTATCTCTATTTCTGCCTTGCAAACCAGTTCATCTGTACCATTTTTCTAGGTTCCACATATATGCATTAATATACAATATTTGTTTTTCTCTTTATGACTTACTTCACTCTGTATGATAGTCTCTAGATCCATCGATGTCTCTACAAATTATCCAATTGCATTCCTTTTTATGGCTGAGTAATATTCCATTGTATATATGTACCACATCTTTAAACATTTGTCTGTCTGTGAGCATTTAGGTTGCTTCCATTACCTGGCTATTATAAATAGTCCTGCGATGAACATTGTGGTAAATGTGTCTTTTTGATTTACGGTTTTCTCTGGGTATATGCCCAGTAGTGGGATTGCTGGATCATATGGTAATTCTATTTTTAGTTTTTTAAGGAACCTCCATACTGTTCTCCATAGTGACTGTATCAATTTACATTCCCACCAATAGTGGAAGAGGGTTCCTTTTCTTCACACCCTCTCCAGCATTTGTTGTTTGTAGATTTTCTGATGATGCCCATACTAACAGGTGTGAGGTGATACCTCATTGTAGTTTTGATTTGCATTTCTCTAATAATTAGTGATGTTGAGCAGCTTTTCATGTGCTTGTTGGCCATCTCTATGTCTTCTTGGAAGAAATGTCTATTTAGATCTTCTGCCCATTTTTGTTTTCTCAGGGTAAATGCCCAGTAGTGGGATTGCTGGATCATATGGTACTTCTAATTTTAGTTTTTTAAGGAACCTCCATACTGTTCTCCATAGTGGCTATAACAATTTACATTTCCACCAACAGTGCAAGAGGGTTCCCTTTTCTCCAATAAATGCCTCTCCAGCATTTATTGTTTGTAGATTTTTTGATGATGGCCATTCTGAGCGGTGTGAGGTGATACCTCATTGTAGTTTTGATTTGCATTTCTCTAATGATTAGTGATGTTGAGCATCCTTTCATGTGTTTGTTGGCAATCTGTATATCTTCTTTGGAGAAATGTCTATTAAGATCTTCTGCCTATTTTTGGATTGGGTTGTTTGTTTTTGTGATATTGAGCTACATGAGCTGCTTGTACATTTTGGAGATTAATCCTTTGTCATTTGCTTCATTTGAAAATATTTTCTCCCATTCTGAGGGTTGTCTTTTCATTTTGTTTATGGTATCCTTTGCTGTGCAAAAGCTTTTAAGTTTCATTAGGTCCCATTTGTTTATTTTTGTTTTTATTTCCATTTCTCTAGGAGGTGGGTCAAAAAGGATCTTGCTGTGATTTATGTCATAGAGTGTTCTGCCTATGTTTTCCTCTAAGAGTTTTATAGTGTCCAGTCTTACATTTAGGTCTTTAATCCATTTTGAGTGTATGGTGTTAGGGAGTCTTCTAATTTCATTCTTTTACATGTAGCTGGCCAGTTTTCCCAGTACCACTTACTGAAGAGACTGTCTTTTCTCCATTGTATATCCTTGCCTCCTTTGTCATAGATGAGTTAGCCATAGGTACGTAGGTTTATCTCTGGGCTTTCTATCCTGTTCCATTGATCTATATTTCTGTTTTTGTGCAGTACAATATAGTCTTGGTTACTGTAGCTTTGTAATATAGTCTGAAGTCAGGAAGTCTGATTCCTCCAGCTCTTTTAATTTCCCTCAAGATTGCTTTGGCTATTTGGGGTCTTTTGCATCTCCATACAAATTTTAAGATTTTTTCCTTCTAGTTCTGTAGAAAATGCCACTGGTAATTTGATAGGGATTTCATTGAATCTGTAGATTGCTTTGGGTAGTATAGTCATTTTCACAATATTGATTCTTCTAAATCAAAAACACGGTTTATACCTCCATCTGTTTATATCATCTTTGATTTCTTTCAGCACTGTCTTATAGTTTTCTGAGTACAGGTCTTTAACCTCCTTAGGTAGGTTCATTCCTACATTTTATTCTTTTTGTTGCAATGGTGAATGGGATTGTTTCCTTAATTTCTCTTTCTGATCTTTCATTGTTAGTGTGTAGGGATGCAAGAGATTTCTGTGCATTAATTTTGTATCCTGCAACTTTACCAAATTCATTGATTAGCTCTAGTAGTTTTCTGGTGGCATCTTGAGGATTCACTATGTATAGTATCGTGTCATTTGCAAACAGTGACAATTTTACTTCTTTTCCAATTTGTATTCCTTTTATTTCTTTTTATTCTCTGATTGCTGTGTCTAGGACTTCCAAAACTATGCTGAACAATAGTGGTGAGAGTGGACATCCTTGTCTTGTTCCTGATCTTAGAGGAAATGCTTTTAGTTTTTCACCATTGAGAATGATGTTTTCTGTGAGTTTGTCAAATCTGGCCTTTAATATGTTGAGGTAGATTCCCTCTCTGCCCACTTTCTGGAGACTTTTTATCATAAACAGGTGTTGGATTTTTTCAGAAGCTTTTCATGCATCTATTGAGATGATCATATTTTTATTCTACAGTTTGTTAATATGGGGTGTCACATTGATTGATTTGTGTATATCAAAGAATCCTTGCATCCTTGGGATAAGCCCCACCTGATCATGCAGTATGATCCTTTTAATGTGTTGTTCAATTCTGTTTGCTAATATTTTGTTGAGGATTTTTACATCTATATTCATCAGTTATATTGGTCTATAATTTTCTCCTTTGTAGTATCTTTGTCTGGTTTTGGTATCAGGGTGATGGTGACCTCATAGAAAGAATTTGGGAGTGTTCCTTCCCCTGCAAATTTCTGAAGAGTTTGAGAAGGTTGGGTGTTTGCTCTTGTCTAAATGTTTGATAGAATTCACATCTGATGCCATCTGGTTCTGGACTTTTGTTTGTTGGAAGATTTTAAATCACAGTTTCAATTTCATTACTTGTGATTGGTCTGTTCGTATTTTCTATTTCTTCCTGGTTCAGTTTTGGAAGGTTATACCTTTCTAAGAATTTGTCCATTTCTTCCAGGTTGTCCATTTTATTGGCATAGAGTTGCTTGTAGTAGTCTCTTAGGATGCTTTTATTTCTGTGGTGTCTGTTGCAACTTCTCCTTTTTCATTTCTAATTTTACTGATTTGAGTCCTCTCCCTCTTTTTCTTGATTCTGGCTAAGGGTTTATCATTTTTGTTTATCTTCTCAAAGAACCAGCTTTTAGTTTTATTGATCTTTGCTATTGTTTTCTTTGTTTCTATTTCATTTATTTCTGCTCTGATCTTTATGATTTCTTTCCTTCTACTAACTTTGGGTTTTGTTCTTCTTCCTCTAGTTCCTTTAGGTGTAAGTTGAGATTGTTTATTTGAGATTTCTCTTGTTTCCTGAGGTAGGCTTGTATTGCTATAAACTTCCCTCTTAGAACTGCTTTTGCTGCATCCCATAGGTTTTGGATCATCGTGTTTTCATCGTCTTTTGTCTCTAGGTAGTTTTTGATTTCCTCTTGTATTTCTTCAGTGATCTCTTGGTTATATAGTAACGTATTGTTTAGCCTCCATGTGTTTGTGTTTTTTACGTTTTTTTCCCTGTAATTAATTTCTAATCTCAGAGCCTTGTGGTTGGAACAGATTCTTGATATGATTTCAGTTTTATTATATTTACTGAGCCTTTATTTGTGATCCAAGATGTGATCTGTCCTGGAGAATGTTCTCTGTGCAGTTGAGAAGAACGTGTAATCTGCTGTTTTTGGATGGAATGTCCTATAAATATCAATAAAATCTATTTGGTCTATTGTGTCATTTAAAGCTTGTGTTTCCTTATTAATTTTCTGTCTGGATGATCTCCATTGGTGTAAGTAAATTGTTAAAGTCCCCTGCTATTTTTGTGTTACTGTCAATTTCCTCTTTTACAACTGTTAGCAGTTGCCTTATGTATTGAGGTGCTCCTATGTTGGGTACATATATATTTATAATTGTTATATCTTCTTCATGGATTGATCCCTTGATCATTATGTAATGTCCTTCCTTGTCACATTCTTTATTTTAAAGTCCATTTTATCTGATATGAGTATTGCTACTCCAGCTTTCTTTTTATTTTCATTTGCATGGAATATCCTTTTTCATCCCCTCACTTTCAGTCTGTATGTGTCCTTAGGTCTGAAATGGGTCTGTTATAGACAGCATATATATGGATCTTGTTTTTGTATCCATTCAGCAAGCCTGTGTCTTTTGGTTGGAGCATTTAATCCATTCACATTTTAGATAAATATTGATATGTATGTTCCTATTACTATTTTCTTAATTGTTATGGGTTTGTTTTTGTAAATCCTTTTCTTCTCTTGTGTTTCCCACTTAGAGAAGTTCCTTTAGCATTTGTTGTAGAGCTGGTTTGGTGGTGCTGATCTCTCTTAGCTTATGTTTGTCTGTAAAGCTTTTAATTTCTCCATCGAATGTGAATGAGATCCTTGCTGGTTAGAGTTCTCTTGGTTGTAGGTTCTTCCCTTTCATCACTTTAAATATATCATGCCACTCCCTTCTGGTTTGTAGAGTTTCTGCTGAGAAATCAGTTGTTAACCTTATGGGAGTTCCCTTGTATGTTATTTGTCATTTTTCCCTTGTTGCCTTCAATAATTTTTCTTTGTCTTTAATTTTTGTCAATTTGATTACTATGTGTCTCAGCATTTTTCTCCTTGGGTTTATCCTGCCTGGGACTCTCTGTGCTTCCTGGACTTGGGTGGCTATTTCCTTTCCCATGTTAGGGAAGTTTTCGACTATAATCTCTTCAAATATTTTCTCGGGTCCTTTCTCTCTCTCTTCTCCTTCTGGGACTCCTATAATGTGAATGTTGTTGCATTTAATGTTATCCCAGAAGTCTCTTAGGCTGTCTTCATTTCTTTTCATTCTTTTTTCTTTATTCTGTTCCGCAGCAGTGAATTCCACCTTTCTGTCTTCCAGGTCACTTATCTGTTCTTCTGCCTCAGTTATTCTGCTATTGATTCCTTCTAGTGTATTTTTCATTTCAGTTATTGTATTGTTCATCTCTGTTTGTGTGTTCTTTAATTCTTCTATATCTTTGTTAAGCATTTCTTTCATCTTCTCGATCTTTGCCTCCTTTCCCTTTCCAAGGTCTTGGATCATCTTCACTATCATTATTCTGAATTTTTTTCTGGAAGGTTGCCTATCTCCACCTCATTTAGTTGTTTTTTCTGGGGTTTTATCTTGTTCCTTCATCTGGTACAAAGTCCTCTGCCTTTTCATTTTGTCTATCTTTCTGTGAATGTGATTTTCCTTCCACAGGCTGCACAAATATAGTTCTTCTTGTTTCTGCTGTCTTCCCTCTGGTGGATGAGTCTATCTTAGAGGCTTGTGCAACATTCCTGGTGTGAGGGACTGGTGGTGGGTAGACCTGGGTGTTGCTTTGGTGGGCAGAGCTTAATAAAACTTTAATCCACTTGTCTGCTGATGCATGGGGCTGAGTTCCCTCTCTGTTAGTTGTTTGGCCTGAGGCGACCCAGCACTGGAGCCTACCTGGTTCTTTGGTGGGGCTAATGGTGGACTCTAGGAGGGCTCATGCCAAGGAGGACTTCCCAGAACTTCTGCTCCCAGTGTCCTTGTCCCCACGGTGAGACACAGCCACCTCCCGCCTCTGCAGGAGACCCTCTAAAACTAGCAGGTAGGTCTGCTCAGTCTCCTATGGGGTCACTGCTCCTTCCCTTGGGTCCTGATGTGCACAGTACTGTTGTGTGCCCTCCAAGAGTGGAGTCTCTGTTGTGACTCTACAGCTCTGAGTGCAGTTGAGACTATGAGTGGAGTCTCGCAGACTCTGGGTCCTGTGAAGCTTCGATGCTTTGTGGTTATGGAAATCCTATAGGAGACGGTCCACAGCAGGTGAAGCTAATGTTGTCAGTGGAGGTGGTGAAACCAATGACCTGCAGTGCAGACTAAAGGTGCTGATGTACATAGAGGACAAAACCATCTCATGTGAATGTAGTTCAGGCACGTTTAACATAAATACAGTCATTTTAATGCCTAACATCTTCTATCTTGTGCCTCCCCTCAGGGACCCCCCTCCTCAGTTCCTGAGGCTCCTGTAACTCATGTACAGGGGAATGGAGAGTGGGCTCTGTCCAGTCTGAGCCCTGAGTTACCCTGTGTGTGTCTTAGGATACTTTGTATTTCTGTGGTGTCTTTTGTAACATCATTGCTTTCATTTCTAATTTATTTGGGCCCTCTCTTTTTTTAAAAAAAAACATACTATTTTCTTATATTCTTTACAGAGCTTAATAAATGTTTGATCTACTACCCTTACTCTATGTATACTTTTTGCAGTGAGATTTTTACTTTTGTTTTGTTTTCTTTTTACTATCAATAGTTAGTGAGACTTCTTTTAAGCTTAAGTAAATTCCTTCAACATTGCATGTAAGGCTGGCTTATTAGTGATGAATTCTTTTAGCTTTTGCTAGTCTGGGAAACTCTTGATCTCTCCTTCAATTCCTTTTCTTTTTCCATAAATTTATTTATTTTTGGCTGCGTTAGGTCTTCATTGCAGTGCGTGGGCTTTTCTCTAGTTGTGGCAAGTGGAGGCTACTCTTCATTGTGATGCACGGGCTTCTCACTGCGGTGGCTCTTCTTTTTGCAGAACATGGACTCTAGGTGCTCAGGCTTCAGTAGTTGTGGCTCATGGGCTCAGTAGTTGTGGCTCATGGGCTCTAGAGCACAGGCTCAGTAGTTGTGGCACACAGGCTTAGTTGCTCTATGGCATGTGGGATCTTTCCTGGATCAGGGCTTGAACCCATGTCCCTTGCATTGGCAGGCAGATTTTCAACTACTGTGCCATCAAGAAAACTCTCTCCTTCCATTCTGAATCATAATCTTGCTGGTAGAATATTCCCATTGTAGATTTTTTCTTTTTAGCCCATTGAATATAACCTATCATTCCTTCCTAGTCTGAAAATTCTGCTGAGAAGTCATCTGACAGTCTTATGGGAATGCCTTGAACATAACTAGACCCTTTTATTTCACTGCTTCTGTGATCCCTCTTTAAATTTTAAAATTTTTGGCACTTTATGTCTTGGTGTGGACCTATTTGTTTTCATCTTGTTTGGGACTCTGTGTTTCCTGGACCTGGATGTGTGTTTCCTTCCCCAGGTTAGGAAAGTTACCAGTTACTATATTGTCTAATAAGTTCTCTTCCCATTTCTCTCTTCTCTTTGTTCTGGGCCCCCTGAAATGTTCATGTTAATATTCTTGATGTTGTCTCAGAGATCTCTTTACCTATAGTCTTAATTGTTTTTTCTTTGTGCTATTCAGTTTGGGTGATTTTCATTACTCTATTTTCCATTTCACTGATCTGTTCTTCTGTATCATATAATATAATGTGGCTTCTCTCGTGTGTGTGTGTGTGTGTGTTTAATTTCTTTTATTGTATTGTTCACTCTTTGGTTCTTTTTGACATATGACATATTACTCTTTGTTGAAATTCTCACTATGTCCATCTATTCTTCTCCTGACTTGGGTGAGCATCTTTATAATCATTACTGTGAACACTTTTTTTTTTATCAGGTAGAATGCTTATCTCTGTTTTATTCAGGTTTTTTTTTTCTGATGTCGTGTCTTGTTATTTCATTTGTAACATATTCCTCTATTTCCTTATGTTTCCTAATTCTCTGTGCATTTCTATTCATTAGGTGCAGGTTGTTACATTCCTGGGTCTAAGAGGAGTGGCCTTATATAGGAGATGACTGATAGGGTCCAGCAGCACATTGTCCTCTGGCCAGCAGAGCCACATGCTCCAGGCGTGCCCCCTGTGTGGGCTGCACATATCTTTCTCTTACGGCAGGGCCAACTGCTGTAGACAAGCTGGTAGGCAGTGTTGGACCCTGGCCTAAATGGCTGTGAGCCCCTGCAGTATGTGATTGCTGTGGGTGTGCTGATAGCCAAGGCAGCCCTCCATTATGGGTGGCTGTGTGGTGCTTCAGGTGCACAGGCGGACAGGGTAGGCCCCCAGTGTGTCCGGTTGTGAGGCCTTCTGGTGCAGGAGTGCTATGGGCATGGTGGTAAATGGGACAGGCCCCTGATTCTAATCAGTTCCAGGGAAGACTCTAAAATGTTGCTTACCAATGTCTCAGTTCCTAGCGGGAGTTCCAGCTGCCTATTGCCTTTCCAAGAAGCTCTCCAAGATTAGCAAGTGGGTCTGACACAGGTGTCCTTCAGACTACTGGCTCTGCCCAGGGACTGAGAACATGTGAGATTTGTGTGTGCCCTATGAAAGCAAAGTCTCCGTTTTCTTTAGCCTCCAGCTTTCCTGGAAATAAGCCCTGCAGGTTTTCAAAGCCGGACCTGCTGTGTTATTTTCTTCCAGTGCAGGAACCCTGGGCTGAGCAGCCTGATGCCAGGCTCAGACCCTTCCGTCCATGTGCAAGACCTGTGCAATTGTGATATCTTCCAGCTGTGGGTCACTGTGCTCCACGTGTGGGTTCCATTTAGACTGTTTCCAATCCTCCTACCTGCCTTGTGGTTTCTCCTTCCTTATATCTTTAGTTGTGGAAAATGTTCCCTGCTAGTCTTCAGGGATAATTTCCGTGTAAGTTGTTGTAATTTGGGTGTGTCCGTGGCAGGAGGGGAGCTCACTATCTTCCTACTCTATCATCTTAATCCCCTCTCAAGAATTCTTTGAAAATATATGTATTTATTACTGTAAACATAACTCTTTGAATTGCAGTCTTCTTCCTTTATTCCATAAATTTAGGTACTTTGTGTTTCCAATTTTGTTTGCTTTAAGATTTCTTTTAAATTTCCCTTTTGATTTATTCCTCTATGCATTGGCTATTCAGGAGCTTTTTTTTTTTTTTTTTTTTTTTTTTTGCGGTATGCGGGCCTCTCACTGTTGTGGCCTCTCCCGTTGCGGAGCACAGGCTCCGGACGCGCAGGCCCAGAGGCCATGGCTCACGGGCTTAGTTGCTCCGCGGCATGTGGGATCTTCCCGGACCAGGGCACGAACCCGTGTCTCCTGCATCGGCAGGCGGATTCTCAACCACTGCACCACCAGGGAAGCCCCAGGAGCTTATTTTTAAAATATAAATTTATTTATTTTATTTATTTATTTTTGGCTGTGTTGGGTGTTCATTTCTGCTCACGGGCTTTCTCTAATTGTGGAGAGCGGGGGCTACTCTTTGTTGCAGTGCACGGGCTTCTCATTGCAGTGGCTTCTCTCATTGTGGAGCACGGGCTGTAGGCATGTGGGCTTCCATAGTTGAAGCACATGGGCTCAGTAGTTGTGGCTCACGGGCTCTAGAGCATAGGCTCAGTAGTTGTGGCTCACAGGCTTAGTTGCTCTGTGACATGTGGGATCTTCCCAGACCGGGACTCGAACCCGTGTCCCCTGCATTGGCAGGTGGATTCTCAACCACTGCACCACCAGGGAAGCCCCCAGGAGCTTATTGTTCAATTTCTAAGTGTTCTTGAATTTTCAATTATTCTTTTTAATATTGAATTTCAGTTTCATATCATTGTGATTGGAAATGATCCTTGATATGATTTCAGTATTCTTGGATTTTTGAAGACTTGTTTTGTGGCTTAACATAGGATCTACCCTAGGCAATGTTCTATGTGTACTTAAGAAGAATGGAAACTTTGCTGCTGTTGAGTGGAATATACTGTAGATGTATGTTAGGTTCATTTGATATCAAGTGTATGTTCAAGTTCAGTGTTTCCTGATTGATATTCTGTCCGGATGATCTATACAGTGTTGAAAGTTGGGTGTCGATGTTTCTTACCATTATTGCATTTCTGCACATTTTCTCCATCACGTGGGTTAATATATTCTTTATATGTTGAGAGGCTCCAAAGCTGGATACATACGTATTTATAATTGTCATGATTTCTTGATGAATTAATCCATTTATCATTATATGATAACCTTCTTTCCTTTCAGAAGTTTGAATTCAAGTCTTTTTTGCCTGATAATAGACTAATCAGGCAAGTATCATTTTCATGGAGTATTT
This sequence comes from Kogia breviceps, assembly GCF_026419965.1. NCBI lineage: Eukaryota > Metazoa > Chordata > Mammalia > Artiodactyla > Physeteridae > Kogia > Kogia breviceps. The sequence goes on from NC_081321.1 coordinate 25,816,520, forward strand.
ATTTACCAATCATTCAATTTTATGCTATATATGGATTAGAAGTTAACATGAATCTCTTGTACACAGTATAAAGGAACTTTCTTTAATCCATTCAGCCACCCTGTGGATTATTTAAATTGAAGTATAGTTGATTTACAATATTACATTAGTCTCAGAGGTATAATATATGGATTGACTATTTTTATAGATCATGCTCCACTAAAGTGATTACAAAATAATGGCTATATTTCCCTGTGTTGTACTATATATCCTTGTTTGATTATTTCACCCATAGGGGTATTAGATTTAGAGAAACAAACCACTGTCTTTCCCTCTCTCCTTCACTCGCCCCACCAGTAACCACTAATTTGTTCTCTGTGAGTCTATTTCTGCTTTGTTATATACATTCCTTTCTTGCATTTTTAGATTCTACAGAAAAGTGAGAACATAGAGTATTTGTTTTTCTCTAACTTATTTAAGGAGGTATAAATATTCTAGGCCTATCCACGTTGTTGCAAGTGGCAGAATTTGATCCTTTTTAATGGCTGAGTGATAGTCTATTGTGTATACATACCACATCTTCTTTATTCACTCATCTGTTGATGGACATTTAGTTTGCTTCCATATGTTGGCAATTGCAAATAATGCTGCTATGAACATTGGGATGCATGTATCTTGTCAAATTGGTGTCTTCATTTTCTTTGGACATATACCAAGCAGTGAATTGTTGGCTAATATGATAGTTCTACTTTTAGCTTTTTTCAGGACCTCCATATTCTTTTCATAGTGGGTGTACTAATTTACAATCCCACCAACAGTGTACTAGGAATCCCTTCTCCATGTCATGAACAACATTTCATATTTGTAGACTTTGGAATAATAGCCATGTTGAGAGGTGTGACGTGATGTCTCATTATGGGTTTTCTTGTGGGTCATTCATTCCATTTAATTTACAAAAGAAGGTGATAGGCTGGATGTGATCTCCAGGTTTAGTTTGCTATTGCCTGGTATAGGTTAATTTGGGGGAGAATTAATACCTTTACAATGTTATTTATTGCTTAAATTTTTCAGGTTGACATTTAGTGATTGATAACAGATTTATAAATTTTTCTGCCTGAAGGATATCTGAAATCTATTGGTTTGTTTCTGTTTTATAAATTTGTTCATTTCTATCATTTTTTAGACTCCACTATAAGTGATATCATATGATATTTGTCTTTTTCTATCTGACTTACTTCACTTAGAATGAAATAATGCCATTTGCAGCAACAGGAATGGACCTAGAGATGATCATGCTTTTCACTTCTGAGTAATATTTGATTGTGTACATGAACCACTTCTTCATTATTCATTCATCTGTTGATAGACATTTTGGTTACCTCCATGTCTTGGCTATTGTAAATAGTGCTGCAGTGCATGTTTGGGTTTGGGCACATTTGTCTTTTTGAATTCTGGCTTTCTGCAGATGTACGCCCAGAAGTAGGATTGCTGGATGATATGGTAGCTCTATTTTTACTTTTTAAAGGCATCTCCATACTGTGCTTTATAGTGGCTGTTACCAGCTTACATCTCACCAACAGCATAGGAGGGTTTCCTTTTCTCCATGTCCTCTTGAACATTTATGGTTTGTAAATTTTTTGATGATGGCCATTCTGACTGTGCGAGGTGATACCTTGTTGTAGTTTTGATTTGAATGTGTCTAGTAATTTGAGATGTTGAGCATCTTTGCATGTGTTTTTTTTTTAAGCACTGTGAGTAAAAGTTACAGTTGGCATTGGCTTTTTGAAAGTCTGACTATTTTCAATTTCTGTTCGATAACTACCACAGGACATTTGTTAGGGGCAGGTGTCATTTACACCCTGGCAGTCCTTGTGAATATTAAGTGCCGGTAAGCACATGTTTTAAAGTTGCTGTTGTGGAAATGGGCACATGCAGTAGGATTTCCTTCATGACCCTCTCTGGTTATCTGGGTAAAAAGACCCACTGTGGAAGACGGGCTCCTGGATTGTAAATTAGTTTGGGCTGTGGCAGAACAAGCACCCAAAAATCTTCTGTTTTGTTACTTCTTGTTTTAATTTAATTTTTATTGTTTATTGGAGTAAAGTTGATTTAAAACATTCTGTTTGTGGTAAGCATACAGAATCTTGTTCAGTTATGTATATTCATGTCTATTCATCTTCAGATTCTTTTCCCATATGGGCTATTAGAGAGTGTTGAGTAGACTTCCCTTTGTTATACAGTAGGTCCGTGTGGATCATCTATGTTATATGTGTTAGTGTGTAAATATTTTCCAGCCTCCTGATTTATTCCTTCCACGCACCTTTCTCACTGGGTAAACATACGTTTGTTTTCTAAGTCTGTGAGTCTGTTTCTCTCTCTCTCTCTTATTTTATTTTTTTGGCTGTACTGCGAGGCATGCGTGATATTAGTTCTCCCAACACCAGGGATAGAACCCATGTCCCCTGAATCGGAAGCTCAGATTCTTAACCATTGGACCACCTGGAAAGTCCCTGTTTCTCTCTTGTAAATTAGTTCATTGGTATCAATTTTTAAATTTCAGCTATAAGTAGTATCATATGATATTTGACTTTCTCTTTCGGACTTACTTCACTTAGTATGATTATCTCTAATTCTATCCATGATGCTGCAAATGGCATTCCTTCATTCTTTTTCATTTCTGAGTAATATTTCACTGTGAACATGTACCACTTCTTCATCCATCTGCTGATGGATATTTCTGTTGCTTCCATGTCTTAGACATTGTAAATTGTGCTGCGGTACACATATGGGTGCATGTGTGTTTTCCAATTCTGGTTTTCTCCTGTTATATGTCTGGGAGTGGGACTGCTGGATCATATGGTACCTCTAATTTTACCTTGTAAAGGCACCTCCATACTGTTATTTATAGTGGCTGTTACCACGTTAGATCCCAACATCAGCATAGGAGGGTTCCCTTTTTCTATAACCTCTCAAGCATTTATTTTTTGTAGACTTTTCGATGATGGCTATTCTTACTCATGGGAAGTGATCCCTCATTGTAGTTTTGATTTCCATAACGCTAATAATACAGGAATTAGAGCATCTTTTCAAGTGCTTTTCTTTTAAACAGTGTAAAATTTACTTATTGAAATAGGATCTTGAAAGTCTGTTCCTTTAGAATTTATTTTGCTTACTTACCCCTGGATGTTTCCTGATTGTGGGTATCATTTACAGCCCAACAGTCCTTGTGAATATTAAGGACCCATAAGCATTGTTTTTAAAGTTTCAGTTGCAGGAAAGGGCAACAAGGCAGCAGAACTTATTCATACTCAACTTGATTGCTAGGGAAAACAGAGGCTTAGTGGAACTCCTCTTCCTATGTTTGTAAATTAGAGTGTAAAGTGCCAGGACAAATACCCAAAATCTTGTGTCACATTATTTCTTGTTTAATTTAATTTTTATTTCTTATCAGATTAAATTTGATTACAATGTTGTGTTTGTTCTAGGTGTACAGAATCTGGTTCATTCATAGGTATACATGTATCTAATCAGGTTTAGATTCATTCCCATGTTGGTCATTAGAGAGAGTTGAGTAGACCTCCCTTGGCATCTAGTAGGTCCTTCTTGACTATATATTTTATATGAATTATTAAATGCATGTTAACCTCAACATCCTAATTTTTCCATTCTTTCACCTTTTCAAAGTCTGTGTGGGTTTTTCGCAGTGGAAATATGTTCATGGGCATCAGTTTTTAGATAACACTAGTAAATGATATCATCGGATATTTGTCTTTCTTTTTGTGACTTACTTTACGTATTAGGATTACCCCTAGGTTCATCAGTGGTGCTGCAGAAGGCATTGTTTCATCTTTTCCATGGCTAATATTCGATTGTGTACATGTACCACTTATTCTTTCTCCATTCATCTGTACATGGACATTTTGCTTGCATCCATGTCTGGCTATTGTAAGTATCGCTGAAGAGCACTTTTGGGTACCTGTGTCTTTCTGAATTGTGGTTTTCTCGAGTTACAGGCCCATTAGTGGTTTGGCAGGATCACATAGTAGCTCAGTTGTTTACCTTTTAAAGGCAACTTCATTCCGTTCTGATTAGTGGCTGTTACCAGTTTACATCCCAGCAACAGCATAGGAGGGTATCCATTCTCGGAAATCCATTCAACATTTATTGTTTGCAGACATTTTTTTTTCTGATGGCCATTCAGACTATTGTGAGGTGATACCTTTTTGTAGTTTAAATTTGCCTGTCCCTAATAATTCTTGATGTTGAACATTTTTTCATGTCCTTTAAAAAAACACTGTGAGGAAATTTACCTCTTGAAATTGTCTTCTCCAGATTTTCTACTGTTTTGCATATTAATGTCCATTCCTGATCGCAGTATATATTTTTTGAGGGCAGGTGTCATTTAAAGACCTGCAGTCCTTGTGAATATTAAGTGACTAATAGCAATGGGATTAAAGCTGCTGTTGCGGGAATTGGCCACATGGCGGCAGATTTTTACATTCCCAGCTTTGGTTACAAGGGCTGGAGAGCCTTCCAGGAAGTTGTGTTCCTAGGTTGCAAATTGTAGTGGAATGTTCCAGGACAAACTCCCCAAAGCTTATGTCTCCTACTTATGTTTGTTTTTTAAATTTATTTTATGTTTTTTATTGGAGTAAATTTTATTAGAGTGTTGTGATTCTCTGGGTGTACCGATTCTGATCAATTTTTCATACATATATCTGTTCATCTTTGGATCCTGTTACCATGTAGGTTATTACAGTGTTGAGTAGACCTCCCTTGGTATTTGGTAGGTGTTTGGTGATTATATAATTTATATGTATTAGTGATTATATAATTTATATATTTTATATGTTATATGTTTATATACATATAACATGCATTAGTGTATGTATGTTAAAGCCATAATCCTAATTTATCCATCCTCCCACCTTTCATTTTGGTTAACCATTAGTTTGTTTTATATGTCTCTGAGTGTCTTTTCCTTTGGAAATATGTTCATTGGTAGGAATCTAAAGATAACATCTATAAATTATATCATAGGATATATATCATAAACTATTGACCTAACATAATATGATTATTTCTAGACTCACCTGTAGTCATGAAAATGGCGTTGTTCATTTTTTTCGAAAGCTAATCTTCCATTAGGTACATGTACCAGTTCTTCTTTGTCCATTCATCTGTTGATTGACATTTTGGCTGCTTCCATGTCTTGGCTATTTTGAATATTGCTGCAGTACAACTTTGTCAGTCTGTGTTTTCTCGATTTGGCTCTTAGGTGATAGGCCCAGTGGTGGGAGTGCTGGATCGAATGGCATCTCAGTTTTTACTTTTAAATGCAGCTCCTTTCTGTTCTCATTACTAGCTCTTACCACTTTACATCTCACCAGCAGCTAGAGGGTACACAGTTCTCTAAAAGCCCTGCAGCATTTATTGTTTGTAGACATTTTGCCGATGGTCATTCGACTGATGTGAGTTGAAACCTTTTCGATGATTAAATTTGCATGAGTCTAATAATTCCTGATGTTGAGCTTTTATCCATTTCCTTTTTTTAAAAAAAGAGTGTCTAAAACTTACCTCTTCATACTGTCTTTTTGAAATATTTGCCAGTTGTGAATTTTTTTGGCCATTCCTTAACTCAAGACATTTTTTAAGGGCAGGTGTGCTTTACAGCCCTGAGTCCTTGGGAATTTTTTTTGTTTGTTTTTTGTTTTTTCGGTACGTGGGCCTCTCGCTGTTGTGGCCTCTCCCATTGTGGAGCACAGACTCCGGATGCGCAGGCTCAGCGGCCATGGCTCACGGGCCTAGCTGCTGCGCAGCATGTGGGATCTTCCTGGACCGGGGCATGAACCCGTGTCCCCTGCATCGGTAGGTGGACTCTCAACCATTACGCCACCAGGGAAGCCCTTTGTGAATGTTAAGTGACCCTTAGCTATAGGTTTAAAGCTGCTCTTGCGGGAAACGGCCACAAGGCGGCAGCATTTCTACATTTCCAACTCTGGGTTTTGGGGCAACAGAGTCTTCCTAGAAATCGTGTTAGTAGGCTGCAAGTTAGAGTGGAATGTGCCAAGGCAAACCCCCAAGAGCTTATATGTCCTTACTTCTTCTTTTTTTTTGAATTTAATTTTTTATTTATTATCAGGGCAAATTTGATAAAAATGTTGTGTGTGTTCTAGGTGTACAAAATCTGGTTCATTATATCTATGTATCTAACTATTCATCTTTGGAACCTTTCCCATGTAGGTTATTACAGAGTGTTGAGTAGACCTCTTTTGTTATTCCTTAGCTATTTTGTGATGATATATTTCATATTTATTAGTACATGTCTGTTAACCCCCATATCCTAATTCATCCATTCCTTACACTTTTCCATTTGATTAAACATAATTTTGTTTTCTTAATCTATGCGTGTCCTTCTCTTGGAAATAATTTCATGGGTATCAATTTTTACGTAACACCTGTAAGTGATGTCATAGGATGTCTGTCTTTTGGTTTCTTTCGTACTTCAAGTTGGGTGATTATCTCTAGACCCTTCTATGGTGTTGCCAACGGCACTGTTCCATGCTTTTCCATGGCTAATTTTCCGTTGTGTACATGGACCACTTCTTCTTGGTGCATTGTCCTGTTGATGGATATTTTGGTTTCTTCCAAGTCTTGGCTATGGTATATGTTGCTGCAGTGCAGGATGGCCAGCCTGTGTCTTTTTAATTCTGGTCTGCTCAGGTGATAGGCCCATCAGTGGGCCTACCAGATCACATGGTAGCTCAGTTTTTACCTTTTAACGCACCTCTATTATGTTCTCACTACTGACTGTTACCAGTTTACATCCCTTCAGAAGCTAGAGGGTACACAGTTCACTAAAACCCCTTCAGCGTTTATTCTTTGTAGACTTTTTGCTGAAGATCATTCTGATGGCTGTGAGTTGAAAGTTTTTGTAGACTGGATTTGCATGGCTTTATTAGTTCCTGATGTTCAGAATTTTTTCATACCCTCTTTTTTTAAAACAAAGAAAAAGGAAAAGACAAACGGTGCGTTAAATATGCCTCTTGAAACTGTGTTCTTCACATGTGGACGTGTTTTGAATTTCTCGGTCGATTTACAACCCCAGGATTTCTTTTGATGGCGGGTGTCATTTAAAGGCCTCAATTATTTTGAATATTAAGTGACCATTAGCGCTGGGTTTAAAGCTGTTGTTTTGTGAAACGCCCACCAGGCTGCATCATTTCTCCTTACCAAAAGTGGTTACTAAAGTGGTTACTAGGGCAACAGAGCCTTAATGGAAGTCATGTTCTAGGTTGTAAATTAGAATGGAATGTACCAGGAAAAAGACCCTTAAGTTTATGTCTCACTACTTCTTGTTCCTTTTTTAAATTTAATTTTTATTTTTTATCACAGCAAATTTGATTACAATGGTTTCATTTTTCTGCGTGTGCAAGATGTGGTTCTTTTACACATATACATATATCTATTCTTCTTCAGATCCTTTTTCCATGTAGGTTATGATACAATGTTGAGTACTCTTTTCTTGGTATTCCATAGATTTTGGTGATTATACATTTCATCTGTGTTTGTATATCTCTGTTAAACTCAATATCCTAATATATACAATCCTCACACCTTTCCATTGGTGAACCATAAGTTTGTTTAATGAATCTGTGATTACCTTTCTCTGTGGAAATATCTTCACTGGTATCGATGTTTAGGTAACACCTGTGAGTGATATTATAGGATATGTGTCTTTTGCTTTCTGACGTACTACAAGTTGCGTGATTATCTCGAGACCCACCTATGGTGCTGCAAATGGCATTGTGCCATTTTTTTTTCCTTGGCTAATTTTCCATCTGTACATGTACCAGTTCTCCTTTGTCCACTCATCTGTTGATGGACTTTTTGGTTGCTTCCATGTCTTGGCTACTGTAATACTGCTGCAATGTAGATTTGCCTGCCCGCGTCGTTCTATTTCTGTCTTCTTAGGTTATAGGCGAGGAGTGGGCCTGCTGGATCATATCGTAGCTCAATGTTTACCTTGTAAAGGCACCTCCATTCTGTTCTCATTAGTGGCTCTGACCACGTAAGTGCCACTTAAAGTTGAGGGTATGCACTTCTCCACAACCCCTTCAGCATTGATTGTTTTTAGTTTTGTTGCTGATGGTTCTTCTGACTGGTGTGAGCTGATACCTCTTTGTGGTTGGATTTGCATGCGTCTCATAATCCCTTGAAATTGAGCTTTCAGGCATGTCCTTTTTTTCTTCAAACTTCGAGTAGAGCTTACCTCTTCAAATTCTTTTCTTGAAGTCTGTACCACATTTTGAAGTATTTTGGCCATTACCTCCCTCAAGAAATTTTGAGGGCAGGTTTCATTTACAGCCCTCCAGTACTTGTGCATATGAAGTGACCATTAGCACAGGTTCTAAAGCTGCTGTTGCAGGTAACGGCCAAAGGGCGGCAGCATTTCTGCGTTCCCCACTCTGGTAAGTAGGGAAACAGACCTTCCTGCCAGTGGTGTTCCTCAGCTATAAATTAGAGTGGATTGTGCTCAGATAAAACCCCAAAAGCTGATGTCTCCTTACTTATGTTTGTTTTTTAAATTTGAATTTATATTTTTCATTGGAGTAATATTCAATTGTGTACATGGAGCACTTCTTCTTTGTGCATTCCTCTGTTAATGGACATTTTCGTTGCTTCCAAGTGTTGGCTATGGTAAATATTGGTGCAGTGCAGGATTGCCAGCTTGTGTCTTTTTGTTTCTCATCCTCTGAGGTGAGAGGCCCAGCAGTGTGTATGCTTGATTGAACGGTAGCTTAATGTTTACCCTTTCCAGGCAACTCCACTGTATTTTCATTAGTGGCTCTTACCACGTCCCACTTAGAACCGAAGGTACGCATTTCTTCACAACCCTTTCAGCATATATTGTTTGGAGAATTTTTGCTGATTGCCATTCTGACTGGTGTGAGTTGATAGGTTTCTGTAATTTGGATTTGCATGTCTTCAGTAATTCCTAATGTTCATCATTTTTCCATGACTTTTTTTATTCTGTTAAACAAAAACAGAAAAAAATGTGAGTACAATAAACCACTTGAAATTGTCCTCTTGGAAGGTTGCCCTCTTTTGAATTTTTTGGTCGATTTTCGACCCCAGGGTTTTTTTTTTTTTTTTTTTTTGAGGGCACGTGTCATTTACAGGCCTGCAATGAGTGTGAATATTTAGTGACCTTTAGCACTGGGTTTAAAGCGCTGTTGTGGAAAACGGCCACAAGGCGGCAGCATTTCTCCATCCCAAATCGGGTTACTAGGGCAGAAGAGCCTTTCTGGAAATCGTGTTTCCAGGTTGTACATTAGAATGGAATGTGCCAGGAAAAACCCCCATTAATTTATGTCACATTACTTCTTGTTCGTTGTTTTAATATTTAATATTAAATCGGGGTAATGATTAGAATATTGTTTGTCCTAGCTGTACACAATTTGGCTCATTTGTACAATATATATACATATATATATATTCATGTACAGATCCTCTTCCCATGTAAATTATTGTAGACTGTTCCGTGGACCTCCCTTGCTATATGGTCTGTCTTTTTGATTTATGTAATTCACATGTATCTGTACACATATGGTAACACTAACATTAATTTATCCTTTCCCCCAAACTTTCCTTTTAGGTAAGCATAGTTTGTTCTGTAAGTCTGTGAGTGTCTTTTTCTGTGGAAATGTGTTCATTTGTGTCAGTTGTTAGGTAACGTCTATAAGTGATATCAAAGGATATGTATTTTGCTTTCCGACTTACCTCGTATTCTGTGATTATCACTAGGTTCATCTATGGTGCCTCAAAGAGCAGTGTGTCATTGTTTTCCATGGCTAATATTCCACTGTGTACATGGACCAGTTCTTCTTATCCATTCTTCTGTTGATGGACATTTTGGTTGCTTCCGTGTCATGGCTACTGTGAAAATTCATGCAGTGCAGCTGTTGCAGCCTGTGTCTTTTCGACTCTGGTCTTCTGAGGTGAGAGGCTCAGCGGTGGGCCTGCTGGGTGGAATGGTGGCTCAATTTTTACTTTTAAACGCAGCTCCTTTCTGTTCTCAGTATTGGCTTTTACCACTTTACATCTCACCAGCAGCTAGAGGGTACAGAGTTCTCTAATCCCCTTCAGCATTTATTGTTTGTAGACTTTTTGGTGATGGTAGTTGACTTGTGTGAGTTGAAACCTTTTTGTAGATTAGGTGAGTCCAATAACTCCTGATGTTGAGCTTTTATCCATTTTCCTTTTTTTTTGAAAAAGAGTGAGTAAAACTTACGTCTTCATACTATCTCCTTGAAACATTTGCCTGTTTTGGATATTTTTGACCATTCCCTAGCTCAAGACATTTTTTTAGGGCAAGTGTCTTTTACAGCCCTGAGTCCTTGTAAATGTTAAGTGGCCTTTAGCTGTGAGTTTAAAGCCGCTTTTGCAGGTAACGGCCACAAGGCGGCAGCATTTCTACATTTCCAACTCGGTTTTGGGGCAACAGAGCCTTCCTGGAAATCGTGTTAGTAGGCTGCAAATTAGAGTGGAATGTGCCAGGGCAAATCCTCAATAGCTTATATCTCTTTACTTCTTGTTTGTTTTAAAAATTTAATTGTTATTTACTATCAGAGCAAATTTGATAAAAATGTTGTGTGTGTTCTAGGTGTACAAAATCTGGTTCATTATATCTATGTATCGATCTATTCATCTTTGGATCCTTCCCCATGTAGGTTATTACAGAGTGTTGAGTAGACCTCTTTTGTTATTCCTTAGCTATTTTGTGATGATATATTTCATATTTATTAGTACATGTCTGTTAACCCCCATATCCTAATTCATACATTCCTTACACCTTTCCATTTGGTTAAACATAATTTGGTTTTCTGAATCTATGCGTGTCCTTCTTTTGGAAATGATTTCATGGGTATCAATTTTTACGTAACACCTATAAGTGATGTCATAGGGTGTCTGTCTTTTGGTTTCTTTCGTACTTCAAGTTGGGTGATTATCTCTAGACCCTTCTATGGTGTTGCCAACGGCACTGTTCCATGCTTTTCCATGGCTAATATTCCATTGTGTACACGGACCACTTCTTCTTGGTGCATTGTCCTGTTGATGGATATTTTGGTTTCTTCCAAGTCTTGGCTATGGTATATGTTGCTGCAGTGCAGGATGGCCAGCCTGTGTCTTTTGGATTTTGGTCTACTCAGGTGATAGGCCCATCAGTGGGCCTACCCGATCATATGGTAGCTCGATTTTTACCTTTAAACGCACCTCCATTCTGTTCTCACGTCTGGCTGTTACCGGGTTACATCCCAGCAGCAGCTAGAAGGTACTGAGTTCTCTCGAACCCCTTCGGCACTCACTCTTTGTAGACATTTTTGCTGACGATCATTCTGACGGCTGTGAGTTGAACGTTTTTTGTAGACTGGATTTGCATGGCTTTATTAATTCCTCCTGTTGAGCATTTTTCCATGCCCTTTAAAAAAAAAAAGAAAAAGAAAGAGAAGGCAAAATGGGTGTAAAATATGCCTCTTGAAATTGTCGTTTTGAAATGTGCACGTCTTTTGAGTTTTTTTACTCGACTTACGACCCAAGGATTTCTTTTGAGGGCAGGTGTCATTTACGGGCCTGCAATTATTTTGAATATCAAGTGACCATTAGCTCTGAGTTTAAAGCTGCTGTTTTGAGAAACGGCCACAAGGCGGCAGCAGTTCTCCTTTACCAAATCTGGGTACCAGGGCAACAGAGCCTCAATGGAAGTCCTGTTCTAGGTTGTAAATTAGAATGGAATGTGCCAGAAAAAAGCCCCTTAAGTTTATGTCGCACCACTTCTTGTTCGTTTTTTAAATTTAATTTTTATTTTTATCACAGCAAGTTTGATTACAATGTTTAGCTTGTTCTAGGTGTACAGCATGTGGTTCTTTTACACATGTACATACATCTATTCTTCTTTGAATCCTTTTCCCATGTAGGTTATGAGACAATGTTGAGTAGTCTTTTGTTGGCATTCCGTAGGTCTTTGGTGATTATATATTTCACCTGTGTTTGAATATCTCTGTTAAACCCCAAATCCTAATGTATACAATCCTCACACCTTTCCATTGCTGAACCATAAGTTTGTTTAATGAATCTGTGATTGCCTTTCTCTGTGGAAATATCTTCACTGGTATCGATGTTTAGGTAACACCTGTGAGTGATATTATAGGATATGTGTCTTTTGCTTTCTGACGTACTACAAGTTGCGTGATTATCTCGAGACCCACCTATGGTGCTGCAAATGGCATTGTGCCATTTTTTTTTCCTTGGCTAATTTTCCATCTGTACATGTACCAGTTCTCCTTTGTCCACTCATCTGTTGATGGACTTTTTGGTGGCTGCCATGTCTTGGCTGTTGTAATACTGCTGCAACGTAGATTTGCCTGCCCGCGTCTTTCTAATTCTGTCTTCTTAGGTTATGGGCCCAGGGGTGGGCCTGCTGGGTCATATCGCAGCTCAATGTTCACCTTGTAAAGGCACCTCCATTCTGTTTCCATTAGTGGCTCTCACCGGGTTAAGTCCCACTTAAAGTTGAGGTGATTCACTTCTCCACAACCTCTTCAGCATTGATTGTTTTTAGTTTTGTTGCTGATGGTTCTTCTGACTGGTGTGAGCTGATACCTCTTTGTGGTTGGATTTGCATGCATCTCATAATCCCTTGAAACTGAGCTTTCAGGCATGTCCATTTTTTCTTCAAACTGCGAGTAGAGCTTACCTCTTCAAATTCTTTTTTTGAAGTCTGTACCACATTTCGAAGTATTTTGGCCATTACCTCCCTAAAGACATTTTGAAGGCAGGTTTCATTTACAGCCCTCCAGTACTTGTGCATACGAAGTGACCATTAGCACAGGTTCTAAAGCTGCTGTTGCAGGTAACGGCCAAAGGGCGGCAGCATTTCTGTGTTCCGCACCCTGGTAACTAGGGAAACACAACTTCCTGCCAGTGGTGTTCCTCGGTTATAAATTGGAGTGGAATGTGCCCGGATAAACCCCCAAAAGCTGATGTCTCCTTAATTTTGTTTGTTTTTTAAGTTGAATATATATTTATATATGTGTGTGTGTGTGTGTGTATTTATATATATATATACATACATATATATATATATATATATATATATATATATATATATATATATATATATATATATATATATAACTGTTTTGTCTTTTTGCGGTACGTGGGCCTCTCACTGTTTTGGCCTCTCCCGTTGCGGAGCACAGGCTCCGGATGCGCAGGCTCAGCGGCCATGGCTCACGGGCCCAGCCACTCTTCGGCAAGTGGGATCTTCCCCGACCAGGGCGTAAACCCGTGTCCACTGCATCGGCAGGTGGACTCTTAACCACTGCGCCACCAGGGAAACCATGAATTAATATTTTTCTTATTGGAGTATTATTCCATTGTGTACATGGACCACTTCTTTTTGCATTCCTCTGTTGATGGACATTTTCGTTGCCTCCAAGTGTTGGCTATTGTAAGTATTGCTGGAGTGCAGGATTGCCAGCCTTTGTCTTTTTGATTCTCATTCTCTCAGGCCATAGGCCCAGCAGAGGGGATGCTTGATTGAACGGTAGCTCAATGTTTACCCTTTCAAGGCACCTCCACTGTGTTTTCATTAGTGACTCTTGCCACGTCCCACTTAGAACCGAGCGTATGCATTTCTCCACAACCACTTCAGCATTTATTGTTTGCAGAATTTTTGCTGATGGCCATTCTGACTGGTGTGAGTTGATAGGTTGTTGTAATATGTATTTGCATATCTTTAATAATTACTAATGTTCAGCATTTTTCCATGCCTTTTTTATTCTGTTAAACAAAAACAGAAAAAAATGTGAGTACAGTAAACTTCTTGAAATTGTCGTCTTGAAAGGGTGCTGTCTTTTGATTTTTGGGGTCGAATTTCGACCTCAGGATTTTTTTTTTTTTGAGGGCACGTGTCATTTACAGGCCTGCAATGAGTGTGAATATTTAGTGACCTTTAGCACTGGGTTTAAAGCGCTGTTGTGGAAAACGGCCACAAGGCGGCAGCATTTCTCCATCCCAAATCGGGTTACTAGGGCAGAAGAGCCTTTCTGGAAATCGTGTTTCCAGGTTGTACATTAGAATGGAATGTGCCAGGAAAAACCCCCATTAATTTATGTCACATTACTTCTTGTTCGTTGTTTTAATATTTAATATTAAATCGGGGTAATGATTAGAATATTGTTTGTCCTAGCTGTACACAATTTGGCTCATTTGTACAATATATATACATATATATATATTCATGTACAGATCCTCTTCCCATGTAAATTATTGTAGACTGTTCCGTGGACCTCCCTTGCTATATGGTCTGTCTTTTTGATTTATGTAATTCACATGTATCTGTACACATATGGTAACACTAACATTAATTTATCCTTTCCCCCAAACTTTCCTTTTAGGTAAGCATAGTTTGTTCTGTAAGTCTGTGAGTGTCTTTTTCTGTGGAAATGTGTTCATTTGTGTCAGTTGTTAGGTAACGTCTATAAGTGATATCAAAGGATATGTATTTTGCTTTCCGACTTACCTCGTATTCTGTGATTATCACTAGGTTCATCTATGGTGCCTCAAAGAGCAGTGTGTCATTGTTTTCCATGGCTAATATTCCACTGTGTACATGGACCAGTTCTTCTTATCCATTCTTCTGTTGATGGACATTTTGGTTGCTTCCGTGTCATGGCTACTGTGAAAATTCATGCAGTGCAGCTGTTGCAGCCTGTGTCTTTTCGACTCTGGTCTTCTGAGGTGAGAGGCTCAGCGGTGGGCCTGCTGGGTGGAATGGTGGCTCAATTTTTACTTTTAAACGCAGCTCCTTTCTGTTCTCAGTATTGGCTTTTACCACTTTACATCTCACCAGCAGCTAGAGGGTACAGAGTTCTCTAATCCCCTTCAGCATTTATTGTTTGTAGACTTTTTGGTGATGGTAGTTGACTTGTGTGAGTTGAAACCTTTTTGTAGATTAGGTGAGTCCAATAACTCCTGATGTTGAGCTTTTATCCATTTTCCTTTTTTTTTGAAAAAGAGTGAGTAAAACTTACGTCTTCATACTATCTCCTTGAAACATTTGCCTGTTTTGGATATTTTTGACCATTCCCTAGCTCAAGACATTTTTTTAGGGCAAGTGTCTTTTACAGCCCTGAGTCCTTGTAAATGTTAAGTGGCCTTTAGCTGTGAGTTTAAAGCCGCTTTTGCAGGTAACGGCCACAAGGCGGCAGCATTTCTACATTTCCAACTCGGTTTTGGGGCAACAGAGCCTTCCTGGAAATCGTGTTAGTAGGCTGCAAATTAGAGTGGAATGTGCCAGGGCAAATCCTCAATAGCTTATATCTCTTTACTTCTTGTTTGTTTTAAAAATTTAATTGTTATTTACTATCAGAGCAAATTTGATAAAAATGTTGTGTGTGTTCTAGGTGTACAAAATCTGGTTCATTATATCTATGTATCGATCTATTCATCTTTGGATCCTTCCCCATGTAGGTTATTACAGAGTGTTGAGTAGACCTCTTTTGTTATTCCTTAGCTATTTTGTGATGATATATTTCATATTTATTAGTACATGTCTGTTAACCCCCATATCCTAATTCATACATTCCTTACACCTTTCCATTTGGTTAAACATAATTTGGTTTTCTGAATCTATGCGTGTCCTTCTTTTGGAAATGATTTCATGGGTATCAATTTTTACGTAACACCTATAAGTGATGTCATAGGGTGTCTGTCTTTTGGTTTCTTTCGTACTTCAAGTTGGGTGATTATCTCTAGACCCTTCTATGGTGTTGCCAACGGCACTGTTCCATGCTTTTCCATGGCTAATATTCCATTGTGTACACGGACCACTTCTTCTTGGTGCATTGTCCTGTTGATGGATATTTTGGTTTCTTCCAAGTCTTGGCTATGGTATATGTTGCTGCAGTGCAGGATGGCCAGCCTGTGTCTTTTGGATTTTGGTCTACTCAGGTGATAGGCCCATCAGTGGGCCTACCCGATCATATGGTAGCTCGATTTTTACCTTTAAACGCACCTCCATTCTGTTCTCACGTCTGGCTGTTACCGGGTTACATCCCAGCAGCAGCTAGAAGGTACTGAGTTCTCTCGAACCCCTTCGGCACTCACTCTTTGTAGACATTTTTGCTGACGATCATTCTGACGGCTGTGAGTTGAACGTTTTTTGTAGACTGGATTTGCATGGCTTTATTAATTCCTCCTGTTGAGCATTTTTCCATGCCCTTTAAAAAAAAAAAGAAAAAGAAAGAGAGAAAAAGAAAGAGAAGGCAAAATGGGTGTAAAATATGCCTCTTGAAATTGTCGTTTTGAAATGTGCACGTCTTTTGAGTTTTTTTACTCGACTTACGACCCAAGGATTTCTTTTGAGGGCAGGTGTCATTTACGGGCCTGCAATTATTTTGAATATCAAGTGACCATTAGCTCTGAGTTTAAAGCTGCTGTTTTGAGAAACGGCCACAAGGCGGCAGCAGTTCTCCTTTACCAAATCTGGGTACCAGGGCAACAGAGCCTCAATGGAAGTCCTGTTCTAGGTTGTAAATTAGAATGGAATGTGCCAGAAAAAAGCCCCTTAAGTTTATGTCGCACCACTTCTTGTTCGTTTTTTAAATTTAATTTTTATTTTTATCACAGCAAGTTTGATTACAATGTTTAGCTTGTTCTAGGTGTACAGCATGTGGTTCTTTTACACATGTACATACATCTATTCTTCTTTGAATCCTTTTCCCATGTAGGTTATGAGACAATGTTGAGTAGTCTTTTGTTGGCATTCCGTAGGTCTTTGGTGATTATATATTTCACCTGTGTTTGAATATCTCTGTTAAACCCCAAATCCTAATGTATACAATCCTCACACCTTTCCATTGCTGAACCATAAGTTTGTTTAATGAATCTGTGATTGCCTTTCTCTGTGGAAATATCTTCACTGGTATCGATGTTTAGGTAACACCTGTGAGTGATATTATAGGATATGTGTCTTTTGCTTTCTGACGTACTACAAGTTGCGTGATTATCTCGAGACCCACCTATGGTGCTGCAAATGGCATTGTGCCATTTTTTTTTCCTTGGCTAATTTTCCATCTGTACATGTACCAGTTCTCCTTTGTCCACTCATCTGTTGATGGACTTTTTGGTGGCTGCCATGTCTTGGCTGTTGTAATACTGCTGCAACGTAGATTTGCCTGCCCGCGTCTTTCTAATTCTGTCTTCTTAGGTTATGGGCCCAGGGGTGGGCCTGCTGGGTCATATCGCAGCTCAATGTTCACCTTGTAAAGGCACCTCCATTCTGTTTCCATTAGTGGCTCTCACCGGGTTAAGTCCCACTTAAAGTTGAGGTGATTCACTTCTCCACAACCTCTTCAGCATTGATTGTTTTTAGTTTTGTTGCTGATGGTTCTTCTGACTGGTGTGAGCTGATACCTCTTTGTGGTTGGATTTGCATGCATCTCATAATCCCTTGAAACTGAGCTTTCAGGCATGTCCATTTTTTCTTCAAACTGCGAGTAGAGCTTACCTCTTCAAATTCTTTTTTTGAAGTCTGTACCACATTTCGAAGTATTTTGGCCATTACCTCCCTAAAGACATTTTGAAGGCAGGTTTCATTTACAGCCCTCCAGTACTTGTGCATACGAAGTGACCATTAGCACAGGTTCTAAAGCTGCTGTTGCAGGTAACGGCCAAAGGGCGGCAGCATTTCTGTGTTCCGCACCCTGGTAACTAGGGAAACACAACTTCCTGCCAGTGGTGTTCCTCGGTTATAAATTGGAGTGGAATGTGCCCGGATAAACCCCCAAAAGCTGATGTCTCCTTAATTTTGTTTGTTTTTTAAGTTGAATATATATTTATATATGTGTGTGTGTGTGTGTGTATATATATATATATATATATATACATATATATATATATAACTGTTTTGTCTTTTTGCGGTACGTGGGCCTCTCACTGTTTTGGCCTCTCCCGTTGCGGAGCACAGGCTCCGGATGCGCAGGCTCAGCGGCCATGGCTCACGGGCCCAGCCACTCTTCGGCAAGTGGGATCTTCCCCGACCAGGGCGTAAACCCGTGTCCACTGCATCGGCAGGTGGACTCTTAACCACTGCGCCACCAGGGAAACCATGAATTAATATTTTTCTTATTGGAGTATTATTCCATTGTGTACATGGACCACTTCTTTTTGCATTCCTCTGTTGATGGACATTTTCGTTGCCTCCAAGTGTTGGCTATTGTAAGTATTGCTGGAGTGCAGGATTGCCAGCCTTTGTCTTTTTGATTCTCATTCTCTCAGGCCATAGGCCCAGCAGAGGGGATGCTTGATTGAACGGTAGCTCAATGTTTACCCTTTCAAGGCACCTCCACTGTGTTTTCATTAGTGACTCTTGCCACGTCCCACTTAGAACCGAGCGTATGCATTTCTCCACAACCACTTCAGCATTTATTGTTTGCAGAATTTTTGCTGATGGCCATTCTGACTGGTGTGAGTTGATAGGTTGTTGTAATATGTATTTGCATATCTTTAATAATTACTAATGTTCAGCATTTTTCCATGCCTTTTTTATTCTGTTAAACAAAAACAGAAAAAAATGTGAGTACAGTAAACTTCTTGAAATTGTCGTCTTGAAAGGGTGCTGTCTTTTGATTTTTGGGGTCGAATTTCGACCTCAGGATTTTTTTTTTTTTGAGGGCACGTGTCATTTACAGGCCTGCAATGAGTGTGAATATTTAGTGACCTTTAGCACTGGGTTTAAAGCGCTGTTGTGGAAAACGGCCACAAGGCGGCAGCATTTCTCCATCCCAAATCGGGTTACTAGGGCAGAAGAGCCTTTCTGGAAATCGTGTTTCCAGGTTGTACATTAGAATGGAATGTGCCAGGAAAAACCCCCATTAATTTATGTCACATTACTTCTTGTTCGTTGTTTTAATATTTAATATTAAATCGGGGTAATGATTAGAATATTGTTTGTCCTAGCTGTACACAATTTGGCTCATTTGTACAATATATATACATATATATATATTCATGTACAGATCCTCTTCCCATGTAAATTATTGTAGACTGTTCCGTGGACCTCCCTTGCTATATGGTCTGTCTTTTTGATTTATGTAATTCACATGTATCTGTACACATATGGTAACACTAACATTAATTTATCCTTTCCCCCAAACTTTCCTTTTAGGTAAGCATAGTTTGTTCTGTAAGTCTGTGAGTGTCTTTTTCTGTGGAAATGTGTTCATTTGTGTCAGTTGTTAGGTAACGTCTATAAGTGATATCAAAGGATATGTATTTTGCTTTCCGACTTACCTCGTATTCTGTGATTATCACTAGGTTCATCTATGGTGCCTCAAAGAGCAGTGTGTCATTGTTTTCCATGGCTAATATTCCACTGTGTACATGGACCAGTTCTTCTTATCCATTCTTCTGTTGATGGACATTTTGGTTGCTTCCGTGTCATGGCTACTGTGAAAATTCATGCAGTGCAGCTGTTGCAGCCTGTGTCTTTTCGACTCTGGTCTTCTGAGGTGAGAGGCTCAGCGGTGGGCCTGCTGGGTGGAATGGTGGCTCAATTTTTACTTTTAAACGCAGCTCCTTTCTGTTCTCAGTATTGGCTTTTACCACTTTACATCTCACCAGCAGCTAGAGGGTACAGAGTTCTCTAATCCCCTTCAGCATTTATTGTTTGTAGACTTTTTGGTGATGGTAGTTGACTTGTGTGAGTTGAAACCTTTTTGTAGATTAGGTGAGTCCAATAACTCCTGATGTTGAGCTTTTATCCATTTTCCTTTTTTTTTGAAAAAGAGTGAGTAAAACTTACGTCTTCATACTATCTCCTTGAAACATTTGCCTGTTTTGGATATTTTTGACCATTCCCTAGCTCAAGACATTTTTTTAGGGCAAGTGTCTTTTACAGCCCTGAGTCCTTGTAAATGTTAAGTGGCCTTTAGCTGTGAGTTTAAAGCCGCTTTTGCAGGTAACGGCCACAAGGCGGCAGCATTTCTACATTTCCAACTCGGTTTTGGGGCAACAGAGCCTTCCTGGAAATCGTGTTAGTAGGCTGCAAATTAGAGTGGAATGTGCCAGGGCAAATCCTCAATAGCTTATATCTCTTTACTTCTTGTTTGTTTTAAAAATTTAATTGTTATTTACTATCAGAGCAAATTTGATAAAAATGTTGTGTGTGTTCTAGGTGTACAAAATCTGGTTCATTATATCTATGTATCGATCTATTCATCTTTGGATCCTTCCCCATGTAGGTTATTACAGAGTGTTGAGTAGACCTCTTTTGTTATTCCTTAGCTATTTTGTGATGATATATTTCATATTTATTAGTACATGTCTGTTAACCCCCATATCCTAATTCATACATTCCTTACACCTTTCCATTTGGTTAAACATAATTTGGTTTTCTGAATCTATGCGTGTCCTTCTTTTGGAAATGATTTCATGGGTATCAATTTTTACGTAACACCTATAAGTGATGTCATAGGGTGTCTGTCTTTTGGTTTCTTTCGTACTTCAAGTTGGGTGATTATCTCTAGACCC
The DNA here is from genome assembly GCF_026419965.1 of Kogia breviceps. NCBI lineage: Eukaryota > Metazoa > Chordata > Mammalia > Artiodactyla > Physeteridae > Kogia > Kogia breviceps. Next base: position 25,837,097 of record NC_081321.1, read on the forward strand.
TTCTATGGTGTTGCCAACGGCACTGTTCCATGCTTTTCCATGGCTAATATTCCATTGTGTACACGGACCACTTCTTCTTGGTGCATTGTCCTGTTGATGGATATTTTGGTTTCTTCCAAGTCTTGGCTATGGTATATGTTGCTGCAGTGCAGGATGGCCAGCCTGTGTCTTTTGGATTTTGGTCTACTCAGGTGATAGGCCCATCAGTGGGCCTACCCGATCATATGGTAGCTCGATTTTTACCTTTAAACGCACCTCCATTCTGTTCTCACGTCTGGCTGTTACCGGGTTACATCCCAGCAGCAGCTAGAAGGTACTGAGTTCTCTCGAACCCCTTCGGCACTCACTCTTTGTAGACATTTTTGCTGACGATCATTCTGACGGCTGTGAGTTGAACGTTTTTTGTAGACTGGATTTGCATGGCTTTATTAATTCCTCCTGTTGAGCATTTTTCCATGCCCTTTAAAAAAAAAAAGAAAAAGAAAGAGAGAAAAAGAAAGAGAAGGCAAAATGGGTGTAAAATATGCCTCTTGAAATTGTCGTTTTGAAATGTGCACGTCTTTTGAGTTTTTTTACTCGACTTACGACCCAAGGATTTCTTTTGAGGGCAGGTGTCATTTACGGGCCTGCAATTATTTTGAATATCAAGTGACCATTAGCTCTGAGTTTAAAGCTGCTGTTTTGAGAAACGGCCACAAGGCGGCAGCAGTTCTCCTTTACCAAATCTGGGTACCAGGGCAACAGAGCCTCAATGGAAGTCCTGTTCTAGGTTGTAAATTAGAATGGAATGTGCCAGAAAAAAGCCCCTTAAGTTTATGTCGCACCACTTCTTGTTCGTTTTTTAAATTTAATTTTTATTTTTATCACAGCAAGTTTGATTACAATGTTTAGCTTGTTCTAGGTGTACAGCATGTGGTTCTTTTACACATGTACATACATCTATTCTTCTTTGAATCCTTTTCCCATGTAGGTTATGAGACAATGTTGAGTAGTCTTTTGTTGGCATTCCGTAGGTCTTTGGTGATTATATATTTCACCTGTGTTTGAATATCTCTGTTAAACCCCAAATCCTAATGTATACAATCCTCACACCTTTCCATTGCTGAACCATAAGTTTGTTTAATGAATCTGTGATTGCCTTTCTCTGTGGAAATATCTTCACTGGTATCGATGTTTAGGTAACACCTGTGAGTGATATTATAGGATATGTGTCTTTTGCTTTCTGACGTACTACAAGTTGCGTGATTATCTCGAGACCCACCTATGGTGCTGCAAATGGCATTGTGCCATTTTTTTTTCCCCTGGCTAATTTTCCATCTGTACATGTACCAGTTCTCCTTTGTCCACTCATCTGTTGATGGACTTTTTGGTGGCTGCCATGTCTTGGCTGTTGTAATACTGCTGCAACGTAGATTTGCCTGCCCGCGTCTTTCTAATTCTGTCTTCTTAGGTTATGGGCCCAGGGGTGGGCCTGCTGGGTCATATCGCAGCTCAATGTTCACCTTGTAAAGGCACCTCCATTCTGTTTCCATTAGTGGCTCTCACCGGGTTAAGTCCCACTTAAAGTTGAGGTGATTCACTTCTCCACAACCTCTTCAGCATTGATTGTTTTTAGTTTTGTTGCTGATGGTTCTTCTGACTGGTGTGAGCTGATACCTCTTTGTGGTTGGATTTGCATGCATCTCATAATCCCTTGAAACTGAGCTTTCAGGCATGTCCATTTTTTCTTCAAACTGCGAGTAGAGCTTACCTCTTCAAATTCTTTTTTTGAAGTCTGTACCACATTTCGAAGTATTTTGGCCATTACCTCCCTAAAGACATTTTGAAGGCAGGTTTCATTTACAGCCCTCCAGTACTTGTGCATACGAAGTGACCATTAGCACAGGTTCTAAAGCTGCTGTTGCAGGTAACGGCCAAAGGGCGGCAGCATTTCTGTGTTCCGCACCCTGGTAACTAGGGAAACACAACTTCCTGCCAGTGGTGTTCCTCGGTTATAAATTGGAGTGGAATGTGCCCGGATAAACCCCCAAAAGCTGATGTCTCCTTAATTTTGTTTGTTTTTTAAGTTGAATATATATGTGTGTGTGTGTATATTTATATATATATATATATACATATATATATATATATATATATATATATATATAACTGTTTTGTCTTTTTGCGGTACGTGGGCCTCTCACTGTTTTGGCCTCTCCCGTTGCGGAGCACAGGCTCCGGATGCGCAGGCTCAGCGGCCATGGCTCACGGGCCCAGCCACTCTTCGGCAAGTGGGATCTTCCCCGACCAGGGCGTAAACCCGTGTCCACTGCATCGGCAGGTGGACTCTTAACCACTGCGCCACCAGGGAAACCATGAATTAATATTTTTCTTATTGGAGTATTATTCCATTGTGTACATGGACCACTTCTTTTTGCATTCCTCTGTTGATGGACATTTTCGTTGCCTCCAAGTGTTGGCTATTGTAAGTATTGCTGGAGTGCAGGATTGCCAGCCTTTGTCTTTTTGATTCTCATTCTCTCAGGCCATAGGCCCAGCAGAGGGGATGCTTGATTGAACGGTAGCTCAATGTTTACCCTTTCAAGGCACCTCCACTGTGTTTTCATTAGTGACTCTTGCCACGTCCCACTTAGAACCGAGCGTATGCATTTCTCCACAACCACTTCAGCATTTATTGTTTGCAGAATTTTTGCTGATGGCCATTCTGACTGGTGTGAGTTGATAGGTTGTTGTAATATGTATTTGCATATCTTTAATAATTACTAATGTTCAGCATTTTTCCATGCCTTTTTTATTCTGTTAAACAAAAACAGAAAAAAATGTGAGTACAGTAAACTTCTTGAAATTGTCGTCTTGAAAGGGTGCTGTCTTTTGATTTTTGGGGTCGAATTTCGACCTCAGGATTTTTTTTTTTTTGAGGGCACGTGTCATTTACAGGCCTGCAATGAGTGTGAATATTTAGTGACCTTTAGCACTGGGTTTAAAGCGCTGTTGTGGAAAACGGCCACAAGGCGGCAGCATTTCTCCATCCCAAATCGGGTTACTAGGGCAGAAGAGCCTTTCTGGAAATCGTGTTTCCAGGTTGTACATTAGAATGGAATGTGCCAGGAAAAACCCCCATTAATTTATGTCACATTACTTCTTGTTCGTTGTTTTAATATTTAATATTAAATCGGGGTAATGATTAGAATATTGTTTGTCCTAGCTGTACACAATTTGGCTCATTTGTACAATATATATACATATATATATATTCATGTACAGATCCTCTTCCCATGTAAATTATTGTAGACTGTTCCGTGGACCTCCCTTGCTATATGGTCTGTCTTTTTGATTTATGTAATTCACATGTATCTGTACACATATGGTAACACTAACATTAATTTATCCTTTCCCCCAAACTTTCCTTTTAGGTAAGCATAGTTTGTTCTGTAAGTCTGTGAGTGTCTTTTTCTGTGGAAATGTGTTCATTTGTGTCAGTTGTTAGGTAACGTCTATAAGTGATATCAAAGGATATGTATTTTGCTTTCCGACTTACCTCGTATTCTGTGATTATCACTAGGTTCATCTATGGTGCCTCAAAGAGCAGTGTGTCATTGTTTTCCATGGCTAATATTCCACTGTGTACATGGACCAGTTCTTCTTATCCATTCTTCTGTTGATGGACATTTTGGTTGCTTCCGTGTCATGGCTACTGTGAAAATTCATGCAGTGCAGCTGTTGCAGCCTGTGTCTTTTCGACTCTGGTCTTCTGAGGTGAGAGGCTCAGCGGTGGGCCTGCTGGGTGGAATGGTGGCTCAATTTTTACTTTTAAACGCAGCTCCTTTCTGTTCTCAGTATTGGCTTTTACCACTTTACATCTCACCAGCAGCTAGAGGGTACAGAGTTCTCTAATCCCCTTCAGCATTTATTGTTTGTAGACTTTTTGGTGATGGTAGTTGACTTGTGTGAGTTGAAACCTTTTTGTAGATTAGGTGAGTCCAATAACTCCTGATGTTGAGCTTTTATCCATTTTCCTTTTTTTTTGAAAAAGAGTGAGTAAAACTTACGTCTTCATACTATCTCCTTGAAACATTTGCCTGTTTTGGATATTTTTGACCATTCCCTAGCTCAAGACATTTTTTTAGGGCAAGTGTCTTTTACAGCCCTGAGTCCTTGTAAATGTTAAGTGGCCTTTAGCTGTGAGTTTAAAGCCGCTTTTGCAGGTAACGGCCACAAGGCGGCAGCATTTCTACATTTCCAACTCGGTTTTGGGGCAACAGAGCCTTCCTGGAAATCGTGTTAGTAGGCTGCAAATTAGAGTGGAATGTGCCAGGGCAAATCCTCAATAGCTTATATCTCTTTACTTCTTGTTTGTTTTAAAAATTTAATTGTTATTTACTATCAGAGCAAATTTGATAAAAATGTTGTGTGTGTTCTAGGTGTACAAAATCTGGTTCATTATATCTATGTATCGATCTATTCATCTTTGGATCCTTCCCCATGTAGGTTATTACAGAGTGTTGAGTAGACCTCTTTTGTTATTCCTTAGCTATTTTGTGATGATATATTTCATATTTATTAGTACATGTCTGTTAACCCCCATATCCTAATTCATACATTCCTTACACCTTTCCATTTGGTTAAACATAATTTGGTTTTCTGAATCTATGCGTGTCCTTCTTTTGGAAATGATTTCATGGGTATCAATTTTTACGTAACACCTATAAGTGATGTCATAGGGTGTCTGTCTTTTGGTTTCTTTCGTACTTCAAGTTGGGTGATTATCTCTAGACCCTTCTATGGTGTTGCCAACGGCACTGTTCCATGCTTTTCCATGGCTAATATTCCATTGTGTACACGGACCACTTCTTCTTGGTGCATTGTCCTGTTGATGGATATTTTGGTTTCTTCCAAGTCTTGGCTATGGTATATGTTGCTGCAGTGCAGGATGGCCAGCCTGTGTCTTTTGGATTTTGGTCTACTCAGGTGATAGGCCCATCAGTGGGCCTACCCGATCATATGGTAGCTCGATTTTTACCTTTAAACGCACCTCCATTCTGTTCTCACGTCTGGCTGTTACCGGGTTACATCCCAGCAGCAGCTAGAAGGTACTGAGTTCTCTCGAACCCCTTCGGCACTCACTCTTTGTAGACATTTTTGCTGACGATCATTCTGACGGCTGTGAGTTGAACGTTTTTTGTAGACTGGATTTGCATGGCTTTATTAATTCCTCCTGTTGAGCATTTTTCCATGCCCTTTAAAAAAAAAAAGAAAAAGAAAGAGAGAAAAAGAAAGAGAAGGCAAAATGGGTGTAAAATATGCCTCTTGAAATTGTCGTTTTGAAATGTGCACGTCTTTTGAGTTTTTTTACTCGACTTACGACCCAAGGATTTCTTTTGAGGGCAGGTGTCATTTACGGGCCTGCAATTATTTTGAATATCAAGTGACCATTAGCTCTGAGTTTAAAGCTGCTGTTTTGAGAAACGGCCACAAGGCGGCAGCAGTTCTCCTTTACCAAATCTGGGTACCAGGGCAACAGAGCCTCAATGGAAGTCCTGTTCTAGGTTGTAAATTAGAATGGAATGTGCCAGAAAAAAGCCCCTTAAGTTTATGTCGCACCACTTCTTGTTCGTTTTTTAAATTTAATTTTTATTTTTATCACAGCAAGTTTGATTACAATGTTTAGCTTGTTCTAGGTGTACAGCATGTGGTTCTTTTACACATGTACATACATCTATTCTTCTTTGAATCCTTTTCCCATGTAGGTTATGAGACAATGTTGAGTAGTCTTTTGTTGGCATTCCGTAGGTCTTTGGTGATTATATATTTCACCTGTGTTTGAATATCTCTGTTAAACCCCAAATCCTAATGTATACAATCCTCACACCTTTCCATTGCTGAACCATAAGTTTGTTTAATGAATCTGTGATTGCCTTTCTCTGTGGAAATATCTTCACTGGTATCGATGTTTAGGTAACACCTGTGAGTGATATTATAGGATATGTGTCTTTTGCTTTCTGACGTACTACAAGTTGCGTGATTATCTCGAGACCCACCTATGGTGCTGCAAATGGCATTGTGCCATTTTTTTTTCCTTGGCTAATTTTCCATCTGTACATGTACCAGTTCTCCTTTGTCCACTCATCTGTTGATGGACTTTTTGGTGGCTGCCATGTCTTGGCTGTTGTAATACTGCTGCAACGTAGATTTGCCTGCCCGCGTCTTTCTAATTCTGTCTTCTTAGGTTATGGGCCCAGGGGTGGGCCTGCTGGGTCATATCGCAGCTCAATGTTCACCTTGTAAAGGCACCTCCATTCTGTTTCCATTAGTGGCTCTCACCGGGTTAAGTCCCACTTAAAGTTGAGGTGATTCACTTCTCCACAACCTCTTCAGCATTGATTGTTTTTAGTTTTGTTGCTGATGGTTCTTCTGACTGGTGTGAGCTGATACCTCTTTGTGGTTGGATTTGCATGCATCTCATAATCCCTTGAAACTGAGCTTTCAGGCATGTCCATTTTTTCTTCAAACTGCGAGTAGAGCTTACCTCTTCAAATTCTTTTTTTGAAGTCTGTACCACATTTCGAAGTATTTTGGCCATTACCTCCCTAAAGACATTTTGAAGGCAGGTTTCATTTACAGCCCTCCAGTACTTGTGCATACGAAGTGACCATTAGCACAGGTTCTAAAGCTGCTGTTGCAGGTAACGGCCAAAGGGCGGCAGCATTTCTGTGTTCCGCACCCTGGTAACTAGGGAAACACAACTTCCTGCCAGTGGTGTTCCTCGGTTATAAATTGGAGTGGAATGTGCCCGGATAAACCCCCAAAAGCTGATGTCTCCTTAATTTTGTTTGTTTTTTAAGTTGAATATATATTTATATATGTGTGTGTGTGTGTGTGTATTTATATATATATATACATACATATATATATATATATATATATATATATATATATATATATATATATATATATATATATATATATATAACTGTTTTGTCTTTTTGCGGTACGTGGGCCTCTCACTGTTTTGGCCTCTCCCGTTGCGGAGCACAGGCTCCGGATGCGCAGGCTCAGCGGCCATGGCTCACGGGCCCAGCCACTCTTCGGCAAGTGGGATCTTCCCCGACCAGGGCGTAAACCCGTGTCCACTGCATCGGCAGGTGGACTCTTAACCACTGCGCCACCAGGGAAACCATGAATTAATATTTTTCTTATTGGAGTATTATTCCATTGTGTACATGGACCACTTCTTTTTGCATTCCTCTGTTGATGGACATTTTCGTTGCCTCCAAGTGTTGGCTATTGTAAGTATTGCTGGAGTGCAGGATTGCCAGCCTTTGTCTTTTTGATTCTCATTCTCTCAGGCCATAGGCCCAGCAGAGGGGATGCTTGATTGAACGGTAGCTCAATGTTTACCCTTTCAAGGCACCTCCACTGTGTTTTCATTAGTGACTCTTGCCACGTCCCACTTAGAACCGAGCGTATGCATTTCTCCACAACCACTTCAGCATTTATTGTTTGCAGAATTTTTGCTGATGGCCATTCTGACTGGTGTGAGTTGATAGGTTGTTGTAATATGTATTTGCATATCTTTAATAATTACTAATGTTCAGCATTTTTCCATGCCTTTTTTATTCTGTTAAACAAAAACAGAAAAAAATGTGAGTACAGTAAACTTCTTGAAATTGTCGTCTTGAAAGGGTGCTGTCTTTTGATTTTTGGGGTCGAATTTCGACCTCAGGATTTTTTTTTTTTTGAGGGCACGTGTCATTTACAGGCCTGCAATGAGTGTGAATATTTAGTGACCTTTAGCACTGGGTTTAAAGCGCTGTTGTGGAAAACGGCCACAAGGCGGCAGCATTTCTCCATCCCAAATCGGGTTACTAGGGCAGAAGAGCCTTTCTGGAAATCGTGTTTCCAGGTTGTACATTAGAATGGAATGTGCCAGGAAAAACCCCCATTAATTTATGTCACATTACTTCTTGTTCGTTGTTTTAATATTTAATATTAAATCGGGGTAATGATTAGAATATTGTTTGTCCTAGCTGTACACAATTTGGCTCATTTGTACAATATATATACATATATATATATTCATGTACAGATCCTCTTCCCATGTAAATTATTGTAGACTGTTCCGTGGACCTCCCTTGCTATATGGTCTGTCTTTTTGATTTATGTAATTCACATGTATCTGTACACATATGGTAACACTAACATTAATTTATCCTTTCCCCCAAACTTTCCTTTTAGGTAAGCATAGTTTGTTCTGTAAGTCTGTGAGTGTCTTTTTCTGTGGAAATGTGTTCATTTGTGTCAGTTGTTAGGTAACGTCTATAAGTGATATCAAAGGATATGTATTTTGCTTTCCGACTTACCTCGTATTCTGTGATTATCACTAGGTTCATCTATGGTGCCTCAAAGAGCAGTGTGTCATTGTTTTCCATGGCTAATATTCCACTGTGTACATGGACCAGTTCTTCTTATCCATTCTTCTGTTGATGGACATTTTGGTTGCTTCCGTGTCATGGCTACTGTGAAAATTCATGCAGTGCAGCTGTTGCAGCCTGTGTCTTTTCGACTCTGGTCTTCTGAGGTGAGAGGCTCAGCGGTGGGCCTGCTGGGTGGAATGGTGGCTCAATTTTTACTTTTAAACGCAGCTCCTTTCTGTTCTCAGTATTGGCTTTTACCACTTTACATCTCACCAGCAGCTAGAGGGTACAGAGTTCTCTAATCCCCTTCAGCATTTATTGTTTGTAGACTTTTTGGTGATGGTAGTTGACTTGTGTGAGTTGAAACCTTTTTGTAGATTAGGTGAGTCCAATAACTCCTGATGTTGAGCTTTTATCCATTTTCCTTTTTTTTTGAAAAAGAGTGAGTAAAACTTACGTCTTCATACTATCTCCTTGAAACATTTGCCTGTTTTGGATATTTTTGACCATTCCCTAGCTCAAGACATTTTTTTAGGGCAAGTGTCTTTTACAGCCCTGAGTCCTTGTAAATGTTAAGTGGCCTTTAGCTGTGAGTTTAAAGCCGCTTTTGCAGGTAACGGCCACAAGGCGGCAGCATTTCTACATTTCCAACTCGGTTTTGGGGCAACAGAGCCTTCCTGGAAATCGTGTTAGTAGGCTGCAAATTAGAGTGGAATGTGCCAGGGCAAATCCTCAATAGCTTATATCTCTTTACTTCTTGTTTGTTTTAAAAATTTAATTGTTATTTACTATCAGAGCAAATTTGATAAAAATGTTGTGTGTGTTCTAGGTGTACAAAATCTGGTTCATTATATCTATGTATCGATCTATTCATCTTTGGATCCTTCCCCATGTAGGTTATTACAGAGTGTTGAGTAGACCTCTTTTGTTATTCCTTAGCTATTTTGTGATGATATATTTCATATTTATTAGTACATGTCTGTTAACCCCCATATCCTAATTCATACATTCCTTACACCTTTCCATTTGGTTAAACATAATTTGGTTTTCTGAATCTATGCGTGTCCTTCTTTTGGAAATGATTTCATGGGTATCAATTTTTACGTAACACCTATAAGTGATGTCATAGGGTGTCTGTCTTTTGGTTTCTTTCGTACTTCAAGTTGGGTGATTATCTCTAGACCCTTCTATGGTGTTGCCAACGGCACTGTTCCATGCTTTTCCATGGCTAATATTCCATTGTGTACACGGACCACTTCTTCTTGGTGCATTGTCCTGTTGATGGATATTTTGGTTTCTTCCAAGTCTTGGCTATGGTATATGTTGCTGCAGTGCAGGATGGCCAGCCTGTGTCTTTTGGATTTTGGTCTACTCAGGTGATAGGCCCATCAGTGGGCCTACCCGATCATATGGTAGCTCGATTTTTACCTTTAAACGCACCTCCATTCTGTTCTCACGTCTGGCTGTTACCGGGTTACATCCCAGCAGCAGCTAGAAGGTACTGAGTTCTCTCGAACCCCTTCGGCACTCACTCTTTGTAGACATTTTTGCTGACGATCATTCTGACGGCTGTGAGTTGAACGTTTTTTGTAGACTGGATTTGCATGGCTTTATTAATTCCTCCTGTTGAGCATTTTTCCATGCCCTTTAAAAAAAAAAAGAAAAAGAAAGAGAGAAAAAGAAAGAGAAGGCAAAATGGGTGTAAAATATGCCTCTTGAAATTGTCGTTTTGAAATGTGCACGTCTTTTGAGTTTTTTTACTCGACTTACGACCCAAGGATTTCTTTTGAGGGCAGGTGTCATTTACGGGCCTGCAATTATTTTGAATATCAAGTGACCATTAGCTCTGAGTTTAAAGCTGCTGTTTTGAGAAACGGCCACAAGGCGGCAGCAGTTCTCCTTTACCAAATCTGGGTACCAGGGCAACAGAGCCTCAATGGAAGTCCTGTTCTAGGTTGTAAATTAGAATGGAATGTGCCAGAAAAAAGCCCCTTAAGTTTATGTCGCACCACTTCTTGTTCGTTTTTTAAATTTAATTTTTATTTTTATCACAGCAAGTTTGATTACAATGTTTAGCTTGTTCTAGGTGTACAGCATGTGGTTCTTTTACACATGTACATACATCTATTCTTCTTTGAATCCTTTTCCCATGTAGGTTATGAGACAATGTTGAGTAGTCTTTTGTTGGCATTCCGTAGGTCTTTGGTGATTATATATTTCACCTGTGTTTGAATATCTCTGTTAAACCCCAAATCCTAATGTATACAATCCTCACACCTTTCCATTGCTGAACCATAAGTTTGTTTAATGAATCTGTGATTGCCTTTCTCTGTGGAAATATCTTCACTGGTATCGATGTTTAGGTAACACCTGTGAGTGATATTATAGGATATGTGTCTTTTGCTTTCTGACGTACTACAAGTTGCGTGATTATCTCGAGACCCACCTATGGTGCTGCAAATGGCATTGTGCCATTTTTTTTTCCTTGGCTAATTTTCCATCTGTACATGTACCAGTTCTCCTTTGTCCACTCATCTGTTGATGGACTTTTTGGTGGCTGCCATGTCTTGGCTGTTGTAATACTGCTGCAACGTAGATTTGCCTGCCCGCGTCTTTCTAATTCTGTCTTCTTAGGTTATGGGCCCAGGGGTGGGCCTGCTGGGTCATATCGCAGCTCAATGTTCACCTTGTAAAGGCACCTCCATTCTGTTTCCATTAGTGGCTCTCACCGGGTTAAGTCCCACTTAAAGTTGAGGTGATTCACTTCTCCACAACCTCTTCAGCATTGATTGTTTTTAGTTTTGTTGCTGATGGTTCTTCTGACTGGTGTGAGCTGATACCTCTTTGTGGTTGGATTTGCATGCATCTCATAATCCCTTGAAACTGAGCTTTCAGGCATGTCCATTTTTTCTTCAAACTGCGAGTAGAGCTTACCTCTTCAAATTCTTTTTTTGAAGTCTGTACCACATTTCGAAGTATTTTGGCCATTACCTCCCTAAAGACATTTTGAAGGCAGGTTTCATTTACAGCCCTCCAGTACTTGTGCATACGAAGTGACCATTAGCACAGGTTCTAAAGCTGCTGTTGCAGGTAACGGCCAAAGGGCGGCAGCATTTCTGTGTTCCGCACCCTGGTAACTAGGGAAACACAACTTCCTGCCAGTGGTGTTCCTCGGTTATAAATTGGAGTGGAATGTGCCCGGATAAACCCCCAAAAGCTGATGTCTCCTTAATTTTGTTTGTTTTTTAAGTTGAATATATATGTGTGTGTGTGTATATTTATATATATATATATATACATATATATATATATATATATATATATATATAACTGTTTTGTCTTTTTGCGGTACGTGGGCCTCTCACTGTTTTGGCCTCTCCCGTTGCGGAGCACAGGCTCCGGATGCGCAGGCTCAGCGGCCATGGCTCACGGGCCCAGCCACTCTTCGGCAAGTGGGATCTTCCCCGACCAGGGCGTAAACCCGTGTCCACTGCATCGGCAGGTGGACTCTTAACCACTGCGCCACCAGGGAAACCATGAATTAATATTTTTCTTATTGGAGTATTATTCCATTGTGTACATGGACCACTTCTTTTTGCATTCCTCTGTTGATGGACATTTTCGTTGCCTCCAAGTGTTGGCTATTGTAAGTATTGCTGGAGTGCAGGATTGCCAGCCTTTGTCTTTTTGATTCTCATTCTCTCAGGCCATAGGCCCAGCAGAGGGGATGCTTGATTGAACGGTAGCTCAATGTTTACCCTTTCAAGGCACCTCCACTGTGTTTTCATTAGTGACTCTTGCCACGTCCCACTTAGAACCGAGCGTATGCATTTCTCCACAACCACTTCAGCATTTATTGTTTGCAGAATTTTTGCTGATGGCCATTCTGACTGGTGTGAGTTGATAGGTTGTTGTAATATGTATTTGCATATCTTTAATAATTACTAATGTTCAGCATTTTTCCATGCCTTTTTTATTCTGTTAAACAAAAACAGAAAAAAATGTGAGTACAGTAAACTTCTTGAAATTGTCGTCTTGAAAGGGTGCTGTCTTTTGATTTTTGGGGTCGAATTTCGACCTCAGGATTTTTTTTTTTTTGAGGGCACGTGTCATTTACAGGCCTGCAATGAGTGTGAATATTTAGTGACCTTTAGCACTGGGTTTAAAGCGCTGTTGTGGAAAACGGCCACAAGGCGGCAGCATTTCTCCATCCCAAATCGGGTTACTAGGGCAGAAGAGCCTTTCTGGAAATCGTGTTTCCAGGTTGTACATTAGAATGGAATGTGCCAGGAAAAACCCCCATTAATTTATGTCACATTACTTCTTGTTCGTTGTTTTAATATTTAATATTAAATCGGGGTAATGATTAGAATATTGTTTGTCCTAGCTGTACACAATTTGGCTCATTTGTACAATATATATACATATATATATATTCATGTACAGATCCTCTTCCCATGTAAATTATTGTAGACTGTTCCGTGGACCTCCCTTGCTATATGGTCTGTCTTTTTGATTTATGTAATTCACATGTATCTGTACACATATGGTAACACTAACATTAATTTATCCTTTCCCCCAAACTTTCCTTTTAGGTAAGCATAGTTTGTTCTGTAAGTCTGTGAGTGTCTTTTTCTGTGGAAATGTGTTCATTTGTGTCAGTTGTTAGGTAACGTCTATAAGTGATATCAAAGGATATGTATTTTGCTTTCCGACTTACCTCGTATTCTGTGATTATCACTAGGTTCATCTATGGTGCCTCAAAGAGCAGTGTGTCATTGTTTTCCATGGCTAATATTCCACTGTGTACATGGACCAGTTCTTCTTATCCATTCTTCTGTTGATGGACATTTTGGTTGCTTCCGTGTCATGGCTACTGTGAAAATTCATGCAGTGCAGCTGTTGCAGCCTGTGTCTTTTCGACTCTGGTCTTCTGAGGTGAGAGGCTCAGCGGTGGGCCTGCTGGGTGGAATGGTGGCTCAATTTTTACTTTTAAACGCAGCTCCTTTCTGTTCTCAGTATTGGCTTTTACCACTTTACATCTCACCAGCAGCTAGAGGGTACAGAGTTCTCTAATCCCCTTCAGCATTTATTGTTTGTAGACTTTTTGGTGATGGTAGTTGACTTGTGTGAGTTGAAACCTTTTTGTAGATTAGGTGAGTCCAATAACTCCTGATGTTGAGCTTTTATCCATTTTCCTTTTTTTTTGAAAAAGAGTGAGTAAAACTTACGTCTTCATACTATCTCCTTGAAACATTTGCCTGTTTTGGATATTTTTGACCATTCCCTAGCTCAAGACATTTTTTTAGGGCAAGTGTCTTTTACAGCCCTGAGTCCTTGTAAATGTTAAGTGGCCTTTAGCTGTGAGTTTAAAGCCGCTTTTGCAGGTAACGGCCACAAGGCGGCAGCATTTCTACATTTCCAACTCGGTTTTGGGGCAACAGAGCCTTCCTGGAAATCGTGTTAGTAGGCTGCAAATTAGAGTGGAATGTGCCAGGGCAAATCCTCAATAGCTTATATCTCTTTACTTCTTGTTTGTTTTAAAAATTTAATTGTTATTTACTATCAGAGCAAATTTGATAAAAATGTTGTGTGTGTTCTAGGTGTACAAAATCTGGTTCATTATATCTATGTATCGATCTATTCATCTTTGGATCCTTCCCCATGTAGGTTATTACAGAGTGTTGAGTAGACCTCTTTTGTTATTCCTTAGCTATTTTGTGATGATATATTTCATATTTATTAGTACATGTCTGTTAACCCCCATATCCTAATTCATACATTCCTTACACCTTTCCATTTGGTTAAACATAATTTGGTTTTCTGAATCTATGCGTGTCCTTCTTTTGGAAATGATTTCATGGGTATCAATTTTTACGTAACACCTATAAGTGATGTCATAGGGTGTCTGTCTTTTGGTTTCTTTCGTACTTCAAGTTGGGTGATTATCTCTAGACCCTTCTATGGTGTTGCCAACGGCACTGTTCCATGCTTTTCCATGGCTAATATTCCATTGTGTACACGGACCACTTCTTCTTGGTGCATTGTCCTGTTGATGGATATTTTGGTTTCTTCCAAGTCTTGGCTATGGTATATGTTGCTGCAGTGCAGGATGGCCAGCCTGTGTCTTTTGGATTTTGGTCTACTCAGGTGATAGGCCCATCAGTGGGCCTACCCGATCATATGGTAGCTCGATTTTTACCTTTAAACGCACCTCCATTCTGTTCTCACGTCTGGCTGTTACCGGGTTACATCCCAGCAGCAGCTAGAAGGTACTGAGTTCTCTCGAACCCCTTCGGCACTCACTCTTTGTAGACATTTTTGCTGACGATCATTCTGACGGCTGTGAGTTGAACGTTTTTTGTAGACTGGATTTGCATGGCTTTATTAATTCCTCCTGTTGAGCATTTTTCCATGCCCTTTAAAAAAAAAAAGAAAAAGAAAGAGAGAAAAAGAAAGAGAAGGCAAAATGGGTGTAAAATATGCCTCTTGAAATTGTCGTTTTGAAACGTGCACGTCTTTTGAGTTTTTTTACTCGACTTACGACCCAAGGATTTCTTTTGAGGGCAGGTGTCATTTACGGGCCTGCAATTATTTTGAATATCAAGTGACCATTAGCTCTGAGTTTAAAGCTGCTGTTTTGAGAAACGGCCACAAGGCGGCAGCAGTTCTCCTTTACCAAATCTGGGTACCAGGGCAACAGAGCCTCAATGGAAGTCCTGTTCTAGGTTGTAAATTAGAATGGAATGTGCCAGAAAAAAGCCCCTTAAGTTTATGTCGCACCACTTCTTGTTCGTTTTTTAAATTTAATTTTTATTTTTATCACAGCAAGTTTGATTACAATGTTTAGCTTGTTCTAGGTGTACAGCATGTGGTTCTTTTACACATGTACATACATCTATTCTTCTTTGAATCCTTTTCCCATGTAGGTTATGAGACAATGTTGAGTAGTCTTTTGTTGGCATTCCGTAGGTCTTTGGTGATTATATATTTCACCTGTGTTTGAATATCTCTGTTAAACCCCAAATCCTAATGTATACAATCCTCACACCTTTCCATTGCTGAACCATAAGTTTGTTTAATGAATCTGTGATTGCCTTTCTCTGTGGAAATATCTTCACTGGTATCGATGTTTAGGTAACACCTGTGAGTGATATTATAGGATATGTGTCTTTTGCTTTCTGACGTACTACAAGTTGCGTGATTATCTCGAGACCCACCTATGGTGCTGCAAATGGCATTGTGCCATTTTTTTTTCCTTGGCTAATTTTCCATCTGTACATGTACCAGTTCTCCTTTGTCCACTCATCTGTTGATGGACTTTTTGGTGGCTGCCATGTCTTGGCTGTTGTAATACTGCTGCAACGTAGATTTGCCTGCCCGCGTCTTTCTAATTCTGTCTTCTTAGGTTATGGGCCCAGGGGTGGGCCTGCTGGGTCATATCGCAGCTCAATGTTCACCTTGTAAAGGCACCTCCATTCTGTTTCCATTAGTGGCTCTCACCGGGTTAAGTCCCACTTAAAGTTGAGGTGATTCACTTCTCCACAACCTCTTCAGCATTGATTGTTTTTAGTTTTGTTGCTGATGGTTCTTCTGACTGGTGTGAGCTGATACCTCTTTGTGGTTGGATTTGCATGCATCTCATAATCCCTTGAAACTGAGCTTTCAGGCATGTCCATTTTTTCTTCAAACTGCGAGTAGAGCTTACCTCTTCAAATTCTTTTTTTGAAGTCTGTACCACATTTCGAAGTATTTTGGCCATTACCTCCCTAAAGACATTTTGAAGGCAGGTTTCATTTACAGCCCTCCAGTACTTGTGCATACGAAGTGACCATTAGCACAGGTTCTAAAGCTGCTGTTGCAGGTAACGGCCAAAGGGCGGCAGCATTTCTGTGTTCCGCACCCTGGTAACTAGGGAAACACAACTTCCTGCCAGTGGTGTTCCTCGGTTATAAATTGGAGTGGAATGTGCCCGGATAAACCCCCAAAAGCTGATGTCTCCTTAATTTTGTTTGTTTTTTAAGTTGAATATATATTTATATATGTGTGTGTGTGTGTGTGTATTTATATATATATATACATACATATATATATATATATATATATATATATATATATATATATATATATATATATATATATATATATATATAACTGTTTTGTCTTTTTGCGGTACGTGGGCCTCTCACTGTTTTGGCCTCTCCCGTTGCGGAGCACAGGCTCCGGATGCGCAGGCTCAGCGGCCATGGCTCACGGGCCCAGCCACTCTTCGGCAAGTGGGATCTTCCCCGACCAGGGCGTAAACCCGTGTCCACTGCATCGGCAGGTGGACTCTTAACCACTGCGCCACCAGGGAAACCATGAATTAATATTTTTCTTATTGGAGTATTATTCCATTGTGTACATGGACCACTTCTTTTTGCATTCCTCTGTTGATGGACATTTTCGTTGCCTCCAAGTGTTGGCTATTGTAAGTATTGCTGGAGTGCAGGATTGCCAGCCTTTGTCTTTTTGATTCTCATTCTCTCAGGCCATAGGCCCAGCAGAGGGGATGCTTGATTGAACGGTAGCTCAATGTTTACCCTTTCAAGGCACCTCCACTGTGTTTTCATTAGTGACTCTTGCCACGTCCCACTTAGAACCGAGCGTATGCATTTCTCCACAACCACTTCAGCATTTATTGTTTGCAGAATTTTTGCTGATGGCCATTCTGACTGGTGTGAGTTGATAGGTTGTTGTAATATGTATTTGCATATCTTTAATAATTACTAATGTTCAGCATTTTTCCATGCCTTTTTTATTCTGTTAAACAAAAACAGAAAAAAATGTGAGTACAGTAAACTTCTTGAAATTGTCGTCTTGAAAGGGTGCTGTCTTTTGATTTTTGGGGTCGAATTTCGACCTCAGGATTTTTTTTTTTTTGAGGGCACGTGTCATTTACAGGCCTGCAATGAGTGTGAATATTTAGTGACCTTTAGCACTGGGTTTAAAGCGCTGTTGTGGAAAACGGCCACAAGGCGGCAGCATTTCTCCATCCCAAATCGGGTTACTAGGGCAGAAGAGCCTTTCTGGAAATCGTGTTTCCAGGTTGTACATTAGAATGGAATGTGCCAGGAAAAACCCCCATTAATTTATGTCACATTACTTCTTGTTCGTTGTTTTAATATTTAATATTAAATCGGGGTAATGATTAGAATATTGTTTGTCCTAGCTGTACACAATTTGGCTCATTTGTACAATATATATACATATATATATATTCATGTACAGATCCTCTTCCCATGTAAATTATTGTAGACTGTTCCGTGGACCTCCCTTGCTATATGGTCTGTCTTTTTGATTTATGTAATTCACATGTATCTGTACACATATGGTAACACTAACATTAATTTATCCTTTCCCCCAAACTTTCCTTTTAGGTAAGCATAGTTTGTTCTGTAAGTCTGTGAGTGTCTTTTTCTGTGGAAATGTGTTCATTTGTGTCAGTTGTTAGGTAACGTCTATAAGTGATATCAAAGGATATGTATTTTGCTTTCCGACTTACCTCGTATTCTGTGATTATCACTAGGTTCATCTATGGTGCCTCAAAGAGCAGTGTGTCATTGTTTTCCATGGCTAATATTCCACTGTGTACATGGACCAGTTCTTCTTATCCATTCTTCTGTTGATGGACATTTTGGTTGCTTCCGTGTCATGGCTACTGTGAAAATTCATGCAGTGCAGCTGTTGCAGCCTGTGTCTTTTCGACTCTGGTCTTCTGAGGTGAGAGGCTCAGCGGTGGGCCTGCTGGGTGGAATGGTGGCTCAATTTTTACTTTTAAACGCAGCTCCTTTCTGTTCTCAGTATTGGCTTTTACCACTTTACATCTCACCAGCAGCTAGAGGGTACAGAGTTCTCTAATCCCCTTCAGCATTTATTGTTTGTAGACTTTTTGGTGATGGTAGTTGACTTGTGTGAGTTGAAACCTTTTTGTAGATTAGGTGAGTCCAATAACTCCTGATGTTGAGCTTTTATCCATTTTCCTTTTTTTTTGAAAAAGAGTGAGTAAAACTTACGTCTTCATACTATCTCCTTGAAACATTTGCCTGTTTTGGATATTTTTGACCATTCCCTAGCTCAAGACATTTTTTTAGGGCAAGTGTCTTTTACAGCCCTGAGTCCTTGTAAATGTTAAGTGGCCTTTAGCTGTGAGTTTAAAGCCGCTTTTGCAGGTAACGGCCACAAGGCGGCAGCATTTCTACATTTCCAACTCGGTTTTGGGGCAACAGAGCCTTCCTGGAAATCGTGTTAGTAGGCTGCAAATTAGAGTGGAATGTGCCAGGGCAAATCCTCAATAGCTTATATCTCTTTACTTCTTGTTTGTTTTAAAAATTTAATTGTTATTTACTATCAGAGCAAATTTGATAAAAATGTTGTGTGTGTTCTAGGTGTACAAAATCTGGTTCATTATATCTATGTATCGATCTATTCATCTTTGGATCCTTCCCCATGTAGGTTATTACAGAGTGTTGAGTAGACCTCTTTTGTTATTCCTTAGCTATTTTGTGATGATATATTTCATATTTATTAGTACATGTCTGTTAACCCCCATATCCTAATTCATACATTCCTTACACCTTTCCATTTGGTTAAACATAATTTGGTTTTCTGAATCTATGCGTGTCCTTCTTTTGGAAATGATTTCATGGGTATCAATTTTTACGTAACACCTATAAGTGATGTCATAGGGTGTCTGTCTTTTGGTTTCTTTCGTACTTCAAGTTGGGTGATTATCTCTAGACCCTTCTATGGTGTTGCCAACGGCACTGTTCCATGCTTTTCCATGGCTAATATTCCATTGTGTACACGGACCACTTCTTCTTGGTGCATTGTCCTGTTGATGGATATTTTGGTTTCTTCCAAGTCTTGGCTATGGTATATGTTGCTGCAGTGCAGGATGGCCAGCCTGTGTCTTTTGGATTTTGGTCTACTCAGGTGATAGGCCCATCAGTGGGCCTACCCGATCATATGGTAGCTCGATTTTTACCTTTAAACGCACCTCCATTCTGTTCTCACGTCTGGCTGTTACCGGGTTACATCCCAGCAGCAGCTAGAAGGTACTGAGTTCTCTCGAACCCCTTCGGCACTCACTCTTTGTAGACATTTTTGCTGACGATCATTCTGACGGCTGTGAGTTGAACGTTTTTTGTAGACTGGATTTGCATGGCTTTATTAATTCCTCCTGTTGAGCATTTTTCCATGCCCTTTAAAAAAAAAAAGAAAAAGAAAGAGAGAAAAAGAAAGAGAAGGCAAAATGGGTGTAAAATATGCCTCTTGAAATTGTCGTTTTGAAATGTGCACGTCTTTTGAGTTTTTTTACTCGACTTACGACCCAAGGATTTCTTTTGAGGGCAGGTGTCATTTACGGGCCTGCAATTATTTTGAATATCAAGTGACCATTAGCTCTGAGTTTAAAGCTGCTGTTTTGAGAAACGGCCACAAGGCGGCAGCAGTTCTCCTTTACCAAATCTGGGTACCAGGGCAACAGAGCCTCAATGGAAGTCCTGTTCTAGGTTGTAAATTAGAATGGAATGTGCCAGAAAAAAGCCCCTTAAGTTTATGTCGCACCACTTCTTGTTCGTTTTTTAAATTTAATTTTTATTTTTATCACAGCAAGTTTGATTACAATGTTTAGCTTGTTCTAGGTGTACAGCATGTGGTTCTTTTACACATGTACATACATCTATTCTTCTTTGAATCCTTTTCCCATGTAGGTTATGAGACAATGTTGAGTAGTCTTTTGTTGGCATTCCGTAGGTCTTTGGTGATTATATATTTCACCTGTGTTTGAATATCTCTGTTAAACCCCAAATCCTAATGTATACAATCCTCACACCTTTCCATTGCTGAACCATAAGTTTGTTTAATGAATCTGTGATTGCCTTTCTCTGTGGAAATATCTTCACTGGTATCGATGTTTAGGTAACACCTGTGAGTGATATTATAGGATATGTGTCTTTTGCTTTCTGACGTACTACAAGTTGCGTGATTATCTCGAGACCCACCTATGGTGCTGCAAATGGCATTGTGCCATTTTTTTTTCCCCTGGCTAATTTTCCATCTGTACATGTACCAGTTCTCCTTTGTCCACTCATCTGTTGATGGACTTTTTGGTGGCTGCCATGTCTTGGCTGTTGTAATACTGCTGCAACGTAGATTTGCCTGCCCGCGTCTTTCTAATTCTGTCTTCTTAGGTTATGGGCCCAGGGGTGGGCCTGCTGGGTCATATCGCAGCTCAATGTTCACCTTGTAAAGGCACCTCCATTCTGTTTCCATTAGTGGCTCTCACCGGGTTAAGTCCCACTTAAAGTTGAGGTGATTCACTTCTCCACAACCTCTTCAGCATTGATTGTTTTTAGTTTTGTTGCTGATGGTTCTTCTGACTGGTGTGAGCTGATACCTCTTTGTGGTTGGATTTGCATGCATCTCATAATCCCTTGAAACTGAGCTTTCAGGCATGTCCATTTTTTCTTCAAACTGCGAGTAGAGCTTACCTCTTCAAATTCTTTTTTTGAAGTCTGTACCACATTTCGAAGTATTTTGGCCATTACCTCCCTAAAGACATTTTGAAGGCAGGTTTCATTTACAGCCCTCCAGTACTTGTGCATACGAAGTGACCATTAGCACAGGTTCTAAAGCTGCTGTTGCAGGTAACGGCCAAAGGGCGGCAGCATTTCTGTGTTCCGCACCCTGGTAACTAGGGAAACACAACTTCCTGCCAGTGGTGTTCCTCGGTTATAAATTGGAGTGGAATGTGCCCGGATAAACCCCCAAAAGCTGATGTCTCCTTAATTTTGTTTGTTTTTTAAGTTGAATATATATTTATATATGTGTGTGTGTGTGTGTATATTTATATATATATATATATACATATATATATATATATATATATATATATATATAACTGTTTTGTCTTTTTGCGGTACGTGGGCCTCTCACTGTTTTGGCCTTTCCCGTTGCGGAGCACAGGCTCCGGATGCGCAGGCTCAGCGGCCATGGCTCACGGGCCCAGCCACTCTTCGGCAAGTGGGATCTTCCCCGACCAGGGCGTAAACCCGTGTCCACTGCATCGGCAGGTGGACTCTTAACCACTGCGCCACCAGGGAAACCATGAATTAATATTTTTCTTATTGGAGTATTATTCCATTGTGTACATGGACCACTTCTTTTTGCATTCCTCTGTTGATGGACATTTTCGTTGCCTCCAAGTGTTGGCTATTGTAAGTATTGCTGGAGTGCAGGATTGCCAGCCTTTGTCTTTTTGATTCTCATTCTCTCAGGCCATAGGCCCAGCAGAGGGGATGCTTGATTGAACGGTAGCTCAATGTTTACCCTTTCAAGGCACCTCCACTGTGTTTTCATTAGTGACTCTTGCCACGTCCCACTTAGAACCGAGCGTATGCATTTCTCCACAACCACTTCAGCATTTATTGTTTGCAGAATTTTTGCTGATGGCCATTCTGACTGGTGTGAGTTGATAGGTTGTTGTAATATGTATTTGCATATCTTTAATAATTACTAATGTTCAGCATTTTTCCATGCCTTTTTTATTCTGTTAAACAAAAACAGAAAAAAATGTGAGTACAGTAAACTTCTTGAAATTGTCGTCTTGAAAGGGTGCTGTCTTTTGATTTTTGGGGTCGAATTTCGACCTCAGGATTTTTTTTTTTTTGAGGGCACGTGTCATTTACAGGCCTGCAATGAGTGTGAATATTTAGTGACCTTTAGCACTGGGTTTAAAGCGCTGTTGTGGAAAACGGCCACAAGGCGGCAGCACTTCTCCATCCCAAATCGGGTTACTAGGGCAGAAGAGCCTTTCTGGAAATCGTGTTTCCAGGTTGTACATTAGAATGGAATGTGCCAGGAAAAACCCCCATTAATTTATGTCACATTACTTCTTGTTCGTTGTTTTAATATTTAATATTAAATCGGGGTAATGATTAGAATATTGTTTGTCCTAGCTGTACACAATTTGGCTCATTTGTACAATATATATACATATATATATATTCATGTACAGATCCTCTTCCCATGTAAATTATTGTAGACTGTTCCGTGGACCTCCCTTGCTATATGGTCTGTCTTTTTGATTTATGTAATTCACATGTATCTGTACACATATGGTAACACTAACATTAATTTATCCTTTCCCCCAAACTTTCCTTTTAGGTAAGCATAGTTTGTTCTGTAAGTCTGTGAGTGTCTTTTTCTGTGGAAATGTGTTCATTTGTGTCAGTTGTTAGGTAACGTCTATAAGTGATATCAAAGGATATGTATTTTGCTTTCCGACTTACCTCGTATTCTGTGATTATCACTAGGTTCATCTATGGTGCCTCAAAGAGCAGTGTGTCATTGTTTTCCATGGCTAATATTCCACTGTGTACATGGACCAGTTCTTCTTATCCATTCTTCTGTTGATGGACATTTTGGTTGCTTCCGTGTCATGGCTACTGTGAAAATTCATGCAGTGCAGCTGTTGCAGCCTGTGTCTTTTCGACTCTGGTCTTCTGAGGTGAGAGGCTCAGCGGTGGGCCTGCTGGGTGGAATGGTGGCTCAATTTTTACTTTTAAACGCAGCTCCTTTCTGTTCTCAGTATTGGCTTTTACCACTTTACATCTCACCAGCAGCTAGAGGGTACAGAGTTCTCTAATCCCCTTCAGCATTTATTGTTTGTAGACTTTTTGGTGATGGTAGTTGACTTGTGTGAGTTGAAACCTTTTTGTAGATTAGGTGAGTCCAATAACTCCTGATGTTGAGCTTTTATCCATTTTCCTTTTTTTTTGAAAAAGAGTGAGTAAAACTTACGTCTTCATACTATCTCCTTGAAACATTTGCCTGTTTTGGATATTTTTGACCATTCCCTAGCTCAAGACATTTTTTTAGGGCAAGTGTCTTTTACAGCCCTGAGTCCTTGTAAATGTTAAGTGGCCTTTAGCTGTGAGTTTAAAGCCGCTTTTGCAGGTAACGGCCACAAGGCGGCAGCATTTCTACATTTCCAACTCGGTTTTGGGGCAACAGAGCCTTCCTGGAAATCGTGTTAGTAGGCTGCAAATTAGAGTGGAATGTGCCAGGGCAAATCCTCAATAGCTTATATCTCTTTACTTCTTGTTTGTTTTAAAAATTTAATTGTTATTTACTATCAGAGCAAATTTGATAAAAATGTTGTGTGTGTTCTAGGTGTACAAAATCTGGTTCATTATATCTATGTATCGATCTATTCATCTTTGGATCCTTCCCCATGTAGGTTATTACAGAGTGTTGAGTAGACCTCTTTTGTTATTCCTTAGCTATTTTGTGATGATATATTTCATATTTATTAGTACATGTCTGTTAACCCCCATATCCTAATTCATACATTCCTTACACCTTTCCATTTGGTTAAACATAATTTGGTTTTCTGAATCTATGCGTGTCCTTCTTTTGGAAATGATTTCATGGGTATCAATTTTTACGTAACACCTATAAGTGATGTCATAGGGTGTCTGTCTTTTGGTTTCTTTCGTACTTCAAGTTGGGTGATTATCTCTAGACCCTTCTATGGTGTTGCCAACGGCACTGTTCCATGCTTTTCCATGGCTAATATTCCATTGTGTACACGGACCACTTCTTCTTGGTGCATTGTCCTGTTGATGGATATTTTGGTTTCTTCCAAGTCTTGGCTATGGTATATGTTGCTGCAGTGCAGGATGGCCAGCCTGTGTCTTTTGGATTTTGGTCTACTCAGGTGATAGGCCCATCAGTGGGCCTACCCGATCATATGGTAGCTCGATTTTTACCTTTAAACGCACCTCCATTCTGTTCTCACGTCTGGCTGTTACCGGGTTACATCCCAGCAGCAGCTAGAAGGTACTGAGTTCTCTCGAACCCCTTCGGCACTCACTCTTTGTAGACATTTTTGCTGACGATCATTCTGACGGCTGTGAGTTGAACGTTTTTTGTAGACTGGATTTGCATGGCTTTATTAATTCCTCCTGTTGAGCATTTTTCCATGCCCTTTAAAAAAAAAAGAAAAAGAAAGAGAAGGCAAAATGGGTGTAAAATATGCCTCTTGAAATTGTCGTTTTGAAATGTGCACGTCTTTTGAGTTTTTTTACTCGACTTACGACCCAAGGATTTCTTTTGAGGGCAGGTGTCATTTACGGGCCTGCAATTATTTTGAATATCAAGTGACCATTAGCTCTGAGTTTAAAGCTGCTGTTTTGAGAAACGGCCACAAGGCGGCAGCAGTTCTCCTTTACCAAATCTGGGTACCAGGGCAACAGAGCCTCAATGGAAGTCCTGTTCTAGGTTGTAAATTAGAATGGAATGTGCCAGAAAAAAGCCCCTTAAGTTTATGTCGCACCACTTCTTGTTCGTTTTTTAAATTTAATTTTTATTTTTATCACAGCAAGTTTGATTACAATGTTTAGCTTGTTCTAGGTGTACAGCATGTGGTTCTTTTACACATGTACATACATCTATTCTTCTTTGAATCCTTTTCCCATGTAGGTTATGAGACAATGTTGAGTAGTCTTTTGTTGGCATTCCGTAGGTCTTTGGTGATTATATATTTCACCTGTGTTTGAATATCTCTGTTAAACCCCAAATCCTAATGTATACAATCCTCACACCTTTCCATTGCTGAACCATAAGTTTGTTTAATGAATCTGTGATTGCCTTTCTCTGTGGAAATATCTTCACTGGTATCGATGTTTAGGTAACACCTGTGAGTGATATTATAGGATATGTGT
The DNA here is from genome assembly GCF_026419965.1 of Kogia breviceps. Lineage (NCBI taxonomy): Eukaryota > Metazoa > Chordata > Mammalia > Artiodactyla > Physeteridae > Kogia > Kogia breviceps. The sequence goes on from NC_081321.1 coordinate 25,862,280, forward strand.
CTTTTGCTTTCTGACGTACTACAAGTTGCGTGATTATCTCGAGACCCACCTATGGTGCTGCAAATGGCATTGTGCCATTTTTTTTTCCTTGGCTAATTTTCCATCTGTACATGTACCAGTTCTCCTTTGTCCACTCATCTGTTGATGGACTTTTTGGTGGCTGCCATGTCTTGGCTGTTGTAATACTGCTGCAACGTAGATTTGCCTGCCCGCGTCTTTCTAATTCTGTCTTCTTAGGTTATGGGCCCAGGGGTGGGCCTGCTGGGTCATATCGCAGCTCAATGTTCACCTTGTAAAGGCACCTCCATTCTGTTTCCATTAGTGGCTCTCACCGGGTTAAGTCCCACTTAAAGTTGAGGTGATTCACTTCTCCACAACCTCTTCAGCATTGATTGTTTTTAGTTTTGTTGCTGATGGTTCTTCTGACTGGTGTGAGCTGATACCTCTTTGTGGTTGGATTTGCATGCATCTCATAATCCCTTGAAACTGAGCTTTCAGGCATGTCCATTTTTTCTTCAAACTGCGAGTAGAGCTTACCTCTTCAAATTCTTTTTTTGAAGTCTGTACCACATTTCGAAGTATTTTGGCCATTACCTCCCTAAAGACATTTTGAAGGCAGGTTTCATTTACAGCCCTCCAGTACTTGTGCATACGAAGTGACCATTAGCACAGGTTCTAAAGCTGCTGTTGCAGGTAACGGCCAAAGGGCGGCAGCATTTCTGTGTTCCGCACCCTGGTAACTAGGGAAACACAACTTCCTGCCAGTGGTGTTCCTCGGTTATAAATTGGAGTGGAATGTGCCCGGATAAACCCCCAAAAGCTGATGTCTCCTTAATTTTGTTTGTTTTTTAAGTTGAATATATATTTATATATGTGTGTGTGTGTGTGTGTATTTATATATATATATACATACATATATATATATATATATATATATATATATATATATATATATATATATATATATATATATATATATATATATATAACTGTTTTGTCTTTTTGCGGTACGTGGGCCTCTCACTGTTTTGGCCTCTCCCGTTGCGGAGCACAGGCTCCGGATGCGCAGGCTCAGCGGCCATGGCTCACGGGCCCAGCCACTCTTCGGCAAGTGGGATCTTCCCCGACCAGGGCGTAAACCCGTGTCCACTGCATCGGCAGGTGGACTCTTAACCACTGCGCCACCAGGGAAACCATGAATTAATATTTTTCTTATTGGAGTATTATTCCATTGTGTACATGGACCACTTCTTTTTGCATTCCTCTGTTGATGGACATTTTCGTTGCCTCCAAGTGTTGGCTATTGTAAGTATTGCTGGAGTGCAGGATTGCCAGCCTTTGTCTTTTTGATTCTCATTCTCTCAGGCCATAGGCCCAGCAGAGGGGATGCTTGATTGAACGGTAGCTCAATGTTTACCCTTTCAAGGCACCTCCACTGTGTTTTCATTAGTGACTCTTGCCACGTCCCACTTAGAACCGAGCGTATGCATTTCTCCACAACCACTTCAGCATTTATTGTTTGCAGAATTTTTGCTGATGGCCATTCTGACTGGTGTGAGTTGATAGGTTGTTGTAATATGTATTTGCATATCTTTAATAATTACTAATGTTCAGCATTTTTCCATGCCTTTTTTATTCTGTTAAACAAAAACAGAAAAAAATGTGAGTACAGTAAACTTCTTGAAATTGTCGTCTTGAAAGGGTGCTGTCTTTTGATTTTTGGGGTCGAATTTCGACCTCAGGATTTTTTTTTTTTTGAGGGCACGTGTCATTTACAGGCCTGCAATGAGTGTGAATATTTAGTGACCTTTAGCACTGGGTTTAAAGCGCTGTTGTGGAAAACGGCCACAAGGCGGCAGCATTTCTCCATCCCAAATCGGGTTACTAGGGCAGAAGAGCCTTTCTGGAAATCGTGTTTCCAGGTTGTACATTAGAATGGAATGTGCCAGGAAAAACCCCCATTAATTTATGTCACATTACTTCTTGTTCGTTGTTTTAATATTTAATATTAAATCGGGGTAATGATTAGAATATTGTTTGTCCTAGCTGTACACAATTTGGCTCATTTGTACAATATATATACATATATATATATTCATGTACAGATCCTCTTCCCATGTAAATTATTGTAGACTGTTCCGTGGACCTCCCTTGCTATATGGTCTGTCTTTTTGATTTATGTAATTCACATGTATCTGTACACATATGGTAACACTAACATTAATTTATCCTTTCCCCCAAACTTTCCTTTTAGGTAAGCATAGTTTGTTCTGTAAGTCTGTGAGTGTCTTTTTCTGTGGAAATGTGTTCATTTGTGTCAGTTGTTAGGTAACGTCTATAAGTGATATCAAAGGATATGTATTTTGCTTTCCGACTTACCTCGTATTCTGTGATTATCACTAGGTTCATCTATGGTGCCTCAAAGAGCAGTGTGTCATTGTTTTCCATGGCTAATATTCCACTGTGTACATGGACCAGTTCTTCTTATCCATTCTTCTGTTGATGGACATTTTGGTTGCTTCCGTGTCATGGCTACTGTGAAAATTCATGCAGTGCAGCTGTTGCAGCCTGTGTCTTTTCGACTCTGGTCTTCTGAGGTGAGAGGCTCAGCGGTGGGCCTGCTGGGTGGAATGGTGGCTCAATTTTTACTTTTAAACGCAGCTCCTTTCTGTTCTCAGTATTGGCTTTTACCACTTTACATCTCACCAGCAGCTAGAGGGTACAGAGTTCTCTAATCCCCTTCAGCATTTATTGTTTGTAGACTTTTTGGTGATGGTAGTTGACTTGTGTGAGTTGAAACCTTTTTGTAGATTAGGTGAGTCCAATAACTCCTGATGTTGAGCTTTTATCCATTTTCCTTTTTTTTTGAAAAAGAGTGAGTAAAACTTACGTCTTCATACTATCTCCTTGAAACATTTGCCTGTTTTGGATATTTTTGACCATTCCCTAGCTCAAGACATTTTTTTAGGGCAAGTGTCTTTTACAGCCCTGAGTCCTTGTAAATGTTAAGTGGCCTTTAGCTGTGAGTTTAAAGCCGCTTTTGCAGGTAACGGCCACAAGGCGGCAGCATTTCTACATTTCCAACTCGGTTTTGGGGCAACAGAGCCTTCCTGGAAATCGTGTTAGTAGGCTGCAAATTAGAGTGGAATGTGCCAGGGCAAATCCTCAATAGCTTATATCTCTTTACTTCTTGTTTGTTTTAAAAATTTAATTGTTATTTACTATCAGAGCAAATTTGATAAAAATGTTGTGTGTGTTCTAGGTGTACAAAATCTGGTTCATTATATCTATGTATCGATCTATTCATCTTTGGATCCTTCCCCATGTAGGTTATTACAGAGTGTTGAGTAGACCTCTTTTGTTATTCCTTAGCTATTTTGTGATGATATATTTCATATTTATTAGTACATGTCTGTTAACCCCCATATCCTAATTCATACATTCCTTACACCTTTCCATTTGGTTAAACATAATTTGGTTTTCTGAATCTATGCGTGTCCTTCTTTTGGAAATGATTTCATGGGTATCAATTTTTACGTAACACCTATAAGTGATGTCATAGGGTGTCTGTCTTTTGGTTTCTTTCGTACTTCAAGTTGGGTGATTATCTCTAGACCCTTCTATGGTGTTGCCAACGGCACTGTTCCATGCTTTTCCATGGCTAATATTCCATTGTGTACACGGACCACTTCTTCTTGGTGCATTGTCCTGTTGATGGATATTTTGGTTTCTTCCAAGTCTTGGCTATGGTATATGTTGCTGCAGTGCAGGATGGCCAGCCTGTGTCTTTTGGATTTTGGTCTACTCAGGTGATAGGCCCATCAGTGGGCCTACCCGATCATATGGTAGCTCGATTTTTACCTTTAAACGCACCTCCATTCTGTTCTCACGTCTGGCTGTTACCGGGTTACATCCCAGCAGCAGCTAGAAGGTACTGAGTTCTCTCGAACCCCTTCGGCACTCACTCTTTGTAGACATTTTTGCTGACGATCATTCTGACGGCTGTGAGTTGAACGTTTTTTGTAGACTGGATTTGCATGGCTTTATTAATTCCTCCTGTTGAGCATTTTTCCATGCCCTTTAAAAAAAAAAGAAAAAGAAAGAGAGAAAAAGAAAGAGAAGGCAAAATGGGTGTAAAATATGCCTCTTGAAATTGTCGTTTTGAAATGTGCACGTCTTTTGAGTTTTTTTACTCGACTTACGACCCAAGGATTTCTTTTGAGGGCAGGTGTCATTTACGGGCCTGCAATTATTTTGAATATCAAGTGACCATTAGCTCTGAGTTTAAAGCTGCTGTTTTGAGAAACGGCCACAAGGCGGCAGCAGTTCTCCTTTACCAAATCTGGGTACCAGGGCAACAGAGCCTCAATGGAAGTCCTGTTCTAGGTTGTAAATTAGAATGGAATGTGCCAGAAAAAAGCCCCTTAAGTTTATGTCGCACCACTTCTTGTTCGTTTTTTAAATTTAATTTTTATTTTTATCACAGCAAGTTTGATTACAATGTTTAGCTTGTTCTAGGTGTACAGCATGTGGTTCTTTTACACATGTACATACATCTATTCTTCTTTGAATCCTTTTCCCATGTAGGTTATGAGACAATGTTGAGTAGTCTTTTGTTGGCATTCCGTAGGTCTTTGGTGATTATATATTTCACCTGTGTTTGAATATCTCTGTTAAACCCCAAATCCTAATGTATACAATCCTCACACCTTTCCATTGCTGAACCATAAGTTTGTTTAATGAATCTGTGATTGCCTTTCTCTGTGGAAATATCTTCACTGGTATCGATGTTTAGGTAACACCTGTGAGTGATATTATAGGATATGTGTCTTTTGCTTTCTGACGTACTACAAGTTGCGTGATTATCTCGAGACCCACCTATGGTGCTGCAAATGGCATTGTGCCATTTTTTTTTCCCCTGGCTAATTTTCCATCTGTACATGTACCAGTTCTCCTTTGTCCACTCATCTGTTGATGGACTTTTTGGTGGCTGCCATGTCTTGGCTGTTGTAATACTGCTGCAACGTAGATTTGCCTGCCCGCGTCTTTCTAATTCTGTCTTCTTAGGTTATGGGCCCAGGGGTGGGCCTGCTGGGTCATATCGCAGCTCAATGTTCACCTTGTAAAGGCACCTCCATTCTGTTTCCATTAGTGGCTCTCACCGGGTTAAGTCCCACTTAAAGTTGAGGTGATTCACTTCTCCACAACCTCTTCAGCATTGATTGTTTTTAGTTTTGTTGCTGATGGTTCTTCTGACTGGTGTGAGCTGATACCTCTTTGTGGTTGGATTTGCATGCATCTCATAATCCCTTGAAACTGAGCTTTCAGGCATGTCCATTTTTTCTTCAAACTGCGAGTAGAGCTTACCTCTTCAAATTCTTTTTTTGAAGTCTGTACCACATTTCGAAGTATTTTGGCCATTACCTCCCTAAAGACATTTTGAAGGCAGGTTTCATTTACAGCCCTCCAGTACTTGTGCATACGAAGTGACCATTAGCACAGGTTCTAAAGCTGCTGTTGCAGGTAACGGCCAAAGGGCGGCAGCATTTCTGTGTTCCGCACCCTGGTAACTAGGGAAACACAACTTCCTGCCAGTGGTGTTCCTCGGTTATAAATTGGAGTGGAATGTGCCCGGATAAACCCCCAAAAGCTGATGTCTCCTTAATTTTGTTTGTTTTTTAAGTTGAATATATATTTATATATGTGTGTGTGTGTGTGTATATTTATATATATATATATATACATATATATATATATATATATATATATATATAACTGTTTTGTCTTTTTGCGGTACGTGGGCCTCTCACTGTTTTGGCCTTTCCCGTTGCGGAGCACAGGCTCCGGATGCGCAGGCTCAGCGGCCATGGCTCACGGGCCCAGCCACTCTTCGGCAAGTGGGATCTTCCCCGACCAGGGCGTAAACCCGTGTCCACTGCATCGGCAGGTGGACTCTTAACCACTGCGCCACCAGGGAAACCATGAATTAATATTTTTCTTATTGGAGTATTATTCCATTGTGTACATGGACCACTTCTTTTTGCATTCCTCTGTTGATGGACATTTTCGTTGCCTCCAAGTGTTGGCTATTGTAAGTATTGCTGGAGTGCAGGATTGCCAGCCTTTGTCTTTTTGATTCTCATTCTCTCAGGCCATAGGCCCAGCAGAGGGGATGCTTGATTGAACGGTAGCTCAATGTTTACCCTTTCAAGGCACCTCCACTGTGTTTTCATTAGTGACTCTTGCCACGTCCCACTTAGAACCGAGCGTATGCATTTCTCCACAACCACTTCAGCATTTATTGTTTGCAGAATTTTTGCTGATGGCCATTCTGACTGGTGTGAGTTGATAGGTTGTTGTAATATGTATTTGCATATCTTTAATAATTACTAATGTTCAGCATTTTTCCATGCCTTTTTTATTCTGTTAAACAAAAACAGAAAAAAATGTGAGTACAGTAAACTTCTTGAAATTGTCGTCTTGAAAGGGTGCTGTCTTTTGATTTTTGGGGTCGAATTTCGACCTCAGGATTTTTTTTTTTTTGAGGGCACGTGTCATTTACAGGCCTGCAATGAGTGTGAATATTTAGTGACCTTTAGCACTGGGTTTAAAGCGCTGTTGTGGAAAACGGCCACAAGGCGGCAGCACTTCTCCATCCCAAATCGGGTTACTAGGGCAGAAGAGCCTTTCTGGAAATCGTGTTTCCAGGTTGTACATTAGAATGGAATGTGCCAGGAAAAACCCCCATTAATTTATGTCACATTACTTCTTGTTCGTTGTTTTAATATTTAATATTAAATCGGGGTAATGATTAGAATATTGTTTGTCCTAGCTGTACACAATTTGGCTCATTTGTACAATATATATACATATATATATATTCATGTACAGATCCTCTTCCCATGTAAATTATTGTAGACTGTTCCGTGGACCTCCCTTGCTATATGGTCTGTCTTTTTGATTTATGTAATTCACATGTATCTGTACACATATGGTAACACTAACATTAATTTATCCTTTCCCCCAAACTTTCCTTTTAGGTAAGCATAGTTTGTTCTGTAAGTCTGTGAGTGTCTTTTTCTGTGGAAATGTGTTCATTTGTGTCAGTTGTTAGGTAACGTCTATAAGTGATATCAAAGGATATGTATTTTGCTTTCCGACTTACCTCGTATTCTGTGATTATCACTAGGTTCATCTATGGTGCCTCAAAGAGCAGTGTGTCATTGTTTTCCATGGCTAATATTCCACTGTGTACATGGACCAGTTCTTCTTATCCATTCTTCTGTTGATGGACATTTTGGTTGCTTCCGTGTCATGGCTACTGTGAAAATTCATGCAGTGCAGCTGTTGCAGCCTGTGTCTTTTCGACTCTGGTCTTCTGAGGTGAGAGGCTCAGCGGTGGGCCTGCTGGGTGGAATGGTGGCTCAATTTTTACTTTTAAACGCAGCTCCTTTCTGTTCTCAGTATTGGCTTTTACCACTTTACATCTCACCAGCAGCTAGAGGGTACAGAGTTCTCTAATCCCCTTCAGCATTTATTGTTTGTAGACTTTTTGGTGATGGTAGTTGACTTGTGTGAGTTGAAACCTTTTTGTAGATTAGGTGAGTCCAATAACTCCTGATGTTGAGCTTTTATCCATTTTCCTTTTTTTTTGAAAAAGAGTGAGTAAAACTTACGTCTTCATACTATCTCCTTGAAACATTTGCCTGTTTTGGATATTTTTGACCATTCCCTAGCTCAAGACATTTTTTTAGGGCAAGTGTCTTTTACAGCCCTGAGTCCTTGTAAATGTTAAGTGGCCTTTAGCTGTGAGTTTAAAGCCGCTTTTGCAGGTAACGGCCACAAGGCGGCAGCATTTCTACATTTCCAACTCGGTTTTGGGGCAACAGAGCCTTCCTGGAAATCGTGTTAGTAGGCTGCAAATTAGAGTGGAATGTGCCAGGGCAAATCCTCAATAGCTTGTATCTCTTTACTTCTTGTTTGTTTTAAAAATTTAATTGTTATTTACTATCAGAGCAAATTTGATAAAAATGTTGTGTGTGTTCTAGGTGTACAAAATCTGGTTCATTATATCTATGTATCGATCTATTCATCTTTGGATCCTTCCCCATGTAGGTTATTACAGAGTGTTGAGTAGACCTCTTTTGTTATTCCTTAGCTATTTTGTGATGATATATTTCATATTTATTAGTACATGTCTGTTAACCCCCATATCCTAATTCATACATTCCTTACACCTTTCCATTTGGTTAAACATAATTTGGTTTTCTGAATCTATGCGTGTCCTTCTTTTGGAAATGATTTCATGGGTATCAATTTTTACGTAACACCTATAAGTGATGTCATAGGGTGTCTGTCTTTTGGTTTCTTTCGTACTTCAAGTTGGGTGATTATCTCTAGACCCTTCTATGGTGTTGCCAACGGCACTGTTCCATGCTTTTCCATGGCTAATATTCCATTGTGTACACGGACCACTTCTTCTTGGTGCATTGTCCTGTTGATGGATATTTTGGTTTCTTCCAAGTCTTGGCTATGGTATATGTTGCTGCAGTGCAGGATGGCCAGCCTGTGTCTTTTGGATTTTGGTCTACTCAGGTGATAGGCCCATCAGTGGGCCTACCCGATCATATGGTAGCTCGATTTTTACCTTTAAACGCACCTCCATTCTGTTCTCACGTCTGGCTGTTACCGGGTTACATCCCAGCAGCAGCTAGAAGGTACTGAGTTCTCTCGAACCCCTTCGGCACTCACTCTTTGTAGACATTTTTGCTGACGATCATTCTGACGGCTGTGAGTTGAACGTTTTTTGTAGACTGGATTTGCATGGCTTTATTAATTCCTCCTGTTGAGCATTTTTCCATGCCCTTTAAAAAAAAAAGAAAAAGAAAGAGAGAAAAAGAAAGAGAAGGCAAAATGGGTGTAAAATATGCCTCTTGAAATTGTCGTTTTGAAATGTGCACGTCTTTTGAGTTTTTTTACTCGACTTACGACCCAAGGATTTCTTTTGAGGGCAGGTGTCATTTACGGGCCTGCAATTATTTTGAATATCAAGTGACCATTAGCTCTGAGTTTAAAGCTGCTGTTTTGAGAAACGGCCACAAGGCGGCAGCAGTTCTCCTTTACCAAATCTGGGTACCAGGGCAACAGAGCCTCAATGGAAGTCCTGTTCTAGGTTGTAAATTAGAATGGAATGTGCCAGAAAAAAGCCCCTTAAGTTTATGTCGCACCACTTCTTGTTCGTTTTTTAAATTTAATTTTTATTTTTATCACAGCAAGTTTGATTACAATGTTTAGCTTGTTCTAGGTGTACAGCATGTGGTTCTTTTACACATGTACATACATCTATTCTTCTTTGAATCCTTTTCCCATGTAGGTTATGAGACAATGTTGAGTAGTCTTTTGTTGGCATTCCGTAGGTCTTTGGTGATTATATATTTCACCTGTGTTTGAATATCTCTGTTAAACCCCAAATCCTAATGTATACAATCCTCACACCTTTCCATTGCTGAACCATAAGTTTGTTTAATGAATCTGTGATTGCCTTTCTCTGTGGAAATATCTTCACTGGTATCGATGTTTAGGTAACACCTGTGAGTGATATTATAGGATATGTGTCTTTTGCTTTCTGACGTACTACAAGTTGCGTGATTATCTCGAGACCCACCTATGGTGCTGCAAATGGCATTGTGCCATTTTTTTTTCCCCTGGCTAATTTTCCATCTGTACATGTACCAGTTCTCCTTTGTCCACTCATCTGTTGATGGACTTTTTGGTGGCTGCCATGTCTTGGCTGTTGTAATACTGCTGCAACGTAGATTTGCCTGCCCGCGTCTTTCTAATTCTGTCTTCTTAGGTTATGGGCCCAGGGGTGGGCCTGCTGGGTCATATCGCAGCTCAATGTTCACCTTGTAAAGGCACCTCCATTCTGTTTCCATTAGTGGCTCTCACCGGGTTAAGTCCCACTTAAAGTTGAGGTGATTCACTTCTCCACAACCTCTTCAGCATTGATTGTTTTTAGTTTTGTTGCTGATGGTTCTTCTGACTGGTGTGAGCTGATACCTCTTTGTGGTTGGATTTGCATGCATCTCATAATCCCTTGAAACTGAGCTTTCAGGCATGTCCATTTTTTCTTCAAACTGCGAGTAGAGCTTACCTCTTCAAATTCTTTTTTTGAAGTCTGTACCACATTTCGAAGTATTTTGGCCATTACCTCCCTAAAGACATTTTGAAGGCAGGTTTCATTTACAGCCCTCCAGTACTTGTGCATACGAAGTGACCATTAGCACAGGTTCTAAAGCTGCTGTTGCAGGTAACGGCCAAAGGGCAGCAGCATTTCTGTGTTCCGCACCCTGGTAACTAGGGAAACACAACTTCCTGCCAGTGGTGTTCCTCGGTTATAAATTGGAGTGGAATGTGCCCGGATAAACCCCCAAAAGCTGATGTCTCCTTAATTTTGTTTGTTTTTTAAGTTGAATATATATTTATATATGTGTGTGTGTGTGTGTGTATTTATATATATATATATATATACATATATATATATATATATATATATATATATATATATATATATATATATATATATATAACTGTTTTGTCTTTTTGCGGTACGTGGGCCTCTCACTGTTTTGGCCTCTCCCGTTGCGGAGCACAGGCTCCGGATGCGCAGGCTCAGCGGCCATGGCTCACGGGCCCAGCCACTCTTCGGCAAGTGGGATCTTCCCCGACCAGGGCGTAAACCCGTGTCCACTGCATCGGCAGGTGGACTCTTAACCACTGCGCCACCAGGGAAACCATGAATTAATATTTTTCTTATTGGAGTATTATTCCATTGTGTACATGGACCACTTCTTTTTGCATTCCTCTGTTGATGGACATTTTCGTTGCCTCCAAGTGTTGGCTATTGTAAGTATTGCTGGAGTGCAGGATTGCCAGCCTTTGTCTTTTTGATTCTCATTCTCTCAGGCCATAGGCCCAGCAGAGGGGATGCTTGATTGAACGGTAGCTCAATGTTTACCCTTTCAAGGCACCTCCACTGTGTTTTCATTAGTGACTCTTGCCACGTCCCACTTAGAACCGAGCGTATGCATTTCTCCACAACCACTTCAGCATTTATTGTTTGCAGAATTTTTGCTGATGGCCATTCTGACTGGTGTGAGTTGATAGGTTGTTGTAATATGTATTTGCATATCTTTAATAATTACTAATGTTCAGCATTTTTCCATGCCTTTTTTATTCTGTTAAACAAAAACAGAAAAAAATGTGAGTACAGTAAACTTCTTGAAATTGTCGTCTTGAAAGGGTGCTGTCTTTTGATTTTTGGGGTCGAATTTCGACCTCAGGATTTTTTTTTTTTTGAGGGCACGTGTCATTTACAGGCCTGCAATGAGTGTGAATATTTAGTGACCTTTAGCACTGGGTTTAAAGCGCTGTTGTGGAAAACGGCCACAAGGCGGCAGCACTTCTCCATCCCAAATCGGGTTACTAGGGCAGAAGAGCCTTTCTGGAAATCGTGTTTCCAGGTTGTACATTAGAATGGAATGTGCCAGGAAAACCCCCCATTAATTTATGTCACATTACTTCTTGTTCGTTGTTTTAATATTTAATATTAAATCGGGGTAATGATTAGAATATTGTTTGTCCTAGCTGTACACAATTTGGCTCATTTGTACAATATATATACATATATATATATTCATGTACAGATCCTCTTCCCATGTAAATTATTGTAGACTGTTCCGTGGACCTCCCTTGCTATATGGTCTGTCTTTTTGATTTATGTAATTCACATGTATCTGTACACATATGGTAACACTAACATTAATTTATCCTTTCCCCCAAACTTTCCTTTTAGGTAAGCATAGTTTGTTCTGTAAGTCTGTGAGTGTCTTTTTCTGTGGAAATGTGTTCACTTGTGTCAGTTGTTAGGTAACGTCTATAAGTGATATCAAAGGATATGTATTTTGCTTTCCGACTTACCTCGTATTCTGTGATTATCACTAGGTTCATCTATGGTGCCTCAAAGAGCAGTGTGTCATTGTTTTCCATGGCTAATATTCCACTGTGTACATGGACCAGTTCTTCTTATCCATTCTTCTGTTGATGGACATTTTGGTTGCTTCCGTGTCATGGCTACTGTGAAAATTCATGCAGTGCAGCTGTTGCAGCCTGTGTCTTTTCGACTCTGGTCTTCTGAGGTGAGAGGCTCAGCGGTGGGCCTGCTGGGTGGAATGGTGGCTCAATTTTTACTTTTAAACGCAGCTCCTTTCTGTTCTCAGTATTGGCTTTTACCACTTTACATCTCACCAGCAGCTAGAGGGTACAGAGTTCTCTAATCCCCTTCAGCATTTATTGTTTGTAGACTTTTTGGTGATGGTAGTTGACTTGTGTGAGTTGAAACCTTTTTGTAGATTAGGTGAGTCCAATAACTCCTGATGTTGAGCTTTTATCTATCCATTTTCCTTTTTTTTTGAAAAAGAGTGAGTAAAACTTACGTCTTCATACTATCTCCTTGAAACATTTGCCTGTTTTGGATATTTTTGACCATTCCCTAGCTCAAGACATTTTTTTAGGGCAAGTGTCTTTTACAGCCCTGAGTCCTTGTAAATGTTAAGTGGCCTTTAGCTGTGAGTTTAAAGCCGCTTTTGCAGGTAACGGCCACAAGGCGGCAGCATTTCTACATTTCCAACTCGGTTTTGGGGCAACAGAGCCTTCCTGGAAATCGTGTTAGTAGGCTGCAAATTAGAGTGGAATGTGCCAGGGCAAATCCTCAATAGCTTATATCTCTTTACTTCTTGTTTGTTTTAAAAATTTAATTGTTATTTACTATCAGAGCAAATTTGATAAAAATGTTGTGTGTGTTCTAGGTGTACAAAATCTGGTTCATTATATCTATGTATCGATCTATTCATCTTTGGATCCTTCCCCATGTAGGTTATTACAGAGTGTTGAGTAGACCTCTTTTGTTATTCCTTAGCTATTTTGTGATGATATATTTCATATTTATTAGTACATGTCTGTTAACCCCCATATCCTAATTCATACATTCCTTACACCTTTCCATTTGGTTAAACATAATTTGGTTTTCTGAATCTATGCGTGTCCTTCTTTTGGAAATGATTTCATGGGTATCAATTTTTACGTAACACCTATAAGTGATGTCATAGGGTGTCTGTCTTTTGGTTTCTTTCGTACTTCAAGTTGGGTGATTATCTCTAGACCCTTCTATGGTGTTGCCAACGGCACTGTTCCATGCTTTTCCATGGCTAATATTCCATTGTGTACACGGACCACTTCTTCTTGGTGCATTGTCCTGTTGATGGATATTTTGGTTTCTTCCAAGTCTTGGCTATGGTATATGTTGCTGCAGTGCAGGATGGCCAGCCTGTGTCTTTTGGATTTTGGTCTACTCAGGTGATAGGCCCATCAGTGGGCCTACCCGATCATATGGTAGCTCGATTTTTACCTTTAAACGCACCTCCATTCTGTTCTCACGTCTGGCTGTTACCGGGTTACATCCCAGCAGCAGCTAGAAGGTACTGAGTTCTCTCGAACCCCTTCGGCACTCACTCTTTGTAGACATTTTTGCTGACGATCATTCTGACGGCTGTGAGTTGAACGTTTTTTGTAGACTGGATTTGCATGGCTTTATTAATTCCTCCTGTTGAGCATTTTTCCATGCCCTTTAAAAAAAAAAGAAAAAGAAAGAGAGAAAAAGAAAGAGAAGGCAAAATGGGTGTAAAATATGCCTCTTGAAATTGTCGTTTTGAAATGTGCACGTCTTTTGAGTTTTTTTACTCGACTTACGACCCAAGGATTTCTTTTGAGGGCAGGTGTCATTTACGGGCCTGCAATTATTTTGAATATCAAGTGACCATTAGCTCTGAGTTTAAAGCTGCTGTTTTGAGAAACGGCCACAAGGCGGCAGCAGTTCTCCTTTACCAAATCTGGGTACCAGGGCAACAGAGCCTCAATGGAAGTCCTGTTCTAGGTTGTAAATTAGAATGGAATGTGCCAGAAAAAAGCCCCTTAAGTTTATGTCGCACCACTTCTTGTTCGTTTTTTAAATTTAATTTTTATTTTTATCACAGCAAGTTTGATTACAATGTTTAGCTTGTTCTAGGTGTACAGCATGTGGTTCTTTTACACATGTACATACATCTATTCTTCTTTGAATCCTTTTCCCATGTAGGTTATGAGACAATGTTGAGTAGTCTTTTGTTGGCATTCCGTAGGTCTTTGGTGATTATATATTTCACCTGTGTTTGAATATCTCTGTTAAACCCCAAATCCTAATGTATACAATCCTCACACCTTTCCATTGCTGAACCATAAGTTTGTTTAATGAATCTGTGATTGCCTTTCTCTGTGGAAATATCTTCACTGGTATCGATGTTTAGGTAACACCTGTGAGTGATATTATAGGATATGTGTCTTTTGCTTTCTGACGTACTACAAGTTGCGTGATTATCTCGAGACCCACCTATGGTGCTGCAAATGGCATTGTGCCATTTTTTTTTCCCCTGGCTAATTTTCCATCTGTACATGTACCAGTTCTCCTTTGTCCACTCATCTGTTGATGGACTTTTTGGTGGCTGCCATGTCTTGGCTGTTGTAATACTGCTGCAACGTAGATTTGCCTGCCCGCGTCTTTCTAATTCTGTCTTCTTAGGTTATGGGCCCAGGGGTGGGCCTGCTGGGTCATATCGCAGCTCAATGTTCACCTTGTAAAGGCACCTCCATTCTGTTTCCATTAGTGGCTCTCACCGGGTTAAGTCCCACTTAAAGTTGAGGTGATTCACTTCTCCACAACCTCTTCAGCATTGATTGTTTTTAGTTTTGTTGCTGATGGTTCTTCTGACTGGTGTGAGCTGATACCTCTTTGTGGTTGGATTTGCATGCATCTCATAATCCCTTGAAACTGAGCTTTCAGGCATGTCCATTTTTTCTTCAAACTGCGAGTAGAGCTTACCTCTTCAAATTCTTTTTTTGAAGTCTGTACCACATTTCGAAGTATTTTGGCCATTACCTCCCTAAAGACATTTTGAAGGCAGGTTTCATTTACAGCCCTCCAGTACTTGTGCATACGAAGTGACCATTAGCACAGGTTCTAAAGCTGCTGTTGCAGGTAACGGCCAAAGGGCGGCAGCATTTCTGTGTTCCGCACCCTGGTAACTAGGGAAACACAACTTCCTGCCAGTGGTGTTCCTCGGTTATAAATTGGAGTGGAATGTGCCCGGATAAACCCCCAAAAGCTGATGTCTCCTTAATTTTGTTTGTTTTTTAAGTTGAATATATATTTATATATGTGTGTGTGTGTGTGTGTATTTATATATATATATATATACATATATATATATATATATATATATATATATATATATATATATATATATATATATATATATATATATATATAACTGTTTTGTCTTTTTGCGGTACGTGGGCCTCTCACTGTTTTGGCCTCTCCCGTTGCGGAGCACAGGCTCCGGATGCGCAGGCTCAGCGGCCATGGCTCACGGGCCCAGCCACTCTTCGGCAAGTGGGATCTTCCCCGACCAGGGCGTAAACCCGTGTCCACTGCATCGGCAGGTGGACTCTTAACCACTGCGCCACCAGGGAAACCATGAATTAATATTTTTCTTATTGGAGTATTATTCCATTGTGTACATGGACCACTTCTTTTTGCATTCCTCTGTTGATGGACATTTTCGTTGCCTCCAAGTGTTGGCTATTGTAAGTATTGCTGGAGTGCAGGATTGCCAGCCTTTGTCTTTTTGATTCTCATTCTCTCAGGCCATAGGCCCAGCAGAGGGGATGCTTGATTGAACGGTAGCTCAATGTTTACCCTTTCAAGGCACCTCCACTGTGTTTTCATTAGTGACTCTTGCCACGTCCCACTTAGAACCGAGCGTATGCATTTCTCCACAACCACTTCAGCATTTATTGTTTGCAGAATTTTTGCTGATGGCCATTCTGACTGGTGTGAGTTGATAGGTTGTTGTAATATGTATTTGCATATCTTTAATAATTACTAATGTTCAGCATTTTTCCATGCCTTTTTTATTCTGTTAAACAAAAACAGAAAAAAATGTGAGTACAGTAAACTTCTTGAAATTGTCGTCTTGAAAGGGTGCTGTCTTTTGATTTTTGGGGTCGAATTTCGACCTCAGGATTTTTTTTTTTTTGAGGGCACGTGTCATTTACAGGCCTGCAATGAGTGTGAATATTTAGTGACCTTTAGCACTGGGTTTAAAGCGCTGTTGTGGAAAACGGCCACAAGGCGGCAGCACTTCTCCATCCCAAATCGGGTTACTAGGGCAGAAGAGCCTTTCTGGAAATCGTGTTTCCAGGTTGTACATTAGAATGGAATGTGCCAGGAAAAACCCCCATTAATTTATGTCACATTACTTCTTGTTCGTTGTTTTAATATTTAATATTAAATCGGGGTAATGATTAGAATATTGTTTGTCCTAGCTGTACACAATTTGGCTCATTTGTACAATATATATACATATATATATATTCATGTACAGATCCTCTTCCCATGTAAATTATTGTAGACTGTTCCGTGGACCTCCCTTGCTATATGGTCTGTCTTTTTGATTTATGTAATTCACATGTATCTGTACACATATGGTAACACTAACATTAATTTATCCTTTCCCCCAAACTTTCCTTTTAGGTAAGCATAGTTTGTTCTGTAAGTCTGTGAGTGTCTTTTTCTGTGGAAATGTGTTCATTTGTGTCAGTTGTTAGGTAACGTCTATAAGTGATATCAAAGGATATGTATTTTGCTTTCCGACTTACCTCGTATTCTGTGATTATCACTAGGTTCATCTATGGTGCCTCAAAGAGCAGTGTGTCATTGTTTTCCATGGCTAATATTCCACTGTGTACATGGACCAGTTCTTCTTATCCATTCTTCTGTTGATGGACATTTTGGTTGCTTCCGTGTCATGGCTACTGTGAAAATTCATGCAGTGCAGCTGTTGCAGCCTGTGTCTTTTCGACTCTGGTCTTCTGAGGTGAGAGGCTCAGCGGTGGGCCTGCTGGGTGGAATGGTGGCTCAATTTTTACTTTTAAACGCAGCTCCTTTCTGTTCTCAGTATTGGCTTTTACCACTTTACATCTCACCAGCAGCTAGAGGGTACAGAGTTCTCTAATCCCCTTCAGCATTTATTGTTTGTAGACTTTTTGGTGATGGTAGTTGACTTGTGTGAGTTGAAACCTTTTTGTAGATTAGGTGAGTCCAATAACTCCTGATGTTGAGCTTTTATCTATCCATTTTCCTTTTTTTTTGAAAAAGAGTGAGTAAAACTTACGTCTTCATACTATCTCCTTGAAACATTTGCCTGTTTTGGATATTTTTGACCATTCCCTAGCTCAAGACATTTTTTTAGGGCAAGTGTCTTTTACAGCCCTGAGTCCTTGTAAATGTTAAGTGGCCTTTAGCTGTGAGTTTAAAGCCGCTTTTGCAGGTAACGGCCACAAGGCGGCAGCATTTCTACATTTCCAACTCGGTTTTGGGGCAACAGAGCCTTCCTGGAAATCGTGTTAGTAGGCTGCAAATTAGAGTGGAATGTGCCAGGGCAAATCCTCAATAGCTTATATCTCTTTACTTCTTGTTTGTTTTAAAAATTTAATTGTTATTTACTATCAGAGCAAATTTGATAAAAATGTTGTGTGTGTTCTAGGTGTACAAAATCTGGTTCATTATATCTATGTATCGATCTATTCATCTTTGGATCCTTCCCCATGTAGGTTATTACAGAGTGTTGAGTAGACCTCTTTTGTTATTCCTTAGCTATTTTGTGATGATATATTTCATATTTATTAGTACATGTCTGTTAACCCCCATATCCTAATTCATACATTCCTTACACCTTTCCATTTGGTTAAACATAATTTGGTTTTCTGAATCTATGCGTGTCCTTCTTTTGGAAATGATTTCATGGGTATCAATTTTTACGTAACACCTATAAGTGATGTCATAGGGTGTCTGTCTTTTGGTTTCTTTCGTACTTCAAGTTGGGTGATTATCTCTAGACCCTTCTATGGTGTTGCCAACGGCACTGTTCCATGCTTTTCCATGGCTAATATTCCATTGTGTACACGGACCACTTCTTCTTGGTGCATTGTCCTGTTGATGGATATTTTGGTTTCTTCCAAGTCTTGGCTATGGTATATGTTGCTGCAGTGCAGGATGGCCAGCCTGTGTCTTTTGGATTTTGGTCTACTCAGGTGATAGGCCCATCAGTGGGCCTACCCGATCATATGGTAGCTCGATTTTTACCTTTAAACGCACCTCCATTCTGTTCTCACGTCTGGCTGTTACCGGGTTACATCCCAGCAGCAGCTAGAAGGTACTGAGTTCTCTCGAACCCCTTCGGCACTCACTCTTTGTAGACATTTTTGCTGACGATCATTCTGACGGCTGTGAGTTGAACGTTTTTTGTAGACTGGATTTGCATGGCTTTATTAATTCCTCCTGTTGAGCATTTTTCCATGCCCTTTAAAAAAAAAAGAAAAAGAAAGAGAGAAAAAGAAAGAGAAGGCAAAATGGGTGTAAAATATGCCTCTTGAAATTGTCGTTTTGAAATGTGCACGTCTTTTGAGTTTTTTTACTCGACTTACGACCCAAGGATTTCTTTTGAGGGCAGGTGTCATTTACGGGCCTGCAATTATTTTGAATATCAAGTGACCATTAGCTCTGAGTTTAAAGCTGCTGTTTTGAGAAACGGCCACAAGGCGGCAGCAGTTCTCCTTTACCAAATCTGGGTACCAGGGCAACAGAGCCTCAATGGAAGTCCTGTTCTAGGTTGTAAATTAGAATGGAATGTGCCAGAAAAAAGCCCCTTAAGTTTATGTCGCACCACTTCTTGTTCGTTTTTTAAATTTAATTTTTATTTTTATCACAGCAAGTTTGATTACAATGTTTAGCTTGTTCTAGGTGTACAGCATGTGGTTCTTTTACACATGTACATACATCTATTCTTCTTTGAATCCTTTTCCCATGTAGGTTATGAGACAATGTTGAGTAGTCTTTTGTTGGCATTCCGTAGGTCTTTGGTGATTATATATTTCACCTGTGTTTGAATATCTCTGTTAAACCCCAAATCCTAATGTATACAATCCTCACACCTTTCCATTGCTGAACCATAAGTTTGTTTAATGAATCTGTGATTGCCTTTCTCTGTGGAAATATCTTCACTGGTATCGATGTTTAGGTAACACCTGTGAGTGATATTATAGGATATGTGTCTTTTGCTTTCTGACGTACTACAAGTTGCGTGATTATCTCGAGACCCACCTATGGTGCTGCAAATGGCATTGTGCCATTTTTTTTTCCCCTGGCTAATTTTCCATCTGTACATGTACCAGTTCTCCTTTGTCCACTCATCTGTTGATGGACTTTTTGGTGGCTGCCATGTCTTGGCTGTTGTAATACTGCTGCAACGTAGATTTGCCTGCCCGCGTCTTTCTAATTCTGTCTTCTTAGGTTATGGGCCCAGGGGTGGGCCTGCTGGGTCATATCGCAGCTCAATGTTCACCTTGTAAAGGCACCTCCATTCTGTTTCCATTAGTGGCTCTCACCGGGTTAAGTCCCACTTAAAGTTGAGGTGATTCACTTCTCCACAACCTCTTCAGCATTGATTGTTTTTAGTTTTGTTGCTGATGGTTCTTCTGACTGGTGTGAGCTGATACCTCTTTGTGGTTGGATTTGCATGCATCTCATAATCCCTTGAAACTGAGCTTTCAGGCATGTCCATTTTTTCTTCAAACTGCGAGTAGAGCTTACCTCTTCAAATTCTTTTTTTGAAGTCTGTACCACATTTCGAAGTATTTTGGCCATTACCTCCCTAAAGACATTTTGAAGGCAGGTTTCATTTACAGCCCTCCAGTACTTGTGCATACGAAGTGACCATTAGCACAGGTTCTAAAGCTGCTGTTGCAGGTAACGGCCAAAGGGCGGCAGCATTTCTGTGTTCCGCACCCTGGTAACTAGGGAAACACAACTTCCTGCCAGTGGTGTTCCTCGGTTATAAATTGGAGTGGAATGTGCCCGGATAAACCCCCAAAAGCTGATGTCTCCTTAATTTTGTTTGTTTTTTAAGTTGAATATATATTTATATATGTGTGTGTGTGTGTGTATATTTATATATATATATATATACATATATATATATATATATATATATATATATATATATATAACTGTTTTGTCTTTTTGCGGTACGTGGGCCTCTCACTGTTTTGGCCTTTCCCGTTGCGGAGCACAGGCTCCGGATGCGCAGGCTCAGCGGCCATGGCTCACGGGCCCAGCCACTCTTCGGCAAGTGGGATCTTCCCCGACCAGGGCGTAAACCCGTGTCCACTGCATCGGCAGGTGGACTCTTAACCACTGCGCCACCAGGGAAACCATGAATTAATATTTTTCTTATTGGAGTATTATTCCATTGTGTACATGGACCACTTCTTTTTGCATTCCTCTGTTGATGGACATTTTCGTTGCCTCCAAGTGTTGGCTATTGTAAGTATTGCTGGAGTGCAGGATTGCCAGCCTTTGTCTTTTTGATTCTCATTCTCTCAGGCCATAGGCCCAGCAGAGGGGATGCTTGATTGAACGGTAGCTCAATGTTTACCCTTTCAAGGCACCTCCACTGTGTTTTCATTAGTGACTCTTGCCACGTCCCACTTAGAACCGAGCGTATGCATTTCTCCACAACCACTTCAGCATTTATTGTTTGCAGAATTTTTGCTGATGGCCATTCTGACTGGTGTGAGTTGATAGGTTGTTGTAATATGTATTTGCATATCTTTAATAATTACTAATGTTCAGCATTTTTCCATGCCTTTTTTATTCTGTTAAACAAAAACAGAAAAAAATGTGAGTACAGTAAACTTCTTGAAATTGTCGTCTTGAAAGGGTGCTGTCTTTTGATTTTTGGGGTCGAATTTCGACCTCAGGATTTTTTTTTTTTTTGAGGGCACGTGTCATTTACAGGCCTGCAATGAGTGTGAATATTTAGTGACCTTTAGCACTGGGTTTAAAGCGCTGTTGTGGAAAACGGCCACAAGGCGGCAGCACTTCTCCATCCCAAATCGGGTTACTAGGGCAGAAGAGCCTTTCTGGAAATCGTGTTTCCAGGTTGTACATTAGAATGGAATGTGCCAGGAAAAACCCCCATTAATTTATGTCACATTACTTCTTGTTCGTTGTTTTAATATTTAATATTAAATCGGGGTAATGATTAGAATATTGTTTGTCCTAGCTGTACACAATTTGGCTCATTTGTACAATATATATACATATATATATATTCATGTACAGATCCTCTTCCCATGTAAATTATTGTAGACTGTTCCGTGGACCTCCCTTGCTATATGGTCTGTCTTTTTGATTTATGTAATTCACATGTATCTGTACACATATGGTAACACTAACATTAATTTATCCTTTCCCCCAAACTTTCCTTTTAGGTAAGCATAGTTTGTTCTGTAAGTCTGTGAGTGTCTTTTTCTGTGGAAATGTGTTCATTTGTGTCAGTTGTTAGGTAACGTCTATAAGTGATATCAAAGGATATGTATTTTGCTTTCCGACTTACCTCGTATTCTGTGATTATCACTAGGTTCATCTATGGTGCCTCAAAGAGCAGTGTGTCATTGTTTTCCATGGCTAATATTCCACTGTGTACATGGACCAGTTCTTCTTATCCATTCTTCTGTTGATGGACATTTTGGTTGCTTCCGTGTCATGGCTACTGTGAAAATTCATGCAGTGCAGCTGTTGCAGCCTGTGTCTTTTCGACTCTGGTCTTCTGAGGTGAGAGGCTCAGCGGTGGGCCTGCTGGGTGGAATGGTGGCTCAATTTTTACTTTTAAACGCAGCTCCTTTCTGTTCTCAGTATTGGCTTTTACCACTTTACATCTCACCAGCAGCTAGAGGGTACAGAGTTCTCTAATCCCCTTCAGCATTTATTGTTTGTAGACTTTTTGGTGATGGTAGTTGACTTGTGTGAGTTGAAACCTTTTTGTAGATTAGGTGAGTCCAATAACTCCTGATGTTGAGCTTTTATCCATTTTCCTTTTTTTTTGAAAAAGAGTGAGTAAAACTTACGTCTTCATACTATCTCCTTGAAACATTTGCCTGTTTTGGATATTTTTGACCATTCCCTAGCTCAAGACATTTTTTTAGGGCAAGTGTCTTTTACAGCCCTGAGTCCTTGTAAATGTTAAGTGGCCTTTAGCTGTGAGTTTAAAGCCGCTTTTGCAGGTAACGGCCACAAGGCGGCAGCATTTCTACATTTCCAACTCGGTTTTGGGGCAACAGAGCCTTCCTGGAAATCGTGTTAGTAGGCTGCAAATTAGAGTGGAATGTGCCAGGGCAAATCCTCAATAGCTTATATCTCTTTACTTCTTGTTTGTTTTAAAAATTTAATTGTTATTTACTATCAGAGCAAATTTGATAAAAATGTTGTGTGTGTTCTAGGTGTACAAAATCTGGTTCATTATATCTATGTATCGATCTATTCATCTTTGGATCCTTCCCCATGTAGGTTATTACAGAGTGTTGAGTAGACCTCTTTTGTTATTCCTTAGCTATTTTGTGATGATATATTTCATATTTATTAGTACATGTCTGTTAACCCCCATATCCTAATTCATACATTCCTTACACCTTTCCATTTGGTTAAACATAATTTGGTTTTCTGAATCTATGCGTGTCCTTCTTTTGGAAATGATTTCATGGGTATCAATTTTTACGTAACACCTATAAGTGATGTCATAGGGTGTCTGTCTTTTGGTTTCTTTCGTACTTCAAGTTGGGTGATTATCTCTAGACCCTTCTATGGTGTTGCCAACGGCACTGTTCCATGCTTTTCCATGGCTAATATTCCATTGTGTACACGGACCACTTCTTCTTGGTGCATTGTCCTGTTGATGGATATTTTGGTTTCTTCCAAGTCTTGGCTATGGTATATGTTGCTGCAGTGCAGGATGGCCAGCCTGTGTCTTTTGGATTTTGGTCTACTCAGGTGATAGGCCCATCAGTGGGCCTACCCGATCATATGGTAGCTCGATTTTTACCTTTAAACGCACCTCCATTCTGTTCTCACGTCTGGCTGTTACCGGGTTACATCCCAGCAGCAGCTAGAAGGTACTGAGTTCTCTCGAACCCCTTCGGCACTCACTCTTTGTAGACATTTTTGCTGACGATCATTCTGACGGCTGTGAGTTGAACGTTTTTTGTAGACTGGATTTGCATGGCTTTATTAATTCCTCCTGTTGAGCATTTTTCCATGCCCTTTAAAAAAAAAAAGAAAAAGAAAGAGAGAAAAAGAAAGAGAAGGCAAAATGGGTGTAAAATATGCCTCTTGAAATTGTCGTTTTGAAATGTGCACGTCTTTTGAGTTTTTTTACTCGACTTACGACCCAAGGATTTCTTTTGAGGGCAGGTGTCATTTACGGGCCTGCAATTATTTTGAATATCAAGTGACCATTAGCTCTGAGTTTAAAGCTGCTGTTTTGAGAAACGGCCACAAGGCGGCAGCAGTTCTCCTTTACCAAATCTGGGTACCAGGGCAACAGAGCCTCAATGGAAGTCCTGTTCTAGGTTGTAAATTAGAATGGAATGTGCCAGAAAAAAGCCCCTTAAGTTTATGTCGCACCACTTCTTGTTCGTTTTTTAAATTTAATTTTTATTTTTATCACAGCAAGTTTGATTACAATGTTTAGCTTGTTCTAGGTGTACAGCATGTGGTTCTTTTACACATGTACATACATCTATTCTTCTTTGAATCCTTTTCCCATGTAGGTTATGAGACAATGTTGAGTAGTCTTTTGTTGGCATTCCGTAGGTCTTTGGTGATTATATATTTCACCTGTGTTTGAATATCTCTGTTAAACCCCAAATCCTAATGTATACAATCCTCACACCTTTCCATTGCTGAACCATAAGTTTGTTTAATGAATCTGTGATTGCCTTTCTCTGTGGAAATATCTTCACTGGTATCGATGTTTAGGTAACACCTGTGAGTGATATTATAGGATATGTGTCTTTTGCTTTCTGACGTACTACAAGTTGCGTGATTATCTCGAGACCCACCTATGGTGCTGCAAATGGCATTGTGCCATTTTTTTTTCCCCTGGCTAATTTTCCATCTGTACATGTACCAGTTCTCCTTTGTCCACTCATCTGTTGATGGACTTTTTGGTGGCTGCCATGTCTTGGCTGTTGTAATACTGCTGCAACGTAGATTTGCCTGCCCGCGTCTTTCTAATTCTGTCTTCTTAGGTTATGGGCCCAGGGGTGGGCCTGCTGGGTCATATCGCAGCTCAATGTTCACCTTGTAAAGGCACCTCCATTCTGTTTCCATTAGTGGCTCTCACCGGGTTAAGTCCCACTTAAAGTTGAGGTGATTCACTTCTCCACAACCTCTTCAGCATTGATTGTTTTTAGTTTTGTTGCTGATGGTTCTTCTGACTGGTGTGAGCTGATACCTCTTTGTGGTTGGATTTGCATGCATCTCATAATCCCTTGAAACTGAGCTTTCAGGCATGTCCATTTTTTCTTCAAACTGCGAGTAGAGCTTACCTCTTCAAATTCTTTTTTTGAAGTCTGTACCACATTTCGAAGTATTTTGGCCATTACCTCCCTAAAGACATTTTGAAGGCAGGTTTCATTTACAGCCCTCCAGTACTTGTGCATACGAAGTGACCATTAGCACAGGTTCTAAAGCTGCTGTTGCAGGTAACGGCCAAAGGGCGGCAGCATTTCTGTGTTCCGCACCCTGGTAACTAGGGAAACACAACTTCCTGCCAGTGGTGTTCCTCGGTTATAAATTGGAGTGGAATGTGCCCGGATAAACCCCCAAAAGCTGATGTCTCCTTAATTTTGTTTGTTTTTTAAGTTGAATATATATTTATATATGTGTGTGTGTGTGTGTATATTTATATATATATATATATACATATATATATATATATATATATATATATATATATAACTGTTTTGTCTTTTTGCGGTACGTGGGCCTCTCACTGTTTTGGCCTTTCCCGTTGCGGAGCACAGGCTCCGGATGCGCAGGCTCAGCGGCCATGGCTCACGGGCCCAGCCACTCTTCGGCAAGTGGGATCTTCCCCGACCAGGGCGTAAACCCGTGTCCACTGCATCGGCAGGTGGACTCTTAACCACTGCGCCACCAGGGAAACCATGAATTAATATTTTTCTTATTGGAGTATTATTCCATTGTGTACATGGACCACTTCTTTTTGCATTCCTCTGTTGATGGACATTTTCGTTGCCTCCAAGTGTTGGCTATTGTAAGTATTGCTGGAGTGCAGGATTGCCAGCCTTTGTCTTTTTGATTCTCATTCTCTCAGGCCATAGGCCCAGCAGAGGGGATGCTTGATTGAACGGTAGCTCAATGTTTACCCTTTCAAGGCACCTCCACTGTGTTTTCATTAGTGACTCTTGCCACGTCCCACTTAGAACCGAGCGTATGCATTTCTCCACAACCACTTCAGCATTTATTGTTTGCAGAATTTTTGCTGATGGCCATTCTGACTGGTGTGAGTTGATAGGTTGTTGTAATATGTATTTGCATATCTTTAATAATTACTAATGTTCAGCATTTTTCCATGCCTTTTTTATTCTGTTAAACAAAAACAGAAAAAAATGTGAGTACAGTAAACTTCTTGAAATTGTCGTCTTGAAAGGGTGCTGTCTTTTGATTTTTGGGGTCGAATTTCGACCTCAGGATTTTTTTTTTTTTGAGGGCACGTGTCATTTACAGGCCTGCAATGAGTGTGAATATTTAGTGACCTTTAGCACTGGGTTTAAAGCGCTGTTGTGGAAAACGGCCACAAGGCGGCAGCACTTCTCCATCCCAAATCGGGTTACTAGGGCAGAAGAGCCTTTCTGGAAATCGTGTTTCCAGGTTGTACATTAGAATGGAATGTGCCAGGAAAAACCCCCATTAATTTATGTCACATTACTTCTTGTTCGTTGTTTTAATATTTAATATTAAATCGGGGTAATGATTAGAATATTGTTTGTCCTAGCTGTACACAATTTGGCTCATTTGTACAATATATATACATATATATATATTCATGTACAGATCCTCTTCCCATGTAAATTATTGTAGACTGTTCCGTGGACCTCCCTTGCTATATGGTCTGTCTTTTTGATTTATGTAATTCACATGTATCTGTACACATATGGTAACACTAACATTAATTTATCCTTTCCCCCAAACTTTCCTTTTAGGTAAGCATAGTTTGTTCTGTAAGTCTGTGAGTGTCTTTTTCTGTGGAAATGTGTTCATTTGTGTCAGTTGTTAGGTAACGTCTATAAGTGATATCAAAGGATATGTATTTTGCTTTCCGACTTACCTCGTATTCTGTGATTATCACTAGGTTCATCTATGGTGCCTCAAAGAGCAGTGTGTCATTGTTTTCCATGGCTAATATTCCACTGTGTACATGGACCAGTTCTTCTTATCCATTCTTCTGTTGATGGACATTTTGGTTGCTTCCGTGTCATGGCTACTGTGAAAATTCATGCAGTGCAGCTGTTGCAGCCTGTGTCTTTTCGACTCTGGTCTTCTGAGGTGAGAGGCTCAGCGGTGGGCCTGCTGGGTGGAATGGTGGCTCAATTTTTACTTTTAAACGCAGCTCCTTTCTGTTCTCAGTATTGGCTTTTACCACTTTACATCTCACCAGCAGCTAGAGGGTACAGAGTTCTCTAATCCCCTTCAGCATTTATTGTTTGTAGACTTTTTGGTGATGGTAGTTGACTTGTGTGAGTTGAAACCTTTTTGTAGATTAGGTGAGTCCAATAACTCCTGATGTTGAGCTTTTATCCATTTTCCTTTTTTTTTGAAAAAGAGTGAGTAAAACTTACGTCTTCATACTATCTCCTTGAAACATTTGCCTGTTTTGGATATTTTTGACCATTCCCTAGCTCAAGACATTTTTTTAGGGCAAGTGTCTTTTACAGCCCTGAGTCCTTGTAAATGTTAAGTGGCCTTTAGCTGTGAGTTTAAAGCCGCTTTTGCAGGTAACGGCCACAAGGCGGCAGCATTTCTACATTTCCAACTCGGTTTTGGGGCAACAGAGCCTTCCTGGAAATCGTGTTAGTAGGCTGCAAATTAGAGTGGAATGTGCCAGGGCAAATCCTCAATAGCTTGTATCTCTTTACTTCTTGTTTGTTTTAAAAATTTAATTGTTATTTACTATCAGAGCAAATTTGATAAAAATGTTGTGTGTGTTCTAGGTGTACAAAATCTGGTTCATTATATCTATGTATCGATCTATTCATCTTTGGATCCTTCCCCATGTAGGTTATTACAGAGTGTTGAGTAGACCTCTTTTGTTATTCCTTAGCTATTTTGTGATGATATATTTCATATTTATTAGTACATGTCTGTTAACCCCCATATCCTAATTCATACATTCCTTACACCTTTCCATTTGGTTAAACATAATTTGGTTTTCTGAATCTATGCGTGTCCTTCTTTTGGAAATGATTTCATGGGTATCAATTTTTACGTAACACCTATAAGTGATGTCATAGGGTGTCTGTCTTTTGGTTTCTTTCGTACTTCAAGTTGGGTGATTATCTCTAGACCCTTCTATGGTGTTGCCAACGGCACTGTTCCATGCTTTTCCATGGCTAATATTCCATTGTGTACACGGACCACTTCTTCTTGGTGCATTGTCCTGTTGATGGATATTTTGGTTTCTTCCAAGTCTTGGCTATGGTATATGTTGCTGCAGTGCAGGATGGCCAGCCTGTGTCTTTTGGATTTTGGTCTACTCAGGTGATAGGCCCATCAGTGGGCCTACCCGATCATATGGTAGCTCGATTTTTACCTTTAAACGCACCTCCATTCTGTTCTCACGTCTGGCTGTTACCGGGTTACATCCCAGCAGCAGCTAGAAGGTACTGAGTTCTCTCGAACCCCTTCGGCACTCACTCTTTGTAGACATTTTTGCTGACGATCATTCTGACGGCTGTGAGTTGAACGTTTTTTGTAGACTGGATTTGCATGGCTTTATTAATTCCTCCTGTTGAGCATTTTTCCATGCCCTTTAAAAAAAAAAGAAAAAGAAAGAGAGAAAAAGAAAGAGAAGGCAAAATGGGTGTAAAATATGCCTCTTGAAATTGTCGTTTTGAAATGTGCACGTCTTTTGAGTTTTTTTACTCGACTTACGACCCAAGGATTTCTTTTGAGGGCAGGTGTCATTTACGGGCCTGCAATTATTTTGAATATCAAGTGACCATTAGCTCTGAGTTTAAAGCTGCTGTTTTGAGAAACGGCCACAAGGCGGCAGCAGTTCTCCTTTACCAAATCTGGGTACCAGGGCAACAGAGCCTCAATGGAAGTCCTGTTCTAGGTTGTAAATTAGAATGGAATGTGCCAGAAAAAAGCCCCTTAAGTTTATGTCGCACCACTTCTTGTTCGTTTTTTAAATTTAATTTTTATTTTTATCACAGCAAGTTTGATTACAATGTTTAGCTTGTTCTAGGTGTACAGCATGTGGTTCTTTTACACATGTACATACATCTATTCTTCTTTGAATCCTTTTCCCATGTAGGTTATGAGACAATGTTGAGTAGTCTTTTGTTGGCATTCCGTAGGTCTTTGGTGATTATATATTTCACCTGTGTTTGAATATCTCTGTTAAACCCCAAATCCTAATGTATACAATCCTCACACCTTTCCATTGCTGAACCATAAGTTTGTTTAATGAATCTGTGATTGCCTTTCTCTGTGGAAATATCTTCACTGGTATCGATGTTTAGGTAACACCTGTGAGTGATATTATAGGATATGTGTCTTTTGCTTTCTGACGTACTACAAGTTGCGTGATTATCTCGAGACCCACCTATGGTGCTGCAAATGGCATTGTGCCATTTTTTTTCCCCTGGCTAATTTTCCATCTGTACATGTACCAGTTCTCCTTTGTCCACTCATCTGTTGATGGACTTTTTGGTGGCTGCCATGTCTTGGCTGTTGTAATACTGCTGCAACGTAGATTTGCCTGCCCGCGTCTTTCTAATTCTGTCTTCTTAGGTTATGGGCCCAGGGGTGGGCCTGCTGGGTCATATCGCAGCTCAATGTTCACCTTGTAAAGGCACCTCCATTCTGTTTCCATTAGTGGCTCTCACCGGGTTAAGTCCCACTTAAAGTTGAGGTGATTCACTTCTCCACAACCTCTTCAGCATTGATTGTTTTTAGTTTTGTTGCTGATGGTTCTTCTGACTGGTGTGAGCTGATACCTCTTTGTGGTTGGATTTGCATGCATCTCATAATCCCTTGAAACTGAGCTTTCAGGCATGTCCATTTTTTCTTCAAACTGCGAGTAGAGCTTACCTCTTCAAATTCTTTTTTTGAAGTCTGTACCACATTTCGAAGTATTTTGGCCATTACCTCCCTAAAGACATTTTGAAGGCAGGTTTCATTTACAGCCCTCCAGTACTTGTGCATACGAAGTGACCATTAGCACAGGTTCTAAAGCTGCTGTTGCAGGTAACGGCCAAAGGGCGGCAGCATTTCTGTGTTCCGCACCCTGGTAACTAGGGAAACACAACTTCCTGCCAGTGGTGTTCCTCGGTTATAAATTGGAGTGGAATGTGCCCGGATAAACCCCCAAAAGCTGATGTCTCCTTAATTTTGTTTGTTTTTTAAGTTGAATATATATTTATATATGTGTGTGTGTGTGTGTATATTTATATATATATATATATACATATATATATATGTTTTGTCTTTTTGCGGTACGTGGGCCTCTCACTGTTTTGGCCTCTCCCGTTGCGGAGCACAGGCTCCGGATGCGCAGGCTCAGCGGCCATGGCTCACGGGCCCAGCCACTCTTCGGCAAGTGGGATCTTCCCCGACCAGGGCGTAAACCCGTGTCCACTGCATCGGCAGGTGGACTCTTAACCACTGCGCCACCAGGGAAACCATGAATTAATATTTTTTTATTGGAGTATTATTCCATTGTGTACATGGACCACTTCTTTTTGCATTCCTCTGTTGATGGACATTTTCGTTGCCTCCAAGTGTTGGCTATTGTAAGTATTGCTGGAGTGCAGGATTGCCAGCCTTTGTCTTTTTGATTCTCATTCTCTCAGGCCATAGGCCCAGCAGAGGGGATGCTTGATTGAACGGTAGCTCAATGTTTACCCTTTCAAGGCACCTCCACTGTGTTTTCATTAGTGACTCTTGCCACGTCCCACTTAGAACCGAGCGTATGCATTTCTCCACAACCACTTCAGCATTTATTGTTTGCAGAATTTTTGCTGATGGCCATTCTGACTGGTGTGAGTTGATAGGTTGTTGTAATATGTATTTGCATATCTTTAATAATTACTAATGTTCAGCATTTTTCCATGCCTTTTTTATTCTGTTAAACAAAAACAGAAAAAAATGTGAGTACAGTAAACTTCTTGAAATTGTCGTCTTGAAAGGGTGCTGTCTTTTGATTTTTGGGGTCGAATTTCGACCTCAGGATTTTTTTTTTTTTGAGGGCACGTGTCATTTACAGGCCTGCAATGAGTGTGAATATTCAGTGACCTTTAGCACTGGGTTTAAAGCGCTGTTGTGGAAAACGGCCACAAGGCGGCAGCACTTCTCCATCCCAAATCGGGTTACTAGGGCAGAAGAGCCTTTCTGGAAATCGTGTTTCCAGGTTGTACATTAGAATGGAATGTGCCAGGAAAACCCCCCATTAATTTATGTCACATTACTTCTTGTTCGTTGTTTTAATATTTAATATTAAATCGGGGTAATGATTAGAATATTGTTTGTCCTAGCTGTACACAATTTGGCTCATTTGTACAATATATATACATATATATATATTCATGTACAGATCCTCTTCCCATGTAAATTATTGTAGACTGTTCCGTGGACCTCCCTTGCTATATGGTCTGTCTTTTTGATTTATGTAATTCACATGTATCTGTACACATATGGTAACACTAACATTAATTTATCCTTTCCCCCAAACTTTCCTTTTAGGTAAGCATAGTTTGTTCTGTAAGTCTGTGAGTGTCTTTTTCTGTGGAAATGTGTTCACTTGTGTCAGTTGTTAGGTAACGTCTATAAGTGATATCAAAGGATATGTATTTTGCTTTCCGACTTACCTCGTATTCTGTGATTATCACTAGGTTCATCTATGGTGCCTCAAAGAGCAGTGTGTCATTGTTTTCCATGGCTAATATTCCACTGTGTACATGGACCAGTTCTTCTTATCCATTCTTCTGTTGATGGACATTTTGGTTGCTTCCGTGTCATGGCTACTGTGAAAATTCATGCAGTGCAGCTGTTGCAGCCTGTGTCTTTTCGACTCTGGTCTTCTGAGGTGAGAGGCTCAGCGGTGGGCCTGCTGGGTGGAATGGTGGCTCAATTTTTACTTTTAAACGCAGCTCCTTTCTGTTCTCAGTATTGGCTTTTACCACTTTACATCTCACCAGCAGCTAGAGGGTACAGAGTTCTCTAATCCCCTTCAGCATTTATTGTTTGTAGACTTTTTGGTGATGGTAGTTGACTTGTGTGAGTTGAAACCTTTTTGTAGATTAGGTGAGTCCAATAACTCCTGATGTTGAGCTTTTATCTATCCATTTTCCTTTTTTTTTGAAAAAGAGTGAGTAAAACTTACGTCTTCATACTATCTCCTTGAAACATTTGCCTGTTTTGGATATTTTTGACCATTCCCTAGCTCAAGACATTTTTTTAGGGCAAGTGTCTTTTACAGCCCTGAGTCCTTGTAAATGTTAAGTGGCCTTTAGCTGTGAGTTTAAAGCCGCTTTTGCAGGTAACGGCCACAAGGCGGCAGCATTTCTACATTTCCAACTCGGTTTTGGGGCAACAGAGCCTTCCTGGAAATCGTGTTAGTAGGCTGCAAATTAGAGTGGAATGTGCCAGGGCAAATCCTCAATAGCTTATATCTCTTTACTTCTTGTTTGTTTTAAAAATTTAATTGTTATTTACTATCAGAGCAAATTTGATAAAAATGTTGTGTGTGTTCTAGGTGTACAAAATCTGGTTCATTATATCTATGTATCGATCTATTCATCTTTGGATCCTTCCCCATGTAGGTTATTACAGAGTGTTGAGTAGACCTCTTTTGTTATTCCTTAGCTATTTTGTGATGATATATTTCATATTTATTAGTACATGTCTGTTAACCCCCATATCCTAATTCATACATTCCTTACACCTTTCCATTTGGTTAAACATAATTTGGTTTTCTGAATCTATGCGTGTCCTTCTTTTGGAAATGATTTCATGGGTATCAATTTTTACGTAACACCTATAAGTGATGTCATAGGGTGTCTGTCTTTTGGTTTCTTTCGTACTTCAAGTTGGGTGATTATCTCTAGACCCTTCTATGGTGTTGCCAACGGCACTGTTCCATGCTTTTCCATGGCTAATATTCCATTGTGTACACGGACCACTTCTTCTTGGTGCATTGTCCTGTTGATGGATATTTTGGTTTCTTCCAAGTCTTGGCTATGGTATATGTTGCTGCAGTGCAGGATGGCCAGCCTGTGTCTTTTGGATTTTGGTCTACTCAGGTGATAGGCCCATCAGTGGGCCTACCCGATCATATGGTAGCTCGATTTTTACCTTTAAACGCACCTCCATTCTGTTCTCACGTCTGGCTGTTACCGGGTTACATCCCAGCAGCAGCTAGAAGGTACTGAGTTCTCTCGAACCCCTTCGGCACTCACTCTTTGTAGACATTTTTGCTGACGATCATTCTGACGGCTGTGAGTTGAACGTTTTTTGTAGACTGGATTTGCATGGCTTTATTAATTCCTCCTGTTGAGCATTTTTCCATGCCCTTTAAAAAAAAAAGAAAAAGAAAGAGAGAAAAAGAAAGAGAAGGCAAAATGGGTGTAAAATATGCCTCTTGAAATTGTCGTTTTGAAATGTGCACGTCTTTTGAGTTTTTTTACTCGACTTACGACCCAAGGATTTCTTTTGAGGGCAGGTGTCATTTACGGGCCTGCAATTATTTTGAATATCAAGTGACCATTAGCTCTGAGTTTAAAGCTGCTGTTTTGAGAAACGGCCACAAGGCGGCAGCAGTTCTCCTTTACCAAATCTGGGTACCAGGGCAACAGAGCCTCAATGGAAGTCCTGTTCTAGGTTGTAAATTAGAATGGAATGTGCCAGAAAAAAGCCCCTTAAGTTTATGTCGCACCACTTCTTGTTCGTTTTTTAAATTTAATTTTTATTTTTATCACAGCAAGTTTGATTACAATGTTTAGCTTGTTCTAGGTGTACAGCATGTGGTTCTTTTACACATGTACATACATCTATTCTTCTTTGAATCCTTTTCCCATGTAGGTTATGAGACAATGTTGAGTAGTCTTTTGTTGGCATTCCGTAGGTCTTTGGTGATTATATATTTCACCTGTGTTTGAATATCTCTGTTAAACCCCAAATCCTAATGTATACAATCCTCACACCTTTCCATTGCTGAACCATAAGTTTGTTTAATGAATCTGTGATTGCCTTTCTCTGTGGAAATATCTTCACTGGTATCGATGTTTAGGTAACACCTGTGAGTGATATTATAGGATATGTGTCTTTTGCTTTCTGACGTACTACAAGTTGCGTGATTATCTCGAGACCCACCTATGGTGCTGCAAATGGC
This sequence comes from Kogia breviceps, assembly GCF_026419965.1. Taxonomy (NCBI): domain Eukaryota; kingdom Metazoa; phylum Chordata; class Mammalia; order Artiodactyla; family Physeteridae; genus Kogia; species Kogia breviceps. The sequence continues at coordinate 25,895,963 of NC_081321.1, forward strand.
ATTGTGCCATTTTTTTTTCCCCTGGCTAATTTTCCATCTGTACATGTACCAGTTCTCCTTTGTCCACTCATCTGTTGATGGACTTTTTGGTGGCTGCCATGTCTTGGCTGTTGTAATACTGCTGCAACGTAGATTTGCCTGCCCGCGTCTTTCTAATTCTGTCTTCTTAGGTTATGGGCCCAGGGGTGGGCCTGCTGGGTCATATCGCAGCTCAATGTTCACCTTGTAAAGGCACCTCCATTCTGTTTCCATTAGTGGCTCTCACCGGGTTAAGTCCCACTTAAAGTTGAGGTGATTCACTTCTCCACAACCTCTTCAGCATTGATTGTTTTTAGTTTTGTTGCTGATGGTTCTTCTGACTGGTGTGAGCTGATACCTCTTTGTGGTTGGATTTGCATGCATCTCATAATCCCTTGAAACTGAGCTTTCAGGCATGTCCATTTTTTCTTCAAACTGCGAGTAGAGCTTACCTCTTCAAATTCTTTTTTTGAAGTCTGTACCACATTTCGAAGTATTTTGGCCATTACCTCCCTAAAGACATTTTGAAGGCAGGTTTCATTTACAGCCCTCCAGTACTTGTGCATACGAAGTGACCATTAGCACAGGTTCTAAAGCTGCTGTTGCAGGTAACGGCCAAAGGGCGGCAGCATTTCTGTGTTCCGCACCCTGGTAACTAGGGAAACACAACTTCCTGCCAGTGGTGTTCCTCGGTTATAAATTGGAGTGGAATGTGCCCGGATAAACCCCCAAAAGCTGATGTCTCCTTAATTTTGTTTGTTTTTTAAGTTGAATATATATTTATATATGTGTGTGTGTGTGTGTGTATTTATATATATATATATATACATATATATATATATATATATATATATATATATATATATATATATATATATATATATATATAACTGTTTTGTCTTTTTGCGGTACGTGGGCCTCTCACTGTTTTGGCCTCTCCCGTTGCGGAGCACAGGCTCCGGATGCGCAGGCTCAGCGGCCATGGCTCACGGGCCCAGCCACTCTTCGGCAAGTGGGATCTTCCCCGACCAGGGCGTAAACCCGTGTCCACTGCATCGGCAGGTGGACTCTTAACCACTGCGCCACCAGGGAAACCATGAATTAATATTTTTCTTATTGGAGTATTATTCCATTGTGTACATGGACCACTTCTTTTTGCATTCCTCTGTTGATGGACATTTTCGTTGCCTCCAAGTGTTGGCTATTGTAAGTATTGCTGGAGTGCAGGATTGCCAGCCTTTGTCTTTTTGATTCTCATTCTCTCAGGCCATAGGCCCAGCAGAGGGGATGCTTGATTGAACGGTAGCTCAATGTTTACCCTTTCAAGGCACCTCCACTGTGTTTTCATTAGTGACTCTTGCCACGTCCCACTTAGAACCGAGCGTATGCATTTCTCCACAACCACTTCAGCATTTATTGTTTGCAGAATTTTTGCTGATGGCCATTCTGACTGGTGTGAGTTGATAGGTTGTTGTAATATGTATTTGCATATCTTTAATAATTACTAATGTTCAGCATTTTTCCATGCCTTTTTTATTCTGTTAAACAAAAACAGAAAAAAATGTGAGTACAGTAAACTTCTTGAAATTGTCGTCTTGAAAGGGTGCTGTCTTTTGATTTTTGGGGTCGAATTTCGACCTCAGGATTTTTTTTTTTTTGAGGGCACGTGTCATTTACAGGCCTGCAATGAGTGTGAATATTTAGTGACCTTTAGCACTGGGTTTAAAGCGCTGTTGTGGAAAACGGCCACAAGGCGGCAGCACTTCTCCATCCCAAATCGGGTTACTAGGGCAGAAGAGCCTTTCTGGAAATCGTGTTTCCAGGTTGTACATTAGAATGGAATGTGCCAGGAAAACCCCCCATTAATTTATGTCACATTACTTCTTGTTCGTTGTTTTAATATTTAATATTAAATCGGGGTAATGATTAGAATATTGTTTGTCCTAGCTGTACACAATTTGGCTCATTTGTACAATATATATACATATATATATATTCATGTACAGATCCTCTTCCCATGTAAATTATTGTAGACTGTTCCGTGGACCTCCCTTGCTATATGGTCTGTCTTTTTGATTTATGTAATTCACATGTATCTGTACACATATGGTAACACTAACATTAATTTATCCTTTCCCCCAAACTTTCCTTTTAGGTAAGCATAGTTTGTTCTGTAAGTCTGTGAGTGTCTTTTTCTGTGGAAATGTGTTCACTTGTGTCAGTTGTTAGGTAACGTCTATAAGTGATATCAAAGGATATGTATTTTGCTTTCCGACTTACCTCGTATTCTGTGATTATCACTAGGTTCATCTATGGTGCCTCAAAGAGCAGTGTGTCATTGTTTTCCATGGCTAATATTCCACTGTGTACATGGACCAGTTCTTCTTATCCATTCTTCTGTTGATGGACATTTTGGTTGCTTCCGTGTCATGGCTACTGTGAAAATTCATGCAGTGCAGCTGTTGCAGCCTGTGTCTTTTCGACTCTGGTCTTCTGAGGTGAGAGGCTCAGCGGTGGGCCTGCTGGGTGGAATGGTGGCTCAATTTTTACTTTTAAACGCAGCTCCTTTCTGTTCTCAGTATTGGCTTTTACCACTTTACATCTCACCAGCAGCTAGAGGGTACAGAGTTCTCTAATCCCCTTCAGCATTTATTGTTTGTAGACTTTTTGGTGATGGTAGTTGACTTGTGTGAGTTGAAACCTTTTTGTAGATTAGGTGAGTCCAATAACTCCTGATGTTGAGCTTTTATCTATCCATTTTCCTTTTTTTTTGAAAAAGAGTGAGTAAAACTTACGTCTTCATACTATCTCCTTGAAACATTTGCCTGTTTTGGATATTTTTGACCATTCCCTAGCTCAAGACATTTTTTTAGGGCAAGTGTCTTTTACAGCCCTGAGTCCTTGTAAATGTTAAGTGGCCTTTAGCTGTGAGTTTAAAGCCGCTTTTGCAGGTAACGGCCACAAGGCGGCAGCATTTCTACATTTCCAACTCGGTTTTGGGGCAACAGAGCCTTCCTGGAAATCGTGTTAGTAGGCTGCAAATTAGAGTGGAATGTGCCAGGGCAAATCCTCAATAGCTTATATCTCTTTACTTCTTGTTTGTTTTAAAAATTTAATTGTTATTTACTATCAGAGCAAATTTGATAAAAATGTTGTGTGTGTTCTAGGTGTACAAAATCTGGTTCATTATATCTATGTATCGATCTATTCATCTTTGGATCCTTCCCCATGTAGGTTATTACAGAGTGTTGAGTAGACCTCTTTTGTTATTCCTTAGCTATTTTGTGATGATATATTTCATATTTATTAGTACATGTCTGTTAACCCCCATATCCTAATTCATACATTCCTTACACCTTTCCATTTGGTTAAACATAATTTGGTTTTCTGAATCTATGCGTGTCCTTCTTTTGGAAATGATTTCATGGGTATCAATTTTTACGTAACACCTATAAGTGATGTCATAGGGTGTCTGTCTTTTGGTTTCTTTCGTACTTCAAGTTGGGTGATTATCTCTAGACCCTTCTATGGTGTTGCCAACGGCACTGTTCCATGCTTTTCCATGGCTAATATTCCATTGTGTACACGGACCACTTCTTCTTGGTGCATTGTCCTGTTGATGGATATTTTGGTTTCTTCCAAGTCTTGGCTATGGTATATGTTGCTGCAGTGCAGGATGGCCAGCCTGTGTCTTTTGGATTTTGGTCTACTCAGGTGATAGGCCCATCAGTGGGCCTACCCGATCATATGGTAGCTCGATTTTTACCTTTAAACGCACCTCCATTCTGTTCTCACGTCTGGCTGTTACCGGGTTACATCCCAGCAGCAGCTAGAAGGTACTGAGTTCTCTCGAACCCCTTCGGCACTCACTCTTTGTAGACATTTTTGCTGACGATCATTCTGACGGCTGTGAGTTGAACGTTTTTTGTAGACTGGATTTGCATGGCTTTATTAATTCCTCCTGTTGAGCATTTTTCCATGCCCTTTAAAAAAAAAAGAAAAAGAAAGAGAGAAAAAGAAAGAGAAGGCAAAATGGGTGTAAAATATGCCTCTTGAAATTGTCGTTTTGAAATGTGCACGTCTTTTGAGTTTTTTTACTCGACTTACGACCCAAGGATTTCTTTTGAGGGCAGGTGTCATTTACGGGCCTGCAATTATTTTGAATATCAAGTGACCATTAGCTCTGAGTTTAAAGCTGCTGTTTTGAGAAACGGCCACAAGGCGGCAGCAGTTCTCCTTTACCAAATCTGGGTACCAGGGCAACAGAGCCTCAATGGAAGTCCTGTTCTAGGTTGTAAATTAGAATGGAATGTGCCAGAAAAAAGCCCCTTAAGTTTATGTCGCACCACTTCTTGTTCGTTTTTTAAATTTAATTTTTATTTTTATCACAGCAAGTTTGATTACAATGTTTAGCTTGTTCTAGGTGTACAGCATGTGGTTCTTTTACACATGTACATACATCTATTCTTCTTTGAATCCTTTTCCCATGTAGGTTATGAGACAATGTTGAGTAGTCTTTTGTTGGCATTCCGTAGGTCTTTGGTGATTATATATTTCACCTGTGTTTGAATATCTCTGTTAAACCCCAAATCCTAATGTATACAATCCTCACACCTTTCCATTGCTGAACCATAAGTTTGTTTAATGAATCTGTGATTGCCTTTCTCTGTGGAAATATCTTCACTGGTATCGATGTTTAGGTAACACCTGTGAGTGATATTATAGGATATGTGTCTTTTGCTTTCTGACGTACTACAAGTTGCGTGATTATCTCGAGACCCACCTATGGTGCTGCAAATGGCATTGTGCCATTTTTTTTTCCCCTGGCTAATTTTCCATCTGTACATGTACCAGTTCTCCTTTGTCCACTCATCTGTTGATGGACTTTTTGGTGGCTGCCATGTCTTGGCTGTTGTAATACTGCTGCAACGTAGATTTGCCTGCCCGCGTCTTTCTAATTCTGTCTTCTTAGGTTATGGGCCCAGGGGTGGGCCTGCTGGGTCATATCGCAGCTCAATGTTCACCTTGTAAAGGCACCTCCATTCTGTTTCCATTAGTGGCTCTCACCGGGTTAAGTCCCACTTAAAGTTGAGGTGATTCACTTCTCCACAACCTCTTCAGCATTGATTGTTTTTAGTTTTGTTGCTGATGGTTCTTCTGACTGGTGTGAGCTGATACCTCTTTGTGGTTGGATTTGCATGCATCTCATAATCCCTTGAAACTGAGCTTTCAGGCATGTCCATTTTTTCTTCAAACTGCGAGTAGAGCTTACCTCTTCAAATTCTTTTTTTGAAGTCTGTACCACATTTCGAAGTATTTTGGCCATTACCTCCCTAAAGACATTTTGAAGGCAGGTTTCATTTACAGCCCTCCAGTACTTGTGCATACGAAGTGACCATTAGCACAGGTTCTAAAGCTGCTGTTGCAGGTAACGGCCAAAGGGCGGCAGCATTTCTGTGTTCCGCACCCTGGTAACTAGGGAAACACAACTTCCTGCCAGTGGTGTTCCTCGGTTATAAATTGGAGTGGAATGTGCCCGGATAAACCCCCAAAAGCTGATGTCTCCTTAATTTTGTTTGTTTTTTAAGTTGAATATATATTTATATATGTGTGTGTGTGTGTGTGTATTTATATATATATATATATACATATATATATATATATATATATATATATATATATATATATATATATATATATATATATATATATATATAACTGTTTTGTCTTTTTGCGGTACGTGGGCCTCTCACTGTTTTGGCCTCTCCCGTTGCGGAGCACAGGCTCCGGATGCGCAGGCTCAGCGGCCATGGCTCACGGGCCCAGCCACTCTTCGGCAAGTGGGATCTTCCCCGACCAGGGCGTAAACCCGTGTCCACTGCATCGGCAGGTGGACTCTTAACCACTGCGCCACCAGGGAAACCATGAATTAATATTTTTCTTATTGGAGTATTATTCCATTGTGTACATGGACCACTTCTTTTTGCATTCCTCTGTTGATGGACATTTTCGTTGCCTCCAAGTGTTGGCTATTGTAAGTATTGCTGGAGTGCAGGATTGCCAGCCTTTGTCTTTTTGATTCTCATTCTCTCAGGCCATAGGCCCAGCAGAGGGGATGCTTGATTGAACGGTAGCTCAATGTTTACCCTTTCAAGGCACCTCCACTGTGTTTTCATTAGTGACTCTTGCCACGTCCCACTTAGAACCGAGCGTATGCATTTCTCCACAACCACTTCAGCATTTATTGTTTGCAGAATTTTTGCTGATGGCCATTCTGACTGGTGTGAGTTGATAGGTTGTTGTAATATGTATTTGCATATCTTTAATAATTACTAATGTTCAGCATTTTTCCATGCCTTTTTTATTCTGTTAAACAAAAACAGAAAAAAATGTGAGTACAGTAAACTTCTTGAAATTGTCGTCTTGAAAGGGTGCTGTCTTTTGATTTTTGGGGTCGAATTTCGACCTCAGGATTTTTTTTTTTTTGAGGGCACGTGTCATTTACAGGCCTGCAATGAGTGTGAATATTTAGTGACCTTTAGCACTGGGTTTAAAGCGCTGTTGTGGAAAACGGCCACAAGGCGGCAGCACTTCTCCATCCCAAATCGGGTTACTAGGGCAGAAGAGCCTTTCTGGAAATCGTGTTTCCAGGTTGTACATTAGAATGGAATGTGCCAGGAAAAACCCCCATTAATTTATGTCACATTACTTCTTGTTCGTTGTTTTAATATTTAATATTAAATCGGGGTAATGATTAGAATATTGTTTGTCCTAGCTGTACACAATTTGGCTCATTTGTACAATATATATACATATATATATATTCATGTACAGATCCTCTTCCCATGTAAATTATTGTAGACTGTTCCGTGGACCTCCCTTGCTATATGGTCTGTCTTTTTGATTTATGTAATTCACATGTATCTGTACACATATGGTAACACTAACATTAATTTATCCTTTCCCCCAAACTTTCCTTTTAGGTAAGCATAGTTTGTTCTGTAAGTCTGTGAGTGTCTTTTTCTGTGGAAATGTGTTCATTTGTGTCAGTTGTTAGGTAACGTCTATAAGTGATATCAAAGGATATGTATTTTGCTTTCCGACTTACCTCGTATTCTGTGATTATCACTAGGTTCATCTATGGTGCCTCAAAGAGCAGTGTGTCATTGTTTTCCATGGCTAATATTCCACTGTGTACATGGACCAGTTCTTCTTATCCATTCTTCTGTTGATGGACATTTTGGTTGCTTCCGTGTCATGGCTACTGTGAAAATTCATGCAGTGCAGCTGTTGCAGCCTGTGTCTTTTCGACTCTGGTCTTCTGAGGTGAGAGGCTCAGCGGTGGGCCTGCTGGGTGGAATGGTGGCTCAATTTTTACTTTTAAACGCAGCTCCTTTCTGTTCTCAGTATTGGCTTTTACCACTTTACATCTCACCAGCAGCTAGAGGGTACAGAGTTCTCTAATCCCCTTCAGCATTTATTGTTTGTAGACTTTTTGGTGATGGTAGTTGACTTGTGTGAGTTGAAACCTTTTTGTAGATTAGGTGAGTCCAATAACTCCTGATGTTGAGCTTTTATCTATCCATTTTCCTTTTTTTTTGAAAAAGAGTGAGTAAAACTTACGTCTTCATACTATCTCCTTGAAACATTTGCCTGTTTTGGATATTTTTGACCATTCCCTAGCTCAAGACATTTTTTTAGGGCAAGTGTCTTTTACAGCCCTGAGTCCTTGTAAATGTTAAGTGGCCTTTAGCTGTGAGTTTAAAGCCGCTTTTGCAGGTAACGGCCACAAGGCGGCAGCATTTCTACATTTCCAACTCGGTTTTGGGGCAACAGAGCCTTCCTGGAAATCGTGTTAGTAGGCTGCAAATTAGAGTGGAATGTGCCAGGGCAAATCCTCAATAGCTTATATCTCTTTACTTCTTGTTTGTTTTAAAAATTTAATTGTTATTTACTATCAGAGCAAATTTGATAAAAATGTTGTGTGTGTTCTAGGTGTACAAAATCTGGTTCATTATATCTATGTATCGATCTATTCATCTTTGGATCCTTCCCCATGTAGGTTATTACAGAGTGTTGAGTAGACCTCTTTTGTTATTCCTTAGCTATTTTGTGATGATATATTTCATATTTATTAGTACATGTCTGTTAACCCCCATATCCTAATTCATACATTCCTTACACCTTTCCATTTGGTTAAACATAATTTGGTTTTCTGAATCTATGCGTGTCCTTCTTTTGGAAATGATTTCATGGGTATCAATTTTTACGTAACACCTATAAGTGATGTCATAGGGTGTCTGTCTTTTGGTTTCTTTCGTACTTCAAGTTGGGTGATTATCTCTAGACCCTTCTATGGTGTTGCCAACGGCACTGTTCCATGCTTTTCCATGGCTAATATTCCATTGTGTACACGGACCACTTCTTCTTGGTGCATTGTCCTGTTGATGGATATTTTGGTTTCTTCCAAGTCTTGGCTATGGTATATGTTGCTGCAGTGCAGGATGGCCAGCCTGTGTCTTTTGGATTTTGGTCTACTCAGGTGATAGGCCCATCAGTGGGCCTACCCGATCATATGGTAGCTCGATTTTTACCTTTAAACGCACCTCCATTCTGTTCTCACGTCTGGCTGTTACCGGGTTACATCCCAGCAGCAGCTAGAAGGTACTGAGTTCTCTCGAACCCCTTCGGCACTCACTCTTTGTAGACATTTTTGCTGACGATCATTCTGACGGCTGTGAGTTGAACGTTTTTTGTAGACTGGATTTGCATGGCTTTATTAATTCCTCCTGTTGAGCATTTTTCCATGCCCTTTAAAAAAAAAAGAAAAAGAAAGAGAGAAAAAGAAAGAGAAGGCAAAATGGGTGTAAAATATGCCTCTTGAAATTGTCGTTTTGAAATGTGCACGTCTTTTGAGTTTTTTTACTCGACTTACGACCCAAGGATTTCTTTTGAGGGCAGGTGTCATTTACGGGCCTGCAATTATTTTGAATATCAAGTGACCATTAGCTCTGAGTTTAAAGCTGCTGTTTTGAGAAACGGCCACAAGGCGGCAGCAGTTCTCCTTTACCAAATCTGGGTACCAGGGCAACAGAGCCTCAATGGAAGTCCTGTTCTAGGTTGTAAATTAGAATGGAATGTGCCAGAAAAAAGCCCCTTAAGTTTATGTCGCACCACTTCTTGTTCGTTTTTTAAATTTAATTTTTATTTTTATCACAGCAAGTTTGATTACAATGTTTAGCTTGTTCTAGGTGTACAGCATGTGGTTCTTTTACACATGTACATACATCTATTCTTCTTTGAATCCTTTTCCCATGTAGGTTATGAGACAATGTTGAGTAGTCTTTTGTTGGCATTCCGTAGGTCTTTGGTGATTATATATTTCACCTGTGTTTGAATATCTCTGTTAAACCCCAAATCCTAATGTATACAATCCTCACACCTTTCCATTGCTGAACCATAAGTTTGTTTAATGAATCTGTGATTGCCTTTCTCTGTGGAAATATCTTCACTGGTATCGATGTTTAGGTAACACCTGTGAGTGATATTATAGGATATGTGTCTTTTGCTTTCTGACGTACTACAAGTTGCGTGATTATCTCGAGACCCACCTATGGTGCTGCAAATGGCATTGTGCCATTTTTTTTTCCCCTGGCTAATTTTCCATCTGTACATGTACCAGTTCTCCTTTGTCCACTCATCTGTTGATGGACTTTTTGGTGGCTGCCATGTCTTGGCTGTTGTAATACTGCTGCAACGTAGATTTGCCTGCCCGCGTCTTTCTAATTCTGTCTTCTTAGGTTATGGGCCCAGGGGTGGGCCTGCTGGGTCATATCGCAGCTCAATGTTCACCTTGTAAAGGCACCTCCATTCTGTTTCCATTAGTGGCTCTCACCGGGTTAAGTCCCACTTAAAGTTGAGGTGATTCACTTCTCCACAACCTCTTCAGCATTGATTGTTTTTAGTTTTGTTGCTGATGGTTCTTCTGACTGGTGTGAGCTGATACCTCTTTGTGGTTGGATTTGCATGCATCTCATAATCCCTTGAAACTGAGCTTTCAGGCATGTCCATTTTTTCTTCAAACTGCGAGTAGAGCTTACCTCTTCAAATTCTTTTTTTGAAGTCTGTACCACATTTCGAAGTATTTTGGCCATTACCTCCCTAAAGACATTTTGAAGGCAGGTTTCATTTACAGCCCTCCAGTACTTGTGCATACGAAGTGACCATTAGCACAGGTTCTAAAGCTGCTGTTGCAGGTAACGGCCAAAGGGCGGCAGCATTTCTGTGTTCCGCACCCTGGTAACTAGGGAAACACAACTTCCTGCCAGTGGTGTTCCTCGGTTATAAATTGGAGTGGAATGTGCCCGGATAAACCCCCAAAAGCTGATGTCTCCTTAATTTTGTTTGTTTTTTAAGTTGAATATATATTTATATATGTGTGTGTGTGTGTGTGTATTTATATATATATATATATACATATATATATATATATATATATATATATATATATATATATATATATATATATATATATAACTGTTTTGTCTTTTTGCGGTACGTGGGCCTCTCACTGTTTTGGCCTCTCCCGTTGCGGAGCACAGGCTCCGGATGCGCAGGCTCAGCGGCCATGGCTCACGGGCCCAGCCACTCTTCGGCAAGTGGGATCTTCCCCGACCAGGGCGTAAACCCGTGTCCACTGCATCGGCAGGTGGACTCTTAACCACTGCGCCACCAGGGAAACCATGAATTAATATTTTTCTTATTGGAGTATTATTCCATTGTGTACATGGACCACTTCTTTTTGCATTCCTCTGTTGATGGACATTTTCGTTGCCTCCAAGTGTTGGCTATTGTAAGTATTGCTGGAGTGCAGGATTGCCAGCCTTTGTCTTTTTGATTCTCATTCTCTCAGGCCATAGGCCCAGCAGAGGGGATGCTTGATTGAACGGTAGCTCAATGTTTACCCTTTCAAGGCACCTCCACTGTGTTTTCATTAGTGACTCTTGCCACGTCCCACTTAGAACCGAGCGTATGCATTTCTCCACAACCACTTCAGCATTTATTGTTTGCAGAATTTTTGCTGATGGCCATTCTGACTGGTGTGAGTTGATAGGTTGTTGTAATATGTATTTGCATATCTTTAATAATTACTAATGTTCAGCATTTTTCCATGCCTTTTTTATTCTGTTAAACAAAAACAGAAAAAAATGTGAGTACAGTAAACTTCTTGAAATTGTCGTCTTGAAAGGGTGCTGTCTTTTGATTTTTGGGGTCGAATTTCGACCTCAGGATTTTTTTTTTTTTGAGGGCACGTGTCATTTACAGGCCTGCAATGAGTGTGAATATTTAGTGACCTTTAGCACTGGGTTTAAAGCGCTGTTGTGGAAAACGGCCACAAGGCGGCAGCACTTCTCCATCCCAAATCGGGTTACTAGGGCAGAAGAGCCTTTCTGGAAATCGTGTTTCCAGGTTGTACATTAGAATGGAATGTGCCAGGAAAAACCCCCATTAATTTATGTCACATTACTTCTTGTTCGTTGTTTTAATATTTAATATTAAATCGGGGTAATGATTAGAATATTGTTTGTCCTAGCTGTACACAATTTGGCTCATTTGTACAATATATATACATATATATATATTCATGTACAGATCCTCTTCCCATGTAAATTATTGTAGACTGTTCCGTGGACCTCCCTTGCTATATGGTCTGTCTTTTTGATTTATGTAATTCACATGTATCTGTACACATATGGTAACACTAACATTAATTTATCCTTTCCCCCAAACTTTCCTTTTAGGTAAGCATAGTTTGTTCTGTAAGTCTGTGAGTGTCTTTTTCTGTGGAAATGTGTTCATTTGTGTCAGTTGTTAGGTAACGTCTATAAGTGATATCAAAGGATATGTATTTTGCTTTCCGACTTACCTCGTATTCTGTGATTATCACTAGGTTCATCTATGGTGCCTCAAAGAGCAGTGTGTCATTGTTTTCCATGGCTAATATTCCACTGTGTACATGGACCAGTTCTTCTTATCCATTCTTCTGTTGATGGACATTTTGGTTGCTTCCGTGTCATGGCTACTGTGAAAATTCATGCAGTGCAGCTGTTGCAGCCTGTGTCTTTTCGACTCTGGTCTTCTGAGGTGAGAGGCTCAGCGGTGGGCCTGCTGGGTGGAATGGTGGCTCAATTTTTACTTTTAAACGCAGCTCCTTTCTGTTCTCAGTATTGGCTTTTACCACTTTACATCTCACCAGCAGCTAGAGGGTACAGAGTTCTCTAATCCCCTTCAGCATTTATTGTTTGTAGACTTTTTGGTGATGGTAGTTGACTTGTGTGAGTTGAAACCTTTTTGTAGATTAGGTGAGTCCAATAACTCCTGATGTTGAGCTTTTATCCATTTTCCTTTTTTTTTGAAAAAGAGTGAGTAAAACTTACGTCTTCATACTATCTCCTTGAAACATTTGCCTGTTTTGGATATTTTTGACCATTCCCTAGCTCAAGACATTTTTTTAGGGCAAGTGTCTTTTACAGCCCTGAGTCCTTGTAAATGTTAAGTGGCCTTTAGCTGTGAGTTTAAAGCCGCTTTTGCAGGTAACGGCCACAAGGCGGCAGCATTTCTACATTTCCAACTCGGTTTTGGGGCAACAGAGCCTTCCTGGAAATCGTGTTAGTAGGCTGCAAATTAGAGTGGAATGTGCCAGGGCAAATCCTCAATAGCTTGTATCTCTTTACTTCTTGTTTGTTTTAAAAATTTAATTGTTATTTACTATCAGAGCAAATTTGATAAAAATGTTGTGTGTGTTCTAGGTGTACAAAATCTGGTTCATTATATCTATGTATCGATCTATTCATCTTTGGATCCTTCCCCATGTAGGTTATTACAGAGTGTTGAGTAGACCTCTTTTGTTATTCCTTAGCTATTTTGTGATGATATATTTCATATTTATTAGTACATGTCTGTTAACCCCCATATCCTAATTCATACATTCCTTACACCTTTCCATTTGGTTAAACATAATTTGGTTTTCTGAATCTATGCGTGTCCTTCTTTTGGAAATGATTTCATGGGTATCAATTTTTACGTAACACCTATAAGTGATGTCATAGGGTGTCTGTCTTTTGGTTTCTTTCGTACTTCAAGTTGGGTGATTATCTCTAGACCCTTCTATGGTGTTGCCAACGGCACTGTTCCATGCTTTTCCATGGCTAATATTCCATTGTGTACACGGACCACTTCTTCTTGGTGCATTGTCCTGTTGATGGATATTTTGGTTTCTTCCAAGTCTTGGCTATGGTATATGTTGCTGCAGTGCAGGATGGCCAGCCTGTGTCTTTTGGATTTTGGTCTACTCAGGTGATAGGCCCATCAGTGGGCCTACCCGATCATATGGTAGCTCGATTTTTACCTTTAAACGCACCTCCATTCTGTTCTCACGTCTGGCTGTTACCGGGTTACATCCCAGCAGCAGCTAGAAGGTACTGAGTTCTCTCGAACCCCTTCGGCACTCACTCTTTGTAGACATTTTTGCTGACGATCATTCTGACGGCTGTGAGTTGAACGTTTTTTGTAGACTGGATTTGCATGGCTTTATTAATTCCTCCTGTTGAGCATTTTTCCATGCCCTTTAAAAAAAAAAGAAAAAGAAAGAGAGAAAAAGAAAGAGAAGGCAAAATGGGTGTAAAATATGCCTCTTGAAATTGTCGTTTTGAAATGTGCACGTCTTTTGAGTTTTTTTACTCGACTTACGACCCAAGGATTTCTTTTGAGGGCAGGTGTCATTTACGGGCCTGCAATTATTTTGAATATCAAGTGACCATTAGCTCTGAGTTTAAAGCTGCTGTTTTGAGAAACGGCCACAAGGCGGCAGCAGTTCTCCTTTACCAAATCTGGGTACCAGGGCAACAGAGCCTCAATGGAAGTCCTGTTCTAGGTTGTAAATTAGAATGGAATGTGCCAGAAAAAAGCCCCTTAAGTTTATGTCGCACCACTTCTTGTTCGTTTTTTAAATTTAATTTTTATTTTTATCACAGCAAGTTTGATTACAATGTTTAGCTTGTTCTAGGTGTACAGCATGTGGTTCTTTTACACATGTACATACATCTATTCTTCTTTGAATCCTTTTCCCATGTAGGTTATGAGACAATGTTGAGTAGTCTTTTGTTGGCATTCCGTAGGTCTTTGGTGATTATATATTTCACCTGTGTTTGAATATCTCTGTTAAACCCCAAATCCTAATGTATACAATCCTCACACCTTTCCATTGCTGAACCATAAGTTTGTTTAATGAATCTGTGATTGCCTTTCTCTGTGGAAATATCTTCACTGGTATCGATGTTTAGGTAACACCTGTGAGTGATATTATAGGATATGTGTCTTTTGCTTTCTGACGTACTACAAGTTGCGTGATTATCTCGAGACCCACCTATGGTGCTGCAAATGGCATTGTGCCATTTTTTTTTCCCCTGGCTAATTTTCCATCTGTACATGTACCAGTTCTCCTTTGTCCACTCATCTGTTGATGGACTTTTTGGTGGCTGCCATGTCTTGGCTGTTGTAATACTGCTGCAACGTAGATTTGCCTGCCCGCGTCTTTCTAATTCTGTCTTCTTAGGTTATGGGCCCAGGGGTGGGCCTGCTGGGTCATATCGCAGCTCAATGTTCACCTTGTAAAGGCACCTCCATTCTGTTTCCATTAGTGGCTCTCACCGGGTTAAGTCCCACTTAAAGTTGAGGTGATTCACTTCTCCACAACCTCTTCAGCATTGATTGTTTTTAGTTTTGTTGCTGATGGTTCTTCTGACTGGTGTGAGCTGATACCTCTTTGTGGTTGGATTTGCATGCATCTCATAATCCCTTGAAACTGAGCTTTCAGGCATGTCCATTTTTTCTTCAAACTGCGAGTAGAGCTTACCTCTTCAAATTCTTTTTTTGAAGTCTGTACCACATTTCGAAGTATTTTGGCCATTACCTCCCTAAAGACATTTTGAAGGCAGGTTTCATTTACAGCCCTCCAGTACTTGTGCATACGAAGTGACCATTAGCACAGGTTCTAAAGCTGCTGTTGCAGGTAACGGCCAAAGGGCGGCAGCATTTCTGTGTTCCGCACCCTGGTAACTAGGGAAACACAACTTCCTGCCAGTGGTGTTCCTCGGTTATAAATTGGAGTGGAATGTGCCCGGATAAACCCCCAAAAGCTGATGTCTCCTTAATTTTGTTTGTTTTTTAAGTTGAATATATATTTATATATGTGTGTGTGTGTGTGTATATTTATATATATATATATATACATATATATATATGTTTTGTCTTTTTGCGGTACGTGGGCCTCTCACTGTTTTGGCCTCTCCCGTTGCGGAGCACAGGCTCCGGATGCGCAGGCTCAGCGGCCATGGCTCACGGGCCCAGCCACTCTTCGGCAAGTGGGATCTTCCCCGACCAGGGCGTAAACCCGTGTCCACTGCATCGGCAGGTGGACTCTTAACCACTGCGCCACCAGGGAAACCATGAATTAATATTTTTCTTATTGGAGTATTATTCCATTGTGTACATGGACCACTTCTTTTTGCATTCCTCTGTTGATGGACATTTTCGTTGCCTCCAAGTGTTGGCTATTGTAAGTATTGCTGGAGTGCAGGATTGCCAGCCTTTGTCTTTTTGATTCTCATTCTCTCAGGCCATAGGCCCAGCAGAGGGGATGCTTGATTGAACGGTAGCTCAATGTTTACCCTTTCAAGGCACCTCCACTGTGTTTTCATTAGTGACTCTTGCCACGTCCCACTTAGAACCGAGCGTATGCATTTCTCCACAACCACTTCAGCATTTATTGTTTGCAGAATTTTTGCTGATGGCCATTCTGACTGGTGTGAGTTGATAGGTTGTTGTAATATGTATTTGCATATCTTTAATAATTACTAATGTTCAGCATTTTTCCATGCCTTTTTTATTCTGTTAAACAAAAACAGAAAAAAATGTGAGTACAGTAAACTTCTTGAAATTGTCGTCTTGAAAGGGTGCTGTCTTTTGATTTTTGGGGTCGAATTTCGACCTCAGGATTTTTTTTTTTTTGAGGGCACGTGTCATTTACAGGCCTGCAATGAGTGTGAATATTTAGTGACCTTTAGCACTGGGTTTAAAGCGCTGTTGTGGAAAACGGCCACAAGGCGGCAGCACTTCTCCATCCCAAATCGGGTTACTAGGGCAGAAGAGCCTTTCTGGAAATCGTGTTTCCAGGTTGTACATTAGAATGGAATGTGCCAGGAAAACCCCCCATTAATTTATGTCACATTACTTCTTGTTCGTTGTTTTAATATTTAATATTAAATCGGGGTAATGATTAGAATATTGTTTGTCCTAGCTGTACACAATTTGGCTCATTTGTACAATATATATACATATATATATATTCATGTACAGATCCTCTTCCCATGTAAATTATTGTAGACTGTTCCGTGGACCTCCCTTGCTATATGGTCTGTCTTTTTGATTTATGTAATTCACATGTATCTGTACACATATGGTAACACTAACATTAATTTATCCTTTCCCCCAAACTTTCCTTTTAGGTAAGCATAGTTTGTTCTGTAAGTCTGTGAGTGTCTTTTTCTGTGGAAATGTGTTCATTTGTGTCAGTTGTTAGGTAACGTCTATAAGTGATATCAAAGGATATGTATTTTGCTTTCCGACTTACCTCGTATTCTGTGATTATCACTAGGTTCATCTATGGTGCCTCAAAGAGCAGTGTGTCATTGTTTTCCATGGCTAATATTCCACTGTGTACATGGACCAGTTCTTCTTATCCATTCTTCTGTTGATGGACATTTTGGTTGCTTCCGTGTCATGGCTACTGTGAAAATTCATGCAGTGCAGCTGTTGCAGCCTGTGTCTTTTCGACTCTGGTCTTCTGAGGTGAGAGGCTCAGCGGTGGGCCTGCTGGGTGGAATGGTGGCTCAATTTTTACTTTTAAACGCAGCTCCTTTCTGTTCTCAGTATTGGCTTTTACCACTTTACATCTCACCAGCAGCTAGAGGGTACAGAGTTCTCTAATCCCCTTCAGCATTTATTGTTTGTAGACTTTTTGGTGATGGTAGTTGACTTGTGTGAGTTGAAACCTTTTTGTAGATTAGGTGAGTCCAATAACTCCTGATGTTGAGCTTTTATCTATCCATTTTCCTTTTTTTTTGAAAAAGAGTGAGTAAAACTTACGTCTTCATACTATCTCCTTGAAACATTTGCCTGTTTTGGATATTTTTGACCATTCCCTAGCTCAAGACATTTTTTTAGGGCAAGTGTCTTTTACAGCCCTGAGTCCTTGTAAATGTTAAGTGGCCTTTAGCTGTGAGTTTAAAGCCGCTTTTGCAGGTAACGGCCACAAGGCGGCAGCATTTCTACATTTCCAACTCGGTTTTGGGGCAACAGAGCCTTCCTGGAAATCGTGTTAGTAGGCTGCAAATTAGAGTGGAATGTGCCAGGGCAAATCCTCAATAGCTTATATCTCTTTACTTCTTGTTTGTTTTAAAAATTTAATTGTTATTTACTATCAGAGCAAATTTGATAAAAATGTTGTGTGTGTTCTAGGTGTACAAAATCTGGTTCATTATATCTATGTATCGATCTATTCATCTTTGGATCCTTCCCCATGTAGGTTATTACAGAGTGTTGAGTAGACCTCTTTTGTTATTCCTTAGCTATTTTGTGATGATATATTTCATATTTATTAGTACATGTCTGTTAACCCCCATATCCTAATTCATACATTCCTTACACCTTTCCATTTGGTTAAACATAATTTGGTTTTCTGAATCTATGCGTGTCCTTCTTTTGGAAATGATTTCATGGGTATCAATTTTTACGTAACACCTATAAGTGATGTCATAGGGTGTCTGTCTTTTGGTTTCTTTCGTACTTCAAGTTGGGTGATTATCTCTAGACCCTTCTATGGTGTTGCCAACGGCACTGTTCCATGCTTTTCCATGGCTAATATTCCATTGTGTACACGGACCACTTCTTCTTGGTGCATTGTCCTGTTGATGGATATTTTGGTTTCTTCCAAGTCTTGGCTATGGTATATGTTGCTGCAGTGCAGGATGGCCAGCCTGTGTCTTTTGGATTTTGGTCTACTCAGGTGATAGGCCCATCAGTGGGCCTACCCGATCATATGGTAGCTCGATTTTTACCTTTAAACGCACCTCCATTCTGTTCTCACGTCTGGCTGTTACCGGGTTACATCCCAGCAGCAGCTAGAAGGTACTGAGTTCTCTCGAACCCCTTCGGCACTCACTCTTTGTAGACATTTTTGCTGACGATCATTCTGACGGCTGTGAGTTGAACGTTTTTTGTAGACTGGATTTGCATGGCTTTATTAATTCCTCCTGTTGAGCATTTTTCCATGCCCTTTAAAAAAAAAAGAAAAAGAAAGAGAGAAAAAGAAAGAGAAGGCAAAATGGGTGTAAAATATGCCTCTTGAAATTGTCGTTTTGAAATGTGCACGTCTTTTGAGTTTTTTTACTCGACTTACGACCCAAGGATTTCTTTTGAGGGCAGGTGTCATTTACGGGCCTGCAATTATTTTGAATATCAAGTGACCATTAGCTCTGAGTTTAAAGCTGCTGTTTTGAGAAACGGCCACAAGGCGGCAGCAGTTCTCCTTTACCAAATCTGGGTACCAGGGCAACAGAGCCTCAATGGAAGTCCTGTTCTAGGTTGTAAATTAGAATGGAATGTGCCAGAAAAAAGCCCCTTAAGTTTATGTCGCACCACTTCTTGTTCGTTTTTTAAATTTAATTTTTATTTTTATCACAGCAAGTTTGATTACAATGTTTAGCTTGTTCTAGGTGTACAGCATGTGGTTCTTTTACACATGTACATACATCTATTCTTCTTTGAATCCTTTTCCCATGTAGGTTATGAGACAATGTTGAGTAGTCTTTTGTTGGCATTCCGTAGGTCTTTGGTGATTATATATTTCACCTGTGTTTGAATATCTCTGTTAAACCCCAAATCCTAATGTATACAATCCTCACACCTTTCCATTGCTGAACCATAAGTTTGTTTAATGAATCTGTGATTGCCTTTCTCTGTGGAAATATCTTCACTGGTATCGATGTTTAGGTAACACCTGTGAGTGATATTATAGGATATGTGTCTTTTGCTTTCTGACGTACTACAAGTTGCGTGATTATCTCGAGACCCACCTATGGTGCTGCAAATGGCATTGTGCCATTTTTTTTTCCCCTGGCTAATTTTCCATCTGTACATGTACCAGTTCTCCTTTGTCCACTCATCTGTTGATGGACTTTTTGGTGGCTGCCATGTCTTGGCTGTTGTAATACTGCTGCAACGTAGATTTGCCTGCCCGCGTCTTTCTAATTCTGTCTTCTTAGGTTATGGGCCCAGGGGTGGGCCTGCTGGGTCATATCGCAGCTCAATGTTCACCTTGTAAAGGCACCTCCATTCTGTTTCCATTAGTGGCTCTCACCGGGTTAAGTCCCACTTAAAGTTGAGGTGATTCACTTCTCCACAACCTCTTCAGCATTGATTGTTTTTAGTTTTGTTGCTGATGGTTCTTCTGACTGGTGTGAGCTGATACCTCTTTGTGGTTGGATTTGCATGCATCTCATAATCCCTTGAAACTGAGCTTTCAGGCATGTCCATTTTTTCTTCAAACTGCGAGTAGAGCTTACCTCTTCAAATTCTTTTTTTGAAGTCTGTACCACATTTCGAAGTATTTTGGCCATTACCTCCCTAAAGACATTTTGAAGGCAGGTTTCATTTACAGCCCTCCAGTACTTGTGCATACGAAGTGACCATTAGCACAGGTTCTAAAGCTGCTGTTGCAGGTAACGGCCAAAGGGCGGCAGCATTTCTGTGTTCCGCACCCTGGTAACTAGGGAAACACAACTTCCTGCCAGTGGTGTTCCTCGGTTATAAATTGGAGTGGAATGTGCCCGGATAAACCCCCAAAAGCTGATGTCTCCTTAATTTTGTTTGTTTTTTAAGTTGAATATATATTTATATATGTGTGTGTGTGTGTGTGTATTTATATATATATATATATACATATATATATATATATATATATATATATATATATATATAACTGTTTTGTCTTTTTGCGGTACGTGGGCCTCTCACTGTTTTGGCCTCTCCCGTTGCGGAGCACAGGCTCCGGATGCGCAGGCTCAGCGGCCATGGCTCACGGGCCCAGCCACTCTTCGGCAAGTGGGATCTTCCCCGACCAGGGCGTAAACCCGTGTCCACTGCATCGGCAGGTGGACTCTTAACCACTGCGCCACCAGGGAAACCATGAATTAATATTTTTCTTATTGGAGTATTATTCCATTGTGTACATGGACCACTTCTTTTTGCATTCCTCTGTTGATGGACATTTTCGTTGCCTCCAAGTGTTGGCTATTGTAAGTATTGCTGGAGTGCAGGATTGCCAGCCTTTGTCTTTTTGATTCTCATTCTCTCAGGCCATAGGCCCAGCAGAGGGGATGCTTGATTGAACGGTAGCTCAATGTTTACCCTTTCAAGGCACCTCCACTGTGTTTTCATTAGTGACTCTTGCCACGTCCCACTTAGAACCGAGCGTATGCATTTCTCCACAACCACTTCAGCATTTATTGTTTGCAGAATTTTTGCTGATGGCCATTCTGACTGGTGTGAGTTGATAGGTTGTTGTAATATGTATTTGCATATCTTTAATAATTACTAATGTTCAGCATTTTTCCATGCCTTTTTTATTCTGTTAAACAAAAACAGAAAAAAATGTGAGTACAGTAAACTTCTTGAAATTGTCGTCTTGAAAGGGTGCTGTCTTTTGATTTTTGGGGTCGAATTTCGACCTCAGGATTTTTTTTTTTTTGAGGGCACGTGTCATTTACAGGCCTGCAATGAGTGTGAATATTCAGTGACCTTTAGCACTGGGTTTAAAGCGCTGTTGTGGAAAACGGCCACAAGGCGGCAGCACTTCTCCATCCCAAATCGGGTTACTAGGGCAGAAGAGCCTTTCTGGAAATCGTGTTTCCAGGTTGTACATTAGAATGGAATGTGCCAGGAAAACCCCCCATTAATTTATGTCACATTACTTCTTGTTCGTTGTTTTAATATTTAATATTAAATCGGGGTAATGATTAGAATATTGTTTGTCCTAGCTGTACACAATTTGGCTCATTTGTACAATATATATACATATATATATATTCATGTACAGATCCTCTTCCCATGTAAATTATTGTAGACTGTTCCGTGGACCTCCCTTGCTATATGGTCTGTCTTTTTGATTTATGTAATTCACATGTATCTGTACACATATGGTAACACTAACATTAATTTATCCTTTCCCCCAAACTTTCCTTTTAGGTAAGCATAGTTTGTTCTGTAAGTCTGTGAGTGTCTTTTTCTGTGGAAATGTGTTCACTTGTGTCAGTTGTTAGGTAACGTCTATAAGTGATATCAAAGGATATGTATTTTGCTTTCCGACTTACCTCGTATTCTGTGATTATCACTAGGTTCATCTATGGTGCCTCAAAGAGCAGTGTGTCATTGTTTTCCATGGCTAATATTCCACTGTGTACATGGACCAGTTCTTCTTATCCATTCTTCTGTTGATGGACATTTTGGTTGCTTCCGTGTCATGGCTACTGTGAAAATTCATGCAGTGCAGCTGTTGCAGCCTGTGTCTTTTCGACTCTGGTCTTCTGAGGTGAGAGGCTCAGCGGTGGGCCTGCTGGGTGGAATGGTGGCTCAATTTTTACTTTTAAACGCAGCTCCTTTCTGTTCTCAGTATTGGCTTTTACCACTTTACATCTCACCAGCAGCTAGAGGGTACAGAGTTCTCTAATCCCCTTCAGCATTTATTGTTTGTAGACTTTTTGGTGATGGTAGTTGACTTGTGTGAGTTGAAACCTTTTTGTAGATTAGGTGAGTCCAATAACTCCTGATGTTGAGCTTTTATCTATCCATTTTCCTTTTTTTTTGAAAAAGAGTGAGTAAAACTTACGTCTTCATACTATCTCCTTGAAACATTTGCCTGTTTTGGATATTTTTGACCATTCCCTAGCTCAAGACATTTTTTTAGGGCAAGTGTCTTTTACAGCCCTGAGTCCTTGTAAATGTTAAGTGGCCTTTAGCTGTGAGTTTAAAGCCGCTTTTGCAGGTAACGGCCACAAGGCGGCAGCATTTCTACATTTCCAACTCGGTTTTGGGGCAACAGAGCCTTCCTGGAAATCGTGTTAGTAGGCTGCAAATTAGAGTGGAATGTGCCAGGGCAAATCCTCAATAGCTTATATCTCTTTACTTCTTGTTTGTTTTAAAAATTTAATTGTTATTTACTATCAGAGCAAATTTGATAAAAATGTTGTGTGTGTTCTAGGTGTACAAAATCTGGTTCATTATATCTATGTATCGATCTATTCATCTTTGGATCCTTCCCCATGTAGGTTATTACAGAGTGTTGAGTAGACCTCTTTTGTTATTCCTTAGCTATTTTGTGATGATATATTTCATATTTATTAGTACATGTCTGTTAACCCCCATATCCTAATTCATACATTCCTTACACCTTTCCATTTGGTTAAACATAATTTGGTTTTCTGAATCTATGCGTGTCCTTCTTTTGGAAATGATTTCATGGGTATCAATTTTTACGTAACACCTATAAGTGATGTCATAGGGTGTCTGTCTTTTGGTTTCTTTCGTACTTCAAGTTGGGTGATTATCTCTAGACCCTTCTATGGTGTTGCCAACGGCACTGTTCCATGCTTTTCCATGGCTAATATTCCATTGTGTACACGGACCACTTCTTCTTGGTGCATTGTCCTGTTGATGGATATTTTGGTTTCTTCCAAGTCTTGGCTATGGTATATGTTGCTGCAGTGCAGGATGGCCAGCCTGTGTCTTTTGGATTTTGGTCTACTCAGGTGATAGGCCCATCAGTGGGCCTACCCGATCATATGGTAGCTCGATTTTTACCTTTAAACGCACCTCCATTCTGTTCTCACGTCTGGCTGTTACCGGGTTACATCCCAGCAGCAGCTAGAAGGTACTGAGTTCTCTCGAACCCCTTCGGCACTCACTCTTTGTAGACATTTTTGCTGACGATCATTCTGACGGCTGTGAGTTGAACGTTTTTTGTAGACTGGATTTGCATGGCTTTATTAATTCCTCCTGTTGAGCATTTTTCCATGCCCTTTAAAAAAAAAGAAAAAGAAAGAGAGAAAAAGAAAGAGAAGGCAAAATGGGTGTAAAATATGCCTCTTGAAATTGTCGTTTTGAAATGTGCACGTCTTTAGAGTTTTTTTACTCGACTTACGACCCAAGGATTTCTTTTGAGGGCAGGTGTCATTTACGGGCCTGCAATTATTTTGAATATCAAGTGACCATTAGCTCTGAGTTTAAAGCTGCTGTTTTGAGAAACGGCCACAAGGCGGCAGCAGTTCTCCTTTACCAAATCTGGGTACCAGGGCAACAGAGCCTCAATGGAAGTCCTGTTCTAGGTTGTAAATTAGAATGGAATGTGCCAGAAAAAAGCCCCTTAAGTTTATGTCGCACCACTTCTTGTTCGTTTTTTAAATTTAATTTTTATTTTTATCACAGCAAGTTTGATTACAATGTTTAGCTTGTTCTAGGTGTACAGCATGTGGTTCTTTTACACATGTACATACATCTATTCTTCTTTGAATCCTTTTCCCATGTAGGTTATGAGACAATGTTGAGTAGTCTTTTGTTGGCATTCCGTAGGTCTTTGGTGATTATATATTTCACCTGTGTTTGAATATCTCTGTTAAACCCCAAATCCTAATGTATACAATCCTCACACCTTTCCATTGCTGAACCATAAGTTTGTTTAATGAATCTGTGATTGCCTTTCTCTGTGGAAATATCTTCACTGGTATCGATGTTTAGGTAACACCTGTGAGTGATATTATAGGATATGTGTCTTTTGCTTTCTGACGTACTACAAGTTGCGTGATTATCTCGAGACCCACCTATGGTGCTGCAAATGGCATTGTGCCATTTTTTTTCCCCTGGCTAATTTTCCATCTGTACATGTACCAGTTCTCCTTTGTCCACTCATCTGTTGATGGACTTTTTGGTGGCTGCCATGTCTTGGCTGTTGTAATACTGCTGCAACGTAGATTTGCCTGCCCGCGTCTTTCTAATTCTGTCTTCTTAGGTTATGGGCCCAGGGGTGGGCCTGCTGGGTCATATCGCAGCTCAATGTTCACCTTGTAAAGGCACCTCCATTCTGTTTCCATTAGTGGCTCTCACCGGGTTAAGTCCCACTTAAAGTTGAGGTGATTCACTTCTCCACAACCTCTTCAGCATTGATTGTTTTTAGTTTTGTTGCTGATGGTTCTTCTGACTGGTGTGAGCTGATACCTCTTTGTGGTTGGATTTGCATGCATCTCATAATCCCTTGAAACTGAGCTTTCAGGCATGTCCATTTTTTCTTCAAACTGCGAGTAGAGCTTACCTCTTCAAATTCTTTTTTTGAAGTCTGTACCACATTTCGAAGTATTTTGGCCATTACCTCCCTAAAGACATTTTGAAGGCAGGTTTCATTTACAGCCCTCCAGTACTTGTGCATACGAAGTGACCATTAGCACAGGTTCTAAAGCTGCTGTTGCAGGTAACGGCCAAAGGGCGGCAGCATTTCTGTGTTCCGCACCCTGGTAACTAGGGAAACACAACTTCCTGCCAGTGGTGTTCCTCGGTTATAAATTGGAGTGGAATGTGCCCGGATAAACCCCCAAAAGCTGATGTCTCCTTAATTTTGTTTGTTTTTTAAGTTGAATATATATTTATATATGTGTGTGTGTGTGTGTATATTTATATATATATATATATACATATATATATATGTTTTGTCTTTTTGCGGTACGTGGGCCTCTCACTGTTTTGGCCTCTCCCGTTGCGGAGCACAGGCTCCGGATGCGCAGGCTCAGCGGCCATGGCTCACGGGCCCAGCCACTCTTCGGCAAGTGGGATCTTCCCCGACCAGGGCGTAAACCCGTGTCCACTGCATCGGCAGGTGGACTCTTAACCACTGCGCCACCAGGGAAACCATGAATTAATATTTTTTTATTGGAGTATTATTCCATTGTGTACATGGACCACTTCTTTTTGCATTCCTCTGTTGATGGACATTTTCGTTGCCTCCAAGTGTTGGCTATTGTAAGTATTGCTGGAGTGCAGGATTGCCAGCCTTTGTCTTTTTGATTCTCATTCTCTCAGGCCATAGGCCCAGCAGAGGGGATGCTTGATTGAACGGTAGCTCAATGTTTACCCTTTCAAGGCACCTCCACTGTGTTTTCATTAGTGACTCTTGCCACGTCCCACTTAGAACCGAGCGTATGCATTTCTCCACAACCACTTCAGCATTTATTGTTTGCAGAATTTTTGCTGATGGCCATTCTGACTGGTGTGAGTTGATAGGTTGTTGTAATATGTATTTGCATATCTTTAATAATTACTAATGTTCAGCATTTTTCCATGCCTTTTTTATTCTGTTAAACAAAAACAGAAAAAAATGTGAGTACAGTAAACTTCTTGAAATTGTCGTCTTGAAAGGGTGCTGTCTTTTGATTTTTGGGGTCGAATTTCGACCTCAGGATTTTTTTTTTTTTGAGGGCACGTGTCATTTACAGGCCTGCAATGAGTGTGAATATTTAGTGACCTTTAGCACTGGGTTTAAAGCGCTGTTGTGGAAAACGGCCACAAGGCGGCAGCATTTCTCCATCCCAAATCGGGTTACTAGGGCAGAAGAGCCTTTCTGGAAATCGTGTTTCCAGGTTGTACATTAGAATGGAATGTGCCAGGAAAAACCCCCATTAATTTATGTCACATTACTTCTTGTTCGTTGTTTTAATATTTAATATTAAATCGGGGTAATGATTAGAATATTGTTTGTCCTAGCTGTACACAATTTGGCTCATTTGTACAATATATATACATATATATATATTCATGTACAGATCCTCTTCCCATGTAAATTATTGTAGACTGTTCCGTGGACCTCCCTTGCTATATGGTCTGTCTTTTTGATTTATGTAATTCACATGTATCTGTACACATATGGTAACACTAACATTAATTTATCCTTTCCCCCAAACTTTCCTTTTAGGTAAGCATAGTTTGTTCTGTAAGTCTGTGAGTGTCTTTTTCTGTGGAAATGTGTTCATTTGTGTCAGTTGTTAGGTAACGTCTATAAGTGATATCAAAGGATATGTATTTTGCTTTCCGACTTACCTCGTATTCTGTGATTATCACTAGGTTCATCTATGGTGCCTCAAAGAGCAGTGTGTCATTGTTTTCCATGGCTAATATTCCACTGTGTACATGGACCAGTTCTTCTTATCCATTCTTCTGTTGATGGACATTTTGGTTGCTTCCGTGTCATGGCTACTGTGAAAATTCATGCAGTGCAGCTGTTGCAGCCTGTGTCTTTTCGACTCTGGTCTTCTGAGGTGAGAGGCTCAGCGGTGGGCCTGCTGGGTGGAATGGTGGCTCAATTTTTACTTTTAAACGCAGCTCCTTTCTGTTCTCAGTATTGGCTTTTACCACTTTACATCTCACCAGCAGCTAGAGGGTACAGAGTTCTCTAATCCCCTTCAGCATTTATTGTTTGTAGACTTTTTGGTGATGGTAGTTGACTTGTGTGAGTTGAAACCTTTTTGTAGATTAGGTGAGTCCAATAACTCCTGATGTTGAGCTTTTATCCATTTTCCTTTTTTTTTGAAAAAGAGTGAGTAAAACTTACGTCTTCATACTATCTCCTTGAAACATTTGCCTGTTTTGGATATTTTTGACCATTCCCTAGCTCAAGACATTTTTTTAGGGCAAGTGTCTTTTACAGCCCTGAGTCCTTGTAAATGTTAAGTGGCCTTTAGCTGTGAGTTTAAAGCCGCTTTTGCAGGTAACGGCCACAAGGCGGCAGCATTTCTACATTTCCAACTCGGTTTTGGGGCAACAGAGCCTTCCTGGAAATCGTGTTAGTAGGCTGCAAATTAGAGTGGAATGTGCCAGGGCAAATCCTCAATAGCTTATATCTCTTTACTTCTTGTTTGTTTTAAAAATTTAATTGTTATTTACTATCAGAGCAAATTTGATAAAAATGTTGTGTGTGTTCTAGGTGTACAAAATCTGGTTCATTATATCTATGTATCGATCTATTCATCTTTGGATCCTTCCCCATGTAGGTTATTACAGAGTGTTGAGTAGACCTCTTTTGTTATTCCTTAGCTATTTTGTGATGATATATTTCATATTTATTAGTACATGTCTGTTAACCCCCATATCCTAATTCATACATTCCTTACACCTTTCCATTTGGTTAAACATAATTTGGTTTTCTGAATCTATGCGTGTCCTTCTTTTGGAAATGATTTCATGGGTATCAATTTTTACGTAACACCTATAAGTGATGTCATAGGGTGTCTGTCTTTTGGTTTCTTTCGTACTTCAAGTTGGGTGATTATCTCTAGACCCTTCTATGGTGTTGCCAACGGCACTGTTCCATGCTTTTCCATGGCTAATATTCCATTGTGTACACGGACCACTTCTTCTTGGTGCATTGTCCTGTTGATGGATATTTTGGTTTCTTCCAAGTCTTGGCTATGGTATATGTTGCTGCAGTGCAGGATGGCCAGCCTGTGTCTTTTGGATTTTGGTCTACTCAGGTGATAGGCCCATCAGTGGGCCTACCCGATCATATGGTAGCTCGATTTTTACCTTTAAACGCACCTCCATTCTGTTCTCACGTCTGGCTGTTACCGGGTTACATCCCAGCAGCAGCTAGAAGGTACTGAGTTCTCTCGAACCCCTTCGGCACTCACTCTTTGTAGACATTTTTGCTGACGATCATTCTGACGGCTGTGAGTTGAACGTTTTTTGTAGACTGGATTTGCATGGCTTTATTAATTCCTCCTGTTGAGCATTTTTCCATGCCCTTTAAAAAAAAAAGAAAAAGAAAGAGAGAAAAAGAAAGAGAAGGCAAAATGGGTGTAAAATATGCCTCTTGAAATTGTCGTTTTGAAATGTGCACGTCTTTTGAGTTTTTTTACTCGACTTACGACCCAAGGATTTCTTTTGAGGGCAGGTGTCATTTACGGGCCTGCAATTATTTTGAATATCAAGTGACCATTAGCTCTGAGTTTAAAGCTGCTGTTTTGAGAAACGGCCACAAGGCGGCAGCAGTTCTCCTTTACCAAATCTGGGTACCAGGGCAACAGAGCCTCAATGGAAGTCCTGTTCTAGGTTGTAAATTAGAATGGAATGTGCCAGAAAAAAGCCCCTTAAGTTTATGTCGCACCACTTCTTGTTCGTTTTTTAAATTTAATTTTTATTTTTATCACAGCAAGTTTGATTACAATGTTTAGCTTGTTCTAGGTGTACAGCATGTGGTTCTTTTACACATGTACATACATCTATTCTTCTTTGAATCCTTTTCCCATGTAGGTTATGAGACAATGTTGAGTAGTCTTTTGTTGGCATTCCGTAGGTCTTTGGTGATTATATATTTCACCTGTGTTTGAATATCTCTGTTAAACCCCAAATCCTAATGTATACAATCCTCACACCTTTCCATTGCTGAACCATAAGTTTGTTTAATGAATCTGTGATTGCCTTTCTCTGTGGAAATATCTTCACTGGTATCGATGTTTAGGTAACACCTGTGAGTGATATTATAGGATATGTGTCTTTTGCTTTCTGACGTACTACAAGTTGCGTGATTATCTCGAGACCCACCTATGGTGCTGCAAATGGCATTGTGCCATTTTTTTTTCCTTGGCTAATTTTCCATCTGTACATGTACCAGTTCTCCTTTGTCCACTCATCTGTTGATGGACTTTTTGGTGGCTGCCATGTCTTGGCTGTTGTAATACTGCTGCAACGTAGATTTGCCTGCCCGCGTCTTTCTAATTCTGTCTTCTTAGGTTATGGGCCCAGGGGTGGGCCTGCTGGGTCATATCGCAGCTCAATGTTCACCTTGTAAAGGCACCTCCATTCTGTTTCCATTAGTGGCTCTCACCGGGTTAAGTCCCACTTAAAGTTGAGGTGATTCACTTCTCCACAACCTCTTCAGCATTGATTGTTTTTAGTTTTGTTGCTGATGGTTCTTCTGACTGGTGTGAGCTGATACCTCTTTGTGGTTGGATTTGCATGCGTCTCATAATCCCTTGAAACTGAGCTTTCAGGCATGTCCATTTTTTCTTCAAACTGCGAGTAGAGCTTACCTCTTCAAATTCTTTTTTTGAAGTCTGTACCACATTTCGAAGTATTTTGGCCATTACCTCCCTAAAGACATTTTGAAGGCAGGTTTCATTTACAGCCCTCCAGTACTTGTGCATACGAAGTGACCATTAGCACAGGTTCTAAAGCTGCTGTTGCAGGTAACGGCCAAAGGGCGGCAGCATTTCTGTGTTCCGCACCCTGGTAACTAGGGAAACACAACTTCCTGCCAGTGGTGTTCCTCGGTTATAAATTGGAGTGGAATGTGCCCGGATAAACCCCCAAAAGCTGATGTCTCCTTAATTTTGTTTGTTTTTTAAGTTGAATATATATTTATATATGTGTGTGTGTGTGTGTATATTTATATATATATATATATATACATATATATATATATATACATATATATATATATATATATACATATATATATATATATGTATATATATATATATATATATATAACTGTTTTGTCTTTTTGCGGTACGTGGGCCTCTCACTGTTTTGGCCTTTCCCGTTGCGGAGCACAGGCTCCGGATGCGCAGGCTCAGCGGCCATGGCTCACGGGCCCAGCCACTCTTCGGCAAGTGGGATCTTCCCCGACCAGGGCGTAAACCCGTGTCCACTGCATCGGCAGGTGGACTCTTAACCACTGCGCCACCAGGGAAACCATGAATTAATATTTTTCTTATTGGAGTATTATTCCATTGTGTACATGGACCACTTCTTTTTGCATTCCTCTGTTGATGGACATTTTCGTTGCCTCCAAGTGTTGGCTATTGTAAGTATTGCTGGAGTGCAGGATTGCCAGCCTTTGTCTTTTTGATTCTCATTCTCTCAGGCCATAGGCCCAGCAGAGGGGATGCTTGATTGAACGGTAGCTCAATGTTTACCCTTTCAAGGCACCTCCACTGTGTTTTCATTAGTGACTCTTGCCACGTCCCACTTAGAACCGAGCGTATGCATTTCTCCACAACCACTTCAGCATTTATTGTTTGCAGAATTTTTGCTGATGGCCATTCTGACTGGTGTGAGTTGATAGGTTGTTGTAATATGTATTTGCATATCTTTAATAATTACTAATGTTCAGCATTTTTCCATGCCTTTTTTATTCTGTTAAACAAAAACAGAAAAAAATGTGAGTACAGTAAACTTCTTGAAATTGTCGTCTTGAAAGGGTGCTGTCTTTTGATTTTTGGGGTCGAATTTCGACCTCAGGATTTTTTTTTTTTTGAGGGCACGTGTCATTTACAGGCCTGCAATGAGTGTGAATATTTAGTGACCTTTAGCACTGGGTTTAAAGCGCTGTTGTGGAAAACGGCCACAAGGCGGCAGCATTTCTCCATCCCAAATCGGGTTACTAGGGCAGAAGAGCCTTTCTGGAAATCGTGTTTCCAGGTTGTACATTAGAATGGAATGTGCCAGGAAAAACCCCCATTAATTTATGTCACATTACTTCTTGTTCGTTGTTTTAATATTTAATATTAAATCGGGGTAATGATTAGAATATTGTTTGTCCTAGCTGTACACAATTTGGCTCATTTGTACAATATATATACATATATATATATTCATGTACAGATCCTCTTCCCATGTAAATTATTGTAGACTGTTCCGTGGACCTCCCTTGCTATATGGTCTGTCTTTTTGATTTATGTAATTCACATGTATCTGTACACATATGGTAACACTAACATTAATTTATCCTTTCCCCCAAACTTTCCTTTTAGGTAAGCATAGTTTGTTCTGTAAGTCTGTGAGTGTCTTTTTCTGTGGAAATGTGTTCATTTGTGTCAGTTGTTAGGTAACGTCTATAAGTGATATCAAAGGATATGTATTTTGCTTTCCGACTTACCTCGTATTCTGTGATTATCACTAGGTTCATCTATGGTGCCTCAAAGAGCAGTGTGTCATTGTTTTCCATGGCTAATATTCCACTGTGTACATGGACCAGTTCTTCTTATCCATTCTTCTGTTGATGGACATTTTGGTTGCTTCCGTGTCATGGCTACTGTGAAAATTCATGCAGTGCAGCTGTTGCAGCCTGTGTCTTTTCGACTCTGGTCTTCTGAGGTGAGAGGCTCAGCGGTGGGCCTGCTGGGTGGAATGGTGGCTCAATTTTTACTTTTAAACGCAGCTCCTTTCTGTTCTCAGTATTGGCTTTTACCACTTTACATCTCACCAGCAGCTAGAGGGTACAGAGTTCTCTAATCCCCTTCAGCATTTATTGTTTGTAGACTTTTTGGTGATGGTAGTTGACTTGTGTGAGTTGAAACCTTTTTGTAGATTAGGTGAGTCCAATAACTCCTGATGTTGAGCTTTTATCCATTTTCCTTTTTTTTTGAAAAAGAGTGAGTAAAACTTACGTCTTCATACTATCTCCTTGAAACATTTGCCTGTTTTGGATATTTTTGACCATTCCCTAGCTCAAGACATTTTTTTAGGGCAAGTGTCTTTTACAGCCCTGAGTCCTTGTAAATGTTAAGTGGCCTTTAGCTGTGAGTTTAAAGCCGCTTTTGCAGGTAACGGCCACAAGGCGGCAGCATTTCTACATTTCCAACTCGGTTTTGGGGCAACAGAGCCTTCCTGGAAATCGTGTTAGTAGGCTGCAAATTAGAGTGGAATGTGCCAGGGCAAATCCTCAATAGCTTATATCTCTTTACTTCTTGTTTGTTTTAAAAATTTAATTGTTATTTACTATCAGAGCAAATTTGATAAAAATGTTGTGTGTGTTCTAGGT
This sequence comes from Kogia breviceps, assembly GCF_026419965.1. Classification (NCBI taxonomy): domain Eukaryota; kingdom Metazoa; phylum Chordata; class Mammalia; order Artiodactyla; family Physeteridae; genus Kogia; species Kogia breviceps. The sequence goes on from NC_081321.1 coordinate 25,927,956, forward strand.
GTACAAAATCTGGTTCATTATATCTATGTATCGATCTATTCATCTTTGGATCCTTCCCCATGTAGGTTATTACAGAGTGTTGAGTAGACCTCTTTTGTTATTCCTTAGCTATTTTGTGATGATATATTTCATATTTATTAGTACATGTCTGTTAACCCCCATATCCTAATTCATACATTCCTTACACCTTTCCATTTGGTTAAACATAATTTGGTTTTCTGAATCTATGCGTGTCCTTCTTTTGGAAATGATTTCATGGGTATCAATTTTTACGTAACACCTATAAGTGATGTCATAGGGTGTCTGTCTTTTGGTTTCTTTCGTACTTCAAGTTGGGTGATTATCTCTAGACCCTTCTATGGTGTTGCCAACGGCACTGTTCCATGCTTTTCCATGGCTAATATTCCATTGTGTACACGGACCACTTCTTCTTGGTGCATTGTCCTGTTGATGGATATTTTGGTTTCTTCCAAGTCTTGGCTATGGTATATGTTGCTGCAGTGCAGGATGGCCAGCCTGTGTCTTTTGGATTTTGGTCTACTCAGGTGATAGGCCCATCAGTGGGCCTACCCGATCATATGGTAGCTCGATTTTTACCTTTAAACGCACCTCCATTCTGTTCTCACGTCTGGCTGTTACCGGGTTACATCCCAGCAGCAGCTAGAAGGTACTGAGTTCTCTCGAACCCCTTCGGCACTCACTCTTTGTAGACATTTTTGCTGACGATCATTCTGACGGCTGTGAGTTGAACGTTTTTTGTAGACTGGATTTGCATGGCTTTATTAATTCCTCCTGTTGAGCATTTTTCCATGCCCTTTAAAAAAAAAAGAAAAAGAAAGAGAGAAAAAGAAAGAGAAGGCAAAATGGGTGTAAAATATGCCTCTTGAAATTGTCGTTTTGAAATGTGCACGTCTTTTGAGTTTTTTTACTCGACTTACGACCCAAGGATTTCTTTTGAGGGCAGGTGTCATTTACGGGCCTGCAATTATTTTGAATATCAAGTGACCATTAGCTCTGAGTTTAAAGCTGCTGTTTTGAGAAACGGCCACAAGGCGGCAGCAGTTCTCCTTTACCAAATCTGGGTACCAGGGCAACAGAGCCTCAATGGAAGTCCTGTTCTAGGTTGTAAATTAGAATGGAATGTGCCAGAAAAAAGCCCCTTAAGTTTATGTCGCACCACTTCTTGTTCGTTTTTTAAATTTAATTTTTATTTTTATCACAGCAAGTTTGATTACAATGTTTAGCTTGTTCTAGGTGTACAGCATGTGGTTCTTTTACACATGTACATACATCTATTCTTCTTTGAATCCTTTTCCCATGTAGGTTATGAGACAATGTTGAGTAGTCTTTTGTTGGCATTCCGTAGGTCTTTGGTGATTATATATTTCACCTGTGTTTGAATATCTCTGTTAAACCCCAAATCCTAATGTATACAATCCTCACACCTTTCCATTGCTGAACCATAAGTTTGTTTAATGAATCTGTGATTGCCTTTCTCTGTGGAAATATCTTCACTGGTATCGATGTTTAGGTAACACCTGTGAGTGATATTATAGGATATGTGTCTTTTGCTTTCTGACGTACTACAAGTTGCGTGATTATCTCGAGACCCACCTATGGTGCTGCAAATGGCATTGTGTCATTTTTTTTTCCCTGGCTAATTTTCCATCTGTACATGTACCAGTTCTCCTTTGTCCACTCATCTGTTGATGGACTTTTTGGTGGCTGCCATGTCTTGGCTGTTGTAATACTGCTGCAACGTAGATTTGCCTGCCCGCGTCTTTCTAATTCTGTCTTCTTAGGTTATGGGCCCAGGGGTGGGCCTGCTGGGTCATATCGCAGCTCAATGTTCACCTTGTAAAGGCACCTCCATTCTGTTTCCATTAGTGGCTCTCACCGGGTTAAGTCCCACTTAAAGTTGAGGTGATTCACTTCTCCACAACCTCTTCAGCATTGATTGTTTTTAGTTTTGTTGCTGATGGTTCTTCTGACTGGTGTGAGCTGATACCTCTTTGTGGTTGGATTTGCATGCATCTCATAATCCCTTGAAACTGAGCTTTCAGGCATGTCCATTTTTTCTTCAAACTGCGAGTAGAGCTTACCTCTTCAAATTCTTTTTTTGAAGTCTGTACCACATTTCGAAGTATTTTGGCCATTACCTCCCTAAAGACATTTTGAAGGCAGGTTTCATTTACAGCCCTCCAGTACTTGTGCATACGAAGTGACCATTAGCACAGGTTCTAAAGCTGCTGTTGCAGGTAACGGCCAAAGGGCGGCAGCATTTCTGTGTTCCGCACCCTGGTAACTAGGGAAACACAACTTCCTGCCAGTGGTGTTCCTCGGTTATAAATTGGAGTGGAATGTGCCCGGATAAACCCCCAAAAGCTGATGTCTCCTTAATTTTGTTTGTTTTTTAAGTTGAATATATATTTATATATGTGTGTGTGTGTGTGTATATTTATATATATATATATATACATATATATATATATATATATATATATATATATATATATATATATAACTGTTTTGTCTTTTTGCGGTACGTGGGCCTCTCACTGTTTTGGCCTTTCCCGTTGCGGAGCACAGGCTCCGGATGCGCAGGCTCAGCGGCCATGGCTCACGGGCCCAGCCACTCTTCGGCAAGTGGGATCTTCCCCGACCAGGGCGTAAACCCGTGTCCACTGCATCGGCAGGTGGACTCTTAACCACTGCGCCACCAGGGAAACCATGAATTAATATTTTTCTTATTGGAGTATTATTCCATTGTGTACATGGACCACTTCTTTTTGCATTCCTCTGTTGATGGACATTTTCGTTGCCTCCAAGTGTTGGCTATTGTAAGTATTGCTGGAGTGCAGGATTGCCAGCCTTTGTCTTTTTGATTCTCATTCTCTCAGGCCATAGGCCCAGCAGAGGGGATGCTTGATTGAACGGTAGCTCAATGTTTACCCTTTCAAGGCACCTCCACTGTGTTTTCATTAGTGACTCTTGCCACGTCCCACTTAGAACCGAGCGTATGCATTTCTCCACAACCACTTCAGCATTTATTGTTTGCAGAATTTTTGCTGATGGCCATTCTGACTGGTGTGAGTTGATAGGTTGTTGTAATATGTATTTGCATATCTTTAATAATTACTAATGTTCAGCATTTTTCCATGCCTTTTTTATTCTGTTAAACAAAAACAGAAAAAAATGTGAGTACAGTAAACTTCTTGAAATTGTCGTCTTGAAAGGGTGCTGTCTTTTGATTTTTGGGGTCGAATTTCGACCTCAGGAGTTTTTTTTTTTTTGAGGGCACGTGTCATTTACAGGCCTGCAATGAGTGTGAATATTTAGTGACCTTTAGCACTGGGTTTAAAGCGCTGTTGTGGAAAACGGCCACAAGGCGGCAGCATTTCTCCATCCCAAATCGGGTTACTAGGGCAGAAGAGCCTTTCTGGAAATCGTGTTTCCAGGTTGTACATTAGAATGGAATGTGCCAGGAAAAACCCCCATTAATTTATGTCACATTACTTCTTGTTCGTTGTTTTAATATTTAATATTAAATCGGGGTAATGATTAGAATATTGTTTGTCCTAGCTGTACACAATTTGGCTCATTTGTACAATATATATACATATATATATATTCATGTACAGATCCTCTTCCCATGTAAATTATTGTAGACTGTTCCGTGGACCTCCCTTGCTATATGGTCTGTCTTTTTGATTTATGTAATTCACATGTATCTGTACACATATGGTAACACTAACATTAATTTATCCTTTCCCCCAAACTTTCCTTTTAGGTAAGCATAGTTTGTTCTGTAAGTCTGTGAGTGTCTTTTTCTGTGGAAATGTGTTCATTTGTGTCAGTTGTTAGGTAACGTCTATAAGTGATATCAAAGGATATGTATTTTGCTTTCCGACTTACCTCGTATTCTGTGATTATCACTAGGTTCATCTATGGTGCCTCAAAGAGCAGTGTGTCATTGTTTTCCATGGCTAATATTCCACTGTGTACATGGACCAGTTCTTCTTATCCATTCTTCTGTTGATGGACATTTTGGTTGCTTCCGTGTCATGGCTACTGTGAAAATTCATGCAGTGCAGCTGTTGCAGCCTGTGTCTTTTCGACTCTGGTCTTCTGAGGTGAGAGGCTCAGCGGTGGGCCTGCTGGGTGGAATGGTGGCTCAATTTTTACTTTTAAACGCAGCTCCTTTCTGTTCTCAGTATTGGCTTTTACCACTTTACATCTCACCAGCAGCTAGAGGGTACAGAGTTCTCTAATCCCCTTCAGCATTTATTGTTTGTAGACTTTTTGGTGATGGTAGTTGACTTGTGTGAGTTGAAACCTTTTTGTAGATTAGGTGAGTCCAATAACTCCTGATGTTGAGCTTTTATCCATTTTCCTTTTTTTTTTGAAAAAGAGTGAGTAAAACTTACGTCTTCATACTATCTCCTTGAAACATTTGCCTGTTTTGGATATTTTTGACCATTCCCTAGCTCAAGACATTTTTTTAGGGCAAGTGTCTTTTACAGCCCTGAGTCCTTGTAAATGTTAAGTGGCCTTTAGCTGTGAGTTTAAAGCCGCTTTTGCAGGTAACGGCCACAAGGCGGCAGCATTTCTACATTTCCAACTCGGTTTTGGGGCAACAGAGCCTTCCTGGAAATCGTGTTAGTAGGCTGCAAATTAGAGTGGAATGTGCCAGGGCAAATCCTCAATAGCTTATATCTCTTTACTTCTTGTTTGTTTTAAAAATTTAATTGTTATTTACTATCAGAGCAAATTTGATAAAAATGTTGTGTGTGTTCTAGGTGTACAAAATCTGGTTCATTATATCTATGTATCGATCTATTCATCTTTGGATCCTTCCCCATGTAGGTTATTACAGAGTGTTGAGTAGACCTCTTTTGTTATTCCTTAGCTATTTTGTGATGATATATTTCATATTTATTAGTACATGTCTGTTAACCCCCATATCCTAATTCATACATTCCTTACACCTTTCCATTTGGTTAAACATAATTTGGTTTTCTGAATCTATGCGTGTCCTTCTTTTGGAAATGATTTCATGGGTATCAATTTTTACGTAACACCTATAAGTGATGTCATAGGGTGTCTGTCTTTTGGTTTCTTTCGTACTTCAAGTTGGGTGATTATCTCTAGACCCTTCTATGGTGTTGCCAACGGCACTGTTCCATGCTTTTCCATGGCTAATATTCCATTGTGTACACGGACCACTTCTTCTTGGTGCATTGTCCTGTTGATGGATATTTTGGTTTCTTCCAAGTCTTGGCTATGGTATATGTTGCTGCAGTGCAGGATGGCCAGCCTGTGTCTTTTGGATTTTGGTCTACTCAGGTGATAGGCCCATCAGTGGGCCTACCCGATCATATGGTAGCTCGATTTTTACCTTTAAACGCACCTCCATTCTGTTCTCACGTCTGGCTGTTACCGGGTTACATCCCAGCAGCAGCTAGAAGGTACTGAGTTCTCTCGAACCCCTTCGGCACTCACTCTTTGTAGACATTTTTGCTGACGATCATTCTGACGGCTGTGAGTTGAACGTTTTTTGTAGACTGGATTTGCATGGCTTTATTAATTCCTCCTGTTGAGCATTTTTCCATGCCCTTTAAAAAAAAAAGAAAAAGAAAGAGAGAAAAAGAAAGAGAAGGCAAAATGGGTGTAAAATATGCCTCTTGAAATTGTCGTTTTGAAATGTGCACGTCTTTTGAGTTTTTTTACTCGACTTACGACCCAAGGATTTCTTTTGAGGGCAGGTGTCATTTACGGGCCTGCAATTATTTTGAATATCAAGTGACCATTAGCTCTGAGTTTAAAGCTGCTGTTTTGAGAAACGGCCACAAGGCGGCAGCAGTTCTCCTTTACCAAATCTGGGTACCAGGGCAACAGAGCCTCAATGGAAGTCCTGTTCTAGGTTGTAAATTAGAATGGAATGTGCCAGAAAAAAGCCCCTTAAGTTTATGTCGCACCACTTCTTGTTCGTTTTTTAAATTTAATTTTTATTTTTATCACAGCAAGTTTGATTACAATGTTTAGCTTGTTCTAGGTGTACAGCATGTGGTTCTTTTACACATGTACATACATCTATTCTTCTTTGAATCCTTTTCCCATGTAGGTTATGAGACAATGTTGAGTAGTCTTTTGTTGGCATTCCGTAGGTCTTTGGTGATTATATATTTCACCTGTGTTTGAATATCTCTGTTAAACCCCAAATCCTAATGTATACAATCCTCACACCTTTCCATTGCTGAACCATAAGTTTGTTTAATGAATCTGTGATTGCCTTTCTCTGTGGAAATATCTTCACTGGTATCGATGTTTAGGTAACACCTGTGAGTGATATTATAGGATATGTGTCTTTTGCTTTCTGACGTACTACAAGTTGCGTGATTATCTCGAGACCCACCTATGGTGCTGCAAATGGCATTGTGTCATTTTTTTTTCCCTGGCTAATTTTCCATCTGTACATGTACCAGTTCTCCTTTGTCCACTCATCTGTTGATGGACTTTTTGGTGGCTGCCATGTCTTGGCTGTTGTAATACTGCTGCAACGTAGATTTGCCTGCCCGCGTCTTTCTAATTCTGTCTTCTTAGGTTATGGGCCCAGGGGTGGGCCTGCTGGGTCATATCGCAGCTCAATGTTCACCTTGTAAAGGCACCTCCATTCTGTTTCCATTAGTGGCTCTCACCGGGTTAAGTCCCACTTAAAGTTGAGGTGATTCACTTCTCCACAACCTCTTCAGCATTGATTGTTTTTAGTTTTGTTGCTGATGGTTCTTCTGACTGGTGTGAGCTGATACCTCTTTGTGGTTGGATTTGCATGCGTCTCATAATCCCTTGAAACTGAGCTTTCAGGCATGTCCATTTTTTCTTCAAACTGCGAGTAGAGCTTACCTCTTCAAATTCTTTTTTTGAAGTCTGTACCACATTTCGAAGTATTTTGGCCATTACCTCCCTAAAGACATTTTGAAGGCAGGTTTCATTTACAGCCCTCCAGTACTTGTGCATACGAAGTGACCATTAGCACAGGTTCTAAAGCTGCTGTTGCAGGTAACGGCCAAAGGGCGGCAGCATTTCTGTGTTCCGCACCCTGGTAACTAGGGAAACACAACTTCCTGCCAGTGGTGTTCCTCGGTTATAAATTGGAGTGGAATGTGCCCGGATAAACCCCCAAAAGCTGATGTCTCCTTAATTTTGTTTGTTTTTTAAGTTGAATATATATTTATATATGTGTGTGTGTGTGTGTATATTTATATATATATATATATATACATATATATATATATATATATATATATATATATATATATATATATATAACTGTTTTGTCTTTTTGCGGTACGTGGGCCTCTCACTGTTTTGGCCTTTCCCGTTGCGGAGCACAGGCTCCGGATGCGCAGGCTCAGCGGCCATGGCTCACGGGCCCAGCCACTCTTCGGCAAGTGGGATCTTCCCCGACCAGGGCGTAAACCCGTGTCCACTGCATCGGCAGGTGGACTCTTAACCACTGCGCCACCAGGGAAACCATGAATTAATATTTTTCTTATTGGAGTATTATTCCATTGTGTACATGGACCACTTCTTTTTGCATTCCTCTGTTGATGGACATTTTCGTTGCCTCCAAGTGTTGGCTATTGTAAGTATTGCTGGAGTGCAGGATTGCCAGCCTTTGTCTTTTTGATTCTCATTCTCTCAGGCCATAGGCCCAGCAGAGGGGATGCTTGATTGAACGGTAGCTCAATGTTTACCCTTTCAAGGCACCTCCACTGTGTTTTCATTAGTGACTCTTGCCACGTCCCACTTAGAACCGAGCGTATGCATTTCTCCACAACCACTTCAGCATTTATTGTTTGCAGAATTTTTGCTGATGGCCATTCTGACTGGTGTGAGTTGATAGGTTGTTGTAATATGTATTTGCATATCTTTAATAATTACTAATGTTCAGCATTTTTCCATGCCTTTTTTATTCTGTTAAACAAAAACAGAAAAAAATGTGAGTACAGTAAACTTCTTGAAATTGTCGTCTTGAAAGGGTGCTGTCTTTTGATTTTTGGGGTCGAATTTCGACCTCAGGAGTTTTTTTTTTTTGAGGGCACGTGTCATTTACAGGCCTGCAATGAGTGTGAATATTTAGTGACCTTTAGCACTGGGTTTAAAGCGCTGTTGTGGAAAACGGCCACAAGGCGGCAGCATTTCTCCATCCCAAATCGGGTTACTAGGGCAGAAGAGCCTTTCTGGAAATCGTGTTTCCAGGTTGTACATTAGAATGGAATGTGCCAGGAAAAACCCCCATTAATTTATGTCACATTACTTCTTGTTCGTTGTTTTAATATTTAATATTAAATCGGGGTAATGATTAGAATATTGTTTGTCCTAGCTGTACACAATTTGGCTCATTTGTACAATATATATACATATATATATATTCATGTACAGATCCTCTTCCCATGTAAATTATTGTAGACTGTTCCGTGGACCTCCCTTGCTATATGGTCTGTCTTTTTGATTTATGTAATTCACATGTATCTGTACACATATGGTAACACTAACATTAATTTATCCTTTCCCCCAAACTTTCCTTTTAGGTAAGCATAGTTTGTTCTGTAAGTCTGTGAGTGTCTTTTTCTGTGGAAATGTGTTCATTTGTGTCAGTTGTTAGGTAACGTCTATAAGTGATATCAAAGGATATGTATTTTGCTTTCCGACTTACCTCGTATTCTGTGATTATCACTAGGTTCATCTATGGTGCCTCAAAGAGCAGTGTGTCATTGTTTTCCATGGCTAATATTCCACTGTGTACATGGACCAGTTCTTCTTATCCATTCTTCTGTTGATGGACATTTTGGTTGCTTCCGTGTCATGGCTACTGTGAAAATTCATGCAGTGCAGCTGTTGCAGCCTGTGTCTTTTCGACTCTGGTCTTCTGAGGTGAGAGGCTCAGCGGTGGGCCTGCTGGGTGGAATGGTGGCTCAATTTTTACTTTTAAACGCAGCTCCTTTCTGTTCTCAGTATTGGCTTTTACCACTTTACATCTCACCAGCAGCTAGAGGGTACAGAGTTCTCTAATCCCCTTCAGCATTTATTGTTTGTAGACTTTTTGGTGATGGTAGTTGACTTGTGTGAGTTGAAACCTTTTTGTAGATTAGGTGAGTCCAATAACTCCTGACGTTGAGCTTTTATCCATTTTCCTTTTTTTTTTGAAAAAGAGTGAGTAAAACTTACGTCTTCATACTATCTCCTTGAAACATTTGCCTGTTTTGGATATTTTTGACCATTCCCTAGCTCAAGACATTTTTTTAGGGCAAGTGTCTTTTACAGCCCTGAGTCCTTGTAAATGTTAAGTGGCCTTTAGCTGTGAGTTTAAAGCCGCTTTTGCAGGTAACGGCCACAAGGCGGCAGCATTTCTACATTTCCAACTCGGTTTTGGGGCAACAGAGCCTTCCTGGAAATCGTGTTAGTAGGCTGCAAATTAGAGTGGAATGTGCCAGGGCAAATCCTCAATAGCTTATATCTCTTTACTTCTTGTTTGTTTTAAAAATTTAATTGTTATTTACTATCAGAGCAAATTTGATAAAAATGTTGTGTGTGTTCTAGGTGTACAAAATCTGGTTCATTATATCTATGTATCGATCTATTCATCTTTGGATCCTTCCCCATGTAGGTTATTACAGAGTGTTGAGTAGACCTCTTTTGTTATTCCTTAGCTATTTTGTGATGATATATTTCATATTTATTAGTACATGTCTGTTAACCCCCATATCCTAATTCATACATTCCTTACACCTTTCCATTTGGTTAAACATAATTTGGTTTTCTGAATCTATGCGTGTCCTTCTTTTGGAAATGATTTCATGGGTATCAATTTTTACGTAACACCTATAAGTGATGTCATAGGGTGTCTGTCTTTTGGTTTCTTTCGTACTTCAAGTTGGGTGATTATCTCTAGACCCTTCTATGGTGTTGCCAACGGCACTGTTCCATGCTTTTCCATGGCTAATATTCCATTGTGTACACGGACCACTTCTTCTTGGTGCATTGTCCTGTTGATGGATATTTTGGTTTCTTCCAAGTCTTGGCTATGGTATATGTTGCTGCAGTGCAGGATGGCCAGCCTGTGTCTTTTGGATTTTGGTCTACTCAGGTGATAGGCCCATCAGTGGGCCTACCCGATCATATGGTAGCTCGATTTTTACCTTTAAACGCACCTCCATTCTGTTCTCACGTCTGGCTGTTACCGGGTTACATCCCAGCAGCAGCTAGAAGGTACTGAGTTCTCTCGAACCCCTTCGGCACTCACTCTTTGTAGACATTTTTGCTGACGATCATTCTGACGGCTGTGAGTTGAACGTTTTTTGTAGACCGGATTTGCATGGCTTTATTAATTCCTCCTGTTGAGCATTTTTCCATGCCCTTTAAAAAAAAAAGAAAAAGAAAGAGAGAAAAAGAAAGAGAAGGCAAAATGGGTGTAAAATATGCCTCTTGAAATTGTCGTTTTGAAATGTGCACGTCTTTTGAGTTTTTTTACTCGACTTACGACCCAAGGATTTCTTTTGAGGGCAGGTGTCATTTACGGGCCTGCAATTATTTTGAATATCAAGTGACCATTAGCTCTGAGTTTAAAGCTGCTGTTTTGAGAAACGGCCACAAGGCGGCAGCAGTTCTCCTTTACCAAATCTGGGTACCAGGGCAACAGAGCCTCAATGGAAGTCCTGTTCTAGGTTGTAAATTAGAATGGAATGTGCCAGAAAAAAGCCCCTTAAGTTTATGTCGCACCACTTCTTGTTCGTTTTTTAAATTTAATTTTTATTTTTATCACAGCAAGTTTGATTACAATGTTTAGCTTGTTCTAGGTGTACAGCATGTGGTTCTTTTACACATGTACATACATCTATTCTTCTTTGAATCCTTTTCCCATGTAGGTTATGAGACAATGTTGAGTAGTCTTTTGTTGGCATTCCGTAGGTCTTTGGTGATTATATATTTCACCTGTGTTTGAATATCTCTGTTAAACCCCAAATCCTAATGTATACAATCCTCACACCTTTCCATTGCTGAACCATAAGTTTGTTTAATGAATCTGTGATTGCCTTTCTCTGTGGAAATATCTTCACTGGTATCGATGTTTAGGTAACACCTGTGAGTGATATTATAGGATATGTGTCTTTTGCTTTCTGACGTACTACAAGTTGCGTGATTATCTCGAGACCCACCTATGGTGCTGCAAATGGCATTGTGTCATTTTTTTTTCCCTGGCTAATTTTCCATCTGTACATGTACCAGTTCTCCTTTGTCCACTCATCTGTTGATGGACTTTTTGGTGGCTGCCATGTCTTGGCTGTTGTAATACTGCTGCAACGTAGATTTGCCTGCCCGCGTCTTTCTAATTCTGTCTTCTTAGGTTATGGGCCCAGGGGTGGGCCTGCTGGGTCATATCGCAGCTCAATGTTCACCTTGTAAAGGCACCTCCATTCTGTTTCCATTAGTGGCTCTCACCGGGTTAAGTCCCACTTAAAGTTGAGGTGATTCACTTCTCCACAACCTCTTCAGCATTGATTGTTTTTAGTTTTGTTGCTGATGGTTCTTCTGACTGGTGTGAGCTGATACCTCTTTGTGGTTGGATTTGCATGCGTCTCATAATCCCTTGAAACTGAGCTTTCAGGCATGTCCATTTTTTCTTCAAACTGCGAGTAGAGCTTACCTCTTCAAATTCTTTTTTTGAAGTCTGTACCACATTTCGAAGTATTTTGGCCATTACCTCCCTAAAGACATTTTGAAGGCAGGTTTCATTTACAGCCCTCCAGTACTTGTGCATACGAAGTGACCATTAGCACAGGTTCTAAAGCTGCTGTTGCAGGTAACGGCCAAAGGGCGGCAGCATTTCTGTGTTCCGCACCCTGGTAACTAGGGAAACACAACTTCCTGCCAGTGGTGTTCCTCGGTTATAAATTGGAGTGGAATGTGCCCGGATAAACCCCCAAAAGCTGATGTCTCCTTAATTTTGTTTGTTTTTTAAGTTGAATATATATTTATATATGTGTGTGTGTGTGTGTATATTTATATATATATATATATACATATATATATATGTTTTGTCTTTTTGCGGTACGTGGGCCTCTCACTGTTTTGGCCTCTCCCGTTGCGGAGCACAGGCTCCGGATGCGCAGGCTCAGCGGCCATGGCTCACGGGCCCAGCCACTCTTCGGCAAGTGGGATCTTCCCCGACCAGGGCGTAAACCCGTGTCCACTGCGTCGGCAGGTGGACTCTTAACCACTGCGCCACCAGGGAAACCATGAATTAATATTTTTCTTATTGGAGTATTATTCCATTGTGTACATGGACCACTTCTTTTTGCATTCCTCTGTTGATGGACATTTTCGTTGCCTCCAAGTGTTGGCTATTGTAAGTATTGCTGGAGTGCAGGATTGCCAGCCTTTGTCTTTTTGATTCTCATTCTCTCAGGCCATAGGCCCAGCAGAGGGGATGCTTGATTGAACGGTAGCTCAATGTTTACCCTTTCAAGGCACCTCCACTGTGTTTTCATTAGTGACTCTTGCCACGTCCCACTTAGAACCGAGCGTATGCATTTCTCCACAACCACTTCAGCATTTATTGTTTGCAGAATTTTTGCTGATGGCCATTCTGACTGGTGTGAGTTGATAGGTTGTTGTAATATGTATTTGCATATCTTTAATAATTACTAATGTTCAGCATTTTTCCATGCCTTTTTTATTCTGTTAAACAAAAACAGAAAAAAATGTGAGTACAGTAAACTTCTTGAAATTGTTGTCTTGAAAGGGTGCTGTCTTTTGATTTTTGGGGTCGAATTTCGACCTCAGGATTTTTTTTTTTTGAGGGCACGTGTCATTTACAGGCCTGCAATGAGTGTGAATATTTAGTGACCTTTAGCACTGGGTTTAAAGCGCTGTTGTGGAAAACGGCCACAAGGCGGCAGCATTTCTCCATCCCAAATCGGGTTACTAGGGCAGAAGAGCCTTTCTGGAAATCGTGTTTCCAGGTTGTACATTAGAATGGAATGTGCCAGGAAAAACCCCCATTAATTTATGTCACATTACTTCTTGTTCGTTGTTTTAATATTTAATATTAAATCGGGGTAATGATTAGAATATTGTTTGTCCTAGCTGTACACAATTTGGCTCATTTGTACAATATATATACATATATATATATTCATGTACAGATCCTCTTCCCATGTAAATTATTGTAGACTGTTCCGTGGACCTCCCTTGCTATATGGTCTGTCTTTTTGATTTATGTAATTCACATGTATCTGTACACATATGGTAACACTAACATTAATTTATCCTTTCCCCCAAACTTTCCTTTTAGGTAAGCATAGTTTGTTCTGTAAGTCTGTGAGTGTCTTTTTCTGTGGAAATGTGTTCATTTGTGTCAGTTGTTAGGTAACGTCTATAAGTGATATCAAAGGATATGTATTTTGCTTTCCGACTTACCTCGTATTCTGTGATTATCACTAGGTTCATCTATGGTGCCTCAAAGAGCAGTGTGTCATTGTTTTCCATGGCTAATATTCCACTGTGTACATGGACCAGTTCTTCTTATCCATTCTTCTGTTGATGGACATTTTGGTTGCTTCCGTGTCATGGCTACTGTGAAAATTCATGCAGTGCAGCTGTTGCAGCCTGTGTCTTTTCGACTCTGGTCTTCTGAGGTGAGAGGCTCAGCGGTGGGCCTGCTGGGTGGAATGGTGGCTCAATTTTTACTTTTAAACGCAGCTCCTTTCTGTTCTCAGTATTGGCTTTTACCACTTTACATCTCACCAGCAGCTAGAGGGTACAGAGTTCTCTAATCCCCTTCAGCATTTATTGTTTGTAGACTTTTTGGTGATGGTAGTTGACTTGTGTGAGTTGAAACCTTTTTGTAGATTAGGTGAGTCCAATAACTCCTGACGTTGAGCTTTTATCCATTTTCCTTTTTTTTTTGAAAAAGAGTGAGTAAAACTTACGTCTTCATACTATCTCCTTGAAACATTTGCCTGTTTTGGATATTTTTGACCATTCCCTAGCTCAAGACATTTTTTTAGGGCAAGTGTCTTTTACAGCCCTGAGTCCTTGTAAATGTTAAGTGGCCTTTAGCTGTGAGTTTAAAGCCGCTTTTGCAGGTAACGGCCACAAGGCGGCAGCATTTCTACATTTCCAACTCGGTTTTGGGGCAACAGAGCCTTCCTGGAAATCGTGTTAGTAGGCTGCAAATTAGAGTGGAATGTGCCAGGGCAAATCCTCAATAGCTTATATCTCTTTACTTCTTGTTTGTTTTAAAAATTTAATTGTTATTTACTATCAGAGCAAATTTGATAAAAATGTTGTGTGTGTTCTAGGTGTACAAAATCTGGTTCATTATATCTATGTATCGATCTATTCATCTTTGGATCCTTCCCCATGTAGGTTATTACAGAGTGTTGAGTAGACCTCTTTTGTTATTCCTTAGCTATTTTGTGATGATATATTTCATATTTATTAGTACATGTCTGTTAACCCCCATATCCTAATTCATACATTCCTTACACCTTTCCATTTGGTTAAACATAATTTGGTTTTCTGAATCTATGCGTGTCCTTCTTTTGGAAATGATTTCATGGGTATCAATTTTTACGTAACACCTATAAGTGATGTCATAGGATGTCTGTCTTTTGGTTTCTTTCGTACTTCAAGTTGGGTGATTATCTCTAGACCCTTCTATGGTGTTGCCAACGGCACTGTTCCATGCTTTTCCATGGCTAATATTCCATTGTGTACACGGACCACTTCTTCTTGGTGCATTGTCCTGTTGATGGATATTTTGGTTTCTTCCAAGTCTTGGCTATGGTATATGTTGCTGCAGTGCAGGATGGCCAGCCTGTGTCTTTTGGATTTTGGTCTACTCAGGTGATAGGCCCATCAGTGGGCCTACCCGATCATATGGTAGCTCGATTTTTACCTTTAAACGCACCTCCATTCTGTTCTCACGTCTGGCTGTTACCGGGTTACATCCCAGCAGCAGCTAGAAGGTACTGAGTTCTCTCGAACCCCTTCGGCACTCACTCTTTGTAGACATTTTTGCTGACGATCATTCTGACGGCTGTGAGTTGAACGTTTTTTGTAGACTGGATTTACATGGCTTTATTAATTCCTCCTGTTGAGCATTTTTCCATGCCCTTTAAAAAAAAAAGAAAAAGAAAGAGAGAAAAAGAAAGAGAAGGCAAAATGGGTGTAAAATATGCCTCTTGAAATTGTCGTTTTGAAATGTGCACGTCTTTTGAGTTTTTTTACTCGACTTACGACCCAAGGATTTCTTTTGAGGGCAGGTGTCATTTACGGGCCTGCAATTATTTTGAATATCAAGTGACCATTAGCTCTGAGTTTAAAGCTGCTGTTTTGAGAAACGGCCACAAGGCGGCAGCAGTTCTCCTTTACCAAATCTGGGTACCAGGGCAACAGAGCCTCAATGGAAGTCCTGTTCTAGGTTGTAAATTAGAATGGAATGTGCCAGAAAAAAGCCCCTTAAGTTTATGTCGCACCACTTCTTGTTCGTTTTTTAAATTTAATTTTTATTTTTATCACAGCAAGTTTGATTACAATGTTTAGCTTGTTCTAGGTGTACAGCATGTGGTTCTTTTACACATGTACATACATCTATTCTTCTTTGAATCCTTTTCCCATGTAGGTTATGAGACAATGTTGAGTAGTCTTTTGTTGGCATTCCGTAGGTCTTTGGTGATTATATATTTCACCTGTGTTTGAATATCTCTGTTAAACCCCAAATCCTAATGTATACAATCCTCACACCTTTCCATTGCTGAACCATAAGTTTGTTTAATGAATCTGTGATTGCCTTTCTCTGTGGAAATATCTTCACTGGTATCGATGTTTAGGTAACACCTGTGAGTGATATTATAGGATATGTGTCTTTTGCTTTCTGACGTACTACAAGTTGCGTGATTATCTCGAGACCCACCTATGGTGCTGCAAATGGCATTGTGCCATTTTTTTTTCCTTGGCTAATTTTCCATCTGTACATGTACCAGTTCTCCTTTGTCCACTCATCTGTTGATGGACTTTTTGGTGGCTGCCATGTCTTGGCTGTTGTAATACTGCTGCAACGTAGATTTGCCTGCCCGCGTCTTTCTAATTCTGTCTTCTTAGGTTATGGGCCCAGGGGTGGGCCTGCTGGGTCATATCGCAGCTCAATGTTCACCTTGTAAAGGCACCTCCATTCTGTTTCCATTAGTGGCTCTCACCGGGTTAAGTCCCACTTAAAGTTGAGGTGATTCACTTCTCCACAACCTCTTCAGCATTGATTGTTTTTAGTTTTGTTGCTGATGGTTCTTCTGACTGGTGTGAGCTGATACCTCTTTGTGGTTGGATTTGCATGCGTCTCATAATCCCTTGAAACTGAGCTTTCAGGCATGTCCATTTTTTCTTCAAACTGCGAGTAGAGCTTACCTCTTCAAATTCTTTTTTTGAAGTCTGTACCACATTTCGAAGTATTTTGGCCATTACCTCCCTAAAGACATTTTGAAGGCAGGTTTCATTTACAGCCCTCCAGTACTTGTGCATACGAAGTGACCATTAGCACAGGTTCTAAAGCTGCTGTTGCAGGTAACGGCCAAAGGGCGGCAGCATTTCTGTGTTCCGCACCCTGGTAACTAGGGAAACACAACTTCCTGCCAGTGGTGTTCCTCGGTTATAAATTGGAGTGGAATGTGCCCGGATAAACCCCCAAAAGCTGATGTCTCCTTAATTTTGTTTGTTTTTTAAGTTGAATATATATTTATATATGTGTGTGTGTGTGTGTATATTTATATATATATATATATACATATATATATATATATATATATATATAACTGTTTTGTCTTTTTGCGGTACGTGGGCCTCTCACTGTTTTGGCCTCTCCCGTTGCGGAGCACAGGCTCCGGATGCGCAGGCTCAGCGGCCATGGCTCACGGGCCCAGCCACTCTTCGGCAAGTGGGATCTTCCCCGACCAGGGCGTAAACCCGTGTCCACTGCATCGGCAGGTGGACTCTTAACCACTGCGCCACCAGGGAAACCATGAATTAATATTTTTTTATTGGAGTATTATTCCATTGTGTACATGGACCACTTCTTTTTGCATTCCTCTGTTGATGGACATTTTCGTTGCCTCCAAGTGTTGGCTATTGTAAGTATTGCTGGAGTGCAGGATTGCCAGCCTTTGTCTTTTTGATTCTCATTCTCTCAGGCCATAGGCCCAGCAGAGGGGATGCTTGATTGAACGGTAGCTCAATGTTTACCCTTTCAAGGCACCTCCACTGTGTTTTCATTAGTGACTCTTGCCACGTCCCACTTAGAACCGAGCGTATGCATTTCTCCACAACCACTTCAGCATTTATTGTTTGCAGAATTTTTGCTGATGGCCATTCTGACTGGTGTGAGTTGATAGGTTGTTGTAATATGTATTTGCATATCTTTAATAATTACTAATGTTCAGCATTTTTCCATGCCTTTTTTATTCTGTTAAACAAAAACAGAAAAAAATGTGAGTACAGTAAACTTCTTGAAATTGTCGTCTTGAAAGGGTGCTGTCTTTTGATTTTTGGGGTCGAATTTCGACCTCAGGATTTTTTTTTTTTTGAGGGCACGTGTCATTTACAGGCCTGCAATGAGTGTGAATATTTAGTGACCTTTAGCACTGGGTTTAAAGCGCTGTTGTGGAAAACGGCCACAAGGCGGCAGCATTTCTCCATCCCAAATCGGGTTACTAGGGCAGAAGAGCCTTTCTGGAAATCGTGTTTCCAGGTTGTACATTAGAATGGAATGTGCCAGGAAAAACCCCCATTAATTTATGTCACATTACTTCTTGTTCGTTGTTTTAATATTTAATATTAAATCGGGGTAATGATTAGAATATTGTTTGTCCTAGCTGTACACAATTTGGCTCATTTGTACAATATATATACATATATATATATTCATGTACAGATCCTCTTCCCATGTAAATTATTGTAGACTGTTCCGTGGACCTCCCTTGCTATATGGTCTGTCTTTTTGATTTATGTAATTCACATGTATCTGTACACATATGGTAACACTAACATTAATTTATCCTTTCCCCCAAACTTTCCTTTTAGGTAAGCATAGTTTGTTCTGTAAGTCTGTGAGTGTCTTTTTCTGTGGAAATGTGTTCATTTGTGTCAGTTGTTAGGTAACGTCTATAAGTGATATCAAAGGATATGTATTTTGCTTTCCGACTTACCTCGTATTCTGTGATTATCACTAGGTTCATCTATGGTGCCTCAAAGAGCAGTGTGTCATTGTTTTCCATGGCTAATATTCCACTGTGTACATGGACCAGTTCTTCTTATCCATTCTTCTGTTGATGGACATTTTGGTTGCTTCCGTGTCATGGCTACTGTGAAAATTCATGCAGTGCAGCTGTTGCAGCCTGTGTCTTTTCGACTCTGGTCTTCTGAGGTGAGAGGCTCAGCGGTGGGCCTGCTGGGTGGAATGGTGGCTCAATTTTTACTTTTAAACGCAGCTCCTTTCTGTTCTCAGTATTGGCTTTTACCACTTTACATCTCACCAGCAGCTAGAGGGTACAGAGTTCTCTAATCCCCTTCAGCATTTATTGTTTGTAGACTTTTTGGTGATGGTAGTTGACTTGTGTGAGTTGAAACCTTTTTGTAGATTAGGTGAGTCCAATAACTCCTGATGTTGAGCTTTTATCCATTTTCCTTTTTTTTTTGAAAAAGAGTGAGTAAAACTTACGTCTTCATACTATCTCCTTGAAACATTTGCCTGTTTTGGATATTTTTGACCATTCCCTAGCTCAAGACATTTTTTTAGGGCAAGTGTCTTTTACAGCCCTGAGTCCTTGTAAATGTTAAGTGGCCTTTAGCTGTGAGTTTAAAGCCGCTTTTGCAGGTAACGGCCACAAGGCGGCAGCATTTCTACATTTCCAACTCGGTTTTGGGGCAACAGAGCCTTCCTGGAAATCGTGTTAGTAGGCTGCAAATTAGAGTGGAATGTGCCAGGGCAAATCCTCAATAGCTTATATCTCTTTACTTCTTGTTTGTTTTAAAAATTTAATTGTTATTTACTATCAGAGCAAATTTGATAAAAATGTTGTGTGTGTTCTAGGTGTACAAAATCTGGTTCATTATATCTATGTATCGATCTATTCATCTTTGGATCCTTCCCCATGTAGGTTATTACAGAGTGTTGAGTAGACCTCTTTTGTTATTCCTTAGCTATTTTGTGATGATATATTTCATATTTATTAGTACATGTCTGTTAACCCCCATATCCTAATTCATACATTCCTTACACCTTTCCATTTGGTTAAACATAATTTGGTTTTCTGAATCTATGCGTGTCCTTCTTTTGGAAATGATTTCATGGGTATCAATTTTTACGTAACACCTATAAGTGATGTCATAGGGTGTCTGTCTTTTGGTTTCTTTCGTACTTCAAGTTGGGTGATTATCTCTAGACCCTTCTATGGTGTTGCCAACGGCACTGTTCCATGCTTTTCCATGGCTAATATTCCATTGTGTACACGGACCACTTCTTCTTGGTGCATTGTCCTGTTGATGGATATTTTGGTTTCTTCCAAGTCTTGGCTATGGTATATGTTGCTGCAGTGCAGGATGGCCAGCCTGTGTCTTTTGGATTTTGGTCTACTCAGGTGATAGGCCCATCAGTGGGCCTACCCGATCATATGGTAGCTCGATTTTTACCTTTAAACGCACCTCCATTCTGTTCTCACGTCTGGCTGTTACCGGGTTACATCCCAGCAGCAGCTAGAAGGTACTGAGTTCTCTCGAACCCCTTCGGCACTCACTCTTTGTAGACATTTTTGCTGACGATCATTCTGACGGCTGTGAGTTGAACGTTTTTTGTAGACTGGATTTACATGGCTTTATTAATTCCTCCTGTTGAGCATTTTTCCATGCCCTTTAAAAAAAAAAGAAAAAGAAAGAGAGAAAAAGAAAGAGAAGGCAAAATGGGTGTAAAATATGCCTCTTGAAATTGTCGTTTTGAAATGTGCACGTCTTTTGAGTTTTTTTACTCGACTTACGACCCAAGGATTTCTTTTGAGGGCAGGTGTCATTTACGGGCCTGCAATTATTTTGAATATCAAGTGACCATTAGCTCTGAGTTTAAAGCTGCTGTTTTGAGAAACGGCCACAAGGCGGCAGCAGTTCTCCTTTACCAAATCTGGGTACCAGGGCAACAGAGCCTCAATGGAAGTCCTGTTCTAGGTTGTAAATTAGAATGGAATGTGCCAGAAAAAAGCCCCTTAAGTTTATGTCGCACCACTTCTTGTTCGTTTTTTAAATTTAATTTTTATTTTTATCACAGCAAGTTTGATTACAATGTTTAGCTTGTTCTAGGTGTACAGCATGTGGTTCTTTTACACATGTACATACATCTATTCTTCTTTGAATCCTTTTCCCATGTAGGTTATGAGACAATGTTGAGTAGTCTTTTGTTGGCATTCCGTAGGTCTTTGGTGATTATATATTTCACCTGTGTTTGAATATCTCTGTTAAACCCCAAATCCTAATGTATACAATCCTCACACCTTTCCATTGCTGAACCATAAGTTTGTTTAATGAATCTGTGATTGCCTTTCTCTGTGGAAATATCTTCACTGGTATCGATGTTTAGGTAACACCTGTGAGTGATATTATAGGATATGTGTCTTTTGCTTTCTGACGTACTACAAGTTGCGTGATTATCTCGAGACCCACCTATGGTGCTGCAAATGGCATTGTGCCATTTTTTTTTCCTTGGCTAATTTTCCATCTGTACATGTACCAGTTCTCCTTTGTCCACTCATCTGTTGATGGACTTTTTGGTGGCTGCCATGTCTTGGCTGTTGTAATACTGCTGCAACGTAGATTTGCCTGCCCGCGTCTTTCTAATTCTGTCTTCTTAGGTTATGGGCCCAGGGGTGGGCCTGCTGGGTCATATCGCAGCTCAATGTTCACCTTGTAAAGGCACCTCCATTCTGTTTCCATTAGTGGCTCTCACCGGGTTAAGTCCCACTTAAAGTTGAGGTGATTCACTTCTCCACAACCTCTTCAGCATTGATTGTTTTTAGTTTTGTTGCTGATGGTTCTTCTGACTGGTGTGAGCTGATACCTCTTTGTGGTTGGATTTGCATGCGTCTCATAATCCCTTGAAACTGAGCTTTCAGGCATGTCCATTTTTTCTTCAAACTGCGAGTAGAGCTTACCTCTTCAAATTCTTTTTTTGAAGTCTGTACCACATTTCGAAGTATTTTGGCCATTACCTCCCTAAAGACATTTTGAAGGCAGGTTTCATTTACAGCCCTCCAGTACTTGTGCATACGAAGTGACCATTAGCACAGGTTCTAAAGCTGCTGTTGCAGGTAACGGCCAAAGGGCGGCAGCATTTCTGTGTTCCGCACCCTGGTAACTAGGGAAACACAACTTCCTGCCAGTGGTGTTCCTCGGTTATAAATTGGAGTGGAATGTGCCCGGATAAACCCCCAAAAGCTGATGTCTCCTTAATTTTGTTTGTTTTTTAAGTTGAATATATATTTATATATGTGTGTGTGTGTGTGTATATTTATATATATATATATATACATATATATATATGTTTTGTCTTTTTGCGGTACGTGGGCCTCTCACTGTTTTGGCCTCTCCCGTTGCGGAGCACAGGCTCCGGATGCGCAGGCTCAGCGGCCATGGCTCACGGGCCCAGCCACTCTTCGGCAAGTGGGATCTTCCCCGACCAGGGCGTAAACCCGTGTCCACTGCATCGGCAGGTGGACTCTTAACCACTGCGCCACCAGGGAAACCATGAATTAATATTTTTTTATTGGAGTATTATTCCATTGTGTACATGGACCACTTCTTTTTGCATTCCTCTGTTGATGGACATTTTCGTTGCCTCCAAGTGTTGGCTATTGTAAGTATTGCTGGAGTGCAGGATTGCCAGCCTTTGTCTTTTTGATTCTCATTCTCTCAGGCCATAGGCCCAGCAGAGGGGATGCTTGATTGAACGGTAGCTCAATGTTTACCCTTTCAAGGCACCTCCACTGTGTTTTCATTAGTGACTCTTGCCACGTCCCACTTAGAACCGAGCGTATGCATTTCTCCACAACCACTTCAGCATTTATTGTTTGCAGAATTTTTGCTGATGGCCATTCTGACTGGTGTGAGTTGATAGGTTGTTGTAATATGTATTTGCATATCTTTAATAATTACTAATGTTCAGCATTTTTCCATGCCTTTTTTATTCTGTTAAACAAAAACAGAAAAAAATGTGAGTACAGTAAACTTCTTGAAATTGTCGTCTTGAAAGGGTGCTGTCTTTTGATTTTTGGGGTCGAATTTCGACCTCAGGATTTTTTTTTTTTTGAGGGCACGTGTCATTTACAGGCCTGCAATGAGTGTGAATATTTAGTGACCTTTAGCACTGGGTTTAAAGCGCTGTTGTGGAAAACGGCCACAAGGCGGCAGCATTTCTCCATCCCAAATCGGGTTACTAGGGCAGAAGAGCCTTTCTGGAAATCGTGTTTCCAGGTTGTACATTAGAATGGAATGTGCCAGGAAAAACCCCCATTAATTTATGTCACATTACTTCTTGTTCGTTGTTTTAATATTTAATATTAAATCGGGGTAATGATTAGAATATTGTTTGTCCTAGCTGTACACAATTTGGCTCATTTGTACAATATATATACATATATATATATTCATGTACAGATCCTCTTCCCATGTAAATTATTGTAGACTGTTCCGTGGACCTCCCTTGCTATATGGTCTGTCTTTTTGATTTATGTAATTCACATGTATCTGTACACATATGGTAACACTAACATTAATTTATCCTTTCCCCCAAACTTTCCTTTTAGGTAAGCATAGTTTGTTCTGTAAGTCTGTGAGTGTCTTTTTCTGTGGAAATGTGTTCATTTGTGTCAGTTGTTAGGTAACGTCTATAAGTGATATCAAAGGATATGTATTTTGCTTTCCGACTTACCTCGTATTCTGTGATTATCACTAGGTTCATCTATGGTGCCTCAAAGAGCAGTGTGTCATTGTTTTCCATGGCTAATATTCCACTGTGTACATGGACCAGTTCTTCTTATCCATTCTTCTGTTGATGGACATTTTGGTTGCTTCCGTGTCATGGCTACTGTGAAAATTCATGCAGTGCAGCTGTTGCAGCCTGTGTCTTTTCGACTCTGGTCTTCTGAGGTGAGAGGCTCAGCGGTGGGCCTGCTGGGTGGAATGGTGGCTCAATTTTTACTTTTAAACGCAGCTCCTTTCTGTTCTCAGTATTGGCTTTTACCACTTTACATCTCACCAGCAGCTAGAGGGTACAGAGTTCTCTAATCCCCTTCAGCATTTATTGTTTGTAGACTTTTTGGTGATGGTAGTTGACTTGTGTGAGTTGAAACCTTTTTGTAGATTAGGTGAGTCCAATAACTCCTGATGTTGAGCTTTTATCCATTTTCCTTTTTTTTTGAAAAAGAGTGAGTAAAACTTACGTCTTCATACTATCTCCTTGAAACATTTGCCTGTTTTGGATATTTTTGACCATTCCCTAGCTCAAGACATTTTTTTAGGGCAAGTGTCTTTTACAGCCCTGAGTCCTTGTAAATGTTAAGTGGCCTTTAGCTGTGAGTTTAAAGCCGCTTTTGCAGGTAACGGCCACAAGGCGGCAGCATTTCTACATTTCCAACTCGGTTTTGGGGCAACAGAGCCTTCCTGGAAATCGTGTTAGTAGGCTGCAAATTAGAGTGGAATGTGCCAGGGCAAATCCTCAATAGCTTATATCTCTTTACTTCTTGTTTGTTTTAAAAATTTAATTGTTATTTACTATCAGAGCAAATTTGATAAAAATGTTGTGTGTGTTCTAGGTGTACAAAATCTGGTTCATTATATCTATGTATCGATCTATTCATCTTTGGATCCTTCCCCATGTAGGTTATTACAGAGTGTTGAGTAGACCTCTTTTGTTATTCCTTAGCTATTTTGTGATGATATATTTCATATTTATTAGTACATGTCTGTTAACCCCCATATCCTAATTCATACATTCCTTACACCTTTCCATTTGGTTAAACATAATTTGGTTTTCTGAATCTATGCGTGTCCTTCTTTTGGAAATGATTTCATGGGTATCAATTTTTACGTAACACCTATAAGTGATGTCATAGGGTGTCTGTCTTTTGGTTTCTTTCGTACTTCAAGTTGGGTGATTATCTCTAGACCCTTCTATGGTGTTGCCAACGGCACTGTTCCATGCTTTTCCATGGCTAATATTCCATTGTGTACACGGACCACTTCTTCTTGGTGCATTGTCCTGTTGATGGATATTTTGGTTTCTTCCAAGTCTTGGCTATGGTATATGTTGCTGCAGTGCAGGATGGCCAGCCTGTGTCTTTTGGATTTTGGTCTACTCAGGTGATAGGCCCATCAGTGGGCCTACCCGATCATATGGTAGCTCGATTTTTACCTTTAAACGCACCTCCATTCTGTTCTCACGTCTGGCTGTTACCGGGTTACATCCCAGCAGCAGCTAGAAGGTACTGAGTTCTCTCGAACCCCTTCGGCACTCACTCTTTGTAGACATTTTTGCTGACGATCATTCTGACGGCTGTGAGTTGAACGTTTTTTGTAGACTGGATTTGCATGGCTTTATTAATTCCTCCTGTTGAGCATTTTTCCATGCCCTTTAAAAAAAAAAGAAAAAGAAAGAGAGAAAAAGAAAGAGAAGGCAAAATGGGTGTAAAATATGCCTCTTGAAATTGTCGTTTTGAAATGTGCACGTCTTTTGAGTTTTTTTACTCGACTTACGACCCAAGGATTTCTTTTGAGGGCAGGTGTCATTTACGGGCCTGCAATTATTTTGAATATCAAGTGACCATTAGCTCTGAGTTTAAAGCTGCTGTTTTGAGAAACGGCCACAAGGCGGCAGCAGTTCTCCTTTACCAAATCTGGGTACCAGGGCAACAGAGCCTCAATGGAAGTCCTGTTCTAGGTTGTAAATTAGAATGGAATGTGCCAGAAAAAAGCCCCTTAAGTTTATGTCGCACCACTTCTTGTTCGTTTTTTAAATTTAATTTTTATTTTTATCACAGCAAGTTTGATTACAATGTTTAGCTTGTTCTAGGTGTACAGCATGTGGTTCTTTTACACATGTACATACATCTATTCTTCTTTGAATCCTTTTCCCATGTAGGTTATGAGACAATGTTGAGTAGTCTTTTGTTGGCATTCCGTAGGTCTTTGGTGATTATATATTTCACCTGTGTTTGAATATCTCTGTTAAACCCCAAATCCTAATGTATACAATCCTCACACCTTTCCATTGCTGAACCATAAGTTTGTTTAATGAATCTGTGATTGCCTTTCTCTGTGGAAATATCTTCACTGGTATCGATGTTTAGGTAACACCTGTGAGTGATATTATAGGATATGTGTCTTTTGCTTTCTGACGTACTACAAGTTGCGTGATTATCTCGAGACCCACCTATGGTGCTGCAAATGGCATTGTGCCATTTTTTTTTCCTTGGCTAATTTTCCATCTGTACATGTACCAGTTCTCCTTTGTCCACTCATCTGTTGATGGACTTTTTGGTGGCTGCCATGTCTTGGCTGTTGTAATACTGCTGCAACGTAGATTTGCCTGCCCGCGTCTTTCTAATTCTGTCTTCTTAGGTTATGGGCCCAGGGGTGGGCCTGCTGGGTCATATCGCAGCTCAATGTTCACCTTGTAAAGGCACCTCCATTCTGTTTCCATTAGTGGCTCTCACCGGGTTAAGTCCCACTTAAAGTTGAGGTGATTCACTTCTCCACAACCTCTTCAGCATTGATTGTTTTTAGTTTTGTTGCTGATGGTTCTTCTGACTGGTGTGAGCTGATACCTCTTTGTGGTTGGATTTGCATGCGTCTCATAATCCCTTGAAACTGAGCTTTCAGGCATGTCCATTTTTTCTTCAAACTGCGAGTAGAGCTTACCTCTTCAAATTCTTTTTTTGAAGTCTGTACCACATTTCGAAGTATTTTGGCCATTACCTCCCTAAAGACATTTTGAAGGCAGGTTTCATTTACAGCCCTCCAGTACTTGTGCATACGAAGTGACCATTAGCACAGGTTCTAAAGCTGCTGTTGCAGGTAACGGCCAAAGGGCGGCAGCATTTCTGTGTTCCGCACCCTGGTAACTAGGGAAACACAACTTCCTGCCAGTGGTGTTCCTCGGTTATAAATTGGAGTGGAATGTGCCCGGATAAACCCCCAAAAGCTGATGTCTCCTTAATTTTGTTTGTTTTTTAAGTTGAATATATATTTATATATGTGTGTGTGTGTGTGTATATTTATATATATATATATATACATATATATATATGTTTTGTCTTTTTGCGGTACGTGGGCCTCTCACTGTTTTGGCCTCTCCCGTTGCGGAGCACAGGCTCCGGATGCGCAGGCTCAGCGGCCATGGCTCACGGGCCCAGCCACTCTTCGGCAAGTGGGATCTTCCCCGACCAGGGCGTAAACCCGTGTCCACTGCGTCGGCAGGTGGACTCTTAACCACTGCGCCACCAGGGAAACCATGAATTAATATTTTTCTTATTGGAGTATTATTCCATTGTGTACATGGACCACTTCTTTTTGCATTCCTCTGTTGATGGACATTTTC
The DNA here is from genome assembly GCF_026419965.1 of Kogia breviceps. Lineage (NCBI taxonomy): Eukaryota > Metazoa > Chordata > Mammalia > Artiodactyla > Physeteridae > Kogia > Kogia breviceps. The sequence continues at coordinate 25,954,648 of NC_081321.1, forward strand.
GTTGCCTCCAAGTGTTGGCTATTGTAAGTATTGCTGGAGTGCAGGATTGCCAGCCTTTGTCTTTTTGATTCTCATTCTCTCAGGCCATAGGCCCAGCAGAGGGGATGCTTGATTGAACGGTAGCTCAATGTTTACCCTTTCAAGGCACCTCCACTGTGTTTTCATTAGTGACTCTTGCCACGTCCCACTTAGAACCGAGCGTATGCATTTCTCCACAACCACTTCAGCATTTATTGTTTGCAGAATTTTTGCTGATGGCCATTCTGACTGGTGTGAGTTGATAGGTTGTTGTAATATGTATTTGCATATCTTTAATAATTACTAATGTTCAGCATTTTTCCATGCCTTTTTTATTCTGTTAAACAAAAACAGAAAAAAATGTGAGTACAGTAAACTTCTTGAAATTGTCGTCTTGAAAGGGTGCTGTCTTTTGATTTTTGGGGTCGAATTTCGACCTCAGGAGTTTTTTTTTTTTGAGGGCACGTGTCATTTACAGGCCTGCAATGAGTGTGAATATTTAGTGACCTTTAGCACTGGGTTTAAAGCGCTGTTGTGGAAAACGGCCACAAGGCGGCAGCATTTCTCCATCCCAAATCGGGTTACTAGGGCAGAAGAGCCTTTCTGGAAATCGTGTTTCCAGGTTGTACATTAGAATGGAATGTGCCAGGAAAAACCCCCATTAATTTATGTCACATTACTTCTTGTTCGTTGTTTTAATATTTAATATTAAATCGGGGTAATGATTAGAATATTGTTTGTCCTAGCTGTACACAATTTGGCTCATTTGTACAATATATATACATATATATATATTCATGTACAGATCCTCTTCCCATGTAAATTATTGTAGACTGTTCCGTGGACCTCCCTTGCTATATGGTCTGTCTTTTTGATTTATGTAATTCACATGTATCTGTACACATATGGTAACACTAACATTAATTTATCCTTTCCCCCAAACTTTCCTTTTAGGTAAGCATAGTTTGTTCTGTAAGTCTGTGAGTGTCTTTTTCTGTGGAAATGTGTTCACTTGTGTCAGTTGTTAGGTAACGTCTATAAGTGATATCAAAGGATATGTATTTTGCTTTCCGACTTACCTCGTATTCTGTGATTATCACTAGGTTCATCTATGGTGCCTCAAAGAGCAGTGTGTCATTGTTTTCCATGGCTAATATTCCACTGTGTACATGGACCAGTTCTTCTTATCCATTCTTCTGTTGATGGACATTTTGGTTGCTTCCGTGTCATGGCTACTGTGAAAATTCATGCAGTGCAGCTGTTGCAGCCTGTGTCTTTTCGACTCTGGTCTTCTGAGGTGAGAGGCTCAGCGGTGGGCCTGCTGGGTGGAATGGTGGCTCAATTTTTACTTTTAAACGCAGCTCCTTTCTGTTCTCAGTATTGGCTTTTACCACTTTACATCTCACCAGCAGCTAGAGGGTACAGAGTTCTCTAATCCCCTTCAGCATTTATTGTTTGTAGACTTTTTGGTGATGGTAGTTGACTTGTGTGAGTTGAAACCTTTTTGTAGATTAGGTGAGTCCAATAACTCCTGATGTTGAGCTTTTATCCATTTTCCTTTTTTTTTTGAAAAAGAGTGAGTAAAACTTACGTCTTCATACTATCTCCTTGAAACATTTGCCTGTTTTGGATATTTTTGACCATTCCCTAGCTCAAGACATTTTTTTAGGGCAAGTGTCTTTTACAGCCCTGAGTCCTTGTAAATGTTAAGTGGCCTTTAGCTGTGAGTTTAAAGCCGCTTTTGCAGGTAACGGCCACAAGGCGGCAGCATTTCTACATTTCCAACTCGGTTTTGGGGCAACAGAGCCTTCCTGGAAATCGTGTTAGTAGGCTGCAAATTAGAGTGGAATGTGCCAGGGCAAATCCTCAATAGCTTATATCTCTTTACTTCTTGTTTGTTTTAAAAATTTAATTGTTATTTACTATCAGAGCAAATTTGATAAAAATGTTGTGTGTGTTCTAGGTGTACAAAATCTGGTTCATTATATCTATGTATCGATCTATTCATCTTTGGATCCTTCCCCATGTAGGTTATTACAGAGTGTTGAGTAGACCTCTTTTGTTATTCCTTAGCTATTTTGTGATGATATATTTCATATTTATTAGTACATGTCTGTTAACCCCCATATCCTAATTCATACATTCCTTACACCTTTCCATTTGGTTAAACATAATTTGGTTTTCTGAATCTATGCGTGTCCTTCTTTTGGAAATGATTTCATGGGTATCAATTTTTACGTAACACCTATAAGTGATGTCATAGGGTGTCTGTCTTTTGGTTTCTTTCGTACTTCAAGTTGGGTGATTATCTCTAGACCCTTCTATGGTGTTGCCAACGGCACTGTTCCATGCTTTTCCATGGCTAATATTCCATTGTGTACACGGACCACTTCTTCTTGGTGCATTGTCCTGTTGATGGATATTTTGGTTTCTTCCAAGTCTTGGCTATGGTATATGTTGCTGCAGTGCAGGATGGCCAGCCTGTGTCTTTTGGATTTTGGTCTACTCAGGTGATAGGCCCATCAGTGGGCCTACCCGATCATATGGTAGCTCGATTTTTACCTTTAAACGCACCTCCATTCTGTTCTCACGTCTGGCTGTTACCGGGTTACATCCCAGCAGCAGCTAGAAGGTACTGAGTTCTCTCGAACCCCTTCGGCACTCACTCTTTGTAGACATTTTTGCTGACGATCATTCTGACGGCTGTGAGTTGAACGTTTTTTGTAGACTGGATTTGCATGGCTTTATTAATTCCTCCTGTTGAGCATTTTTCCATGCCCTTTAAAAAAAAAAGAAAAAGAAAGAGAGAAAAAGAAAGAGAAGGCAAAATGGGTGTAAAATATGCCTCTTGAAATTGTCGTTTTGAAATGTGCACGTCTTTTGAGTTTTTTTACTCGACTTACGACCCAAGGATTTCTTTTGAGGGCAGGTGTCATTTACGGGCCTGCAATTATTTTGAATATCAAGTGACCATTAGCTCTGAGTTTAAAGCTGCTGTTTTGAGAAACGGCCACAAGGCGGCAGCAGTTCTCCTTTACCAAATCTGGGTACCAGGGCAACAGAGCCTCAATGGAAGTCCTGTTCTAGGTTGTAAATTAGAATGGAATGTGCCAGAAAAAAGCCCCTTAAGTTTATGTCGCACCACTTCTTGTTCGTTTTTTAAATTTAATTTTTATTTTTATCACAGCAAGTTTGATTACAATGTTTAGCTTGTTCTAGGTGTACAGCATGTGGTTCTTTTACACATGTACATACATCTATTCTTCTTTGAATCCTTTTCCCATGTAGGTTATGAGACAATGTTGAGTAGTCTTTTGTTGGCATTCCGTAGGTCTTTGGTGATTATATATTTCACCTGTGTTTGAATATCTCTGTTAAACCCCAAATCCTAATGTATACAATCCTCACACCTTTCCATTGCTGAACCATAAGTTTGTTTAATGAATCTGTGATTGCCTTTCTCTGTGGAAATATCTTCACTGGTATCGATGTTTAGGTAACACCTGTGAGTGATATTATAGGATATGTGTCTTTTGCTTTCTGACGTACTACAAGTTGCGTGATTATCTCGAGACCCACCTATGGTGCTGCAAATGGCATTGTGTCATTTTTTTTTCCCTGGCTAATTTTCCATCTGTACATGTACCAGTTCTCCTTTGTCCACTCATCTGTTGATGGACTTTTTGGTGGCTGCCATGTCTTGGCTGTTGTAATACTGCTGCAACGTAGATTTGCCTGCCCGCGTCTTTCTAATTCTGTCTTCTTAGGTTATGGGCCCAGGGGTGGGCCTGCTGGGTCATATCGCAGCTCAATGTTCACCTTGTAAAGGCACCTCCATTCTGTTTCCATTAGTGGCTCTCACCGGGTTAAGTCCCACTTAAAGTTGAGGTGATTCACTTCTCCACAACCTCTTCAGCATTGATTGTTTTTAGTTTTGTTGCTGATGGTTCTTCTGACTGGTGTGAGCTGATACCTCTTTGTGGTTGGATTTGCATGCGTCTCATAATCCCTTGAAACTGAGCTTTCAGGCATGTCCATTTTTTCTTCAAACTGCGAGTAGAGCTTACCTCTTCAAATTCTTTTTTTGAAGTCTGTACCACATTTCGAAGTATTTTGGCCATTACCTCCCTAAAGACATTTTGAAGGCAGGTTTCATTTACAGCCCTCCAGTACTTGTGCATACGAAGTGACCATTAGCACAGGTTCTAAAGCTGCTGTTGCAGGTAACGGCCAAAGGGCGGCAGCATTTCTGTGTTCCGCACCCTGGTAACTAGGGAAACACAACTTCCTGCCAGTGGTGTTCCTCGGTTATAAATTGGAGTGGAATGTGCCCGGATAAACCCCCAAAAGCTGATGTCTCCTTAATTTTGTTTGTTTTTTAAGTTGAATATATATTTATATATGTGTGTGTGTGTGTGTATATTTATATATATATATATATACATATATATATATGTTTTGTCTTTTTGCGGTACGTGGGCCTCTCACTGTTTTGGCCTCTCCCGTTGCGGAGCACAGGCTCCGGATGCGCAGGCTCAGCGGCCATGGCTCACGGGCCCAGCCACTCTTCGGCAAGTGGGATCTTCCCCGACCAGGGCGTAAACCCGTGTCCACTGCGTCGGCAGGTGGACTCTTAACCACTGCGCCACCAGGGAAACCATGAATTAATATTTTTCTTATTGGAGTATTATTCCATTGTGTACATGGACCACTTCTTTTTGCATTCCTCTGTTGATGGACATTTTCGTTGCCTCCAAGTGTTGGCTATTGTAAGTATTGCTGGAGTGCAGGATTGCCAGCCTTTGTCTTTTTGATTCTCATTCTCTCAGGCCATAGGCCCAGCAGAGGGGATGCTTGATTGAACGGTAGCTCAATGTTTACCCTTTCAAGGCACCTCCACTGTGTTTTCATTAGTGACTCTTGCCACGTCCCACTTAGAACCGAGCGTATGCATTTCTCCACAACCACTTCAGCATTTATTGTTTGCAGAATTTTTGCTGATGGCCATTCTGACTGGTGTGAGTTGATAGGTTGTTGTAATATGTATTTGCATATCTTTAATAATTACTAATGTTCAGCATTTTTCCATGCCTTTTTTATTCTGTTAAACAAAAACAGAAAAAAATGTGAGTACAGTAAACTTCTTGAAATTGTTGTCTTGAAAGGGTGCTGTCTTTTGATTTTTGGGGTCGAATTTCGACCTCAGGATTTTTTTTTTTTGAGGGCACGTGTCATTTACAGGCCTGCAATGAGTGTGAATATTTAGTGACCTTTAGCACTGGGTTTAAAGCGCTGTTGTGGAAAACGGCCACAAGGCGGCAGCATTTCTCCATCCCAAATCGGGTTACTAGGGCAGAAGAGCCTTTCTGGAAATCGTGTTTCCAGGTTGTACATTAGAATGGAATGTGCCAGGAAAAACCCCCATTAATTTATGTCACATTACTTCTTGTTCGTTGTTTTAATATTTAATATTAAATCGGGGTAATGATTAGAATATTGTTTGTCCTAGCTGTACACAATTTGGCTCATTTGTACAATATATATACATATATATATATTCATGTACAGATCCTCTTCCCATGTAAATTATTGTAGACTGTTCCGTGGACCTCCCTTGCTATATGGTCTGTCTTTTTGATTTATGTAATTCACATGTATCTGTACACATATGGTAACACTAACATTAATTTATCCTTTCCCCCAAACTTTCCTTTTAGGTAAGCATAGTTTGTTCTGTAAGTCTGTGAGTGTCTTTTTCTGTGGAAATGTGTTCATTTGTGTCAGTTGTTAGGTAACGTCTATAAGTGATATCAAAGGATATGTATTTTGCTTTCCGACTTACCTCGTATTCTGTGATTATCACTAGGTTCATCTATGGTGCCTCAAAGAGCAGTGTGTCATTGTTTTCCATGGCTAATATTCCACTGTGTACATGGACCAGTTCTTCTTATCCATTCTTCTGTTGATGGACATTTTGGTTGCTTCCGTGTCATGGCTACTGTGAAAATTCATGCAGTGCAGCTGTTGCAGCCTGTGTCTTTTCGACTCTGGTCTTCTGAGGTGAGAGGCTCAGCGGTGGGCCTGCTGGGTGGAATGGTGGCTCAATTTTTACTTTTAAACGCAGCTCCTTTCTGTTCTCAGTATTGGCTTTTACCACTTTACATCTCACCAGCAGCTAGAGGGTACAGAGTTCTCTAATCCCCTTCAGCATTTATTGTTTGTAGACTTTTTGGTGATGGTAGTTGACTTGTGTGAGTTGAAACCTTTTTGTAGATTAGGTGAGTCCAATAACTCCTGATGTTGAGCTTTTATCCATTTTCCTTTTTTTTTTGAAAAAGAGTGAGTAAAACTTACGTCTTCATACTATCTCCTTGAAACATTTGCCTGTTTTGGATATTTTTGACCATTCCCTAGCTCAAGACATTTTTTTAGGGCAAGTGTCTTTTACAGCCCTGAGTCCTTGTAAATGTTAAGTGGCCTTTAGCTGTGAGTTTAAAGCCGCTTTTGCAGGTAACGGCCACAAGGCGGCAGCATTTCTACATTTCCAACTCGGTTTTGGGGCAACAGAGCCTTCCTGGAAATCGTGTTAGTAGGCTGCAAATTAGAGTGGAATGTGCCAGGGCAAATCCTCAATAGCTTATATCTCTTTACTTCTTGTTTGTTTTAAAAATTTAATTGTTATTTACTATCAGAGCAAATTTGATAAAAATGTTGTGTGTGTTCTAGGTGTACAAAATCTGGTTCATTATATCTATGTATCGATCTATTCATCTTTGGATCCTTCCCCATGTAGGTTATTACAGAGTGTTGAGTAGACCTCTTTTGTTATTCCTTAGCTATTTTGTGATGATATATTTCATATTTATTAGTACATGTCTGTTAACCCCCATATCCTAATTCATACATTCCTTACACCTTTCCATTTGGTTAAACATAATTTGGTTTTCTGAATCTATGCGTGTCCTTCTTTTGGAAATGATTTCATGGGTATCAATTTTTACGTAACACCTATAAGTGATGTCATAGGGTGTCTGTCTTTTGGTTTCTTTCGTACTTCAAGTTGGGTGATTATCTCTAGACCCTTCTATGGTGTTGCCAACGGCACTGTTCCATGCTTTTCCATGGCTAATATTCCATTGTGTACACGGACCACTTCTTCTTGGTGCATTGTCCTGTTGATGGATATTTTGGTTTCTTCCAAGTCTTGGCTATGGTATATGTTGCTGCAGTGCAGGATGGCCAGCCTGTGTCTTTTGGATTTTGGTCTACTCAGGTGATAGGCCCATCAGTGGGCCTACCCGATCATATGGTAGCTCGATTTTTACCTTTAAACGCACCTCCATTCTGTTCTCACGTCTGGCTGTTACCGGGTTACATCCCAGCAGCAGCTAGAAGGTACTGAGTTCTCTCGAACCCCTTCGGCACTCACTCTTTGTAGACATTTTTGCTGACGATCATTCTGACGGCTGTGAGTTGAACGTTTTTTGTAGACCGGATTTGCATGGCTTTATTAATTCCTCCTGTTGAGCATTTTTCCATGCCCTTTAAAAAAAAAAGAAAAAGAAAGAGAGAAAAAGAAAGAGAAGGCAAAATGGGTGTAAAATATGCCTCTTGAAATTGTCGTTTTGAAATGTGCACGTCTTTTGAGTTTTTTTACTCGACTTACGACCCAAGGATTTCTTTTGAGGGCAGGTGTCATTTACGGGCCTGCAATTATTTTGAATATCAAGTGACCATTAGCTCTGAGTTTAAAGCTGCTGTTTTGAGAAACGGCCACAAGGCGGCAGCAGTTCTCCTTTACCAAATCTGGGTACCAGGGCAACAGAGCCTCAATGGAAGTCCTGTTCTAGGTTGTAAATTAGAATGGAATGTGCCAGAAAAAAGCCCCTTAAGTTTATGTCGCACCACTTCTTGTTCGTTTTTTAAATTTAATTTTTATTTTTATCACAGCAAGTTTGATTACAATGTTTAGCTTGTTCTAGGTGTACAGCATGTGGTTCTTTTACACATGTACATACATCTATTCTTCTTTGAATCCTTTTCCCATGTAGGTTATGAGACAATGTTGAGTAGTCTTTTGTTGGCATTCCGTAGGTCTTTGGTGATTATATATTTCACCTGTGTTTGAATATCTCTGTTAAACCCCAAATCCTAATGTATACAATCCTCACACCTTTCCATTGCTGAACCATAAGTTTGTTTAATGAATCTGTGATTGCCTTTCTCTGTGGAAATATCTTCACTGGTATCGATGTTTATGTAACACCTGTGAGTGATATTATAGGATATGTGTCTTTTGCTTTCTGACGTACTACAAGTTGCGTGATTATCTCGAGACCCACCTATGGTGCTGCAAATGGCATTGTGTCATTTTTTTTTCCCTGGCTAATTTTCCATCTGTACATGTACCAGTTCTCCTTTGTCCACTCATCTGTTGATGGACTTTTTGGTGGCTGCCATGTCTTGGCTGTTGTAATACTGCTGCAACGTAGATTTGCCTGCCCGCGTCTTTCTAATTCTGTCTTCTTAGGTTATGGGCCCAGGGGTGGGCCTGCTGGGTCATATCGCAGCTCAATGTTCACCTTGTAAAGGCACCTCCATTCTGTTTCCATTAGTGGCTCTCACCGGGTTAAGTCCCACTTAAAGTTGAGGTGATTCACTTCTCCACAACCTCTTCAGCATTGATTGTTTTTAGTTTTGTTGCTGATGGTTCTTCTGACTGGTGTGAGCTGATACCTCTTTGTGGTTGGATTTGCATGCGTCTCATAATCCCTTGAAACTGAGCTTTCAGGCATGTCCATTTTTTCTTCAAACTGCGAGTAGAGCTTACCTCTTCAAATTCTTTTTTTGAAGTCTGTACCACATTTCGAAGTATTTTGGCCATTACCTCCCTAAAGACATTTTGAAGGCAGGTTTCATTTACAGCCCTCCAGTACTTGTGCATACGAAGTGACCATTAGCACAGGTTCTAAAGCTGCTGTTGCAGGTAACGGCCAAAGGGCGGCAGCATTTCTGTGTTCCGCACCCTGGTAACTAGGGAAACACAACTTCCTGCCAGTGGTGTTCCTCGGTTATAAATTGGAGTGGAATGTGCCCGGATAAACCCCCAAAAGCTGATGTCTCCTTAATTTTGTTTGTTTTTTAAGTTGAATATATATTTATATATGTGTGTGTGTGTGTGTATATTTATATATATATATATATACATATATATATATGTTTTGTCTTTTTGCGGTACGTGGGCCTCTCACTGTTTTGGCCTCTCCCGTTGCGGAGCACAGGCTCCGGATGCGCAGGCTCAGCGGCCATGGCTCACGGGCCCAGCCACTCTTCGGCAAGTGGGATCTTCCCCGACCAGGGCGTAAACCCGTGTCCACTGCGTCGGCAGGTGGACTCTTAACCACTGCGCCACCAGGGAAACCATGAATTAATATTTTTCTTATTGGAGTATTATTCCATTGTGTACATGGACCACTTCTTTTTGCATTCCTCTGTTGATGGACATTTTCGTTGCCTCCAAGTGTTGGCTATTGTAAGTATTGCTGGAGTGCAGGATTGCCAGCCTTTGTCTTTTTGATTCTCATTCTCTCAGGCCATAGGCCCAGCAGAGGGGATGCTTGATTGAACGGTAGCTCAATGTTTACCCTTTCAAGGCACCTCCACTGTGTTTTCATTAGTGACTCTTGCCACGTCCCACTTAGAACCGAGCGTATGCATTTCTCCACAACCACTTCAGCATTTATTGTTTGCAGAATTTTTGCTGATGGCCATTCTGACTGGTGTGAGTTGATAGGTTGTTGTAATATGTATTTGCATATCTTTAATAATTACTAATGTTCAGCATTTTTCCATGCCTTTTTTATTCTGTTAAACAAAAACAGAAAAAAATGTGAGTACAGTAAACTTCTTGAAATTGTTGTCTTGAAAGGGTGCTGTCTTTTGATTTTTGGGGTCGAATTTCGACCTCAGGATTTTTTTTTTTTGAGGGCACGTGTCATTTACAGGCCTGCAATGAGTGTGAATATTTAGTGACCTTTAGCACTGGGTTTAAAGCGCTGTTGTGGAAAACGGCCACAAGGCGGCAGCATTTCTCCATCCCAAATCGGGTTACTAGGGCAGAAGAGCCTTTCTGGAAATCGTGTTTCCAGGTTGTACATTAGAATGGAATGTGCCAGGAAAAACCCCCATTAATTTATGTCACATTACTTCTTGTTCGTTGTTTTAATATTTAATATTAAATCGGGGTAATGATTAGAATATTGTTTGTCCTAGCTGTACACAATTTGGCTCATTTGTACAATATATATACATATATATATATTCATGTACAGATCCTCTTCCCATGTAAATTATTGTAGACTGTTCCGTGGACCTCCCTTGCTATATGGTCTGTCTTTTTGATTTATGTAATTCACATGTATCTGTACACATATGGTAACACTAACATTAATTTATCCTTTCCCCCAAACTTTCCTTTTAGGTAAGCATAGTTTGTTCTGTAAGTCTGTGAGTGTCTTTTTCTGTGGAAATGTGTTCATTTGTGTCAGTTGTTAGGTAACGTCTATAAGTGATATCAAAGGATATGTATTTTGCTTTCCGACTTACCTCGTATTCTGTGATTATCACTAGGTTCATCTATGGTGCCTCAAAGAGCAGTGTGTCATTGTTTTCCATGGCTAATATTCCACTGTGTACATGGACCAGTTCTTCTTATCCATTCTTCTGTTGATGGACATTTTGGTTGCTTCCGTGTCATGGCTACTGTGAAAATTCATGCAGTGCAGCTGTTGCAGCCTGTGTCTTTTCGACTCTGGTCTTCTGAGGTGAGAGGCTCAGCGGTGGGCCTGCTGGGTGGAATGGTGGCTCAATTTTTACTTTTAAACGCAGCTCCTTTCTGTTCTCAGTATTGGCTTTTACCACTTTACATCTCACCAGCAGCTAGAGGGTACAGAGTTCTCTAATCCCCTTCAGCATTTATTGTTTGTAGACTTTTTGGTGATGGTAGTTGACTTGTGTGAGTTGAAACCTTTTTGTAGATTAGGTGAGTCCAATAACTCCTGACGTTGAGCTTTTATCCATTTTCCTTTTTTTTTTGAAAAAGAGTGAGTAAAACTTACGTCTTCATACTATCTCCTTGAAACATTTGCCTGTTTTGGATATTTTTGACCATTCCCTAGCTCAAGACATTTTTTTAGGGCAAGTGTCTTTTACAGCCCTGAGTCCTTGTAAATGTTAAGTGGCCTTTAGCTGTGAGTTTAAAGCCGCTTTTGCAGGTAACGGCCACAAGGCGGCAGCATTTCTACATTTCCAACTCGGTTTTGGGGCAACAGAGCCTTCCTGGAAATCGTGTTAGTAGGCTGCAAATTAGAGTGGAATGTGCCAGGGCAAATCCTCAATAGCTTATATCTCTTTACTTCTTGTTTGTTTTAAAAATTTAATTGTTATTTACTATCAGAGCAAATTTGATAAAAATGTTGTGTGTGTTCTAGGTGTACAAAATCTGGTTCATTATATCTATGTATCGATCTATTCATCTTTGGATCCTTCCCCATGTAGGTTATTACAGAGTGTTGAGTAGACCTCTTTTGTTATTCCTTAGCTATTTTGTGATGATATATTTCATATTTATTAGTACATGTCTGTTAACCCCCATATCCTAATTCATACATTCCTTACACCTTTCCATTTGGTTAAACATAATTTGGTTTTCTGAATCTATGCGTGTCCTTCTTTTGGAAATGATTTCATGGGTATCAATTTTTACGTAACACCTATAAGTGATGTCATAGGGTGTCTGTCTTTTGGTTTCTTTCGTACTTCAAGTTGGGTGATTATCTCTAGACCCTTCTATGGTGTTGCCAACGGCACTGTTCCATGCTTTTCCATGGCTAATATTCCATTGTGTACACGGACCACTTCTTCTTGGTGCATTGTCCTGTTGATGGATATTTTGGTTTCTTCCAAGTCTTGGCTATGGTATATGTTGCTGCAGTGCAGGATGGCCAGCCTGTGTCTTTTGGATTTTGGTCTACTCAGGTGATAGGCCCATCAGTGGGCCTACCCGATCATATGGTAGCTCGATTTTTACCTTTAAACGCACCTCCATTCTGTTCTCACGTCTGGCTGTTACCGGGTTACATCCCAGCAGCAGCTAGAAGGTACTGAGTTCTCTCGAACCCCTTCGGCACTCACTCTTTGTAGACATTTTTGCTGACGATCATTCTGACGGCTGTGAGTTGAACGTTTTTTGTAGACTGGATTTACATGGCTTTATTAATTCCTCCTGTTGAGCATTTTTCCATGCCCTTTAAAAAAAAAAGAAAAAGAAAGAGAGAAAAAGAAAGAGAAGGCAAAATGGGTGTAAAATATGCCTCTTGAAATTGTCGTTTTGAAATGTGCACGTCTTTTGAGTTTTTTTACTCGACTTACGACCCAAGGATTTCTTTTGAGGGCAGGTGTCATTTACGGGCCTGCAATTATTTTGAATATCAAGTGACCATTAGCTCTGAGTTTAAAGCTGCTGTTTTGAGAAACGGCCACAAGGCGGCAGCAGTTCTCCTTTACCAAATCTGGGTACCAGGGCAACAGAGCCTCAATGGAAGTCCTGTTCTAGGTTGTAAATTAGAATGGAATGTGCCAGAAAAAAGCCCCTTAAGTTTATGTCGCACCACTTCTTGTTCGTTTTTTAAATTTAATTTTTATTTTTATCACAGCAAGTTTGATTACAATGTTTAGCTTGTTCTAGGTGTACAGCATGTGGTTCTTTTACACATGTACATACATCTATTCTTCTTTGAATCCTTTTCCCATGTAGGTTATGAGACAATGTTGAGTAGTCTTTTGTTGGCATTCCGTAGGTCTTTGGTGATTATATATTTCACCTGTGTTTGAATATCTCTGTTAAACCCCAAATCCTAATGTATACAATCCTCACACCTTTCCATTGCTGAACCATAAGTTTGTTTAATGAATCTGTGATTGCCTTTCTCTGTGGAAATATCTTCACTGGTATCGATGTTTAGGTAACACCTGTGAGTGATATTATAGGATATGTGTCTTTTGCTTTCTGACGTACTACAAGTTGCGTGATTATCTCGAGACCCACCTATGGTGCTGCAAATGGCATTGTGCCATTTTTTTTTCCTTGGCTAATTTTCCATCTGTACATGTACCAGTTCTCCTTTGTCCACTCATCTGTTGATGGACTTTTTGGTGGCTGCCATGTCTTGGCTGTTGTAATACTGCTGCAACGTAGATTTGCCTGCCCGCGTCTTTCTAATTCTGTCTTCTTAGGTTATGGGCCCAGGGGTGGGCCTGCTGGGTCATATCGCAGCTCAATGTTCACCTTGTAAAGGCACCTCCATTCTGTTTCCATTAGTGGCTCTCACCGGGTTAAGTCCCACTTAAAGTTGAGGTGATTCACTTCTCCACAACCTCTTCAGCATTGATTGTTTTTAGTTTTGTTGCTGATGGTTCTTCTGACTGGTGTGAGCTGATACCTCTTTGTGGTTGGATTTGCATGCGTCTCATAATCCCTTGAAACTGAGCTTTCAGGCATGTCCATTTTTTCTTCAAACTGCGAGTAGAGCTTACCTCTTCAAATTCTTTTTTTGAAGTCTGTACCACATTTCGAAGTATTTTGGCCATTACCTCCCTAAAGACATTTTGAAGGCAGGTTTCATTTACAGCCCTCCAGTACTTGTGCATACGAAGTGACCATTAGCACAGGTTCTAAAGCTGCTGTTGCAGGTAACGGCCAAAGGGCGGCAGCATTTCTGTGTTCCGCACCCTGGTAACTAGGGAAACACAACTTCCTGCCAGTGGTGTTCCTCGGTTATAAATTGGAGTGGAATGTGCCCGGATAAACCCCCAAAAGCTGATGTCTCCTTAATTTTGTTTGTTTTTTAAGTTGAATATATATTTATATATGTGTGTGTGTGTGTGTATATTTATATATATATATATATACATATATATATATATATATATATATATAACTGTTTTGTCTTTTTGCGGTACGTGGGCCTCTCACTGTTTTGGCCTCTCCCGTTGCGGAGCACAGGCTCCGGATGCGCAGGCTCAGCGGCCATGGCTCACGGGCCCAGCCACTCTTCGGCAAGTGGGATCTTCCCCGACCAGGGCGTAAACCCGTGTCCACTGCATCGGCAGGTGGACTCTTAACCACTGCGCCACCAGGGAAACCATGAATTAATATTTTTTTATTGGAGTATTATTCCATTGTGTACATGGACCACTTCTTTTTGCATTCCTCTGTTGATGGACATTTTCGTTGCCTCCAAGTGTTGGCTATTGTAAGTATTGCTGGAGTGCAGGATTGCCAGCCTTTGTCTTTTTGATTCTCATTCTCTCAGGCCATAGGCCCAGCAGAGGGGATGCTTGATTGAACGGTAGCTCAATGTTTACCCTTTCAAGGCACCTCCACTGTGTTTTCATTAGTGACTCTTGCCACGTCCCACTTAGAACCGAGCGTATGCATTTCTCCACAACCACTTCAGCATTTATTGTTTGCAGAATTTTTGCTGATGGCCATTCTGACTGGTGTGAGTTGATAGGTTGTTGTAATATGTATTTGCATATCTTTAATAATTACTAATGTTCAGCATTTTTCCATGCCTTTTTTATTCTGTTAAACAAAAACAGAAAAAAATGTGAGTACAGTAAACTTCTTGAAATTGTCGTCTTGAAAGGGTGCTGTCTTTTGATTTTTGGGGTCGAATTTCGACCTCAGGATTTTTTTTTTTTTGAGGGCACGTGTCATTTACAGGCCTGCAATGAGTGTGAATATTTAGTGACCTTTAGCACTGGGTTTAAAGCGCTGTTGTGGAAAACGGCCACAAGGCGGCAGCATTTCTCCATCCCAAATCGGGTTACTAGGGCAGAAGAGCCTTTCTGGAAATCGTGTTTCCAGGTTGTACATTAGAATGGAATGTGCCAGGAAAAACCCCCATTAATTTATGTCACATTACTTCTTGTTCGTTGTTTTAATATTTAATATTAAATCGGGGTAATGATTAGAATATTGTTTGTCCTAGCTGTACACAATTTGGCTCATTTGTACAATATATATACATATATATATATTCATGTACAGATCCTCTTCCCATGTAAATTATTGTAGACTGTTCCGTGGACCTCCCTTGCTATATGGTCTGTCTTTTTGATTTATGTAATTCACATGTATCTGTACACATATGGTAACACTAACATTAATTTATCCTTTCCCCCAAACTTTCCTTTTAGGTAAGCATAGTTTGTTCTGTAAGTCTGTGAGTGTCTTTTTCTGTGGAAATGTGTTCATTTGTGTCAGTTGTTAGGTAACGTCTATAAGTGATATCAAAGGATATGTATTTTGCTTTCCGACTTACCTCGTATTCTGTGATTATCACTAGGTTCATCTATGGTGCCTCAAAGAGCAGTGTGTCATTGTTTTCCATGGCTAATATTCCACTGTGTACATGGACCAGTTCTTCTTATCCATTCTTCTGTTGATGGACATTTTGGTTGCTTCCGTGTCATGGCTACTGTGAAAATTCATGCAGTGCAGCTGTTGCAGCCTGTGTCTTTTCGACTCTGGTCTTCTGAGGTGAGAGGCTCAGCGGTGGGCCTGCTGGGTGGAATGGTGGCTCAATTTTTACTTTTAAACGCAGCTCCTTTCTGTTCTCAGTATTGGCTTTTACCACTTTACATCTCACCAGCAGCTAGAGGGTACAGAGTTCTCTAATCCCCTTCAGCATTTATTGTTTGTAGACTTTTTGGTGATGGTAGTTGACTTGTGTGAGTTGAAACCTTTTTGTAGATTAGGTGAGTCCAATAACTCCTGATGTTGAGCTTTTATCCATTTTCCTTTTTTTTTTGAAAAAGAGTGAGTAAAACTTACGTCTTCATACTATCTCCTTGAAACATTTGCCTGTTTTGGATATTTTTGACCATTCCCTAGCTCAAGACATTTTTTTAGGGCAAGTGTCTTTTACAGCCCTGAGTCCTTGTAAATGTTAAGTGGCCTTTAGCTGTGAGTTTAAAGCCGCTTTTGCAGGTAACGGCCACAAGGCGGCAGCATTTCTACATTTCCAACTCGGTTTTGGGGCAACAGAGCCTTCCTGGAAATCGTGTTAGTAGGCTGCAAATTAGAGTGGAATGTGCCAGGGCAAATCCTCAATAGCTTATATCTCTTTACTTCTTGTTTGTTTTAAAAATTTAATTGTTATTTACTATCAGAGCAAATTTGATAAAAATGTTGTGTGTGTTCTAGGTGTACAAAATCTGGTTCATTATATCTATGTATCGATCTATTCATCTTTGGATCCTTCCCCATGTAGGTTATTACAGAGTGTTGAGTAGACCTCTTTTGTTATTCCTTAGCTATTTTG
The DNA here is from genome assembly GCF_026419965.1 of Kogia breviceps. Taxonomy (NCBI): domain Eukaryota; kingdom Metazoa; phylum Chordata; class Mammalia; order Artiodactyla; family Physeteridae; genus Kogia; species Kogia breviceps. The sequence continues at coordinate 25,971,054 of NC_081321.1, forward strand.
TGATGATATATTTCATATTTATTAGTACATGTCTGTTAACCCCCATATCCTAATTCATACATTCCTTACACCTTTCCATTTGGTTAAACATAATTTGGTTTTCTGAATCTATGCGTGTCCTTCTTTTGGAAATGATTTCATGGGTATCAATTTTTACGTAACACCTATAAGTGATGTCATAGGGTGTCTGTCTTTTGGTTTCTTTCGTACTTCAAGTTGGGTGATTATCTCTAGACCCTTCTATGGTGTTGCCAACGGCACTGTTCCATGCTTTTCCATGGCTAATATTCCATTGTGTACACGGACCACTTCTTCTTGGTGCATTGTCCTGTTGATGGATATTTTGGTTTCTTCCAAGTCTTGGCTATGGTATATGTTGCTGCAGTGCAGGATGGCCAGCCTGTGTCTTTTGGATTTTGGTCTACTCAGGTGATAGGCCCATCAGTGGGCCTACCCGATCATATGGTAGCTCGATTTTTACCTTTAAACGCACCTCCATTCTGTTCTCACGTCTGGCTGTTACCGGGTTACATCCCAGCAGCAGCTAGAAGGTACTGAGTTCTCTCGAACCCCTTCGGCACTCACTCTTTGTAGACATTTTTGCTGACGATCATTCTGACGGCTGTGAGTTGAACGTTTTTTGTAGACTGGATTTACATGGCTTTATTAATTCCTCCTGTTGAGCATTTTTCCATGCCCTTTAAAAAAAAAAGAAAAAGAAAGAGAGAAAAAGAAAGAGAAGGCAAAATGGGTGTAAAATATGCCTCTTGAAATTGTCGTTTTGAAATGTGCACGTCTTTTGAGTTTTTTTACTCGACTTACGACCCAAGGATTTCTTTTGAGGGCAGGTGTCATTTACGGGCCTGCAATTATTTTGAATATCAAGTGACCATTAGCTCTGAGTTTAAAGCTGCTGTTTTGAGAAACGGCCACAAGGCGGCAGCAGTTCTCCTTTACCAAATCTGGGTACCAGGGCAACAGAGCCTCAATGGAAGTCCTGTTCTAGGTTGTAAATTAGAATGGAATGTGCCAGAAAAAAGCCCCTTAAGTTTATGTCGCACCACTTCTTGTTCGTTTTTTAAATTTAATTTTTATTTTTATCACAGCAAGTTTGATTACAATGTTTAGCTTGTTCTAGGTGTACAGCATGTGGTTCTTTTACACATGTACATACATCTATTCTTCTTTGAATCCTTTTCCCATGTAGGTTATGAGACAATGTTGAGTAGTCTTTTGTTGGCATTCCGTAGGTCTTTGGTGATTATATATTTCACCTGTGTTTGAATATCTCTGTTAAACCCCAAATCCTAATGTATACAATCCTCACACCTTTCCATTGCTGAACCATAAGTTTGTTTAATGAATCTGTGATTGCCTTTCTCTGTGGAAATATCTTCACTGGTATCGATGTTTAGGTAACACCTGTGAGTGATATTATAGGATATGTGTCTTTTGCTTTCTGACGTACTACAAGTTGCGTGATTATCTCGAGACCCACCTATGGTGCTGCAAATGGCATTGTGCCATTTTTTTTTCCTTGGCTAATTTTCCATCTGTACATGTACCAGTTCTCCTTTGTCCACTCATCTGTTGATGGACTTTTTGGTGGCTGCCATGTCTTGGCTGTTGTAATACTGCTGCAACGTAGATTTGCCTGCCCGCGTCTTTCTAATTCTGTCTTCTTAGGTTATGGGCCCAGGGGTGGGCCTGCTGGGTCATATCGCAGCTCAATGTTCACCTTGTAAAGGCACCTCCATTCTGTTTCCATTAGTGGCTCTCACCGGGTTAAGTCCCACTTAAAGTTGAGGTGATTCACTTCTCCACAACCTCTTCAGCATTGATTGTTTTTAGTTTTGTTGCTGATGGTTCTTCTGACTGGTGTGAGCTGATACCTCTTTGTGGTTGGATTTGCATGCGTCTCATAATCCCTTGAAACTGAGCTTTCAGGCATGTCCATTTTTTCTTCAAACTGCGAGTAGAGCTTACCTCTTCAAATTCTTTTTTTGAAGTCTGTACCACATTTCGAAGTATTTTGGCCATTACCTCCCTAAAGACATTTTGAAGGCAGGTTTCATTTACAGCCCTCCAGTACTTGTGCATACGAAGTGACCATTAGCACAGGTTCTAAAGCTGCTGTTGCAGGTAACGGCCAAAGGGCGGCAGCATTTCTGTGTTCCGCACCCTGGTAACTAGGGAAACACAACTTCCTGCCAGTGGTGTTCCTCGGTTATAAATTGGAGTGGAATGTGCCCGGATAAACCCCCAAAAGCTGATGTCTCCTTAATTTTGTTTGTTTTTTAAGTTGAATATATATTTATATATGTGTGTGTGTGTGTGTATATTTATATATATATATATATACATATATATATATGTTTTGTCTTTTTGCGGTACGTGGGCCTCTCACTGTTTTGGCCTCTCCCGTTGCGGAGCACAGGCTCCGGATGCGCAGGCTCAGCGGCCATGGCTCACGGGCCCAGCCACTCTTCGGCAAGTGGGATCTTCCCCGACCAGGGCGTAAACCCGTGTCCACTGCATCGGCAGGTGGACTCTTAACCACTGCGCCACCAGGGAAACCATGAATTAATATTTTTTTATTGGAGTATTATTCCATTGTGTACATGGACCACTTCTTTTTGCATTCCTCTGTTGATGGACATTTTCGTTGCCTCCAAGTGTTGGCTATTGTAAGTATTGCTGGAGTGCAGGATTGCCAGCCTTTGTCTTTTTGATTCTCATTCTCTCAGGCCATAGGCCCAGCAGAGGGGATGCTTGATTGAACGGTAGCTCAATGTTTACCCTTTCAAGGCACCTCCACTGTGTTTTCATTAGTGACTCTTGCCACGTCCCACTTAGAACCGAGCGTATGCATTTCTCCACAACCACTTCAGCATTTATTGTTTGCAGAATTTTTGCTGATGGCCATTCTGACTGGTGTGAGTTGATAGGTTGTTGTAATATGTATTTGCATATCTTTAATAATTACTAATGTTCAGCATTTTTCCATGCCTTTTTTATTCTGTTAAACAAAAACAGAAAAAAATGTGAGTACAGTAAACTTCTTGAAATTGTCGTCTTGAAAGGGTGCTGTCTTTTGATTTTTGGGGTCGAATTTCGACCTCAGGATTTTTTTTTTTTTGAGGGCACGTGTCATTTACAGGCCTGCAATGAGTGTGAATATTTAGTGACCTTTAGCACTGGGTTTAAAGCGCTGTTGTGGAAAACGGCCACAAGGCGGCAGCATTTCTCCATCCCAAATCGGGTTACTAGGGCAGAAGAGCCTTTCTGGAAATCGTGTTTCCAGGTTGTACATTAGAATGGAATGTGCCAGGAAAAACCCCCATTAATTTATGTCACATTACTTCTTGTTCGTTGTTTTAATATTTAATATTAAATCGGGGTAATGATTAGAATATTGTTTGTCCTAGCTGTACACAATTTGGCTCATTTGTACAATATATATACATATATATATATTCATGTACAGATCCTCTTCCCATGTAAATTATTGTAGACTGTTCCGTGGACCTCCCTTGCTATATGGTCTGTCTTTTTGATTTATGTAATTCACATGTATCTGTACACATATGGTAACACTAACATTAATTTATCCTTTCCCCCAAACTTTCCTTTTAGGTAAGCATAGTTTGTTCTGTAAGTCTGTGAGTGTCTTTTTCTGTGGAAATGTGTTCATTTGTGTCAGTTGTTAGGTAACGTCTATAAGTGATATCAAAGGATATGTATTTTGCTTTCCGACTTACCTCGTATTCTGTGATTATCACTAGGTTCATCTATGGTGCCTCAAAGAGCAGTGTGTCATTGTTTTCCATGGCTAATATTCCACTGTGTACATGGACCAGTTCTTCTTATCCATTCTTCTGTTGATGGACATTTTGGTTGCTTCCGTGTCATGGCTACTGTGAAAATTCATGCAGTGCAGCTGTTGCAGCCTGTGTCTTTTCGACTCTGGTCTTCTGAGGTGAGAGGCTCAGCGGTGGGCCTGCTGGGTGGAATGGTGGCTCAATTTTTACTTTTAAACGCAGCTCCTTTCTGTTCTCAGTATTGGCTTTTACCACTTTACATCTCACCAGCAGCTAGAGGGTACAGAGTTCTCTAATCCCCTTCAGCATTTATTGTTTGTAGACTTTTTGGTGATGGTAGTTGACTTGTGTGAGTTGAAACCTTTTTGTAGATTAGGTGAGTCCAATAACTCCTGATGTTGAGCTTTTATCCATTTTCCTTTTTTTTTGAAAAAGAGTGAGTAAAACTTACGTCTTCATACTATCTCCTTGAAACATTTGCCTGTTTTGGATATTTTTGACCATTCCCTAGCTCAAGACATTTTTTTAGGGCAAGTGTCTTTTACAGCCCTGAGTCCTTGTAAATGTTAAGTGGCCTTTAGCTGTGAGTTTAAAGCCGCTTTTGCAGGTAACGGCCACAAGGCGGCAGCATTTCTACATTTCCAACTCGGTTTTGGGGCAACAGAGCCTTCCTGGAAATCGTGTTAGTAGGCTGCAAATTAGAGTGGAATGTGCCAGGGCAAATCCTCAATAGCTTATATCTCTTTACTTCTTGTTTGTTTTAAAAATTTAATTGTTATTTACTATCAGAGCAAATTTGATAAAAATGTTGTGTGTGTTCTAGGTGTACAAAATCTGGTTCATTATATCTATGTATCGATCTATTCATCTTTGGATCCTTCCCCATGTAGGTTATTACAGAGTGTTGAGTAGACCTCTTTTGTTATTCCTTAGCTATTTTGTGATGATATATTTCATATTTATTAGTACATGTCTGTTAACCCCCATATCCTAATTCATACATTCCTTACACCTTTCCATTTGGTTAAACATAATTTGGTTTTCTGAATCTATGCGTGTCCTTCTTTTGGAAATGATTTCATGGGTATCAATTTTTACGTAACACCTATAAGTGATGTCATAGGGTGTCTGTCTTTTGGTTTCTTTCGTACTTCAAGTTGGGTGATTATCTCTAGACCCTTCTATGGTGTTGCCAACGGCACTGTTCCATGCTTTTCCATGGCTAATATTCCATTGTGTACACGGACCACTTCTTCTTGGTGCATTGTCCTGTTGATGGATATTTTGGTTTCTTCCAAGTCTTGGCTATGGTATATGTTGCTGCAGTGCAGGATGGCCAGCCTGTGTCTTTTGGATTTTGGTCTACTCAGGTGATAGGCCCATCAGTGGGCCTACCCGATCATATGGTAGCTCGATTTTTACCTTTAAACGCACCTCCATTCTGTTCTCACGTCTGGCTGTTACCGGGTTACATCCCAGCAGCAGCTAGAAGGTACTGAGTTCTCTCGAACCCCTTCGGCACTCACTCTTTGTAGACATTTTTGCTGACGATCATTCTGACGGCTGTGAGTTGAACGTTTTTTGTAGACTGGATTTGCATGGCTTTATTAATTCCTCCTGTTGAGCATTTTTCCATGCCCTTTAAAAAAAAAAGAAAAAGAAAGAGAGAAAAAGAAAGAGAAGGCAAAATGGGTGTAAAATATGCCTCTTGAAATTGTCGTTTTGAAATGTGCACGTCTTTTGAGTTTTTTTACTCGACTTACGACCCAAGGATTTCTTTTGAGGGCAGGTGTCATTTACGGGCCTGCAATTATTTTGAATATCAAGTGACCATTAGCTCTGAGTTTAAAGCTGCTGTTTTGAGAAACGGCCACAAGGCGGCAGCAGTTCTCCTTTACCAAATCTGGGTACCAGGGCAACAGAGCCTCAATGGAAGTCCTGTTCTAGGTTGTAAATTAGAATGGAATGTGCCAGAAAAAAGCCCCTTAAGTTTATGTCGCACCACTTCTTGTTCGTTTTTTAAATTTAATTTTTATTTTTATCACAGCAAGTTTGATTACAATGTTTAGCTTGTTCTAGGTGTACAGCATGTGGTTCTTTTACACATGTACATACATCTATTCTTCTTTGAATCCTTTTCCCATGTAGGTTATGAGACAATGTTGAGTAGTCTTTTGTTGGCATTCCGTAGGTCTTTGGTGATTATATATTTCACCTGTGTTTGAATATCTCTGTTAAACCCCAAATCCTAATGTATACAATCCTCACACCTTTCCATTGCTGAACCATAAGTTTGTTTAATGAATCTGTGATTGCCTTTCTCTGTGGAAATATCTTCACTGGTATCGATGTTTAGGTAACACCTGTGAGTGATATTATAGGATATGTGTCTTTTGCTTTCTGACGTACTACAAGTTGCGTGATTATCTCGAGACCCACCTATGGTGCTGCAAATGGCATTGTGCCATTTTTTTTTCCTTGGCTAATTTTCCATCTGTACATGTACCAGTTCTCCTTTGTCCACTCATCTGTTGATGGACTTTTTGGTGGCTGCCATGTCTTGGCTGTTGTAATACTGCTGCAACGTAGATTTGCCTGCCCGCGTCTTTCTAATTCTGTCTTCTTAGGTTATGGGCCCAGGGGTGGGCCTGCTGGGTCATATCGCAGCTCAATGTTCACCTTGTAAAGGCACCTCCATTCTGTTTCCATTAGTGGCTCTCACCGGGTTAAGTCCCACTTAAAGTTGAGGTGATTCACTTCTCCACAACCTCTTCAGCATTGATTGTTTTTAGTTTTGTTGCTGATGGTTCTTCTGACTGGTGTGAGCTGATACCTCTTTGTGGTTGGATTTGCATGCGTCTCATAATCCCTTGAAACTGAGCTTTCAGGCATGTCCATTTTTTCTTCAAACTGCGAGTAGAGCTTACCTCTTCAAATTCTTTTTTTGAAGTCTGTACCACATTTCGAAGTATTTTGGCCATTACCTCCCTAAAGACATTTTGAAGGCAGGTTTCATTTACAGCCCTCCAGTACTTGTGCATACGAAGTGACCATTAGCACAGGTTCTAAAGCTGCTGTTGCAGGTAACGGCCAAAGGGCGGCAGCATTTCTGTGTTCCGCACCCTGGTAACTAGGGAAACACAACTTCCTGCCAGTGGTGTTCCTCGGTTATAAATTGGAGTGGAATGTGCCCGGATAAACCCCCAAAAGCTGATGTCTCCTTAATTTTGTTTGTTTTTTAAGTTGAATATATATTTATATATGTGTGTGTGTGTGTGTATATTTATATATATATATATATACATATATATATATGTTTTGTCTTTTTGCGGTACGTGGGCCTCTCACTGTTTTGGCCTCTCCCGTTGCGGAGCACAGGCTCCGGATGCGCAGGCTCAGCGGCCATGGCTCACGGGCCCAGCCACTCTTCGGCAAGTGGGATCTTCCCCGACCAGGGCGTAAACCCGTGTCCACTGCGTCGGCAGGTGGACTCTTAACCACTGCGCCACCACGGAAACCATGAATTAATATTTTTCTTATTGGAGTATTATTCCATTGTGTACATGGACCACTTCTTTTTGCATTCCTCTGTTGATGGACATTTTCGTTGCCTCCAAGTGTTGGCTATTGTAAGTATTGCTGGAGTGCAGGATTGCCAGCCTTTGTCTTTTTGATTCTCATTCTCTCAGGCCATAGGCCCAGCAGAGGGGATGCTTGATTGAACGGTAGCTCAATGTTTACCCTTTCAAGGCACCTCCACTGTGTTTTCATTAGTGACTCTTGCCACGTCCCACTTAGAACCGAGCGTATGCATTTCTCCACAACCACTTCAGCATTTATTGTTTGCAGAATTTTTGCTGATGGCCATTCTGACTGGTGTGAGTTGATAGGTTGTTGTAATATGTATTTGCATATCTTTAATAATTACTAATGTTCAGCATTTTTCCATGCCTTTTTTATTCTGTTAAACAAAAACAGAAAAAAATGTGAGTACAGTAAACTTCTTGAAATTGTCGTCTTGAAAGGGTGCTGTCTTTTGATTTTTGGGGTCGAATTTCGACCTCAGGATTTTTTTTTTTTGAGGGCACGTGTCATTTACAGGCCTGCAATGAGTGTGAATATTTAGTGACCTTTAGCACTGGGTTTAAAGCGCTGTTGTGGAAAACGGCCACAAGGCGGCAGCATTTCTCCATCCCAAATCGGGTTACTAGGGCAGAAGAGCCTTTCTGGAAATCGTGTTTCCAGGTTGTACATTAGAATGGAATGTGCCAGGAAAAACCCCCATTAATTTATGTCACATTACTTCTTGTTCGTTGTTTTAATATTTAATATTAAATCGGGGTAATGATTAGAATATTGTTTGTCCTAGCTGTACACAATTTGGCTCATTTGTACAATATATATACATATATATATATTCATGTACAGATCCTCTTCCCATGTAAATTATTGTAGACTGTTCCGTGGACCTCCCTTGCTATATGGTCTGTCTTTTTGATTTATGTAATTCACATGTATCTGTACACATATGGTAACACTAACATTAATTTATCCTTTCCCCCAAACTTTCCTTTTAGGTAAGCATAGTTTGTTCTGTAAGTCTGTGAGTGTCTTTTTCTGTGGAAATGTGTTCATTTGTGTCAGTTGTTAGGTAACGTCTATAAGTGATATCAAAGGATATGTATTTTGCTTTCCGACTTACCTCGTATTCTGTGATTATCACTAGGTTCATCTATGGTGCCTCAAAGAGCAGTGTGTCATTGTTTTCCATGGCTAATATTCCACTGTGTACATGGACCAGTTCTTCTTATCCATTCTTCTGTTGATGGACATTTTGGTTGCTTCCGTGTCATGGCTACTGTGAAAATTCATGCAGTGCAGCTGTTGCAGCCTGTGTCTTTTCGACTCTGGTCTTCTGAGGTGAGAGGCTCAGCGGTGGGCCTGCTGGGTGGAATGGTGGCTCAATTTTTACTTTTAAACGCAGCTCCTTTCTGTTCTCAGTATTGGCTTTTACCACTTTACATCTCACCAGCAGCTAGAGGGTACAGAGTTCTCTAATCCCCTTCAGCATTTATTGTTTGTAGACTTTTTGGTGATGGTAGTTGACTTGTGTGAGTTGAAACCTTTTTGTAGATTAGGTGAGTCCAATAACTCCTGATGTTGAGCTTTTATCCATTTTCCTTTTTTTTTGAAAAAGAGTGAGTAAAACTTACGTCTTCATACTATCTCCTTGAAACATTTGCCTGTTTTGGATATTTTTGACCATTCCCTAGCTCAAGACATTTTTTTAGGGCAAGTGTCTTTTACAGCCCTGAGTCCTTGTAAATGTTAAGTGGCCTTTAGCTGTGAGTTTAAAGCCGCTTTTGCAGGTAACGGCCACAAGGCGGCAGCATTTCTACATTTCCAACTCGGTTTTGGGGCAACAGAGCCTTCCTGGAAATCGTGTTAGTAGGCTGCAAATTAGAGTGGAATGTGCCAGGGCAAATCCTCAATAGCTTATATCTCTTTACTTCTTGTTTGTTTTAAAAATTTAATTGTTATTTACTATCAGAGCAAATTTGATAAAAATGTTGTGTGTGTTCTAGGTGTACAAAATCTGGTTCATTATATCTATGTATCGATCTATTCATCTTTGGATCCTTCCCCATGTAGGTTATTACAGAGTGTTGAGTAGACCTCTTTTGTTATTCCTTAGCTATTTTGTGATGATATATTTCATATTTATTAGTACATGTCTGTTAACCCCCATATCCTAATTCATACATTCCTTACACCTTTCCATTTGGTTAAACATAATTTGGTTTTCTGAATCTATGCGTGTCCTTCTTTTGGAAATGATTTCATGGGTATCAATTTTTACGTAACACCTATAAGTGATGTCATAGGGTGTCTGTCTTTTGGTTTCTTTCGTACTTCAAGTTGGGTGATTATCTCTAGACCCTTCTATGGTGTTGCCAACGGCACTGTTCCATGCTTTTCCATGGCTAATATTCCATTGTGTACACGGACCACTTCTTCTTGGTGCATTGTCCTGTTGATGGATATTTTGGTTTCTTCCAAGTCTTGGCTATGGTATATGTTGCTGCAGTGCAGGATGGCCAGCCTGTGTCTTTTGGATTTTGGTCTACTCAGGTGATAGGCCCATCAGTGGGCCTACCCGATCATATGGTAGCTCGATTTTTACCTTTAAACGCACCTCCATTCTGTTCTCACGTCTGGCTGTTACCGGGTTACATCCCAGCAGCAGCTAGAAGGTACTGAGTTCTCTCGAACCCCTTCGGCACTCACTCTTTGTAGACATTTTTGCTGACGATCATTCTGACGGCTGTGAGTTGAACGTTTTTTGTAGACTGGATTTGCATGGCTTTATTAATTCCTCCTGTTGAGCATTTTTCCATGCCCTTTAAAAAAAAAAGAAAAAGAAAGAGAGAAAAAGAAAGAGAAGGCAAAATGGGTGTAAAATATGCCTCTTGAAATTGTCGTTTTGAAATGTGCACGTCTTTTGAGTTTTTTTACTCGACTTACGACCCAAGGATTTCTTTTGAGGGCAGGTGTCATTTACGGGCCTGCAATTATTTTGAATATCAAGTGACCATTAGCTCTGAGTTTAAAGCTGCTGTTTTGAGAAACGGCCACAAGGCGGCAGCAGTTCTCCTTTACCAAATCTGGGTACCAGGGCAACAGAGCCTCAATGGAAGTCCTGTTCTAGGTTGTAAATTAGAATGGAATGTGCCAGAAAAAAGCCCCTTAAGTTTATGTCGCACCACTTCTTGTTCGTTTTTTAAATTTAATTTTTATTTTTATCACAGCAAGTTTGATTACAATGTTTAGCTTGTTCTAGGTGTACAGCATGTGGTTCTTTTACACATGTACATACATCTATTCTTCTTTGAATCCTTTTCCCATGTAGGTTATGAGACAATGTTGAGTAGTCTTTTGTTGGCATTCCGTAGGTCTTTGGTGATTATATATTTCACCTGTGTTTGAATATCTCTGTTAAACCCCAAATCCTAATGTATACAATCCTCACACCTTTCCATTGCTGAACCATAAGTTTGTTTAATGAATCTGTGATTGCCTTTCTCTGTGGAAATATCTTCACTGGTATCGATGTTTAGGTAACACCTGTGAGTGATATTATAGGATATGTGTCTTTTGCTTTCTGACGTACTACAAGTTGCGTGATTATCTCGAGACCCACCTATGGTGCTGCAAATGGCATTGTGCCATTTTTTTTTCCTTGGCTAATTTTCCATCTGTACATGTACCAGTTCTCCTTTGTCCACTCATCTGTTGATGGACTTTTTGGTGGCTGCCATGTCTTGGCTGTTGTAATACTGCTGCAACGTAGATTTGCCTGCCCGCGTCTTTCTAATTCTGTCTTCTTAGGTTATGGGCCCAGGGGTGGGCCTGCTGGGTCATATCGCAGCTCAATGTTCACCTTGTAAAGGCACCTCCATTCTGTTTCCATTAGTGGCTCTCACCGGGTTAAGTCCCACTTAAAGTTGAGGTGATTCACTTCTCCACAACCTCTTCAGCATTGATTGTTTTTAGTTTTGTTGCTGATGGTTCTTCTGACTGGTGTGAGCTGATACCTCTTTGTGGTTGGATTTGCATGCGTCTCATAATCCCTTGAAACTGAGCTTTCAGGCATGTCCATTTTTTCTTCAAACTGCGAGTAGAGCTTACCTCTTCAAATTCTTTTTTTGAAGTCTGTACCACATTTCGAAGTATTTTGGCCATTACCTCCCTAAAGACATTTTGAAGGCAGGTTTCATTTACAGCCCTCCAGTACTTGTGCATACGAAGTGACCATTAGCACAGGTTCTAAAGCTGCTGTTGCAGGTAACGGCCAAAGGGCGGCAGCATTTCTGTGTTCCGCACCCTGGTAACTAGGGAAACACAACTTCCTGCCAGTGGTGTTCCTCGGTTATAAATTGGAGTGGAATGTGCCCGGATAAACCCCCAAAAGCTGATGTCTCCTTAATTTTGTTTGTTTTTTAAGTTGAATATATATTTATATATGTGTGTGTGTGTGTGTATATTTATATATATATATATATACATATATATATATGTTTTGTCTTTTTGCGGTACGTGGGCCTCTCACTGTTTTGGCCTCTCCCGTTGCGGAGCACAGGCTCCGGATGCGCAGGCTCAGCGGCCATGGCTCACGGGCCCAGCCACTCTTCGGCAAGTGGGATCTTCCCCGACCAGGGCGTAAACCCGTGTCCACTGCGTCGGCAGGTGGACTCTTAACCACTGCGCCACCAGGGAAACCATGAATTAATATTTTTCTTATTGGAGTATTATTCCATTGTGTACATGGACCACTTCTTTTTGCATTCCTCTGTTGATGGACATTTTCGTTGCCTCCAAGTGTTGGCTATTGTAAGTATTGCTGGAGTGCAGGATTGCCAGCCTTTGTCTTTTTGATTCTCATTCTCTCAGGCCATAGGCCCAGCAGAGGGGATGCTTGATTGAACGGTAGCTCAATGTTTACCCTTTCAAGGCACCTCCACTGTGTTTTCATTAGTGACTCTTGCCACGTCCCACTTAGAACCGAGCGTATGCATTTCTCCACAACCACTTCAGCATTTATTGTTTGCAGAATTTTTGCTGATGGCCATTCTGACTGGTGTGAGTTGATAGGTTGTTGTAATATGTATTTGCATATCTTTAATAATTACTAATGTTCAGCATTTTTCCATGCCTTTTTTATTCTGTTAAACAAAAACAGAAAAAAATGTGAGTACAGTAAACTTCTTGAAATTGTCGTCTTGAAAGGGTGCTGTCTTTTGATTTTTGGGGTCGAATTTCGACCTCATGATTTTTTTTTTTTTTGAGGGCACGTGTCATTTACAGGCCTGCAATGAGTGTGAATATTTAGTGACCTTTAGCACTGGGTTTAAAGCGCTGTTGTGGAAAACGGCCACAAGGCGGCAGCATTTCTCCATCCCAAATCGGGTTACTAGGGCAGAAGAGCCTTTCTGGAAATCGTGTTTCCAGGTTGTACATTAGAATGGAATGTGCCAGGAAAAACCCCCATTAATTTATGTCACATTACTTCTTGTTCGTTGTTTTAATATTTAATATTAAATCGGGGTAATGATTAGAATATTGTTTGTCCTAGCTGTACACAATTTGGCTCATTTGTACAATATATATACATATATATATATTCATGTACAGATCCTCTTCCCATGTAAATTATTGTAGACTGTTCCGTGGACCTCCCTTGCTATATGGTCTGTCTTTTTGATTTATGTAATTCACATGTATCTGTACACATATGGTAACACTAACATTAATTTATCCTTTCCCCCAAACTTTCCTTTTAGGTAAGCATAGTTTGTTCTGTAAGTCTGTGAGTGTCTTTTTCTGTGGAAATGTGTTCATTTGTGTCAGTTGTTAGGTAACGTCTATAAGTGATATCAAAGGATATGTATTTTGCTTTCCGACTTACCTCGTATTCTGTGATTATCACTAGGTTCATCTATGGTGCCTCAAAGAGCAGTGTGTCATTGTTTTCCATGGCTAATATTCCACTGTGTACATGGACCAGTTCTTCTTATCCATTCTTCTGTTGATGGACATTTTGGTTGCTTCCGTGTCATGGCTACTGTGAAAATTCATGCAGTGCAGCTGTTGCAGCCTGTGTCTTTTCGACTCTGGTCTTCTGAGGTGAGAGGCTCAGCGGTGGGCCTGCTGGGTGGAATGGTGGCTCAATTTTTACTTTTAAACGCAGCTCCTTTCTGTTCTCAGTATTGGCTTTTACCACTTTACATCTCACCAGCAGCTAGAGGGTACAGAGTTCTCTAATCCCCTTCAGCATTTATTGTTTGTAGACTTTTTGGTGATGGTAGTTGACTTGTGTGAGTTGAAACCTTTTTGTAGATTAGGTGAGTCCAATAACTCCTGATGTTGAGCTTTTATCCATTTTCCTTTTTTTTTTGAAAAAGAGTGAGTAAAACTTACGTCTTCATACTATCTCCTTGAAACATTTGCCTGTTTTGGATATTTTTGACCATTCCCTAGCTCAAGACATTTTTTTAGGGCAAGTGTCTTTTACAGCCCTGAGTCCTTGTAAATGTTAAGTGGCCTTTAGCTGTGAGTTTAAAGCCGCTTTTGCAGGTAACGGCCACAAGGCGGCAGCATTTCTACATTTCCAACTCGGTTTTGGGGCAACAGAGCCTTCCTGGAAATCGTGTTAGTAGGCTGCAAATTAGAGTGGAATGTGCCAGGGCAAATCCTCAATAGCTTATATCTCTTTACTTCTTGTTTGTTTTAAAAATTTAATTGTTATTTACTATCAGAGCAAATTTGATAAAAATGTTGTGTGTGTTCTAGGTGTACAAAATCTGGTTCATTATATCTATGTATCGATCTATTCATCTTTGGATCCTTCCCCATGTAGGTTATTACAGAGTGTTGAGTAGACCTCTTTTGTTATTCCTTAGCTATTTTGTGATGATATATTTCATATTTATTAGTACATGTCTGTTAACCCCCATATCCTAATTCATACATTCCTTACACCTTTCCATTTGGTTAAACATAATTTGGTTTTCTGAATCTATGCGTGTCCTTCTTTTGGAAATGATTTCATGGGTATCAATTTTTACGTAACACCTATAAGTGATGTCATAGGGTGTCTGTCTTTTGGTTTCTTTCGTACTTCAAGTTGGGTGATTATCTCTAGACCCTTCTATGGTGTTGCCAACGGCACTGTTCCATGCTTTTCCATGGCTAATATTCCATTGTGTACACGGACCACTTCTTCTTGGTGCATTGTCCTGTTGATGGATATTTTGGTTTCTTCCAAGTCTTGGCTATGGTATATGTTGCTGCAGTGCAGGATGGCCAGCCTGTGTCTTTTGGATTTTGGTCTACTCAGGTGATAGGCCCATCAGTGGGCCTACCCGATCATATGGTAGCTCGATTTTTACCTTTAAACGCACCTCCATTCTGTTCTCACGTCTGGCTGTTACCGGGTTACATCCCAGCAGCAGCTAGAAGGTACTGAGTTCTCTCGAACCCCTTCGGCACTCACTCTTTGTAGACATTTTTGCTGACGATCATTCTGACGGCTGTGAGTTGAACGTTTTTTGTAGACTGGATTTACATGGCTTTATTAATTCCTCCTGTTGAGCATTTTTCCATGCCCTTTAAAAAAAAAAGAAAAAGAAAGAGAGAAAAAGAAAGAGAAGGCAAAATGGGTGTAAAATATGCCTCTTGAAATTGTCGTTTTGAAATGTGCACGTCTTTTGAGTTTTTTTACTCGACTTACGACCCAAGGATTTCTTTTGAGGGCAGGTGTCATTTACGGGCCTGCAATTATTTTGAATATCAAGTGACCATTAGCTCTGAGTTTAAAGCTGCTGTTTTGAGAAACGGCCACAAGGCGGCAGCAGTTCTCCTTTACCAAATCTGGGTACCAGGGCAACAGAGCCTCAATGGAAGTCCTGTTCTAGGTTGTAAATTAGAATGGAATGTGCCAGAAAAAAGCCCCTTAAGTTTATGTCGCACCACTTCTTGTTCGTTTTTTAAATTTAATTTTTATTTTTATCACAGCAAGTTTGATTACAATGTTTAGCTTGTTCTAGGTGTACAGCATGTGGTTCTTTTACACATGTACATACATCTATTCTTCTTTGAATCCTTTTCCCATGTAGGTTATGAGACAATGTTGAGTAGTCTTTTGTTGGCATTCCGTAGGTCTTTGGTGATTATATATTTCACCTGTGTTTGAATATCTCTGTTAAACCCCAAATCCTAATGTATACAATCCTCACACCTTTCCATTGCTGAACCATAAGTTTGTTTAATGAATCTGTGATTGCCTTTCTCTGTGGAAATATCTTCACTGGTATCGATGTTTAGGTAACACCTGTGAGTGATATTATAGGATATGTGTCTTTTGCTTTCTGACGTACTACAAGTTGCGTGATTATCTCGAGACCCACCTATGGTGCTGCAAATGGCATTGTGCCATTTTTTTTTCCTTGGCTAATTTTCCATCTGTACATGTACCAGTTCTCCTTTGTCCACTCATCTGTTGATGGACTTTTTGGTGGCTGCCATGTCTTGGCTGTTGTAATACTGCTGCAACGTAGATTTGCCTGCCCGCGTCTTTCTAATTCTGTCTTCTTAGGTTATGGGCCCAGGGGTGGGCCTGCTGGGTCATATCGCAGCTCAATGTTCACCTTGTAAAGGCACCTCCATTCTGTTTCCATTAGTGGCTCTCACCGGGTTAAGTCCCACTTAAAGTTGAGGTGATTCACTTCTCCACAACCTCTTCAGCATTGATTGTTTTTAGTTTTGTTGCTGATGGTTCTTCTGACTGGTGTGAGCTGATACCTCTTTGTGGTTGGATTTGCATGCGTCTCATAATCCCTTGAAACTGAGCTTTCAGGCATGTCCATTTTTTCTTCAAACTGCGAGTAGAGCTTACCTCTTCAAATTCTTTTTTTGAAGTCTGTACCACATTTCGAAGTATTTTGGCCATTACCTCCCTAAAGACATTTTGAAGGCAGGTTTCATTTACAGCCCTCCAGTACTTGTGCATACGAAGTGACCATTAGCACAGGTTCTAAAGCTGCTGTTGCAGGTAACGGCCAAAGGGCGGCAGCATTTCTGTGTTCCGCACCCTGGTAACTAGGGAAACACAACTTCCTGCCAGTGGTGTTCCTCGGTTATAAATTGGAGTGGAATGTGCCCGGATAAACCCCCAAAAGCTGATGTCTCCTTAATTTTGTTTGTTTTTTAAGTTGAATATATATTTATATATGTGTGTGTGTGTGTGTATATTTATATATATATATATATACATATATATATATGTTTTGTCTTTTTGCGGTACGTGGGCCTCTCACTGTTTTGGCCTCTCCCGTTGCGGAGCACAGGCTCCGGATGCGCAGGCTCAGCGGCCATGGCTCACGGGCCCAGCCACTCTTCGGCAAGTGGGATCTTCCCCGACCAGGGCGTAAACCCGTGTCCACTGCGTCGGCAGGTGGACTCTTAACCACTGCGCCACCAGGGAAACCATGAATTAATATTTTTCTTATTGGAGTATTATTCCATTGTGTACATGGACCACTTCTTTTTGCATTCCTCTGTTGATGGACATTTTCGTTGCCTCCAAGTGTTGGCTATTGTAAGTATTGCTGGAGTGCAGGATTGCCAGCCTTTGTCTTTTTGATTCTCATTCTCTCAGGCCATAGGCCCAGCAGAGGGGATGCTTGATTGAACGGTAGCTCAATGTTTACCCTTTCAAGGCACCTCCACTGTGTTTTCATTAGTGACTCTTGCCACGTCCCACTTAGAACCGAGCGTATGCATTTCTCCACAACCACTTCAGCATTTATTGTTTGCAGAATTTTTGCTGATGGCCATTCTGACTGGTGTGAGTTGATAGGTTGTTGTAATATGTATTTGCATATCTTTAATAATTACTAATGTTCAGCATTTTTCCATGCCTTTTTTATTCTGTTAAACAAAAACAGAAAAAAATGTGAGTACAGTAAACTTCTTGAAATTGTCGTCTTGAAAGGGTGCTGTCTTTTGATTTTTGGGGTCGAATTTCGACCTCATGATTTTTTTTTTTTTTGAGGGCACGTGTCATTTACAGGCCTGCAATGAGTGTGAATATTTAGTGACCTTTAGCACTGGGTTTAAAGCGCTGTTGTGGAAAACGGCCACAAGGCGGCAGCATTTCTCCATCCCAAATCGGGTTACTAGGGCAGAAGAGCCTTTCTGGAAATCGTGTTTCCAGGTTGTACATTAGAATGGAATGTGCCAGGAAAAACCCCCATTAATTTATGTCACATTACTTCTTGTTCGTTGTTTTAATATTTAATATTAAATCGGGGTAATGATTAGAATATTGTTTGTCCTAGCTGTACACAATTTGGCTCATTTGTACAATATATATACATATATATATATTCATGTACAGATCCTCTTCCCATGTAAATTATTGTAGACTGTTCCGTGGACCTCCCTTGCTATATGGTCTGTCTTTTTGATTTATGTAATTCACATGTATCTGTACACATATGGTAACACTAACATTAATTTATCCTTTCCCCCAAACTTTCCTTTTAGGTAAGCATAGTTTGTTCTGTAAGTCTGTGAGTGTCTTTTTCTGTGGAAATGTGTTCATTTGTGTCAGTTGTTAGGTAACGTCTATAAGTGATATCAAAGGATATGTATTTTGCTTTCCGACTTACCTCGTATTCTGTGATTATCACTAGGTTCATCTATGGTGCCTCAAAGAGCAGTGTGTCATTGTTTTCCATGGCTAATATTCCACTGTGTACATGGACCAGTTCTTCTTATCCATTCTTCTGTTGATGGACATTTTGGTTGCTTCCGTGTCATGGCTACTGTGAAAATTCATGCAGTGCAGCTGTTGCAGCCTGTGTCTTTTCGACTCTGGTCTTCTGAGGTGAGAGGCTCAGCGGTGGGCCTGCTGGGTGGAATGGTGGCTCAATTTTTACTTTTAAACGCAGCTCCTTTCTGTTCTCAGTATTGGCTTTTACCACTTTACATCTCACCAGCAGCTAGAGGGTACAGAGTTCTCTAATCCCCTTCAGCATTTATTGTTTGTAGACTTTTTGGTGATGGTAGTTGACTTGTGTGAGTTGAAACCTTTTTGTAGATTAGGTGAGTCCAATAACTCCTGATGTTGAGCTTTTATCCATTTTCCTTTTTTTTTTGAAAAAGAGTGAGTAAAACTTACGTCTTCATACTATCTCCTTGAAACATTTGCCTGTTTTGGATATTTTTGACCATTCCCTAGCTCAAGACATTTTTTTAGGGCAAGTGTCTTTTACAGCCCTGAGTCCTTGTAAATGTTAAGTGGCCTTTAGCTGTGAGTTTAAAGCCGCTTTTGCAGGTAACGGCCACAAGGCGGCAGCATTTCTACATTTCCAACTCGGTTTTGGGGCAACAGAGCCTTCCTGGAAATCGTGTTAGTAGGCTGCAAATTAGAGTGGAATGTGCCAGGGCAAATCCTCAATAGCTTATATCTCTTTACTTCTTGTTTGTTTTAAAAATTTAATTGTTATTTACTATCAGAGCAAATTTGATAAAAATGTTGTGTGTGTTCTAGGTGTACAAAATCTGGTTCATTATATCTATGTATCGATCTATTCATCTTTGGATCCTTCCCCATGTAGGTTATTACAGAGTGTTGAGTAGACCTCTTTTGTTATTCCTTAGCTATTTTGTGATGATATATTTCATATTTATTAGTACATGTCTGTTAACCCCCATATCCTAATTCATACATTCCTTACACCTTTCCATTTGGTTAAACATAATTTGGTTTTCTGAATCTATGCGTGTCCTTCTTTTGGAAATGATTTCATGGGTATCAATTTTTACGTAACACCTATAAGTGATGTCATAGGGTGTCTGTCTTTTGGTTTCTTTCGTACTTCAAGTTGGGTGATTATCTCTAGACCCTTCTATGGTGTTGCCAACGGCACTGTTCCATGCTTTTCCATGGCTAATATTCCATTGTGTACACGGACCACTTCTTCTTGGTGCATTGTCCTGTTGATGGATATTTTGGTTTCTTCCAAGTCTTGGCTATGGTATATGTTGCTGCAGTGCAGGATGGCCAGCCTGTGTCTTTTGGATTTTGGTCTACTCAGGTGATAGGCCCATCAGTGGGCCTACCCGATCATATGGTAGCTCGATTTTTACCTTTAAACGCACCTCCATTCTGTTCTCACGTCTGGCTGTTACCGGGTTACATCCCAGCAGCAGCTAGAAGGTACTGAGTTCTCTCGAACCCCTTCGGCACTCACTCTTTGTAGACATTTTTGCTGACGATCATTCTGACGGCTGTGAGTTGAACGTTTTTTGTAGACTGGATTTGCATGGCTTTATTAATTCCTCCTGTTGAGCATTTTTCCATGCCCTTTAAAAAAAAGAAAAAGAAAGAGAGAAAAAGAAAGAGAAGGCAAAATGGGTGTAAAATATGCCTCTTGAAATTGTCGTTTTGAAATGTGCACGTCTTTTGAGTTTTTTTACTCAACTTACGACCCAAGGATTTCTTTTGAGGGCAGGTGTCATTTACGGGCCTGCAATTATTTTGAATATCAAGTGACCATTAGCTCTGAGTTTAAAGCTGCTGTTTTGAGAAACGGCCACAAGGCGGCAGCAGTTCTCCTTTACCAAATCTGGGTACCAGGGCAACAGAGCCTCAATGGAAGTCCTGTTCTAGGTTGTAAATTAGAATGGAATGTGCCAGAAAAAAGCCCCTTAAGTTTATGTCGCACCACTTCTTGTTCGTTTTTTAAATTTAATTTTTATTTTTATCACAGCAAGTTTGATTACAATGTTTAGCTTGTTCTAGGTGTACAGCATGTGGTTCTTTTACACATGTACATACATCTATTCTTCTTTGAATCCTTTTCCCATGTAGGTTATGAGACAATGTTGAGTAGTCTTTTGTTGGCATTCCGTAGGTCTTTGGTGATTATATATTTCACCTGTGTTTGAATATCTCTGTTAAACCCCAAATCCTAATGTATACAATCCTCACACCTTTCCATTGCTGAACCATAAGTTTGTTTAATGAATCTGTGATTGCCTTTCTCTGTGGATATATATTCAATCATATCAATACTTAGGTTTTAAGATGCTTACTAATCTGATATATTCTTCTGCGGTGAATAGGGGGTGTTGAGTACAGTTCACTAAGCAAAGAGTAGGTCATGTCTATTACATATTTGGTTTATGGAACAGTATCTGTGCTAATTTCAAACTCTTGTTTCATGCTCTCCATGGCCGGTCCTGCCTTTCTGGTTTTTATACTTTTTGGGGATGGCCCTTTTGACCGGGGGGAAGTGAGACTTCTTTGTAGTGCTGATTTGCTCTCCCAGCTTGCTTGGTTGGCCAAAAAGGGCGTATGCCCCAACTGCATAATTGTTGAAGTTCAGCCCCTTTTCAGGTGCTGTAAAGGCCAGTCCGATCTACCACTTGAAATCTGTTTCCTGCAATTCTGCCTTGCGTTCAAATCCTCTTCGTTGCCTTACCTCAAAATATTTTTGGATGGTAGTTGTCATTTAGAACTCTGCAGGTTTTTGAAGTGCAGTGTCCCTGAGCTCCATTTTCCAACTCGCTTTTCTGTGACCTGGCTGCAAAAACGTAGGATTGCTTTGGCTCTATTGTGGTTCCGGGAGAGGGTGGCAGGCTGAGCCTTTGGTTAATTCTTCTTCGTGATGGGAAATGAGAGTGACATGTGCCCGACCAAACACCTCCAGCGAGTCTCTCATTGGTTCCCCCTATTCCAGTTCATCCTCCGGACAAATTGCCGACTGTAAGAAACGGGAGTTTGAAGATGCTGATTCTCCAGTTGGGGAGATTGTTAGTAAAGCGTCTGGAATGGCAAACCCGAGCACCAGGAGATGAAAATTGAGGTGCGTTTTAGAAAGCTTTCCTGAACACACAGTGTACCATTCACTGGGTTTCTCATAAGTGTCTTTGCTGTAGGAAGATTCCCTTGGAACTGGAGAGTTGGGACCCATGGAATTGGTAGCACGCAGTAGTACTTTAAAGGGTCTGCATTTGCTCACCCAACCTCACCAATCGTCTCAGACCCCAGAGTATCCAGCCTTATGTCTCTTCAAATGATGGGTGTAGATGTGCTCAATCCTGGTTGCATTATCCATAACCAAATCCTGACCCTAAACCTAACCTGTGCCCTAAACCTAACCCTAACCGATACCCGAATCCTAACCTGTGCCCTAACGATAAACTGTACCCTAAACAGTACACTCACACTAACACGTATCTGTACCCCAATATTGACACTGACCTGAACCCATACACTGAACTGTAAGGCGTACAATAATGGTAACCCATACCCTCAGCCATACACTCCTTCTGACAGGTACCCCAAACTGGACCCTAAACCGCCCTAACCCTGACTGTGAACCCTAACACGCACCCTAACAATAACCCGTACCCTGGCCCGAACACACCCCGTAACACGTATCCGTACCCCAAGCTCGATCCTCAGCCTCACCGGGAGCCTAACCCTAACCCTAGCTCCAACCCTGACCCTGGACCCTAAGCCTCACCCGCAGCCTGAAGCCTGAAACCTACCGTAACGGTAAGCCGCGCCCTGCAGCGCACATTCCCCCTAACACGTATCCGTACCCCAATCTCGACCCTCAGCCCCACCTGGACCCTAACCCTAACCCAAGCACCAACCCTGACCCTGAACCCTAAGCCTAAACCGCAGCCTGAAACATTAGGCCTCCCCTAACGATAACCCGTAACCTGCAACGTGCACTCCCCCTAACACGTATCCGTTCCTCAAGCTCGATCCTCAGCCTCACCTACAGCCTAACCCGAACCCTAGCGACAACTCTGACCCTGAACCCTAAGCCTAAACCGCAGCCTGAAACATTAGGCCTCCCCTAACGATAACCCGTAACCTGCAACGTGCACTCCCCCTAACACGTATCCGAAGCCCAAGTTCGACCCTCAGCCTCAACAGGAGCCTAACCATAACCCTACCTCCAGCCCTGACCCTGACCCCTAGGCCTCCCCCGCAGCCTGAAGCCTGAGGCCTAGCCTCACGGCACGCCGCGCCCTACGACGCACACGCCCCCTAACACGCATCCGCACCCCGATCTCGACCCTCAGCCTCACCGGGGGCCTAACCCTAACGCTAGCTCCAGCCCTTCCCCGGGGCGCCAGGCCTGAAGCCTGAGGCCTAGCCTCACGGTATGCCAGGCCTTGCGCCGCACACGCCCCCTCACACGTGTCCGTACCCCGATCTCGAGCCTCAGCCTCACGGGGGGCCTAACCCTAACCCTAGCTCCGGCGCTTCCCCGGGCCGCCAGGCCTGAAGCCTGAGGCCTAGCCTCACGGTATGCCGCGCCCTGCGCCGCACACGCCCCCTCACACGTGTCCGTACCCCGATCTCGAGCCTCAGTCCCACAGGGGGCCTAACCCTAACCCTAGCTCCGGCCCTTCCCCAGGCCGCCAGGCCTGAAGCCTGAGGCCTAGCCTCACGGTATGCCGCGCCCTGCGCCGCACACGCCCCCTCACACGTGTCCGTACCCCGATCTCGAGCCTCAGCCCCACCGGGGGCCTAACCCTAACCCTAGCTCCGGCCCTTCCCCGGGCTGCCAGGCCTGAAGCCTGAGGCCTACCCTCACGGTATGCCTCGCCCTGCGCCGCACACGCCCCCTAACACGCATCCGCACCCCGATCTCGACCCGCAGCCTCACCGGGGGCCTAACCCTAGCTCCAGCCCTGACCCTGACCCCTAGGCCTCCCCCGCAGCCTGAAGCCTGAGGCCCAGCCTAACGGCAGGCCACGCCCTACGACGCACACGCCCCCTAACACGCATCCGCACCCCGATCTCAACCCTCAGCCTCACCGGGGGCCTAACCCTAACCCTAGCTCCAGCCCTGACCCTGACCCCTAGGCCTCCCCCGCAGCCTGAAGCCTGAGGCCTAGCGTAACGGCACGCCACGCCCTACGACGCACACGCCCCCTAACACGCATCTGCACCCCGATCTCGACCCTCAGCCTCACCGGGGGCCTAAACCTAACCCTAGCTCCAGCCCTGACCCTGACCCCTAGGCCTCCCTCGCAGCCTCAATCCTGAGGCCTGGCCTAACGGAACGCCGCGTGCTACGTCGCACACGCCCCCTAACACCCATCTGCACCCTGATATCGACGCTCAGCCTCACCGGGGCCCTAACCCTAGCTCCAGCCCTGATCCTGACCCCTAGGCCTCCCCCGCAGCCTGAAGCCTGAGGCCTTGCCTAACGGCACGCCACCCCCTACGACGCACACGCCCCCTAACACGCATCCGCACCCCGATTTCGACCCTCAGCCTCACCGGGGGCCTAAACCTAACCCTAGCTCCAGCCCTGATCCCTAGGCCTCCCCCGCGGCCTGAAGCCTGAGGCCCAGCCTAACGACAGGCCGCGTCCTACGACGCACACGCCCCCCCACACGTGTCCGTACCCCGACCTCGAGCCTCAGCCTCACCGGGGGCCTAACCCTAACCCTAGCTCCGGCCCTTCGCCGGGCCGCCAGGCCTGAAGCCTGAGGCCTAGCCTCACGGCATGCCACGCCCTATGCCGCACACGCCCCCCCACACGTGTCCGTACCCCGACCTCGAGCCTCAGCCTCACCGGGGGATGAACACTAACCCTAGTTCCGGCCCTTCGCCGGGCCGCCAGGCCTGAAGCCTGAGGCCTAGCCTCACGGCATGCTGCGCCGTACGCCGCACACGCCCCCCCACACGTGTCCGTACCCCGACCTCGAGCCTCAGCCTCACCGCGGGCCTAACCCTAACCCTAGCTCCGGCCCTTCGCCGGGCCGCCAGGCCTGAAGCCTGAGGCCTAGCCTCACGGCATGCCGCGCCCTACGCCTCACACGCCCCCCCACACGTGTCCGTACCCCGACCTCGAGCCTCAGCCTCACGGGGGGCCTAAACCTAACCCTAGCTGCGGCCCTTCGCCGGGCCGCCAGGCCTGAAGCCTGAGGCCTAGCCTCACGGCAGGCCGCGCCCTACGCCCCACACGCCACCCCACACGTGTCCGTACCCCGACCTCGAGCCTCAGCCTCACCGGGGGCCTAACCCTAACCCTAGCTCCGGCCCTTCGCCGGGCCGCCAGGCCTATAGCCTGAGGCCTAGCCACACGGCATGCCGCGCCCTACGCCTCACACGCCCCCCCACACGTGTCCGTACCCCGACCTCGAGCCTCAGCCTCACGGGGGGCCTAACCCTAACCCTAGCTCCGGCCCTTCGCCGGGCCGCCAGGCCTGAAGCCTGAGGCCTAGCCTCAAGGCAGGCCGTGCCCTTCGCCGCACACGCCCCCCCACACGTGTCCGTACCCCGACCTCGAGCCTCAGCCTCACCGGGGGCCTAACCCTAACCCTAGCTCCGGCCCTTCGCCGGGCCGCCAGGCCTAAAGCCTGAGGGCTAGCCTCACAGCATGCCGCGCCCTACGCCGCACACGCCCCCCCACACGTGTCCGTACCCCGACCTCGAGCCTCAGCCTCACCGGGGGCCTAACCCTAACCCTAGCTGCAGTCCTTCGCCGGGGGGCCAGGGCTGAAGCCTGAGGCCTAGCCTCACGTCATGCCGCGCCCTACGCCGCACATGCCCCCCCACACGTGTCCGTACCCCGACCTCGAGCCTCAGCCTCACCGGGGGCCTAACCCTAACCCTAGCGCCGGCCCTTCGCCGGGCCGTCAGGCCTGAAGCCTAAGGCCTAGCCTCACGGCATGCAGCGCCCTACGCCGCACACGCCCCCCCACACGTGTCCGTACCCCGACCTCGAGCCTCAGCCTCACCGGGGGCCTAACCATAACCCTAGCTGCGGCCCTTCGCCGGGCCGTCAGGCCTGAAGCCTGAGGCCTAGCCTCACGGCATGCCGTGCCCTACGCCGCACACGCCCCCCCACACGTGTCCGTACACCGACCTCGAGCCTCAGCCTCACCGGGCGCCTAACCCTAACCCTAGCTCCGGCCCTTCGCCGGGCCACCAGGCCTGAAGCCTGAGGCCTAGCCTCACGGCAGGCCGCGCCCTACGCCGCACATGCCACCCCTCTCCTGTCCCTACCCCGACCTCAAGCCTCAGCCTCACCGGCGGCCTAACCCTAACCCTAGCTCCGGCCCTTCGCCGGGCCGCCAGGCCTGAAGCCTGAGGCCTAGCCTCACGGCAGGCTGCGCCCTACGCCGCACACGCCCCCCCACACGTGTCCGTACCCCGACCTCGAGCCTCAGCCTCACCGGGGGCCTAACCCTAACCCTAGCTCCGGCCCTTCGCCGGGCCGCCAGGCCTGAAGCCTGAGGCCTAGCCTCACGGCATGCCGCGCCCTGCGCCGCACATGCCCCCCCACACGTGTCCGTACCCCGACCTCGAGCCTCAGCCTCACCGGGGGCCTAACCCTAACCCTAGCTCCGGCCCTTCGCCGGGCCGCCAGGCCTGAAGCCTGAGGCCTAGCCTCACGGCATGCCGCGCCCTACGCCGCACATGCCCCCCCACACGTGTCCGTACCCCGACCTCGAGCCTCAGCCTCACCGGGGGCCTAAACCTAACCCTAGCTCCTGCCCTTCGCCTCGCCGCCAGGCCTAAAGCCTGAGGCCTAGCCTCAAGGCATGCCGCGCCCTAAGCCGCACAGGCCCCCCACACGTGTCCGTACCCCGACCTCGAGCCTCAGCCTCACCGGGGGCCTAACCCTAACCCTAGCTGCAGTCCTTCGCCTGGGGGCCAGGCTTGAAGCCTGAGGCCTAGCCTCACGGCATGCCGCACCCTACGCCGCACACGCCCCCCCACACTTGTCCGTACCCCGACCTTGAGCCTCAGCCTCACCGGGGGCCTAACCCTAACCCTAGCTCCGGCCCTTCGCCGGGCCGCCAGGCCTATAGCCTGAGGCCTAGCCACACGGCATGCCGCGCCCTACGCTGCACAGGCGCCCCCTCACGTGTCCGTACCCCGACCTCGAGCCTCAGCCTCATGGGGGGCCTAACCCTAACCCTAGCTCCGTCCCTTCTCCGGGCCGCCAGGCTTGAAGCCTGAGCCCTAGCCTCACGGCATGCCGCGCCCTACGCTGCACACGCCCCCCCACACGTGTCCGTACCCCGACCTCGAGCCTCAGCCTCACCGGGGGCCTAACCCTAACCCTAGCTCCGGCCCTTCGCCGGGCCGCCAGGCCTGAAGCCTGAGGCCTAGCCTCACGGCATGCCGCGCCCTGCGCCGCACATGCCCCCCCACACGTGTCCGTACCCCGACCTCGAGCCTCAGCCTCACCGGGGGCCTAACCCTAACCCTAGCTCCGGCCCTTCGCCGGGCCGCCAGGCCTGAAGCCTGAGGCCTAGCCTCAC
The DNA here is from genome assembly GCF_026419965.1 of Kogia breviceps. Taxonomy (NCBI): domain Eukaryota; kingdom Metazoa; phylum Chordata; class Mammalia; order Artiodactyla; family Physeteridae; genus Kogia; species Kogia breviceps. The sequence goes on from NC_081321.1 coordinate 25,997,753, forward strand.
GGCATGCCGCGCCCTACGCCGCACATGCCCCCCCACACGTGTCCGTACCCCGACCTCGAGCCTCAGCCTCACCGGGGGCCTAACCCTAACCCTAGCTCCTGCCCTTCGCCTCGCCGCCAGGCCTAAAGCCTGAGGCCTAGCCTCAAGGCATGCCGCGCCCTAAGCCGCACAGGCCCCCCACACGTGTCCGTACCCCGACCTCGAGCCTCAGCCTCACCGGGGGCCTAACCCTAACCCTAGCTGCAGTCCTTCGCCTGGGGGCCAGGCTTGAAGCCTGAGGCCTAGCCTCACGGCATGCCGCACCCTACGCCGCACACGCCCCCCCACACTTGTCCGTACCCCGACCTTGAGCCTCAGCCTCACCGGGGGCCTAACCCTAACCCTAGCTCCGGCCCTTCGCCGGGCCGCCAGGCCTATAGCCTGAGGCCTAGCCACACGGCATGCCGCGCCCTACGCTGCACAGGCGCCCCCTCACGTGTCCGTACCCCGACCTCGAGCCTCAGCCTCACCGGGGGCCTAAACCTAACCCAAGCTGCGGCCCTTCGCCGGGCCGCCAGGCCTGAAGCCTGAGGCCTAGCCTCACGGCATGCCGCGCCCTACGCCGCACACGCCACCCCTCACGTGTCCCTACCCCGACCTCAAGCCTGAGCCTCACCGGGGGCCTATCCCTAACCCTAGCTCCGGCCCTTCGCCGGGCCGCCAGGCCTGAAGCCTGAGGCCTAGCCTCACGGCAGGCCGCGCCCTACGCCGCACACGCCCCCCCACACATGTCCGTACCCCGACCTAGAGCCTCAGCCTCACCGGGGGCCGAACCCTAACCCTAGCTCCGGCCCTTCGCCGGGCCGCCAGGCCTGAAGCCTGTGGCCTAGCCTCACGGCATGCCGCGCCCTACGCCGCACACGCCCCCCCACACGTGTCCGTACACCGAGCTCGAGCCTCAGCCTCACCGGGGGCCTAACCCTAACTCTAGCTCCAGCCCTTCGCCGGGCCGCCAGGCCTGAAGCCTGAGGCCTAGCCTCACGGCATGCCGCGCCCTACGCCGCATACGCCACCCCTCACGTGTCCCTACCCCGACCTCGAGCCTCAGCCTTACCGGGGGCCTATCCCTAACCCTAGCTCCGGCCCTTCGCCGGGCCGCCAGGCCTGAAGACTGAGGCCTAGCCTCACGGCAGGCCGCGCCCTACGCTGAACACGCCCCCCCACACGTGTCCGTACCCCGACCTCGAGCCTCAGCCTCACCGGGGGCCTAACCCTAACCCTAGCTCCGGCCCTTCGCCGGGCCACCAGGCCTGACGCCTGAGGCCTAGCCTCACGGCATGCCGCGCCCTACGCCGCACATGCCCCCTCACACGTGTCCGTACCCCGACCTCGAGCCTCAGCCTCACCGGGGGCCTAACCCTAACCCTAGCTGCGGCCCTTCGCCGGGCCGCCAGGCCTGAAGCCTGAGGCCTAGCCTCACGGCATGCCGCGCCCTACGCCTCACACGCCCCCCCACACGTGTCCGTACCCCGACCTCGAGCCTCAGCCTCACGGGGGGCCTAAACCTAACCCTAGCTCTGGCCCTTCGCCGGGCCGCCAGGCCTGAAGCCTGAGGCCTAGCCTCACGGCAGGCCGCGCCCTACGCCGCATACGCCACCCCACACGTGTCCGTACCCCGACCTCGAGCCTCAGCCTCACCGGGGGCCTAACCCTAAACCTAGCTCCGGCCCTTCGCCGGGCCGCCAGGCCTAAAGCCTGAGGGCTAGCCTCACGGCATGCCGCGCCCTACGCCGCACACGCCCCCCCACACGTGTCCGTAACCCGACCTCGAGCCTCAGCCTCACCGGGGGCCTAACCCTAACCCTAGCTGCAGTCCTTCGCCGGGGGGCCAGGGCTGAAGCCTGAGGCCTAGCCTCACGGCATGCCGCGCCCTACGCCGCACATGCCCCCCCACACGTGTCCGTACCCCGACCTCGAGCCTCAGCCTCACCGGGGGCCTAACCCTAACCCTAGCTCCGGCCCTTCGCCGGGCCGCCAGGCCTGAAGCCTGAGGCCTAGCCTCACGGCATGCCACGCCCTACGCCGCACACGACCCCCCACACGTGTCCGTACCCCGACCTCGAGCCTCAGCCTCACCGGGGGCCTAACCCTAACTCTAGCTCCGGCCCTTCGCCGGGCCGCCAGGACTGAAGCCTGAGGCCTAGCCTCACGGCATGCCGCGCCCTACGCCTCACACGCCCCCCCACACGTGTCCGTACCCCGACCTCGAGCCTCAGCCTCACGGGGGGCCTAACCCTAATTCTAGCGCCGGCCCTTCGCCGGGCCGCCAGGCCTGAAGCCTGAGGCCTAGCCTCACGGCAAGCCGCGCCCTACGCCGCATAGGCCACCCCACACGTGTCCGTACCCCGACCTCGAGCCTCAGCCGCACCGGGGGCCTAACCCTAACCCTAGCTCCGGCCTTTCGCCGGGCCGCCAGGCCTAAAGCCTGAGGGCTAGCCTCACGGCATGCCGCGCCCTACGCCGCACACGCCCCCCCACACGTGTCCGTACCCCGACCTCGAGCCTCAGCCTCACCGGGGGCCTAACCCTAACCCTAGCTGCAGTCCTTCGCCGGGGGGCCAGGGCTGAAGCCTGAGGCCTAGCCTCACGGCATGCCGCGCCCTACGCCGCACATGCCCCCCCACACGTGTCCGTACCCCGACCTCGAGCCTCAGCCTCACTGGGGGCCTAACCCTAACCCTAGCTCCGGCCCTTCGCCGGGCCGCCAGGCCTGAAGCCTGAGGCCTAGCCTCACGGCATGCCACGCCCTACGCCGCACACGACCCCCCACACGTGTCCGTACCCCGAGCTCGAGCCTCAGCCTCACCGGGGGCCTAACCCTAACTCTAGCTCCGGCCCTTCGCCGGGCCGCCAGGACTGAAGCCTGAGGCCTAGCCTCACGGCATGCCGCGCCCTACGCCTCACACGCCCCCCCACACGTGTCCGTACCCCGACCTCGAGCCTCAGCCTCACGGGGGGCCTAACCCTAACTCTAGCGCCGGCCCTTCGCCGGGCCGCCAGGCCTGAAGCCTGAGGCCTAGCCTCACGGCAAGCCGCGCCCTACGCCGCATACGCCACCCCACACGTGTCCGTACCCCGACCTCGAGCCTCAGCCGCACCGGGGGCCTAACCCTAACCCTAGCTCCGGCCTTTCGCCGGGCCGCCAGGCCTAAAGCCTGAGGGCTAGCCTCACAGCATGCCGCGCCCTACGCCGCACACGCCCCCCCACACGTGTCCGTACCCCGACCTCGAGCCTCAGCCTCACCGGGGGCCTAACCCTAACCCTAGCTGCAGTCCTTCGCCGGGGGGCCAGGGCTGAAGCCTGAGGCCTAGCCTCACGGCATGCCGCGCCCTACGCCGCACATGCCCCCCCACACGTGTCCGTACCCCGACCTCAAGCCTCAGCCTCACCGGGGGCCTAACCCTAACCCTAGCGCCGGCCCTTCGCCGGGCCGCCAGGCCTGAAGCCTAAGGCCTAGCCTCACGGCATGCCGCGACCTACGCCGCACACGCCCCCCCCACACGTGTCCGTACCCCAACCTGGAGCCTCAGCCTCACCAGGGGCCTAACCCTAACCCTAGCTCCGGCCCTTCGCCGGGCCGCCAAGCCTGAAGCCTGAGGCCTACCCTCACGGCATGCCGCGCCCTACGCCGCACACGCCCCGCCACACGTGTCCGTACCCCGACCTCGAGCCTCAGCCTCACCGGGGGCCTAACCCTAACCCTAGCTCCGGCCCTTCGCCGGGCCGCCAGGGCTAAAGCCTGAGGCCTAGCCTCACGGCATGCAGCGCCCTACGCCGCACACGCCCCCCCACACGTGTCCGTATCCCGACCTCGAGCCTCAGCCTCACCGGAGGCCTAACCCTAACCCTAGCTGCGGCCCTTCGCCGGGCCGCCAGGCCTGAAGCCTGAGGCCTAGCCTCACGGCATGCCGTGCCCTACGCCGCACACGCCCCCCCACACGTGTCCGTACACCGACCTCGAGCCTCAGCCTCACCGGGCGCCTAACCCTAACCCTAGCTCTGGCCCTTCGCCGGGCCACCAGGCCTGAAGCCTGAGGCCTAGCCTCACGGCAGGCCGCGCCCTACGCCGCACACGCCACCCCTCACGTGTCCCTACCCCGACCTCAAGCCTCAGCCTCACCGGCGGCCTAACCCTAACCCTAGCTCCGGCCTTTCGCCGGGCCGCCAGGCCTGAAGCCTGAGGCCTAGCCTCACGGCATGCTGCGCCCTACGCCGCACACGCCCCCCCACACGTGTCCGTACCCCGACCTCGAGCCTCAGCCTCACCGCGGGCCTAACCCTAACCCTAGCTCCGGCCCTTCGCCTGGCCGCCAGGCCTGACGCCTGAGGCCTAGCCTCACGGCATGCCGCGCCCTACGCCGCACACGCCCCCTCACACGTGTCCGTACCCCGACCTCGAGCCTCAGCCTCACCGGGGGCCTAACCCTAACCCTAGCTACGGCCCTTCGCCGGGCCGCCAGGCCTGAAGCCTGAGGCCTAGCCTCACGGCATGCCGCGCCCTACACCGCACACACCCCCCCACACGGGTCCGTACCCCAACCTCGAGCCTCAGCCTCACCGGGGGCCTAACCCTAACCTTAGCTGCGGCCCTTCGCCGGGCCGCCAGGCCTGAAGCCTGAGGCCTAGCCTCACGGCATGCCGCGCCCTACGCCGCACACGCCCCCTCACACGTGTCCGTACCCCGACCTTAAGCCTCAGCCTCACCGGGGGCCTAACCCTAACCCTAGCTCCGGCCCTTCGCCGGGCCGCCAGGCCTGAAGCCTGAGGCCTAGCCTCACGGCATGCCACGCCCTACGCCGCACACGCCCCCCCACACGTGTCCGTACCCCGACCTCGAGCCTCAGCCTCACAGGGGGCCTAACCCTAACCCTAGCTCCGGCCCTTCGCCGGGCCGCCAGGCCTGAAGCCTGAGGCCTAGCCTCACGGCATGCCGCGCCCTACGCTGCACATGCCCCCCCACACGTGTCCGTACCCCGACCTCGAGCCTCAGCCTCACCGGGTGCCTAACCCTAACCCTAGCTGCAGTCCTTCGCCGGGGGGCCAGGCCTGAAGCCTGAGGCCTAGCCTCACGGCCTGCCGCGCCCTACGCCGCACACGCCCCCCCACACGTGTCCGTACCCGACCTCGAGCCTCAGCCTCACCGGGGGCCTAACCCTAACCCTAGCTCCGGCCCTTTGCCGGGCCGCCAGGCCTGAAGCCTGAGGCCTAGCCTCACGGCAGGCCACGCCCTACGCCGCACACGCCCCCCCACACGTGTCCGTACCCCGACCTCGAGCCTCAGCCTCACCGGGGGCCTAACCCTAACCCTAGCTCCGGCCCTTCGCCGGGCCGCCAGGCCTGAAGCCTGAGGCCTAGCCTCACGGCAGGCCGCGCCCTACGCCGCACACGCCCCCCCACACGTGTCCGTACCCCGACCTTAAGCCTCAGCCTCACCGGGGGCCTAACCCTAACCCTAGCTCCGGCCCATCGCCGGGCCGCCAGGCCTGAAGCCTGAGGCCTAGCCTCACGGCATGCCACGCCCTACGCCGCACACGCCCCCCCAAACGTGTCCGTACCCCGACCTCGAGCCTCAGCCTCACAGGGGACCTAACCCTAACCCTAGCTCCGGCCCTTCGCCGGGCCGCCAGGCCTGAAGCCTGAGGCCTAGCCTCACGGCAGGCCGCGCCCTAGGCTGCACATGCCCCCCCACACGTGTCCGTACCCCGACCTCGAGCCTCAGCCTCACCGGGGGCCTAACCCTAACCCTAGCTGCAGTCCTTCGCCGGGGGGCCAGGCCTGAAGCCTGAGGCCTAGCCTCACGGCATGCCGCGCCCTACGCCGCACACGCCCCCCCACACGTGTCCGTACCCCGACCTCGAGCCTCAGCCTCACCGGGGGCCTAACCCTAACCCTAGCTCCGGCCCTTCGCCGGGCCGCCAGGCCTATAGCCTGAGGCCTAGCCACACGGCATGCCGCGCCCTACGCTGCACAGGCGCCCCCTCACGTGTCCGTACCCCGACCTCGAGCCTCAGACTCACCGGGGGCCTAAACCAAACCCAAGCTGCGGCCCTTCGCCGGGCCGCCAGGCCTGAAGCCTGAGGCCTAGCCTCACGGCATGCCGCGCCCTACGCCGCACACGCCCCCCCACACGTGTCCGTACCCCGACCTCGAGCCTCAGCCTCACCGGGCGCCTAACCATAACCCTAGCTCCGGCCCTTCGCCGGGACACCAGGCCTGAAGCCTGAGGCCTAGCCTCACGGCATGTCGCGCCCTACGCCGCACACGCCACCCCTCACGTGTCCCTACCCCGACCTCAAGCCTGATCCTCACCGGGGGCCTATCCCTAACCCTAGCTCCGGCCCTTCGCCGGGCCGCCAGGCCTGAAGCCTGAGGCCTAGCCTCACGGCAGGCCGCGCCCTACGCCGCACACGCCCCCCCACACATGTCCGTACCCCGACCTCGAGCCTCAGCCTCACCGGGGGCCTAACCCTAACCCTAGCTCCGGCCCTTCGCCGGGCCGCCAGGCCTGAAGCCTGAGGCCTACCCTCACGGCATGCCGCGCCCTACGCCGCACACGCCCCCCCTCACGTGTCCCTACCTCGACCTCGAGCCTCAGCCTCACCGGGGGCCTAACCCTAACCCTAGCTCCGGCCCTTCGCCGGGCCGCCAGGCCTGAAGCCTGAGGCCTAGCCTCACAGCAGGCCGTGCCCTACGCCGCACACGCCCCCCCACACGTGTCCGTACCCCGACCTCGAGCCTCAGCCTCACCGGGGGCCTAACCCTAACCCTAGCTCAGGCCCTTCGCCGGGCCGCCAGGCCTGAAGCCTGAGGCCTAGCCTCACGGCATGCCGCGCCCTACGCAGCACACGCCCCCCCACACGTGTCCGTACCCCGACCAAGAGCCTCAGCCTCCCGGGGGGCCTAACCCTAACCCTAGCTCCGGCCCTTCGACGAGCCGCCAGGCCTGAAGCCTGAGGCCTAGCCTCACGGCATGCCGCACCCTACGCCGCACACGGCCCCCCACATGTGTCCGTACACCGACCTCGAGCCTCAGCCTCACCGGGGGCCTAAACCTAACCGTAGCTGCGGCCCTTCGCCGGGCCGCCAGGCCTGAAGCCTGAGGCCTAGCTTTACGGCATGCCGCGCCCTACGCCGCACACGCCCCCCCACACATATCCGTACCCCGACCTCGAGCCTCAGCCTCACCGGGAGCCTAACCCTAACCCTAGCTCCGGCCCTTCGCTGGGCCGCCAGGCCTGAAGCCTGAGGCCTAGCCTCACGGCAGGCCGCGCCCTACGCCGCACACGCCCCCCCACACGTGTCCGTACCCCGAGCTCGAGCCTCTGCCTCACCGGGTGCCTAACCCTAACCCTAGCTCCGGCCCTTCGCCGGGCCGCCAGGCCTGAAGCCTGAGGCCTAGCCTCACGGCAGGCCGCGCCCTACGCCGCACACGGCCCCCCACACGTGTCCGTACCCCGAGCTCGAGCCTCAGCCTCACCGGGTGCCTAACCCTAACCCTAGCTCCGGCCCTTCGCCGGGGCGCCAGGACTGAAGCCTGAGGCCTAGCCTCACGGCAGGCCGCGCCCTACGCCGCACACGCCCCCCCACACGTGTCCGTACCCCGACCTTGAGCCTCAGCCTCACCGGGGGCCGAACCCTAACCCTAGCTCCGGCCCTTCGCCGGGCCGCCAGGCCTGAAGCCTGAGGACTAGCCTCACGGCATGCCGCGCCCTACGCCGCACATGTCCCCCCACACGTGTCCGTACCCCGACCTCGAGCCTCAGCCTCACCGGGGGCCTAACCCTAACCCTAGCTCCGGCCCTTCGCCGGGCCGCCAGGCCTGAAGCCTGAGGCCTAGCCTCACGGCATGCCGCGCCCTACGCCGCACACGCCCCCCCACACGTGTCAGTAACCCGACCTCGAGCCTCAGCCTCACCGGGGGCCTAACCCTAACCCTAGCTGCGGCCCTTCGCCGGGCTGCCAGGCCTGAAGCCTGAGGCCTAGCCTCACGGCATGCCGCGATCTACGCCGCACACGCCCCCCCACACGTGTCCGTACCCCAACCTCGAGCCTCAGCCTCACGGGGGGCCTAACCCTAACCCTAGCTCCGGCCCTTCGCCGGGCCGCCAGGCCTGAATCCTGAGGCCTAGCCTCACGGCATGCCGCGCCCTACGCCGCACACGCCTCCCCTCACGTGTCCGTACCCCGACCTCGAGCCTCAGCCTCACCGGGGGCCTAACCCTAACCCTAGCTCCGACTCGTCGCCGGTCCGCCAGGCCTGAAGCCTGAGGCCTAGCCTCACGGCAGGCCGCGCCCTACGCCGCACCCGCCCCCCCACACGTGTCCGTACCCCAACCTCGAGCCTCAGCCTCACGGGGGGCCTAACCCTAACCCTAGGTCCGGCCCTTCACCGGGCCTCCAGGCCTGAAGCCTGAGGCCTAGCCTCACGGCATGCCGCGCCCTACGCCTCACACGCCCCCCCACACGTGTCCGTACCCCGACCTGGAGCCTCAGCCTCACCGGGGGCCTAACCCTAACCGTAGCTCCGGCTCTTCGCCGGGCTGCCAGGCCTGAAGCCTGAGGCCTAGCCTCACGGCAGGCCGCGCCCTACGCTGCACACGCCCCCCCACACGTGTCCGTACCCCGAGCTCGAGCCTCAGCCTCACCGGGGGCCTAACCCTAACCCTAGCTCCGACTCGTCGCCGGGCCGCCAGGCCTGAAGCCTGAGGACTAGCCTCACGGCAGGCCGCGCCCTACGCCGCACACGACCCCCACACGTGTCCGTACCCCGACCTCGAGCCTCACCCTCACCGGGGGCCTAACCCTAACACTAGCTGCGGCCCTTCGCCGGGCCGCCAGGCCTGAAGCCTGAGGCCTAGCCTCACGGCATGCCGCGCCCTACGCCTCACATGCCCCCCCACACGTGTCCGTACCCCGACCTGGAGCCTCAGCCTCACCGGGGGCCTAACCCTAACCCTAGCTCCGGCCCTTCGCCGGGCCGCCAGGCCTGAAGCCTGAGGCCTAGCCTCACGGCAGGCCGCGCCCTACGCCGCACACGCCCCCCCACACGTGTCCGTACCCCGAGCTCGAGCCTCAGCCTCACCGGGGGCCTAACCCTAACCCTAGCTCCGGCCCTTCGCCGGGCCGCCAGGCCTGAAGCCTGAGGCCTAGCCTCACGGCAGGCCGCGCCCTACGCCGCACACGCCCCCCCACACGTGTCCGTACCCGGAGCTCGAGCCTCAGCCTCACCGGGGGCCTAACTCTAACCCTAGCTGCGGCCCTTCGCCGGGCCGCCAGGCCTGAAGCCTGAGGCCTAGCCTCACGGCAGGCCGCGCCCTACGCCGCACACGCCCCCCCACACGTGTCCGTACCCCGACCTCGGGCCTCAGCCTCACCGGGGGCCGAACGCTAACCCTAGCTCCGGCCCTTCGCCGGGCCGCCAGGCCTAAGGCCTGAGGCCTAGCCTCACGGCATGCCGTGCCGTACGCCGCACACGCCCCCCCACACATGTCCGTACCCCGACCTCGAGCCTCAGCCTCACCGGGGGCCTAACCCTAACCCTAGCTCCGGCCCTTCGCCGGGCCGCCAGGCCTGAAGCCTGAGGCCTAGCCGCACGGCATGCCCCGCCCTACGCCGCACACGCCCCGCCCCACGTGTCCGTACCCCGACCTCAATCCTCAGCCTCACCGAGGGCCTAACCATAACCCTAGCTCCGGTCTTTCGCCAGGCCGCCAGGCCTGAAGCCTGAGGCCTAGCCTCACGGCATGCCGCGCCCTACGCCGCACACGCCCCCTCACACGTGTCCGTACCCCGACCTGGAGCCTCAGCCTCACCGGGGGCCTAACCCTAACCCTAGCTCCGGCCCTTCGCCGGGCCGCCAGGCCTATAGCCTGAGGCCTAGCCACACGGCATGCCGCGCCCTACGCTGCACAGGCGCCCCCTCACGTGTCCGTACCCCGAGCTCGAGCCTCAGCCTCACCGGGTGCCTAACCCTAACCCTAGCTCCGGCCCTTCGCCGGGCCGCCAGGCCTGAAGCCTGAGGCCTAGCCTCACGGCATGCCGCGCCCTACGCAGCACACGCCCCCCCACACGTGTCCGTACCCCGACCAAGAGCCTCAGCCTCACGGGGGGCCTAACCCTAACCCTAGCTCCGGCCCTTCGACGAGCCGCCAGGCCTGAAGCCTGAGGACTAGCCTCACGGCAGGCCGCGCCCTACGCCGCACACGCCCCCCCACACGTGTCCGTACCCGGAGCTCGAGCCTCAGCCTCACCGGGGGCCTAACCCTAACCCTAGCGCCGGCCCTTTGCCGGGCCGCCAGGTCTGAAGCCTGAGGCCTAGCCTCACGGCATGCCGCGCCCTATGCCACACACGCCCCCCCACACGTGTCCGTATCCCGACCTCGAGCCTCAGCCTCACCGGGGGCCTAACCCTAACCTTAGCTCCGGCCCTTCGCCGGGCCGCCAGGCCTGAAGCCTGAGGCCTAGCCTCACGGCAGGCCGCGCCCTACGCCGCACACGCCCCCCCACACGTGTCCGTACCCCGACCTCGAGCCTCAGCCTCACCGGGGGCCTAACCCTAACCCTAGCTCCGGCCCTTCGCCGGGCCGCCAGGCCTGAAGCCTGAGGCCTAGCCACACGGCATGCCGTGCCCTACGCCGCACACGCCCCCCCACACGTGTCCGTAACCCGACCTCGAGCCTCAGCCTCACCGGGGGCCTAACCCTAACCCTAGCTGCGGCCCTTCGCCGGGCTGCCAGGCCTGAAGCCTGAGGCCTAGCCTCACGGCATGCCTCGACCTACGCCGCACACGCCCCCCCACACGTGTCCGTACCCCAACCTCGAGCCTCAGCCTCACGGGGGGCCTAACCCTAACCCTAGCTCCGGCCCTTCGCCGGGCCGCCAGGCCTGAATCCTGAGGCCTAGCCTCACGGCATGCCGCGCCCTACGCCGCACACGCCCCCCCACACGTGTCCGTACCCCGACCTCGAGCCTCAGCCTCACCGGGGGCCTATCCCTAACCCTAGCTCCGACTCGTCGCCGGGCCGCCAGGCCTGAAGCCTGAGGACTAGCCTCACGGCATGCCGCGCCCTACGCCTCACATGCCCCCCCACACGTGTCCGTACCCCGACCTGGAGCCTCAGCCTCACCGGGGGCCTAACCCTAACCCTAGCTCCGGCCCTTCGCCGGGCCGCCAGGCCTGAAGCCTGAGGCCTAGCCTCACGGCAGGCCGCGCCCTACGCCGCACACGCCCCCCCACACGTGTCCGTACCCCAACCTCGAGCCTCAGCCTCACGGGGGGCCTAACCCTAACCCTAGGTCCGGCCCTTCACCGGGCCTCTAGGCCTGAAGCCTGAGGCCTAGACTCACGGCATGCCGCGCCCTACGCCTCACACGCCCCCCCACACGTGTCCGTACCCCGACCTCGAGCCTCAGCCTCACCGGGGGCCTAACCCTAACCCTAGCTCCGGCTCTTCGCCGGGCCGCCAGGCCTGAAGCCTGAGGCCTAGCCTCACGGCAGGCCGCGCCCTACGCCGCACACGCCCCCCCACACGTGTCCGTACCCCGAGCTCGAGCCTCAGCCTCACCGGGGGCCTAACCGTAAGCCTAGCTCCGGCCTTTCGCCGGGCCGCCAGGCCTGAAGCCTGAGGCCTAGCCTCACGGCATGCAGCGCCCTACGCCGCACACGCCCCCCCACACGTGTCCATACACAACCTCGAGCCTCAGCCTCACGAGGGGCCTAACCCTAACCCTAGGTCCGGCCCTTCACCGGGCCTCCAGGCCTGAAGCCTGAGGCCTAGCCTCACGGCATGCCGCGCCCTACGCCTCACACGCCCCCCCACACGTGTCCGTACCCCGACCTCGAGCCTCAGCCTCACCGGGGGCCTAACCCTAACCCTAGCTCCGGCTCTTCGCCGGGCCGCCAGGCCTGAAGCCTGAGGCCTAGCCTCACGGCATGCCGCGCCCTACGCCGCACACGCCCCCCCACACGTGTCCGTACCCCGACCTCGAGCCTCAGCCTCACCGGGGGCCTAACCCTAACCCTAGCTCCGGCCCTTCGCCGGGCCGCCAGGCCTGAAGCCTGAGGCCTAGCCTCACGGCAGGCCGCGCCCTACGCCGCACACGCCCCCCCACACGTGTCCGTACCCCAACCTCGAGCCTCAGCCTCACGAGGGGCCTAACCCTAACCCTAGGTCCGGCCCTTCACCGGGCCTCCAGGCCTGAAGCCTGAGGCCTAGCCTCACGGCATGCCGCGCCCTACGCCTCACACGCCCCCCCACACGTGTCCGTACCCCGACCTCGAGCCTCAGCCTCACCGGGGGCCTAACCCTAACCCTAGCTCCGGCTCTTCGCCGGGCCGCCAGGCCTGAAGCCTGAGGCCTAGCCTCACGGCAGGCCGCGCCCTACGCCGCACACGCCCCCCCACACGTGTCCGTACCCCGAGCTCGAGCCTCAGCCTCACCGGGGGCCTAACCCTAACCCTAGCTCCGGCCCTTCGCCGGGCCGCCAGGCCTGAAGCCTGAGGCCTAGCCTCACGGCAGGCCGCGCCCTACGCCGCACACGCCCCCCCCACACGTGTCCGTACCCGGAGCTCGAGCCTCAGCCTCACCGGGGGCCTAACCCTAACCCTAGCGCCGGCCCTTTGCCGGGCCGTCAGGTCTGAAGCCTGAGGCCTAGCCTCACGGCATGCCGCGCCCTATGCCACACACGCCCCCCCACACGTGTCCGTACCCCGACCTCGAGCCTCAGCCTCACCGGGGGCCTAACCCTAACCCTAGCTCCGGCCCTTCGCCGGGCCGCCAGGCCTGAAGCCTGAGACCTAGCCTCACGGCAGGCCGCGCCCTACGCCGCACACGCCCCCCCACACGTGTCCGTACCCCGACCTCGAGCCTCAGCCTCACCGGGGGCCGAACCCTAACCCTAGATCCTGCCCTTCGCCGGGCCGCCAGGCCTGAAGCCTGAGGCCTAGCCTCACGGCATGCCGCGCCCTACGCCGCACATGTCCCCCCACACGTGTCCGTACCCCGACCTCGAGCCTCAGCCTCACCGGGGGCCTAACCCTAACCCTAGCTCCGGCCCTTCGCCGGGCCGCCAGGCCTAAATTCTGAGGGCTAGCCTCACGGCAGGCCGCGCCCTACGCCGCACACGCCGCCCCACACGTGTCCGTACCCCAACCTCGAGCCTCAGCCTCACGGGGGGCCTAACCCTAACCCTAGCTCCGGCCCTTCGCCGGGCCGCCAGGCCTGAATCCTGAGGCCTAGCCTCACGGCATGCCGAGCCCTACGCCGCACACGCCCCCCCAAACGTGTCCGTACCCCGACCTCGAGCCTCAGCCTCACCGGGGGCCTAACCCTAACCCTAGCTGCGGCCCTTCGCCGGGCCGCCAGGCCTGAAGCCTGAGGCCTAGCCTCACGGCCTGCCGCGCCCTACGCCTCACATGCCCCCCCACACGTGTCCGTACCCCGACCTGGAGCCTCAGCCTCACCGGGGGCCTAACCCTAACCCTAGCTCCGGCCCTTCGCCGGGCCGCCAGGCCTGAAGCCTGAGGCCTAGCCTCACGGCATGCCGCGCCCTACGCCGCACATGTCCCCCCACACGTGTCCGTACCCCGACCTCGAGCCTCAGCCTCACCGGGGGCCTAACCCTAACCCTAGCTGCGGCCCTTCGCCGGGCTGCCAGGCCTGAAGCCTGAGGCCTAGCCTCACGGCATGCCGCGACCTACGCCGCACACGCCCTCCCACACATGTCCGTACCCCAACCTCGAGCCTCAGCCTCACGGGGGGCCTAACCCTAAACCTAGCTCCGGACCTTCGCCGGGCCGCCAGGCCTGAATCCTGAGGCCTAGCCTCACAGCATGCCACGCCCTACGCCGCACACGCCCCCCCACACGTGTCCGTACCCCGACCTCGAGTCTCAGCCTCACCGGGGGCCTAACCCTAACCCTAGCTCCGGCCCTTCACCGGGCCGCCAGGCCTGAAGCCTGAGGCCTAGCCTCACGGCATGCCGCGCCCTACGCCGCACACGCCCCGCCTCACGTGTCCCTACCCCGACCTCAAGCCTCAGCCTCACCGGGGGCCTAACCCTAACCCTAGCTCCGGCCCTTCGCCGGGCCGCCAGGCCTAAAGCCTGAGGGCTAGCCTCACGGCAGGCCGCGCCCTACGCCGCACACGCCCCCCCACACGTGTCCGTACCCCAACCTCGAGCCTCAGCCTCACGGGGGGCCTAACCCTAACCCTAGCTCCGGCCCTTCGCCGGGCCGCCAGGCCTGAAGCCTGAGGCCTAGCCTCACGGCATGCCGCGCCCTACGCCGCACACGCCCACCCACACGTGTCCGTACCCCGATCTCGAGCCTCAGCCTCACCGGGGGCCTAACCCTAACCCTAGCTCCGACTCGTCGCCGGGCCGCCAGGCCTGAAGCCTGAGGACTAGCCTCAAGGCAGGCCGCGCCCTACGCCGCACACGCCCCCCCACACGTGTCCGTACCCCGACCTCGAGCCTCAGCCTCACCGGGGGCCTAACCCTAACCCTAGCTGCGGCCCTTCGCCGGGCCGCCAGGCCTGAAGCCTGAGGCCTAGCCTCACGGCATGCCGCGCCCTACGCCTCACATGCCCCCCCACACGTGTCCGTACCCCGACTTGGAGCCTCAGCCTCACCGGGGGCCTAACCCTAACCCTAGCTCCGGCCCTTCGCCGGGCCGCCAGGCCTGAAGCCTGAGGCCTAGCCTCACGGCAGGCCGCGCCCTACGCCGCACACGCCCCCCCACACGTGTCCGTACCCCAACCTCGAGCCTCAGCCTCACGGGGGGCCTAACCCTAACCCTAGGTCCAGCCCTTCACCGGGCCGCCAGGCCTGAAGCCTGAGGCTTAGACTCACGGCAAGCCGCGCCCTACGCCGCACACGCCCCCCCACACGTGTCCGTACCCCGACCTCGAGCTTCAGCCTCACCGGGGGCCTAACCCTAACCCTAGCTGCGGCCCTTCGTCGGGCCGCGAGGCCTGAAGCCTGAGGCCTACCCTCACGGCATGCCGCACCCTACGCCGCACACGCCCCCCCACACGTGTCCGTACCCCGACCTCGAGCCTCAGCCTCACCGGCGGCCTAGCCCTAACCCTAGCGCCGGCCCTTCGCCGGGCCGCCAGGCCTGAAGCCTGAGGCCTAGCCTCACGGCATGCCGCGCCCTACGCCGCACACGCCCCCCCACACGTGTCCGTACCCCGACCTCGAGCCTCAGCCTCACCGGGGGCCTAACCCTAACCCTAGCTCCGGCCTTTCGCCGGGCCACCAGGCCTGAAGCCTGAGGCCTAGCCTCACGGCATGCCGCGCCCTACGCCGCACACGCCCCCCCACACGTGTCCGTACCCCCACCTCGAGCCTCAGCCTCACCGGGGGCCTAACCCTAACCGTAGCTGCGGCCCTTCGCAGGGCCGCCAGGCCTGAAGCCTGAGGCCTAGCCTCACGGCAGGCCGCGCCCTACGCCGCACACGCCCCCCCACACGTGTCCGAACCCCGACCTCGAGCCTCAACCTCACCGGGGGCCTAACCCTAACCCTAGCTCCGGCCCTTCGCCGGGCCGCCAGGCCTGAAGCCTGAGGCCTAGCCTCACGGCATGCCGCGCCCTACGCCGCACACGCCCCCCCACACGTGTCCGTAACCCGACCTCGAGCCTCAGCCTCACCGGGGGCCTAACCCTAACCCTAGCTCCGGCCCTTCGCCGGGCCGCCAGGCCTGAAGCCTGAGGCCTAGCCTCACGGCATGCCGCGCCCTACGCCGCACACGCCCCCCCACACATGTCCGTACCCCGACCTCGAGCCTCAGCCTCACCGGGGGCCTAACCCTAACCCTAGCTGCGGCCCTTCGCCGGGCCGCCAGGCCTGAAGCCTGAGGACTAGCCTCACGGCATGCCGCGCCCTACGCCGCACACCCCCCCCCACACGTGTCCGTACCCCAAGCTCGAGCCTCAGCCTCACGGGGGGCCTAACCCTAACCCTAGGTCCGGCCATTCACCGGGCCGCCAGGCATGAAGCCTGAGGCTTAGCCTCACGGCAAGCCACGCCCTACGCCGCACACGCCCCCCGACACGTGTCCGTACCCCGACCTCGAGCCTCAGCCTCACCGGGGGCCTAACCCTAACCCTAGCTCCGGCCCTTCGCCGGGCCGCGAGGCCTGAAGCCTGAGGCCTACCCTCACGGCATGCCGCACCCTACGCCGCACACGCCCCCCCACACGTGTCCGTACCCCGACCTCGAGCCTCAGCCTCACCGGGGGCCTAACCCTAACCCTAGCTGCGGCCCTTCGCCGGGCCGCCAGGCCTGAAGCCTGAGGCCTAGCCTCACGGCATGCCGCGCCCTATGCCGCACACGCCCCCCCACACGTGTCCGTACCCCGACCTCGAGCCTCAGCCTCACCGGGGGCCTAACCCTAACCCTAGCTCCGGCCTTTCGCCGGGCCACCCGGCCTGAAGCCTGAGGCCTAGCCTCACGGCATGCCGTGCCCTACGCCGCACACGCCCCCCCACACGTGTCCGTACCCCCACCTCGAGCCTCAGCCTCACCGGGGGCCTAACCCTAACCCTAGCTGCGGCCCTTCGCAGGGCCGCCAGGCCTGAAACCTGAGGCCTAGCCTCACGGCAGGCCGCGCCCTACGCCGCACACGCCCCCCCACACGTGTCCGTACCCCGACCTCGAGCCTCAGCCTCACCGGGGGCCTAACCCTAACCCTAGCTCCGGCCCTTCGCCGGGCCGCCAGGCCTGAAGCCTGAGGCCTAGCCTCACGGCATGCCGCGCCCTACGCCGCACACGCCCCCCCACACGTGTCCGTACCCCGACCTCGAGCCTCAGCCTCACCGGGGGCCTAACCCTAACCCTAGCTCCGGCCCTTCGCCGGGCCGCCAGGCCTGAAGCCTGAGGCCTAGCCTCAGGGCATGCCGCGCCCTACGCCGCACACGCCCCCCCACACGTGTCCGTACCCCGACCTCGAGCCTCAGCCTCACCGGGGCCCTAACCCTAACCCTAGCTGCGGCACTTCGCCGGGCCGCCAGGCCTGAAGCCTGAGGCCTAGCCTCACAGCCTGCCGCGCCCTACGCCGCACACGCCCCCCCACACGTGTCCGTACCCCGACCTCGAGCCTCAGCCTCACCGGGGGCCTAACCCTAACCCTAGCTCCGACTCGTCGCCGGGACGCCAGGCCTGAAGCCTGAGGACTAGCCTCACGGCAGGCCGCGCCCTACGCCGCACACGCCCCCCCACACGTGTCCGTACCCCGACCTGGAGCCTCAGCCTCACCGGGGGCCTAACCCTAACCCTAGCTCCCGCCCTTCGCCGGGCCGCCAGGCCTGAAGCCTGAGGCCTAGCCTCACGGCAGGCCGCGCCCTACGCCGCACACGCCCCCCCACACGTGTCCATACACAACCTCGAGCCTCAGCCTCACGAGGGGCCTAACCCTAACCCTAGGTCCGGCCCTTCACCGGGCCTCCAGGCCTGAAGCCTGAGGCCTAGCCTCACGGCATGCCGCGCCCTACGCCTCACACGCCCCCCCACACGTGTCCGTACCCCGACCTCGAGCCTCAGCCTCACCGGGGGCCTAACCCTAACCCTAGCTCCGGCTCTTCGCCGGGCCGCCAGGCCTGAAGCCTGAGGCCTAGCCTCACGGCATGCCGCGCCCTACGCCGCACACGCCCCCCCACACGTGTCCGTACCCCGACCTCGAGCCTCAGCCTCACCGGGGGCCTAACCCTAACCCTAGCTCCGGCCCTTCGCCGGGCCGCCAGGCCTGAAGCCTGAGGCCTAGCCTCACGGCAGGCCGCGCCCTACGCCGCACACGCCC